>NC_140073.1:48041899-48641899 GCF_964194135.1 Talpa europaea | reverse complement strand
ATTGCTGGGTTTTATTTATTTAAAATTTTTTTTTTGCATAGAAGAACTGGGATATAGGCCAGAGTTGGCGGGGGGCGGGGGTGGTGGTGGTGAGAAGATTCACCAGAGACAGAATGGGGACCAGAAAAGGCAGATTTACTGAAATACACTGCTAAGGGGAGGAGTGGGCGAGACAGGAGAGGGCTGCTGCGCCATGTGTTAGTAGCTCCCTGTCCAGGGATCAAACTCAGGCTGCAGAGGTGATAGCACTGAGACTTAATCCCTAGGCCTTAAGCCCCTATTGCTGGTTTTTGAAGGAGGAAGAGACATTTGGAATCTCTTTATGTCAAAATCTCCATCTTCCTGTGAATTTATATCTTGCTGTTTCCACCTCAGTAATGGTACCACCCACCTGTTATTCAAGCCAAAACCCAGGATTGATTTCCACCCTTACCTCATTCCCTCCCCCTAATACCCAATCCAAGTCTGGTGGATTCTAACTTCTAAATATTTTCAGTCTGTGTACTGCCATTCCCACATCAACAGACTATTTCAAACAAGTATTTGGCGCTCACATGAAATAGCTTCCTGTTAGGTGTTTCCACATGCTTTCTTACTCTGAGCTGATTTCCCCCCAATAAATATTTTTAGATTGAGTTGTTTGCACACAATAGGTGATACTGAATTGAATTGTGCTACATGGCTGCTCAGGGAGGGAATTGAGGCAATCCATACTCTCATCCTCCCTTTTTACAAAGCAGTCCAAACTGCTTTGCAAATTCACTGTGTTCTCTGCCAGGCAAGTGTTCCTGGCTCTCGTCTTGCAGCATCCATTTGTTGAACCAGGGCAAGCTGTCCCTTCCTGACACACAACAAAGGAACTAATTGAAGAATATATGGTCAGCAGTGATGGAAACCATTCCAGCAGGCTTGGCTAGAAAAGCTATTTGAAAAAACTGTGGTTTGGAAAACAAGGTGAATTGCTTGAAATTCTAATTTGTTTTATATCTTGCAGATGGTACTTTGATCATTGGGAAAGATAGAAGCCATAGACATGCACGGCTTATGCAGCAATTCCCTCCTCCCCCACTCCGCCCGCTGTTTTTGCTGTTTCTGGTCTATCTAGCCCCTTCATTGTGGGAAACTGCAAGGTTCATGCATTTACTCCAGAACTCCTAATGCTGAGAACGCTGTTTATTTATAGATCTTAAATTTGTAATTGAAAAGTTAATTAGCTTTTAGCATGGTAAATTATCCAGTTACAAAGACTTGGAGTAGAAGGTACTGTTATAGCATTCAGGATGCCATTAACAACAACAAAAAAAACCCCCACAGAATGATTACTAAATATCCTTCCCTGAAGAGGACTGCTGCTGGTCTATATGCCTCCTCATATTTGGAAACTGGAATAGGTATGTCTTCCTGAGATGTAACCACCCCAAAGCATATATACCTTGGCTAGACTTCAGCATCCATTAACCCCCCACTCTCCAGCTGAGTACCTTTGTGCAGTGCACAAACTGTACAATTAAACGGGTATCTCTGCCTTTAATATTTAGAATATTAAATATAAACAAGGGATAAAACATTACTAGAAGTCTTATTCAAAACAGTATAATTTGTGACATGCATTTGAGGAGTGTGACCCCATGCCTCCGATTCACATACATGGATGTTAACAAGTATTATATTGATTTAAAAAAAGTATAATTTAATACTTTCACCTTATAGAGGTAATTAATGCTGAAATTTAGCCCAGATGTCGATTAGATAAAAATACATAATTCTACTGTCTTCTAGAAGAATGTGGCACTGACAAATCAAATATGAGTAAGAAGTGAATAAGCAGGTCTGAAAATGATGAGTTTCCTTGTAAAGAGAAAATAATTTCCTTGTAAAGATTAAGTGAAATCTAGGTTTATTAAGTAATTGCAATTAGAAGAGGAAGCTTAGATTGATGTGTTACCTTGTCATATTGAGAAGTGATTCAGAAATATTAAAAGTTGTGAAAATGCCTGACAGTAAACAATGTCTGATTAGTACATTATACAGAAAATGAAAATGTTCTAAAATACTCACTTACTGATATAAAATAATTTGTCTCTAAAGAGCCAAAAAGAAATGAAGACTAATTGTGGAAAGGACTTAAACTTTCAGAAATAAACAAAGAACACAACTATCATAGTTTATCAGTTACTTGACAACAACATGACAGATTTTACATAGCATGAGAAAAAAGTGGTGAAAAGAGCCTAATTTTCTGGAAGTCAGCTCAAAAATTGAACGGAACTAGTATTTTTAGACATTATGGGATAGCTTGGATTTCCCTTTATAATGAAAAAAAAAAACCTGTATTTTTCTTTTTTTTTCAGTTTATTTTTTAAAATTTTTAAATAAATTTTATTTTTATATTCCCCATACAATTGCAATCCCCTTATTTTGACCCCAATCCCTCCCCTCCCCGCCCCCCACCCCCCATGGAGTGTCTCTGGTTCATAGTTTTTTGTTGATTTTGATTTTCACTTTCTTATAGTTATTCATTTTCCTGGTCCCTTATTTGAGTTTTCTAGATTCCTGCTATGAGTGAGACCATCCGGTATTTTTCTTTTTCTTTCTGACTTATTTCGCTGAGCATGATCCCTTCCAGCGCCATCCATGTTGCTGCAAATTGCATATGTTTATCTTTTTTGAATGCTGAGTAATATTCCATGAAAAACCTGTATTTTTCAAAGGTTTAGTCACTTGGAAGCAGGCTGTTGCCAAGTCAGTAAAACTGATATTAAAAAATAATTTTAAGGTTTAAACATCAATCCTATGATTATATTAAATAAAGTGGGAGATGTCTTAAATGTATGGTATTTTCATTCTGACAGACACAAGCGGGAATTGTGTTCAGAGTGCGCTGGGAAGCACTGCCCTATCTCCATTACGGAGCTCACCGGGTGAACATCTGCAGGAGGGGAGGCAAACTCCCAGAGCCAGAGAGTAAATGTGTGGAAGTTTGCAGGCCACACACACCTCTGTTGCATGTTCTTTCTTTTTGCATGTTTAAACAACATTTAAAACATTTTTACCTTGCAGGTCATGCAACTGCAGATTGGATTTGGCCTGTGGGCTAGTTTGCCAACACCTGGTCCAGCGCTGTTTGATGTTATAAAACGTTTTTATTATCTTCTTTAGGAGCACATAGTCTCAGAATGAGTATTTATAGGGAGCCACATTTATATGCTTCAAGAATTCTTTAATAAATGTGCTCTGCTGCAAACTTAAGCGACCATTTGCAGATCTGATATGGCCAGAAAACTCTCAGAAGCTTTATGACAGTTTTGTGAATAAAATTACAAATGACTAAATCAAGTTCAAGTATCAAAGTTGTGCTCTTTAAGGCAATGAAGAAGGTCTTGCTAGTAAGGGCTGGAAAGGAATTGAACAGAGCGGTGTGACTGGGGCCATCAAATCGACAGCTGCAGAGTGGAACAGAATCGGGCAATTGCAGGTCATCTGTGGCCTGTGACCGAAATTCTGGAGTTAGGTTTTAGGGTTTGCCAGTTGGAAATATTCTTTTTCTACACAAGCTGCCAATCTAAACAGGTAGTAATTTGCTACATTTAGTGATAAATCCAAGTTTTGTGAAACAATACTAGATATTTAAAATGTATTAAATGGGGGCCAGTAGAGCTCATTCCAGATGACTGAATGTGCACCGACAACACCAGAAAATCTGCAGCAAACAATTCTGCTTAGATTCATTAATGAAGTGTCTTCTTGGCCACTCTGATTGCCTAAGAGAGAGGACTGTTGGTTGATGGAACTGGTTATCGCTTATGTTTTCTACTTTCTCCTCAATGATGTCAAAGTTTCATTAGCCGAGGTGAAAGTTTATAGTCCAAAGCAAAATTCAGTTAGAATTTCAAGCAAAGCAGTATCATATCTGGGTCTAGGTCATTCCCAAATAAGATACTGAAACATCACTAAACTTAAGTTTACTTACTTTTTACTTACTTTTGAAGAAATTAAAGATTTTGGGGGCTGTTAAATATGTTCTTTTACCACATTTAAAAATTGTAATATAAACATATGCCTCTACAGGCTGAGGCGGCATATTCATAAATTTGCTAATCTGCTACAGAAAGCTGATGAGTGACACTTCACAATGACCTATTTCCTCATTTTCTCTAAAATTCCTAAGGGCTAAGCATTCTAATCAATATATGGAAACAAAAAATACTAGATATAATAAAGAAAAAAACCTTGAAACATCTGAAAGGATGTTTTTGTTAAGGAAAATGGGTAATTTTGTCCTAAAGTAGCTATCTAGAGTTGTCCAAAGGTTGTTCCCAATGGGAGGTAGATGAGGGACCAAAACCCACATGGGTGTAAAGCTGCAAAGGGACTATAGAAAAGGGGAGGGTAATTTATTTCATGTGATCAAACTCAGAGTACATGCATTTGTTTCTTAAATGAGCTTAACAGTGTACTGATAAAAAACTAAAGGTCGAAATTCACTGTTAAGAGGACAAAATTTCTTCAGTACTGGTCTGTTCTTAATAAGACACTAATTATTATTAGTTTAACATGGGTGACTAAAGCATTGTTTCAGTGACCTGTGAGCTTATTTAATTAATCAGGTGTTCAAACCTTTTGACAGTTTCTCAAGATTAAATCCCAAATAAAATCTTTATGACCGCTGACTGAGTTTGAGATTTCCCAGAGGGCCCCTGGAAAATCTCAAAGGATTTGTTCTCTCATCTCGTAAAAACACATTTATTAAAATAATTAGGTTTATGGTATGTTAAATTACATGGTAAGCATTGTCAAATAAGTATGTCTAACCTTCCCTAAATTATATTTGTATTAAAGAAACACTTTATATATTCCATCGATAATCTATAGCAATTTAGTAATTACAGCTTTGTAAACAAAAATGAACATTTATCTTTTCTTCTTGTCTGATTCCTCTGAAACTTGGAAACACTTATGGAATATTCTTTTTCAAGATAATAATTATTAAAATATATACTGTAAGAATTTTTTCTCTTTGTAACAAGACATACTTAGAAATAGTAATTTAACTAAAGGCATTGACAAGAATGCCGTATTAAGAATGATGTGCACAGAATCAGGTATGATTAGTTTTAAGGAACTAAGGATGACTTTAAGGAGCCAGTAGTTCCAGAGTCCTCTAGGAAAACTGGCCAGGTACCTGGCTTACAGGGTTTCTACCCTTACCAGTGAGCAAGGAAGGTCAATTCCTGGCAGGTCCAGGAAGCTTAGGTTATTTTCAAGAAGGAGGAATCCATCCAAATCTGTAGATACTGCAAGTGAAGTCTAATGGTGGGTCTTGGACTTGGCTTCCTAGTCTCAAGGCTTTAAAAGTCTGATCTGAGGTTCTTCATATAAGTTTTAGCAAAACAAACCTTAAAAGGCCTATATTGTCAATTATTAGTCTTTCTGTGCTTGTGTGTATATAGTCAGGCCAAGTTTGATGAGTTATAACTTATTCTACAAAGATTCTTTGATTCTCTCTGATAAAACTGGAGGAGATTACAGAAATAAATGTTAAGTTTCTGATAAAAAAGAAAGATGAACATGGAGCCATCCCAAGTCTGGATAACCACCAAGGTGGGAGCTTATTGGGGGTCAGGCATGTTGGGGTCTGTGAAGATGCTCCACAGCACAGAAAAAATGAAGCCACACAGTCAAGTGCCTCTTGGTTCCCGGGATTGCAACTGCACCCATCATAGTTTGACAAAATTTCCACCAGTCAGAACTGCAGTGAACAAAAGCTGCATTTGGGGCCTCCCTGGTGGCGCAACGGTTGAGCGCTGGGTTGCGAAGCTGCCCGCAGCCTCTGCAGTGCCGGTTTGATCCCCGTCTGCTCCCAGGCCACCGGAGGAGGGTCCCACATGGCACGCAGACCTCTCCTGCTGCCCGCTGCTCCCCTCAGCAGTGTACTTTGGTCCTTCTGCCTGCTCTGCTCCCTGCTCTGGCTCTGGTGAATTCTCTCACCCTCCCGCGCTTCTGACTGTACCCAGTGCTTGTGTAAATAAATAAATTAAAAAAAAAAAAAGCTGCATTTGCATGAAGTGGACATAGTTCTGCCCCCTTTGTCTATAGAAGCAAGCTCCCTGCTGATCTCTTCTGCATGCAAGTGGTCTTTGAGTCTGTATCCCCCAGACTGCAGTCCTGAAGGCCAGAATAAATGTTTGCTGGAACACTCGTGTTGTGATACCTCTGCTGTAATGCTCAAGCTATAAAGCAAGAGCTCTAACACCACTCCTGACACCAGAACTGTAACACTTGAGCCGTAATTCCTACTAGACTTTCTATCATGGACATGTCAATGGAAAACTATAACCCACTCTTGTGGATTATCAGAATCTAGGTCTGTTCATTCTTTCGTCATTTCACCTCTTAGTAAGCTGAACATTGTCATCTTATTTATGCATTTTGTCAGTAATGTTTTAATTTTTCTTCCACTTTCCTGATTTGACATCAGTAAAAACTAATAGTGCCCCTTTCCTGAGTCATGTAAAATAAAGCTGGGCAATTTGATAACTCTGCAGTATTTTTTACCACAATAATTTAGGACACTCAGGAAATTTACCAGAATTCTGACTGTGAGACTGTCACTGCTATCCTCATGCCATTAAAGACACTTGAGATGAACATCTACATACCCTTTTGACTCACTGAGCTAAAAAACTGAGTTAATACTCTTTTCCAACTATTAATTTTTGGTCTTTCTTTTGTTTGTTCATAATAACCTATGTCTTCTTCCCCTTTGCAGATTTTTTACCTTCCAAATTCTAATCCAAATCTTTTCTCCAGTTTCTGGTCTATGAAACTTTTTGGAAAGCTTTATACAGGAGATTGAAGGGACTAGAACACATGACTGTGGTATAAAGATTATTTTGAGTTGAAGGTATTTGAGAATCAACAGGTACAGGAAGAGGTTTTTCTCCCCTTGAACTCTCTTCTTGCCTAAAACAGAAACTCCCAAAAGAACTGTCATAAATCTTCCGCTGGGAGTTTCAAAACCAAGAAGATTGATCCTTATCACTGGAGATAAATTTAGCACCACATTTATACAGAAGACACAAAACTATCATATCTCCCACCTGTTCTTTAGGGTCCATATATCTTTCCAAAAAGTCATCTGTGTTTCCATAATTGCTTTCTCCCCTATTAGGGTGGTAACAAGTCATGAATTCTGTCTCCTTGACCACAAAATTTTTCTTTGAACTCCTGTATACATACATACTTGAATAAAAATTTGCCATTTCTCTTGCTAATCTTTTTCAGTTTGATTCACAGGCCCCCCCAACTTCTGAATTTAAGGAAGTAGAGAAAAAGTGTTTCCTCTCAAACAGGAGAAATTATTAAATCTAATGGTCTGCTCACATAAACCTCATTAATACTGGCAACTTCTTCACATCTAGCAACTACATGTAGATAGTACATTTTTTTTTCTTCTTATTTTTAAAAGGACATGCAAGTTTGAAAAACAGCACTGAAGATTACCATTTGAATGGGTCATACTTTTTTTTTTTCATTTTACAGCCCCTTCTACAAAAAAACCTAACTACTTTTCACCAAATTTTAATAATTATTTCTAAATGGTTACAGAATAGTTAATAAGCTGTAATTTTAGACACTGATAAAACAAGACAACATGATCAAACTAATTATATTATGGCATTGATATGATGTAAAAGGTAAGACAGAGGTAGATCTGCAAGTAGCCACATTATTGCAAACGTTCTCTTTAAAACATCAGTTTTACATAAATGTTTATCCAGTAGCACATCATAAACCACAGTCTTTGTCATGTAAATGTGGAATTGAGAGTGGAAACTGTCAGACTTAATAATGAATTATTTTTCCAAGAGCAAAGTAATAAAGAACCCACAGGACTCATAAGAAAGCCTTAAACAAATTGTCAGAAACTTTTAGGAGTATTGGCTAAAGTTCTTAAGGTGTTGGCATTAAAACAGAACTTACTTTTTCAGACATTTAAAGATTTCCATGCATTGTATATACCTCAAGTTTTTGGTCTCTTTATTTCTTTAATTCACACCTCCTCTCCTTAGTGTAAGAAAAATACTTCTAAGTATAGGGAAAGTCTAGATAAACATACCTGGGAATTTTCGTTATGGTTAAATCATAATATTTGGTCTAATTCTGCTAAACCAAATGCCACTATTTGGGGTTCTCATTTGTAGATTTTTCAAAAATGATTGTTTCTCTAGTACCATTAATTTATATATCACAAGGATAAGAGAGATCACTTCAGGTGATGGTAATGTTTCAGAGAAGCAACAAGGTTTAGGGGAGGGTATGAAGGGTGGCTGATGAATTTAACATAACTATTTCCTAGTTTTTTTGTTTTTGTTTTTAAAATAGGTTTCAAAAAAAAATAAAGTAGGTTTCAATCTTCTGGGGTGATAATGGCAGCACAGGAAGGATATTGAATGTGCAAGCAAATTGCTTCTTTCATACCCTCATAAAGTATTACTGCTATTGGGGTCACAGATGAACAACTTCCACATAAGGTGATATGCAAATAAACCATTTACAAAGATCAAGAAACAGGTTTTCTGTAAACTCTAGTCAACAGTTTTCCAAGAGAAGGGAGAGGAGAGTGATAATATCCAACCACGTAATGACTACCTAGAATCCTAGAAGAAAACAGTCACTGAAATAAAAATAACAATATTTTGAACATCAGCAGCATTTTGATAATACCCAGATAATACTCAATTTGGCACAGATGCAAAATCTTGAGTGGGTTACTTAGGCTGCCAAAAAGAGCCATGGGTGAGGCACAAACTAGGTTGAAGAAGCGAAGAATTGGATTTAGTCTCTGCTTTCTGCACAATACTCACAAGTGTTTTAGGCTGAGCTTTCATGCCTTTCCCACCACAGAAACAAGGGTCTCTGAAGAATCGGTCACAGTGTTACAAGTCACCTAGTGGTGCAGAAGCTTCTCCAAGTAGGCGCTGTACAACTTTATTCAGTAAGAGGCTGCAGGTGGTGGTGGCTGCATCACTCGTTCGATAAAAATGCTCTAAAGGGCGCCAGTTCAGTGTCAAGGTGTGGTCTCTGTACCCTTACTCTGACTTTAACACTGCAGAACCCCAGTCTTACAATATTTAGCAGTGTTGTCATGAACGATGTGTCTGTAGATTCTTTGGGCAGAAGTGCATCTTCAGTGCAAGTACAAAAAGATCATGGTGTGAAACAAACAAACTCATTAAAAACATGTTAAGAGGCTGACTGCCTAGAGAGCTGCACATGAAATGCGGCCAGAATTCAGCCTCCTCTGGCAAAAGAAAGAACAGTCTTATGGGCTGTGTGTTGAAGTTTTTTAGTTTTAAACTTTCCTAAGGCACAACCAAATTCTTTTAGGTGTATGTTTGGCATTTTTCTTACTATAAAAATAGGTGGGAGTATCTACCAATGGCATGTTAAGGAAAATAAAACTAAGGCCAGTAAGTGAAGAAAAACACCATTTGTATTGGGTTTAAATTTGTACCAACTACTTAATGAGCACTGGAAAAATGACAGACGTGTTTTATGTTTTTGCATAAGAAAAACATGATTTTCTTTTGCGGTATAGCTCAGGATTTAATCTAAGGTAATGTTTAGATGTGGTAAAAGCATTTGGATTTTATAATGTCTAATTAGGAAAAAGTCATAAAGATGCTAAATATGGTGACATAAGAGCAGGTCAAATTAGGGTTTCACTGTAGTTAGGTATTATGTTTGTGAAAAGTGATTCCATTTGTTAATATTCAAATCCAAATTAGAATGAGCTGCCTTATAAAATGAGATTTCACTGCCATTTCTTAAGCACTTAATTTTGGGAGTTCTATATCAAGTGCAAGTAAGTTAGAGCTGTTCTCAACCCTTTCATCTATTTTCTTCAAAAATGAAGGAGCAGGTATCCTAATAAGTTTTTTGTAAATTTGATCGTTATAGCTCTAGTTAGCCCAACACATTTCCCTGGGCTGATATCACTATCCGTGGTCTCTCTGAAAACTAGAAAATACTGCATACTTTTAAAAGTCAGAGTAAAACCACCTTTATAAATTCAAGTAAATTATGCTAGTAGGATGGAATATGGGTAGGTTAGACCACCAATCATGTTTGCTAGTCATAAAACGTGACAAATTAAAGATCAAGAGACAGAGCAACCCCTTTTAACTGGTTGGAGGTGTGACATTCTTCTACAGGGGCCCTGCAGAATGACTGACTGGCTGTGGCCACCACCAACTCTGACTGGCTGTGGCCACACACAGACACCCCAGAGCCCACTGCAAATCCTGGATGTAGTAATTATAGAGAATCCAGTGGCTCTCTGGAATCTGGCTTACGACACAGAAGCAGACAATGAAAAACTGGAATCCTGTAGACAGCACTTTTTCACCTGGGAAAACCATCCATGAGGTTAGTGACACAAACGTGTAAATCAATGCTGACACAGCAAAGTGTGGCTGACAGCTGTCCATCTGCATATGGGGTTTTGCCAGTCCTTAGCAGTTTTCATATGTAATCAAATATTAAGAAAAGTATAATTCACATGCAACCCTTGTCAAAAAAGAGAAAATGGTTAATTTTCTATCATCTGCATAATTGTTAACTTGTTAAGAAAAGACCAATTTTCCCAGTATTTGAGTATATACATACACATTATAGCTGTTTCTTCTGAATCATCTTAGGGTGAGGAGGACAATGAGATAAACACACAAGCTAAACACCCAGCAAGCCCCACTCCTCATTCTGTGTGGTTGGCAGCATCAGGTAGAAACGCTGACTCCTTTGCTCTGGTAACCATAACACATTCAAACATGTAGATCTTCAGGCATTTCCTTATTCATCTGGCCAGGCCTGTGGCAGGTGCTCTTTTTCTCTTGTTGGAATAATTCATTAGAGTTTCCTGAGCGGCTCAAACAGGATCACCGGCCAGATTCCAAAGAGAAACTGTTTGGAAACAAGTTAAGACAAAATGAAGATAAAATTATTCAGTTAAGGCAAAATGAAGAGAAAATTATTCCACACTACCCCTGAGAAAGAAGGGAAAGAACCCATGTGCTACGACTCTAGTGACTGGGAGGCTTGCTAGTAAGGACCTAGACTTGCATGAGAGCTCAGAAACTCTTTTTATTTATTTAAATACATTAAACATTTGCTTTGTTAATAAAGGAGCTGGGCATTTATAATTTAATTATAATTATAATTAAAACAATCCTGCATTGTAGCTATTACCAGCTCTATTTTATTGTTTTTTAATTTTTAATTAATTTAATTAATTTTTTTTTTTTTTTACAATGTTTGCTTTCTTTTCTCAGGTGTAGTCCCTGTAGGCTTTCCCCACCAATTCACCCTCGCACCATTACCATAGTCCCTTGTGCTCTTCCCACCCTCACCCTGGTCTCTTTCCCTGCCCCTCCCCTGCAGTATGTCTCTGATTTGTAGTTATCTTTTTATTG
Source organism: Talpa europaea (assembly GCF_964194135.1). Taxonomy (NCBI): domain Eukaryota; kingdom Metazoa; phylum Chordata; class Mammalia; order Eulipotyphla; family Talpidae; genus Talpa; species Talpa europaea. The sequence continues at coordinate 48,630,425 of NC_140073.1, read as the reverse complement.
TTGTTTGGTTTGTTGTGTTTTTTATTATTATTATTATTTTTTTTTTTTACCCTCGGTCCCTCATTTGGTTCCCCTGTATTCCTCCTACAAGTGAAACCATCCGATATATATTTTTTTCCTCCATCCATGTTGCTGTGAGCGGCATTAGTTTATCTTTTTTGATTGCTGAATAGTATTCTATTGTGTATCTTCTTGATCCAGCCATCTATTTTTTGGCATTTGGGTTTTACCTGTTGTAAATAGTGCTGCAATACACATAGGGGTACAGGTGTTCTTTTGAATCAATGTTTTTGTGTCCTTTGGGTAGATCCCTAGGAGTGGGATTGCCAGGTCATATGGTAGCTCCATTTTTAGTAGACTGAGGAACCGCCAGACAGCTTTCCATAGTGGCAGTATCCAGTTTGCACTCCCACCAGCAATGTAGGAGAGTTCTTTTTTCACCACATCCTCGCCAACATTTGTTACCAGTTTTTTTTTTAATATGTGCCATTCTTACTGGTGTGAGGAGGTGTCTCAATGTGGTTTTGACTTGCATTTCCTTGATTATAAGAGATGTTGAACATTATTTCATGTGCCTATTGGCCATTTACATTTCCTCTTTGGAGAAGTGTCTTTTAAGTTCATCTGCCCATTTTTTTTTAAAGATTTATTTACTTATGCATATAAGAGCTGGGGCATGGACCAGAGATGTGGGGGGTGAGAGGATTCACCAGAGACAGAGTGGGGAACAGAACAGGCAGACTGACTGAAATACACTGCTGAGGGGAGCAGTGGGCAAGACAGGAGAGGTCTGCTTCGCTATGTGGGTTGCTCCCTGCCAGGCCGGGGATCGAACTTGTGCTGCAGAGGCTGCAGATTGCTTCAGAGTGCATTGCATAACCCCTTGTGCCACCAGGAAGGCCCATTTTTTGACTGGATTGTTTACTTTGTTTTGTTGAGCCGTGTGAGTTCTTTGTGTATCTTTGTGATCAGTCCTTTATCAGTTGTATGGAGTGCAAAAATTTTCTTCCAATCAGAAGGGTGTCTCTTTGTTTTGGTTAATGTTTCTTTTGCTGTACAGAAGCTTCTTAGATTGATGTAATCCCAGCTGTTTATTTTTTCCGTCCCTTTCTTTGCTTTAGGGGATGAGTCTTTAAAGATGTTACTGAGATGTATGTCATGTAGTGTTTTACCTCTATTTTCTTTTATGGTTTCAGTTCTTTTTTTTTTTTTTAAGATCTATCTATCTATCTATCTATCTATCTATCTATCTATCTATCTATCTATCTATCTATCTATCTATTTGTTCATACAAGCACTGGGTACAGTCAGAAGCGCGGGAGGGTGAGAGAATTCAACAGAGCCAGAGCAGGGAGCAGAGCAGGCAGAAGGACGGAAGTACACTGCTGAGGGGAGCAGCGAGCGGCAGGAGAAGTCTGCGCGCCATGTGGGACCCTCCTCTGGAGGCCGGGGAGCAGCCGGGGATCGAACTGGCGCTGCAGAGGCTGCGGGCAGCTTCGCAACCCAGCACTCAACCGCTGCGCCACCAGGGAGGCCCCTGGTTTCAGTTCTTATGTTCAGTTCTTTTATCCATTTTGAGTTGATTTTTGTGCATGGTGTGAGGTAGTGGTCTAGTTTCATTCTTTTGGTTATGGTGGTCCAGTTTTCCCAGCATCATTTATTGAACAAGCTGTCCTTGTTTCATTGTATATTCTTTGCTCCTTCCATTTTATTGTTGAAGAAATTAAGGCTTAAGGAGACTTGCCCAAGATCATAGCATAGCATAGAAGTGGAAGACTTCTGAGGATTCTGAGGCATCCAGTTCCAAAACCTATACTCTCTCCACTATATCTCCATACCTCTTCTTCAACCTTCATCCCTTTCTCCCAGTACATCCTACCCAACATACACATACACACGTACCCCCCACACACACACACAACATACAAAGTAGACTTACCTTCACTTTTGGCCTGTATCTCAGGTAAAGTGTCCTTGTGTACAAACTGAAAGAAAGGGGAAGGTGGAAGACATATCAGACCAATTTTTAATTCATGCAAATTGGCTTACTGACAAATTTAACCTCTGTATATGTATTCTTTGTTCATTTAGAAAGTTTTTTTTTAGCATTTAGTCTTTGTAAACCACTTGGCAAGATGCTAAGAAAAAACAGAGAAATGATCAGTTCTCAGGCTGTGACCTACGCATGTTTACAGTTTAGTGGGAACATTCTATTTGTGCCTGTTATGATTCATACCATGATGGCCAGTTTCATCTTTGACTATACAAGACAGTAAGAATTAAGGTACAGATTTTAATATGATGAGACTGTCTCGATAAACTCATTGCAAGTTGAAAATATTACAAGTTGAAAAGGTATTGAATACATTTAACCTCCCTGATCTCAGAGCTTAGGTTCCTCCCTCCCTTTTCTCCCCTGCCACCCAGGGTTCATAGTGACCTCTCCCCTGTATGGCCCCAGGTATGTGTGCTGTGTAGCTTCCAGGTCTTGTAAGTGATCCACATCTATCTTTTCAGTTTCTTTAGGGTAATGCCAAAGGCATACTGCAATCAAAGTAAGAACCACAGTTTTCACAGTAATGGTTATTGACAGGCTGAGACTAGCAAAAAATAATCTTCTTCACATTATCCTTTAAAATGAATCACCTCTGAAAATGAGATTGGATTCTAAAATCAATGCATATAGCAACAGTATAGTTAAACTGATTCCTGAAAAACTCATTCAATTGTCCATAATATTTAGCACACACTATAGTATACCTAGTATAGTATACTATTTAAATGTATTCAAATAGTAATATACAGTATATCATGAATACACATACAAAACATAATTTTTAGCTTGAAAAACTTTCCTTTAAACAAAGAAAGAAAAGGCGAAAGAGCATGTACATGTGGATTGGTGTGATTTGATGTGGTCATGATGCCACCCTCCTATGTACCAAACCGAAACTGTAAATACTCTAACAGGTTTTCAAAAGTTAATCTCTATAAGAAAGTTGCCACCTCTTTATTTCTCTTTATGAAAGAGAAATTTATTTCATAAAGAGAAATAAATGGACTGGGGCAGCAAAGCCCTGAATTCTAGGGCAGTGGTAAAGGGAAGGGGAAGTGAGAAGCTCTAGCCTTTTCCAATAAAATATAATGAGTATTTTGCAGTAAGAAATGCAATAAGTAAAATAAATATACTTTAAAAGTTAAAAGAGTTCTTCCATGATTAATAATCTTGAGCATGAATTCAATGTTTTTTCTCCTACCGCTCTATCCCTCAACTTGTAGCTTAAACTTTTTGTTAGAAAAGTAGAACTAAAATTAAATACTAAGCACCCTTTCTTCTCACTTCTCCTTCACTCCCCCGACGTGATATATTTTCCAACTGCATTCCAGGGAACCCTGAGAACTGATTATGATATATCCCTAACAAAATTCTCTGTGACCCTCTGAGGTTGATAACACTAGAGCAAATATCAACTAGTATTTACCAGCTGTTAACCCCAAAGGAATACTCTGTACTAGAGAAGATAAAAACAATAGCTCATGAAATCTATATTGCCCTGTGCCTCCTTGACCTGGGAATGCAATGTACCACTCACATTCCTCACACACCCCACCTCACTAATAATCACAGCACCCCTGACATTTGGGGACCTGGCTTCTTGTAGGGTATTAGCCTTGCAGATTCCCTTGGTGGCTGCCTTGTATATAAGAAATTCCTTTGTGAAAAAACTTATTTTGTATCTCAAGAGTTTGGCTTTCTGGGTGGTGACTGAAAGACCTGGTTTCGTCATTTATAATCTCACAATAAATAGCCAAGAAGAGGTGAAATTATATTTGTTATGTTATATATTCTCTAGATAGGTGAGATGCAAATGCTATTTTGGGGAGGTATTCTAAAAATTTCACTTGAGTAAATCTTTCCATTTGTTCAAAGGAAAAAATCCCCCTCCCCTTTCTCTACCATATTTCAGCTTTCTCAATTCTTGAGAAGAATTTGAGGTTAAATATAGATTGACTTCCTGGTAAAGAGATCAACAGGTCATTTGACAATATTTACTGAGTAGTTACTAAGTGACAGCCATTGTTTTAAATATTTGGGAGAGTGGTAGTGGAAAAGATAAAGTTCTTGCCTCAAGGAACTTGTCTAGTTGGGGGAAGTAACCATGTAAATATACAACTGGTTATAAATACTTTGAAGAAAAGTAAGCCCTGGGTAGGGGGAAAGAGTGATATGGAGGTATTTGAATAAGATGATGTTTGTTTTATTTTTTTGGTGTAGGGTGGCTGGTGGAGGAGACAGGTGGTAGAGGCCATTATGGGGGACATACCATTGACCAGATGTTGTTTATTTTTTGGACAAGGGAAAAAGCTCTTAAAGTGGAGGTATCTGTATATGCAGTCTGGCAGGAGGGGAGGGTACTGAAAAAGTCCATTTACCAAGAAATCAGGAGAATCTGAGAGTAGCTCAGATTCAGGTTTCTTAGGAAATAGAGAGCGGAACTTAGCCTCCGTCATCACAGCAGCTAGCATCTCAACAACTCGCCGAAGGTACACAGAATAAACAGAGTTCTGATTCCCTTTTTTTTTTTTTTAAGATTTATTTATTTATTTATACAAGCACTGGGTACAGTCAGCAACGTGGGAGGGTGAGAGAATTCACCAGAGCCAGAGCAGGGAGCAGAACAGACAGACTAAACACACTGCTGAGAGGAGCAGCAGGAGGCAGGAAAGGTCTGCGTGCCACGTGGGACCCTCCCTGGTAGCGGTAGCTGGGGATCGAAACGGCGCTGCAGAGGCTGCGGGCAGCTTCGCAGCCCAGCGCTCAACCACTGCGCCACTGGGGAGGCCCCCTGATTCCATTTTTGCCATATATCGCTGACCTCCAACAGAATCTATTAGGGGAGCAAGGGACGATAAGTGACAGCCACTTTATTTCAGGTAAGGAGCCAAATTAAGCTGGGGACTTCAGAGAGTGATGCCTTCCAAGTCTCTTACTCAGGGGATCTGGCAGCTTCCCCCAAGCCCCACCCTCCCAAATTTGTTCTTTGCAAAGGTATCCTGATCAATAAGAAATGAAAATGTTCATATCCTATTTCTACTAAGAAAGGAGATGAATGATCTCCTTAAAATATAGAAAAAGTGTTAGAAGTCAGTTAGTATAACTGTCTCACATTAAAGATGAAAAAACCAAGTTTCAGAAAGGGAAAGGGACTTGTTTAGGATTACTACCCAGAGGCAGAAGGCAAAAATGAAACATAAGTTCCTGATTCTGGGCCTCGCAGTGGCTCAAGGGGTTAAGCACAGCACTGTGAAGCTATCTGTAGCCTCTGTAGCATGAGTTCGATCCCCGGCCAGCCAGGGAGCTACCACAGGGAGACCACTCCTGTCTTGCCCGCTGCTCCCCTCAGCAGTGTATGTCAGTCAGTCTGCCAGTTCTGTTCCCTGCTGGTGAATCCTCTCACCTCCCACATACCTCTGGCCAGTATCTCAGTTCCTGTATGCATAAATAAATAAAGCTTTAAAAAAAAATTCCTGATTCTGTCTCTGATATTTTTAAAATATTTATTTATTTTTTTAATAATAAATTTTATTTTTATATTCCCCATACAATTGCAACCCCCTTATTTTGACCCCAATCCCTCCCCTCCCGCCCCCTACCCCCCATAGAGTGTCTCTGGTTCATCGTTTTTTGTTGATTTTGATCTTCACTTTCTTATAGTAATTCATTTTCCTGGTCCCTTATTTACTGTCTCTGATATTTTATACTTACACCATCCTACATGCAAAGTAAAACAAACAAACAAACAAAACTTCCAATAGACTAATGAAGTCTCTATTTCCTACCTGAAAAGTATGTGAAGATAAGAACCGAGTCCAGTTAAAATATGCCACCATGCATGAAATTGTGTGGTAACACCTATGATAGGTGGCACCTGCTTGCGAAAGTTCCTGTGTGATGAGAGGGAAAAATCACCATGTTAAATTTTTTATCTATTTAGCAAATAATACCATCAGTCTTAGAGTATTTTGAAACATCATTCTCAAACATTGTTTAATATCCTTTAAGTTTTCCTAGTACATTTCAAAGAATAGTATTTTTAGCAGAAGTTCCACTGAGAAATGTCTCTGTTGTCAAAATAAACATAGGAAATAGTTTACTGCTCTTTTGGAAAATTGTAATTAACAGATTAAAAGCTTTGAAAAGTCACGACATAAATTAAAGTTTGTCATTTTTTTTAGGTGACCTACTGATTTAAGGAATCCTTTAGGTACGATCTCTTTAATACCTACAGAATAGGTGTTGCCTTTAACAACACTTTGGGGGAAAACTGGTCCACTCAGCTATTCACTCAAGGAAACTAGATACATGCTTTTCCTGTGCCCTGCACACAAGGATCATCTTCGAAGAATATTACATAGAATAAAAAGTCCTTTGGTATCTATTATTTCATTTCAGAGTGAGTCTCTGAGGTGGGTATTATTAACTTTGCCAGATTAGTAACCTAAAATTCAGAGAGACTGAGTAGCCCAAATCACTTAGCTGGACCTCAAAATTTAGATCTGTTGATTAAGTGTACAGGATTTATTAGAGGGGGTAAATCAATGTGAAACACCAAATGATTTTTATTATTTCCCTAGCTACTCCTATTTTGAGTAGCTATTTTGAGCTCTATTATTACTCTTAGAACTTACTTTCATAGTGGCTCTTAGCCAGAGGATGTTGACAGCAGTACCAATGGGGGTTCTGATGGGTGTTAGTGATTCAGAGTCACTCTCTTAGCTCTAAGCAAGGTGTATTACTTGATCAATACATTTAATGTCTACATTTACTTATCTAAGATTTTATTGTTGAAAATTTCAAATGAGTAAAAGAGAAAATAATAATATACCCAAAACCAAGCTTCAAAAATTATAACTGAGGCTAATCTTGTATCATCTATATTCTTAATCCACTTCTACCCTCCCATATTATTTCAAAATACCTGATATTGTATCATTTTACTCTACATGTTCTAGTATCTCTAAAGAAGTAAAACCTCTTAAAAAAAACCATGCCATTTTCACACCTAAAATATTAATAATCATTTAATATAATCTAATATTTAATTACTGATCAAGTTCCAATCACCTCATAAATTTTTGTTTTTTTACAGTTGGTTTGTTTGAATCAGGATAAAAAACAATGAACACACTGAGTTTGATTAATATGTCTCAACTCTCTTACATCCATTATATTCTTCCTTCTTTCCCTCCTCTCACAATCCCCAAATTTATTTGCTGAAGACACCAGGTCATTCATATTATAGGTTTGTCACAGTCTGAATTTTGCTGATTGCCTCTCTGTGGTGCTTTTCAAATATATTCCTTTTTGTCTTCTGTTTACTCAAAACTGTTAGGTTATGGAATTTTGAGTTGAAAAAACTCATTAGTTTAACCTATTTAACATGTTCATTTTATGGAAATAGAGGCCCAGAAAGACAGTGTCTTAGTAATAGATAGGAGTTCAGAAAACTAAATCTAAGATTCAACTCCAGTTAACACATAACTGTTGACAAGATGGTGAAAGGAAGCAATATTTAAAACACTTAGAAAATAACAGTAAGCCTTTTAAAGTATAAAATTAATATATGTATTTTATATGCTTATTACAAATCATTCTTAATCCAGTAAAGCAGATTAGGCAGATTTCAAAGACCTAGTTAATAATTGATTACCACTGTATACTTCTCACACTCCCCCAACCCCACAGATATTATAAAATGTTCTTAGGTCCAACTTTTTGGGTAACTCAAACAAGTGTTCCTGGAATTTAACTTTATTGTGCTGTACATATCTTAATTTCAACCACAGCAAAAATTCATTTCAGAGCACTAATAATTCTATATACTTATTAAATTCTGTGCTTAATAGACTATTTCCAAACCATATTTTTCAAGATTGAAAATATATCTTACCTCAGTGAATCACAAAAGATGTTATCTATGTTCCAAAATAAAAATCCCAATAAAAATATACCTAAGGATGTATAACCCAATCCTCTAAGCCAAGGATAAACCCTGTGGGAAAAAACAAAACGAAATTTTATCAGCTCATGTCATAGTCAAGAGTCTGGAGTCATCACTTTCATGAGAAAAAAAGGTCTTCTTTAGAATTAAAAGCAAAACTGAAAACAAAACAAAACAAAAACCCAGCAAAAATCTATCCATTAAATTTTGTCTACTATATTGGGTACTAAGAGAGAGTATGACACTAAGACTTCACTAAGTGTATCAAGACAGTAATCTGAAAGTGCCAGTAACTATTAGTCCTATGGAAGAGGGAGGGTGTGGGTGGAACAAGATTAATATTGACTGAATCATCTGCTCTGTGACAGGCACTGTAGTAAATTTCTTCCTCTCTTGTATACATACACATATAATACAATGTAGCATACAATTCAATAAAATATTCCAATAAACCCTGATGGAGAAACTGAAGCTTAGTGAGCTCTCCAAAATAATAACACCATTTTATGTTTTTACAGTTTCTATGAGGTACATCTGAGTTATATTTAGCTGCATTTATTTGACGTGTACATTCGATGAGTACATGTTTATATCCATAAGATCAATATCATAATCATGATAATAAATCCACTACTTCCAAAAGCTTAGCTTACATTTTTAGAATGTTATATAAATGGAGTAATACAATTATATATCTTTATTGTATGGTTTCTTTGATTTGGCATAGTTATTTGGAAATTCATCCATGTTGTTTTATTGCTGAGTATGTGTTGTGGCTATCTGTTTTCCCCTTGGGAGGTTCTAGGCTCTGTCTCACAGCAGTTTACTTGTGAGGATCTGGAGGAGGTGAGTCTGGTGTCTGCACTCTGCCACCATCTTGCCACACCTCTTCTCTACTGTATAGAGAGACCACAATTTGTTTATCTGCCTTAATATCGGTGGACATTTGTGTCGTTTCCAGTTTTTGGTCACTACAAATGAAGCAGCTATAAATATTCATAAGTGTTAAATATTCATTCTTTCATTTCTCTTGGGTAAAAAATTAGGAGAGGAATGGTGGTACCTGAATGTTAAACCGTTTAAGATACTGCTAAACTATTTTTCTAAGTGACTGTATTGTTTTACATTCACATTCTCACCTACATTTGGTATGACATCAGTATTTTTCATTTTAATTGTTCTAGTTTAGGTGTATAGTGGTATCTCACTGTAATCTTAATTTGCATTTTCCTAATGACTAATGTTATTGAACATCTTTTCATGTGCTTATTTGTCATCCACATATCTTATCTGACACGGTATTTGCTAAATCTCTGCTCATTAAAAATCCTGCTGGTGGTCTTATTGTTGAGTTTTAGGAGTTCTTTAAGTATTCTAGATGTAAGTCCCTTGTTGGATATATATTTTATGAATATTTCTCAAAGTCTGTGACTTGCACTTTACTTTTTTCTTTTTAAATTATATATTTTTTAAAATTGAGGTATCACTGGTTTACCATGCTGTATATGATCTAGAGGTACAGGTTCATACCTCTTCAGATTTATGAATATTTCTCAAAGTCTGTGACTTGAACTTTACTTTTTTCTTTTTAAATTATATATATATTTTTAAATTGAGGTATCACTGGTTTACCATGCTGTATATGATCTAGAGGTACAGGTTCATACCTCTTCAGATTTATGATACCACACCAAACACCAAAGCACCCATAATCCTTCATCATAGCATATTGGACTCTTTGTTCATGAACCCTCAAATCCCCTCTCTGGTAGCCTCTAATTCTATAGTCAGATTTCTATGGTTTGCTTTAGTTTTGCCTGCTCCTTTGTTTTATTTCTCTATATTCCACATACAAATGAAATCATCCAGTACTTGCCTTTCTCCTACTGACTTACTTTGCTTAGCCTAATTCCCTCTAGTTTCACACATGTTGCTATAAATGGTAAGATTTCAGCCTCTGGGGTTTTATAGCTGAGTCCATTGTGAAAATATGCCATGTCTTCTTGATCTACTCATTTGTTGTTGGGCACTTAGGTTGTTCCATAATTTGGCTACTGTAAATATGCTACAATGAATACATGTGAGCATAAACATGCTACAGTGAACACAAGTGAACACAGATGTTTCTGTATTCTTTGGGTAGCTACCAAGGAGTGGGACTGCGTGGGATTACGTGGTAGATCCATTATTTGGGAAGTACACAGCAGAATGGATAATAATTCTAGGATTATAACCAGGAATGACTGGAACAATTCAGCAAATACAATTCAGCAAATCTAGCTTCTCCTAGATTTTGAATGCTGAATACATTCATATTATTCCTTTTTTAACAAGAAATTGAATAGCAGCAAATTTCTGTATCCTTAATAGCAGACACATTCATTTTTTCCAATTATCAGTTTCTCATCCAAGGCATTAGGAAGATCTTCCTAAACTCATACGTCATACTGTTTATTTACTGAGTAGCTACTGTTTAGCTAGGTGCTGTGTAAAGTACTCACATGAACATTTCTTATTTAATCTTTATAAACTCTGTAAAGATTGTGTGTATTTCCCAAATGACCTTTCTGGAACAATGATTCTTTGTGGCATTAATAGTTATCCTTGAATAATGTATTTTTTATAAAAAGATTTATTTATTCATGCATACAATAGCTGGGGTTCAGGCCAGAGATGCAGGGGGTGAAAGGATTCACCGAGACAGAGTGGGGAACAGAACAGGCAGACTGATTGAAATACACTGCTGAGGGGAGCAGCAGGAGAAACAGGAGAGGTCTGCTGCACCATGTGGGTTGCTCCCTGGCGGGCTGGGGATCTAACTTGTGCGGATTGCTTCATAGCGCAGTGCTTAACTCCTTGCGCCACCAGGGAGGCCCTGAAAAGTGTATGATAAAGGGGTTCCCTAGTCAAGTAGTTTGAGAAACAAATTTTTAACTAGAGGATTTTTCAAGGCCTTTAATCCAATGACATCTTTATAAATATTCAAAAGAATACCATTGTACATAACTTTTCCTCAAATTTGCTAGGACTCTTGTTTTCACTAATGAGTATTAATAACTTGCTAAAAGACTGACTAGTATTCCTTGTAACTTGTCATAATAAATACTGACTTACAGTTTTCTATCAATATCCCTGCTAGAGTTGGCTTTTATGTGTTACTTCAATTCAGGCAATAGATTTACCACTTGAAAGTACTCTAATCAGAGTGTTGGTGATCCAAACTTGTTACTTACCATGTAACAATATAAATAGATCTTAGTACTAATGTGAAGACCAACATCCCATACATGACCTGAACAAGAAAGGAAAAATGAAGTCAATACAATCATGACTATGGCAAAGTAGTTTTGCCTACAAACTATTTTTGCCTACAAAAATAGTCCTAAATGCAAACATTTATTATATTTTAAAGAGCAGAAAGTTTTAAAATGTGTAATTATGGAATTAAGAGTCATGCTAGCCTCTGAGGAAAATTTAAGAGCCTGCTTGTGAATAACCAATATCAGAAGTCCTATGTCACTTTTAATTTTGAATGGTTACCTACAATTTTAAATATCTGCTTTAACCTGAACAAATGCTATAATTATGCCTCACACTCCCCATATCTTTACCTTCTCTTCAGCTCCATGTTCAAAACATGATTCTATTTCCCATTTTATAAAGATCTAAATACAAACTCTCATAAATGTTTCTGAATTCATATATATCTTCTCCGTGCATTCTTTCTCCAATTTCTAGTCTCCAAGGAGAGAGGTGCCCACTTTTCCGTGGCTAAGGTTAATCCATTACCTGTGGTTTTTATTCTACTTTTTCCTAGACTTGGTCTATCAACTAACCTTTCTTTTCTATTTGAGCACTGGTAAGTACGTTACCTGGAAAATTGAGTCTAAAAAGTATGAAACATTAAACATAAAACTGTATAGTATATAAATGCACAGTTTGACAAATATTTATGAAAGCAATAGTTGGGAAAGTATATTCAGGTCAATAAATGGATCCTTGTTAACAACCCAGAAGTGCTGCAAGTGTCTCTTCCCAGCTCAACTATCTCCCTTCCTCCTTCTACAGTTTCCTGACTTTTACAATAAATATTTTTCTTTTCTTTCTTTACATGGTCGGTAACTTAAATGAGTCTCCCAAATATTCACTCCTGAAACAATAGTTTTTATTTAATTTACAGTAAAATAATATTGTATATATTGTACTTGTTTTTGTTTTATCATTTAGGATTTAATTATGTAGTATATTTAGTCATAATTCTAGTGATTAAAAATATAATTTATTTCCGACTTGTACTGTACTGGTGGGTATTTTTGAATTATTTTCAGTTTTCACTACTATGGACATTCTTGTACACATGTATACAAGTTTCTCAAGGGTATGCAGCTAAAAACGCAATTGCTGGGTTGGAGAATATATGTATTATCAAACTTCGCAAGAGAGTTGAATTGTTTTCCAGAGTGGTTATACCAATTACCCTCCAGTCAATGTGTATGACTGTTTCTCTGTAACATGTTTTCATTTTCTTTATGATGAACCCAAATTCTTAAATGATTTCTGGTGTCTGTGTCTTATAATGGCACAGCTATTCATTTATTTAGACACTCTCTAATATCTCTAAATATGTTCTATAATCTCTTGTATATACAGGTTTTAGATGTTTATTTTAAATTTATTCCTAGATGTTTATAATAAATTTTATTCATTTTATTTAAGTGGTACTTATTAAAATTTCATTTTCTGTTTGCTGCTGTTATATATAAATACAGCCATTTCTGTATAATGTTTTTATATCATGTGAATTTACTTTTATTTTATTTATTTATTTATTTATTTTTTTTTTAAGATTTTTTTATTTATAGAGGCATGTTTTATTTATTTATTTGTTTGTTTGTTTGTTTTGTTTATACATGCACTGGGTACAGTCAGAAGCGCGGGAGGGTGAGAGAATTCACCAGAGCCAGAGCGGGGAGCAGAGCAGGCAGAAGGACCGAAGTACACTGCTGAGGGGAGCAGCGGGCGGCAGGAGAGGTCTGCGCGCCATGTGGGACCCTCCTCCGGTGGCCGGGGAGCAGCCGGGGATCGAACCGGCGCCGCAGAGGCCCCGCGCAGCTTCGCAACCCAGCGCTCAACCGCTGCGCCACCGGGGAGGCCTGTGAATTTACTTTTAAAAGTCTCTTCTAATTCTAATAATCTATAATCATCTACAGATTTTTTAGGCTTTTTTTTTTGCTGTTTAATGAAAATACAAGTGAATAATTCCACTTTTATTTATTTGCTTTTCAATAAGCTTAAATCTTTGAGGCTTACAACATTATAGATTCTGTGTCCTAAGACTTTATCAGGAAGGGTGCTTCGGAATTTGGCAGGAACCATGTCAATGTTTCCATGCATATGAGTTACCTTCCCCAGAAGACTCTGGTTTTATTTGGTTTGCCAACAAGAATCACTGTGTTGTTCTTTCTTTGTGCCCACAAGCACATATCTTGCCTAGAGAGAATTCAGTTTCATTCTAAGCATTAAAAAAGAGCTTCAATTTTAGGAAGAGCTGTGTACTCTCTCTGGTTCCAGAGCCTCTACTTTGAGCAAGAATGGTCTGTACCATTCTTTTTTTTTTTTTTTTAAGATTTATTTATTTATTTATGCTGGGGTACAGGCCAGAGGTGAGCGGGGGGAGGGTTGGGGAGAGGGTGAGAGGATTCACCAGAGACAGAGTGGGGAACAGAACAGGCAGACTGACTGAAGTACACTGCTGAGGAGAACAGTAGGCGAGTCAGGAGAGGTCTGTGGCGCCATATGGGTTGCACCCTGGCCGGCTGGGAATAGAACTCGTGCTGCAGAGGCTCTGGACAGCTTCACAGGTTGCGTCTTAACCCCCTGCACCAGCAGGGAGGCCCAGTCTGTACCATTCTTAAAGTCCTATTCCTAGCAGGCCTCCACATGCTCCAAAATGAAAGAACTCTAGATTTTCTAAGTATACATTTGTAAGTGATTTGTGAATATTTACAGTTTTGCTTTATCCTTTTAAACTCAGTTGTTTTTATTTCTTTTTCTTGCCTGAGTGGGTCAGGACCTCCAGCAGAATGTAAATAAATTTAGTGATAATGGCCCTTATTATCTCATACCCATATTGGGTATAGGTTAAAAAGATATTTTTAAATAATCTTTATTAGATTAAGAAGTTCTCATTTATCTCTAGTTTGCTAAGAGTTCTTAAAATAATAAATCAATGTTTACCACATATTTTCTCATTTCAACATAATTAGGTAATTTTTATCCTTTAATATTTTAATATTCTTTTTAAATATTGGTTAATACTCTAATTAACTTTATATTTCTGGGATACACTCAACTTAGTCATGAATTTTGCAAATATTTTGCTGAGGACTTCTTACTGTAAGTATAACTCTTTCATATTATCCTTGTTGGTATTAAAATTAACAGAATAATTCCAATTAAAATTTCGTTAATTTCAGCATGAGTTGGAGAGTATCTCTTTTTGTTCCATTGTCTATACGAATCTGTGCAAAGTTGGAATTATTCTGTTAATATGTGGTAGAACATTCTAATGAAGATTTCTGATTACCAATTCAATCTTGTTTAATTACAGGACAGTTTGTATTCCTTATTGTTTTTATAGATTACACTTCTTCTAGGAATCAAAAAATATATTGGTATATAAATTCAGGGCATTCCTGGTGGCCTAGGGGTTAAGTCTCAGTGCCATCACCAAGAAGTCCTGAGTTTGATCCCAGCTCAGGGCGCTAACCCACATATGGCATAGCAGACCTCTCCTATCTCACCCACTGCTCCCCTTAGCCATGTATATCAGTATATCTGCCTGTCCTGATTCCCATTGTTTCTGGGGAATCCTCTCACTCACCCCACACCTCTGGCCTGCACCCCAGTTTTTCTAGGCAAAATAACAAGAAAACAAATGTTCATCACATTCAATTATCTGCTAATTTTCCCAGGACTTGATGTGATACTCCCTTTTCATGTCTGATATTGTTTACATTTATCTTTTCTCCCTTTGATCAAATTCACCAAGGAAATATCAATTTTACTTATCTTTTACTTATCTATTTTGTCTGATATTAAAACAACTATACCATATTTCTTTCACTTAGTGTTTACAAAGTATAGTATTTTTCCAAACTCTTAATTTTCTTTTCTTTTTTTTTTTTTTTAAAGATTTGTTTATTTATACAAGAACCAGGATACAGGCCAGATGCACGGGAGGGTGAGAGGATTCATCAAAGACAGAGCGGGGAACAGAACAGGCAGACTGACGAAATACACTACCAAGGGGAGCAGTGGGCGAGACAAGAGAGGTCTGCCAGGCCATGTGGGGTTCTCGCCGGCTGGCCAGGTTTGATAGCTTCAGCTGCAGATAGCTTCACAGTGTGGCATTCAACCACCTGTGCCACCAGGGAGGCCCCCAAACTCTTAATTTTCAACCTTTCTGTATCTTTGTTTTAGGTGTACTCTCTTGTAAGACCTTAATATGACCCCTACCTCCTACTTGAGGTCTCTCTGTTAACTAAAATCCATCAAACATTTATTGAGTACAGTATTAGACTTTAGGATGTAATGGTATGAATAAAGGGCAAATATACAGCAATAATTATTTTGACTGACTTTCAATATTTCTTCAGAGTTAATATTGTCCATGTCCCATTCATTCTGTCCTAGTCCTTGGATTAAGCCAAAATGAACTGGTCAGTTATTTGGAATGCCTTTCCATGTTTTTGCCTATGAAACTTGTGAAACTGTTTTATAAAGTAATGCCTGCATTAAGAGTATATTAGCATAACTATGATCTAATTATATAGGAAATACCAACCGTTTAGCCTTATATGAGGGTTATTTCTACTGACTTCCAAAATGACTTTTATATCCCTATTTTGACTGTAATTATAGGAATATGAAATCACAGTCAACTAGTTTAGTCCCTTCATTTTACAAATGGAAATCTAATGCCAAGGTAAATGAAGTGACTTGTGTGAGCTTATACAGTGAGGCAATGTTTAGATGGTAGAAACTCTAGATTCTTCCAACCTCAGCTCTTGGCTTTTTCTGTTAGTTTCTTTGCTATGTTTGGGCAATTGGTTATCATTAATATAATGCGTAAGCCCATTGCAAACTCCAAATGCTTAACTCCATTACCTATCCCAACACACTTTCCTACTCACTGGGGCTTTATGTATTATTACTATGTTTATTGCCTTGTCCTTTGCATTATCTTACATTACTTTTATGATATACTTATGAATAATACCTTTCCTGTTTTGAACCTTTTACAGGTGTGACTACAAAGAATAGGCACAGCAAAAAATTATCCACAGATAACAAAGTGGCAAGAAACTGAGATTCCAAACTTCAAGAAACTGAAATGGTAAGATTCCAATTTCAGACCAGAGCTCCCTTAGATTAGAAAACATTGTTTTATTCTCCTTTTCTATCATCTTGAAGATCTTGGAAGTTAATATAAATCTAGTCACAAATTCCAAAGCTATTTCCCACATACAAAAACCAAAACAAATTTTCTAAGTTTCTGTTTGTAAAATACCAACTTATATGAAAGAATGAGAGCAGCAGTCCAAACTTACAAACAGATTCTCAGAAAAAGCAGTTCTCTTTGCTTAAGAATGATAACCAGAAAATAATTAGGGGGAGAGTTTTTTAAGCCATAAGTATAAAATATTAATTGTATTTACTTAAGAGAGCAGCAATAGGATATTCTAGTTTAGACATGTGAGGCGAAAGCCTCTTCAAAGAAGCTTCACAAAGTATTGAAAAATACAATCATGTCACAATTGGGGGCCAATCAATATAGGTATAATTTCCCTACATGCAATAGATATATTTTGTAGTATTGCCTTAGATCATCTAAGGAGATATGCCCTTGTTTACATGAGCACTTCTTTTACATATTAATTCCAAGAACATACACCACACATTTTTTTAAATTTTTTTTTAAATGTTGCTTTTTGCAGACTTTACTATTTTTTATTTATTTTTAAAGATTGATTGACTGATTGATTGATTGATTTATACAGGCACTGGGTACAGTCAGAAGCGTGGGAGGGTGAGAGAATTCACCAGAGTCAGAGCGGGGAGCAGAGCAGGCAGAGGGACCGAAGTACACTGCTGAGGGGAGCAGCAGGCGGCAGGAGAGGTCTGCGCGCCATGCGGGACCCTCCTCCGGTGGCCAGGGAGCAGCAGGGGATCGAATAGGCGCTGCAGAGGCTGCGGGCAGCTTCGCAACCCAGCGCTCAATCGCTGTGCCACCGGGGAGGCCCCCACCTCTGTTTTAAACACTGAACTGTGCTAGGATATTTACCATTTCATTTTCAGAAGTTGTATTTGCATATATTTACTGAGAAAGGAAAACACTGTCTTGGTAAGTATTGTTAAACAAATGTGTAATAAATATTTTTTAATTACCTGATGGAATATAGGTTCCTTTACCTTAAGGTAAACCTGCAAAATAATAAAAGAAACACATGTGAATGAAGTGCATAATGGGAGAAGAAAACCTGACACAACTTTACAAATTCCTCTTCTGCTTACCTAATCTGCTATTTAGATTTACTCCAGCCATGTAAAACTAGTCAGATTAGGTGGTATGCCACAGAAGGGTTAGAACCAGCTAGAACAGTTTTCCTCCAGTTCTAGCCTAACATGGTAAACTAAATGTTTCAAACCAGTGGTGGAGTAAGTACTCTGGCCTCTTCACCTCCGTATGAGCATCAAAGAGGGGCAAAAATGCACAGCTATGCAAAGGGCTGAAATGATTTTTTTTAAAAGATTTATTTATTTATTTATACAAGCACTGGGTACAGTCAGAAGCATGGGAGGGTGAGAGAATTCACCAGAGCAGGGCACAGAACAGGCAGAAGGACCGAGGTACACTGCTGAGGGGAGCAGCGGGCGGCAGGAGAGGTCTGCGCGCCATGTGGGACCCTCGCCCGGTGACCAGGGATCGAACTGGCGCTGCAGAGGCTGCGGGCAGCCTTGCAACCCAGTGCTCAACCGCTGCGCCACCGGGAAGGCCCTGAAATGATTTTTTTGATGATCCCTCTAATATATCTATTCAACCGCAGAAACAACTCTATATTTAGAGACAGCAGTTAAATTTTAAACTGTGCTACCTGTTACATGTTTGAGCAAGTTATTTCACCAAAAATACTCATTTTTCCTTATCTGGATAATGGGAATAATAAAGGCCAGGAAAATAAGCTTAAATACATGAAAGCAGGTGGCAAGTAATAGGTTTTCAATATGTGAAAACATATAAAACTATTTTTTTCTGCTTTCTTCTACTTCTAGAAACATCTTACCTAGATTCACCTGGATTCATTTGCAGTTATACAAACTATGTGTTTGAGGTTCCAATGTCATGTGGGTGACTGAATTCAATGCCTATTTAAAATTTAGCATGCATTTATTGCCTTGTAGGAATACACCTTTAAAATGACATGGTAGAGAGGAATCAAAATGTGAATTTGAATCATAACCCTGAAATGACTTCTATCACTTACAAGACAAAGTTCTTATTTGAGAACTTTCCATGATCTCACTCCTGCCCTCCTGCTCTCCTCGTTTCTTTCTCCTCCAAGGCTTCAGAAAGTACAAAATATGCTAGTTTCATGCTTTTGTATCTTTAAACATGTTGCTTTTTACTTTGTTCAGAAGTCCTCCCCTGCTGGCAAACAATCATCTTTAAGGATTGGGTTCAAATGATACCTCTTTCTTGAAGCCTTTTTTGACCCCTTATCTGTTTAGCAGAAACAACTACTCCCCTTCCTTTATAGTTCGCTGTCCCATGAATAAACTTTATAGCATTTATTTATTAGTTTGTTTCTTTCCCTTACAAGGAAAGTCTCTTTGACAGCAAGGACCTATGCATCAAGATCTTTATATCCTCATTTAATGCAGTGCTGATCTCACAAACTTTCATAAAATTTTACAATTTGGTTACAGAATTTTTTATTCATGAAGGAAATTTCTATGATCCCTACAATCATTTCCTTTAAGCACCTATAGAGTTTTAATAGTATATGTGTATGAGAGATTATATATCTGTAACTCTAAACTTAGTAAGAAGAATGCTTTTCATCTCTGAAATTTGTTATTTCAAATACATATTTCCATTTATATAGATTCAGATTCTCATTGTTACTAATAAAAAGATGCAAAAGGGCATACCTCTTAAACACAATTTTTTTTGGCTTTATTTATTTATATTTTTTCATGTTTACATGAACTTACTTTATTTTTTTATTTTATATATTTTTCACATCATTTTTCATTTTTGCACAATGTATGCATTTTCATCTTGGTTACAGTCTCCATACAATTCCCACCCCCCTTGTTTTGATCCTACTCCCTCCTCCCCGCCCCCCGCCTCCCAGTAGTGTTTCTCTGGTTTATAGTTGCTTGTTAATTTTGATTTTTACTTTATTATAATTAGTCTTTTTCCTGGTCCCTTATTTAGATTTTCTAAATTCCTGCTATGAGTTAAAGACAATATTTTTAAATTGGTTGATAACACTATATGTTTTGGGGATACAGGTTCACGCTTTTTTCAAATGTATGTGATCACACCACACCCACCACCAATCACCTATAATCATTAACCTTAGTCAACTGGGCTCCTTCCTCCCTTCGCTCCCCAACTCTCCTTCTGGTAGCCTCAGTTCTGCAGTCAGATTTCAAGAGTTTACTTTGGGTTGGTTTTAACTTTCATGCTTTATTTCTTTATAGTCCACACACGAGTGAAATAATCATGTATTTTTTTTCTCCTTCTGACTTATTTAAGCTAAACCTAATACTCTCCAGTTCCATTCATGTTGTCACAAATGGCAAGAAGTCATGTTTAAATAGCTGAGCAGTAGTCCCATCATGTAAACATATCACACCTTATTAATTCATTATGTCATTTAGCAGTTAGGTTGTTTCTACATATTGGCTATTGTAAATAGTGCTGGATAAGCATAGGAGTGAAAAGTATCTCTTCCAATTAGTGTTTTTGTATTCTCTGGGTAGATACTTAGGAGTTGGATTGTTGGGTCATATGGCAGATCTACTTTTAATGTTTTAAGGAATCTTCATACTATTTTCCACCGGGGGTGGGTGGGGGGGGGCTATAGCCACTTACACTCCCACCACGTACGAGGGTTCCTTTTTTCAACTTCCTTGTCAATACTTGTTGTTTCTGGTCTTTTTATGGGCCATTCCCCCTGCTGTGAGGTGGTATCTCACTGCTTTTGATTTGCATTTCCCTGATATTAGTGATGATGAGCAATTTTCATGGGTCTGTTGTCCTTCTGTAGGTCTTTTTTGAAGAGGTGTCTATTTGGATCTTCTGCCTATTTTTGTTTTTTTTTAATTGTTTTATTTGTTTTCTTCCTGCTGAGATTATGTGTTCTTTGTAGATGTTGTATATTAGCCCCCTTTTTGGATGTGTGATGTGCATCCCGTTCAGTAAGGTGTCTCTTCATTTTTTTAATGATAGTTTCTTTCCTTTCATTACATTAATTACAATTAATTACATTAATTGATGTGTGGATGTTGACCCACTCTTGCATTCCTATATTTTTTATCTTTCCAAAGAGCCAGCTTTTGGTTTCACTGATCTTTGTACTATATTTTTTATTTCTGTTTTGTTTATTTCTGTTCTAATTTTTATTATTTCCTTCCTCTTGCAGCTTTTGGTTTTATTTCATTCTTTTTCTAGTACCTTAAGAGTATTTATTTGTGGCCTTTCTTTCTTTCTTTCTTTTTTTTTAGATTTATTTATTTATTTATTTATACAAGCACTGGGTACAGTCAGAAGCGCGGGAGGGCGAGAGAATTCACCAGAGCCAGAGCAGGGAGCAGAGCAGGCAGAAGGACCGAAGTACACTGCTGAGGGGAGCAGCGGGCGGCAGGACAGGTCTGCGCGCCATGTGGGACCCTCCTCCGGTGGCTGGGGAGCAGCCGGGAAGTGAACCTTCGCAACCCAGCGGCTCAACCGCTGCGCCACCCAGGGAGGCCCCTGATCTATCTTTCTTGATGTAAGCCTGCACTCATATGTATTTCTCTCTTAGTACTCTTTTAATTCTGTCCTATAGGTTCTGGTAAGAACCTTTCTTCTTCATTTTTCTCCAGGTATTTTTTAATTTCTCCTTTGATTTCCTTGTTAACTCAACAGTCACAGAGTAGCACGTTGTTTAGTCTTCACATATTGAAATTTTTCCTGCTTTCTTTCTGTGGTTGATTTCTAGTTTGAGATCATGGCAACCAGAGGAAATACTTGATATAATTTTAATAGATCTGTTGACACTTGTTTTGTGACTCAACATATGGTCTCTCCTGGAGAATGTTGCCGGTGCACGTGAGAAGAATGTGTACTCAAGTTTTTTGCAAGTGGAGAGCCCTATTATATCCTTTTGGTCTAATTTCTTATTTAAGGCTATTGTTTCCTTATTGATTTTCTTTCTAGTTGATCTCTCCACTGATATAAATAAGTGGGGAGGGACTGCTGAAGTCCCCTATTACTATTGTGTTGGTGTTAATGACAATTTTTGTTAGGCAAAAGAAATTAGAGTTCTTGCTATATGGAGGTATTAATTCATAACTATATGACATGTAAGCTATTATTATCTTCATTGTAAAGATGAGTATGATTAAAGCAGAGATTACATAATTTGCCTGAATTTGTCTACAGTTATTAAAGTAACAAACATCTGACTGATTCTTAGATAAACATTTTCATCATCAACTTTAAACTTACAAAGGGGTATCAAGATTCTGTCACCAATTCTTCATATGAAGCTGGTTGACCAGACAAGTCACTAAAACTCTCTGGACTTTTTTTCCTCTTTACACAGTAAAAAGATTTCCTTTCACCTCTGTAATTCTAAGATTCTTTCATAATTAGCAAGCAGGTTATGCAAACAGGGCAATGTAGAAGCAGAAGAAAATAGTGTATATGCTCTTTCAACCTCCTATTCACCTTCTGTCTCCATCAATCTACTGCTTACAATATTCTTATTAATACCACTTGATTTTTTTATAATAAATTTTATTGTTATATTCCCCATACAATTGCAGCCCCCCCATTCTGACCCCAATCCCTCCCCTCCCGCCCCCGCCCCCCTAAAAGTGTCTCTGGTTCATAGTTTTTTGTTGATTTTGATTTTCACTTTCTTATAGTAATTCATTTTCCTGGTCCCTTATTTAAGTTTTCTAGATTCCTGCTATGAGTGAGACCATCCGGTATTTTTCTTTTTCTTTTTGGCTTATTTCACTGAGCATGGTCCCTTCCAGTGCCATCCATGTTGCTGCAAATTGCATGTGTTTATCTTTTTTGAATGCTGAGTAATATTCCATGGTGTATATGTACCACATCTTCTTGATCCAGTCATCTATTTTTGGGCATGTGGGCTGTTTCCAAAGCTTAGCTATTGTAAACAGTGCTGCTATAAACATAGGGGTGCAGGTGTTCTTTGGAATTGATGTTTCTGTGTCCTTTGGGTAAATACCTAGGAGTGGAATTGCTGGATCATATGGAAGCTCTATGTTTAGTAGGTCCAGAAATCTCCACACAGCTTTCCACAGTGGTTGGACCAGTTTGCACTCCCACCAACAGTGCAGAAGAGTTCCTTTTTCTCCACACCCTCGCCAGCATTTGTTGTTGCTAGTTTTTTTAATATAACACCACTTGATATTTTAATTAAAATTTTTGGGGTCAAATATAAATCTTCATCCTCCTCATCCTCTCAAAGCAACTAATACTGTTACTCCTGGAAAATCCCTTTGTACTCTGTGACAGCAAGCTCTCCTAGTTTTCCTGTATCTGTCATTACTTGTTTTAGTTTCCTTTGCAGGCTCTATTCCTTCCATCTGACCTTCAAATGCCAGCGCCCACTGTACAGCATGATGGGTATATTTAACAAGACTATATTGACTATTAAAAATTTGTTAAAAGAGTAGATTTCAGGTGCTCTCACCATACACAAAATGTGGTAACTATGTGAGAAGATAGGATAATTGGTTGGACTATAGTAATCATTTCCCTATGCATATGTCTAGCAAATAAAGATGTGCATTTTAAACATATACAACTTTTATTTAAAAAGTGTTGATTCTTAAAAATGAACAATGATGTAAAAAATAAAAAAAATTGACACCCAATCTATTTGGTAAGTCTCAGATTTCATTAATATAAGGTACTTTAATTTCAACACACTCCAAAAAGAAATTTATCTTTACCTCCTCTGACACAAACTTCATTCTCTTTTCTGCAAAATCAGCTCTTCCTCCAGGATTCCATTCTTGGTTAAGGACCTTGTGTGTGTGTTGATGGCTAGGCCATAAACTGAGAAATCATTCTAGATAGTTCCTTTTTTCACTCCATTTCTACCCCCTCTACTTAATGGATCACAAGTCCTGAGGATTATTTATGATACTTGTTTGCATCCATACAGATATTTTGCTTCAGTCTGAGTCTATTACCTTGCCTAAGTAAATGCAAAAGTCCCTGGGACTAGCTTCATATTCTTTTAATCCATCCTCCATAACCAAAGTAATCCTTCTAAAATAAATATCTAATTATATTTTTTCCTTTACTTTAAACCAGTTACCACCTTGAAGATAAAAATCCAAACTTAAACATAGCACACAAGGAAGACTCTTTATAATCTGACATTTGTCTAATTCACTCCTTACCACTTAACATATGTTTTAGCATATTAAATTTCTCCCAATTCTACTAGCAGGGATGATTTAGTGAAAACCCTCCCAATTCTATGACAGTGATGATTCAATGAGTAAAGTTCTCGGTATAGTATTTGGCACACAATTAAGTGCTTTAAAATGACAGTCCACTATGCTATTCCAAAGTTCTCTTACTATCAACAATGTAATACTTTATTTAGAAATGACTCACTACACTCTTTCATAGGGTGCCAGCAAAACTCTGAATAATCGGTTGGAACTCAAGTGCCTCCCCTCTGGGACATTCCTTAAAACTCAGTCAAGCAATCTTTATTCATCCTCCTTTACCTCACTGCCATATATATATATATATATATATATATATATATATATATATATATGTATATACATATATATATATTTTTACCTCAATTAATGCAATAATCATCTTTTAATGCAATTCTTTGCTTACAAGCGTGACTTCCCTAGTTGTACGCACTCCTAAGCATAGCAACTACCCCTTAGTTATCTTTGCATTTTTTACTGCCGGTTATGGTAGGTTTGTAGTAAAAGTCTGTTGAAATGAATAGTCTCTTAACAAAACATGTAATTTATTCACTTTAAAGAAAAAAAGCACTAGGGTGGAATCAGAAGTGACCAGTTATCGCAACTTATTAGGAAAAGGTTAACCATTAAAGTAGCCACATAAGCCTAATGAAGCAGAGCCAATCTCTTTCTCTCTCTTTCACGTTCTTTTTTTAACAATGAAGTAATATGTTCATGCTTGAAAAAAATTTAAGTTTTCCCCACTGCTAGTAAATATTCACCTTTTGTTTTCCCCCATTAAAAAATAAAAACAGGTTTAAAAAAAGCAACACTGTTTCAACTTCTTGTTGAGAAATAACACCTGAGTAGGCACAAAGGGGTAACATTTGTGAGTCATGTGCAGAAGCATTTCAGTTTGAACAGCAGGAAGCAAATGCTGGAAGCAAAATGTGCCAAACCCAATAAATGGCTAGTTCACTCCTTACCACTTAACATATGTTAAGGCTTAATTTGTTAGAAACAAAATACAACTTACTGTGGTTACTATTAAACTGAATAGAACTAAGGTAAAAAGCAGATGGTAGTTTACTGAGTTCTTGATCTTGAAACATTCAAACCTTAAAAAAAAAAAGAGAGAGAGAGAAAGAGAGAGAGAGAGAACAAGAAACTTGTTTTAGAATATGTACTTAGGAAAGCAAACAGAATGCTGTCTTTATCACTTGTATACATATGTCTGGGTCTTGTGATACCCATTATTTCTTCTACCCATATTCTCATCTTAGAGAACCCAAATTGCCTATAAACTCAAAGAGGCAAGGGAGGTTGGAGGGAATCACTAGTAGGCACCTGAATTAAAATGAGTCAACAAGAGTCTGTCTCACGAAAATCTGGAGTCTGGGAGCCAGAGACTGAATCTAATATGTAGAGGGAGTCAAAGTATAAAACCATATGGACTCCAGGTTTGAAACTGATATTTAGACAGCTACATTGAATGAACAAGTAGAGGAATGAACAAAGAAGTGATGTGCAAAGAGGCAAAAATTAAGCAGAAACAAAGACTTGAAGCTATGTGGAGTAGAAGGAATAGGGAAAAGAGAGAGGGAGGGAGCTGCCCTTCCAGTTCTACTGAACTTCCTACTGTTGGTTTTCATATAATTTCCTAACATCCTTATAATAAATCACTCTCTTAAATAGAGCTGGCTTGAGTAGGTTTCTATATCTTGAATGATTCCTAAAGTACACAATTGTAACTGTCTCTTTACTTAATGTCTCCCCAACCACGCTGTGAATTCCTTGTGAGCTGATATAAAATCTTTTTTTTCTCACACACCTAATTGTTAGAATAGTATCTGACACATAAGAAATATTCAGTTAATAAGGAAATATGCACAAATATTTCACCATCAGTAAGTGTTCAACCTTTGAGCCTATGCTTTGGTGCAAACAAGACAGTTCTCTCAGTTAGCTAATTAATTGGCTGTGGGCACTAGGCCCAACTCCTATTTCTTTATCTGAAAAGAAAGGTGGTTGACCCAGAATGTTTTTATATTGAGTTCTGTGACTTGACAACTTATTCAAAAAAAGCTCATCTGAAAGCATTCTTCTAGATATCAGCAAACTATAATCCAAGGGCCAATTTCTCAATCCAAGCCTATTTTTGCAAATAAAATTTTACTGGAACACAGTCACACCCATTTGTTTACATATTATCTGTGACTACTTCCAACATACAGTAGCAGAGCTGAAGAATTGCAACAGAGACCAAAGGCCCACAAAGATGAAAATAATAATTATATGGCCTTTTACGGAAAAAATTTCAGATGAACTTCTTTCAATAATACAGTTTTCAAAATGCTTAGATTTTTGCATCTCTTTAAAAGATATTGTTGAGCTAGCAATGAGATCATATTGAAAAGAGTAAGATTTAAATATCAGTGCTAGGGAACAGAAGGTATTATTTAGAAGATAAGGATACTAAGCTTGTACAGTTGTTTCTTAGTAATAGGGCTACCTTTTGAGAAATGTGTCATTAGGCAATTTAGTCATTATGGGAACGTCACAGAGTGTAGTTACACAAACCTAAATGGTAGCCTACTATACACCTAGACCATACGGCATATAGCTTGTTGGACCACTATCATCTATGAGGCCCAGTGTTAACTCAAATGTCATCAAGTAACACACAATTTCCAATTCTTACTACCTACATGAGTTTAGACATCTCTCCTAAGCTTATGCTTACATCCTTAGACAAGCTACTAAAAATCTCTGAGCTTTAATTCATCATATAAAAATGGAAAAATATAAATAAAATGGAAACAATATTGATTTATCTTGTATAGCTATGAGAATTAGAGACCATTTGGCATGCTGTCTAACAGAATTACAGGTACAAAGGTAAATATTCTTTTTATGGCATAATATATAAAATATTTATACAAATTTGTATACAGTCATAAGCCAAGAAAAGGCAAATTATGTAAGTGAAACTGTAACAGGGTGGTCCCCAGGAAAGGGGGAGGTTCCCTGCCCCACCCAAGGGAGGGTGGAGCTGAGCAGGAAGAAGAGAAGCTGCCCTGTCCTATAACAAAATCAAATAAAATTCTACCTAAATTATTTGTGGGATTATGAGATCACAAAAGTTAATAAGCAACATTATTATATCTTCACAGAAATTATACTCTACATTGATATTGCAAGTCTTATAATTTTCTACACTATTAACAATCTATGAGCAAATACAAATTTAAAATTATCAAGCAACCAAATTTTAAATATAAGTACTTACATGCAGTAGACAAATATACAACAGCTATATATCATTGGGAGTTCATCCAATAGCTAGAAGAAACAAAGATATCACGATGTGAATATTGTAGAGATGTAATTTTTATGCAAATCAAAATAAAACATCAGAACGATTAAGATGGTCAACTCATCTAATATCTTTTACTGATATTTATCATTATGTAATTTACTGAGGTGTGTATTTAGTTTACTGTTTCTAAACAAACAAGCTCATCCATCTACCTGTCTGTCCTAGTATATACACCTAAGTATGATGCCTCACTCACTAGGCAGCTCGGATCATTTGCTATCACGAACTATGAGACTGCACCTCCAAGAAAGAATGATGTCCACCATTTAAAGGTCAGTGGGTTCTATCAATATTCGTTCACAATTCTCCCTCTTCCCATACCACTTAAGATGTATAAAATGTTCACTAATATACATTAGACGAGATACTAATGGCCCAAAAGTCATTTAATCTAACCACCCTTTATCTCTGAAAAATAGTATTATCAGCAATAATACTAATTACAGCTATTATATATTAAACTACAAGCTAGATATTAGGCTAAGTGTTATAGGTGGGTTATTTCTAATCTGTAAACCAACCATATAGAATTTATTACCTACACATGCACTTAATCTTTTTTTAAAATTTAAATTTAATTTTATTACTTTAAAATTTTTTATATTTATTTTCTTACATCATTATTAATTTTTGGACAGTATTTGATTTCTCCCCTCAGGTAAATCCCCGTATTTCTCCTGCCAGCACAGCACCCGATGCACTTAGTTCTTTAATATTATATCTACCATGTGCTAGGAAATGTGTTAGTAGTAGAGGATACAATGAAAATAAGACACAGTCACTGTCCTCAAGGAATTCATGGTTAAGTAAGGTAGAAGAAATGAAAAACATGTCAGTAAATATAGAGTCAAGTTTCCAACAAAAAAGAAGGTATTAGCAAGAAATGAAATGGGGTAGTAGAGAAAAGCATTCTAGGAAGAAGGAAGAGAGCTTATGCAAAGTGATATTTTCTGATAAACTATCAGAATAATGAAAATAGAAGCATTTGTGCAAGATCTTATAATTAAATGTTTTACATTCATTATCTCATTTAATTTTCACAACAAAGTGGGACAGAATTAGAACTCAAATAGCCAACTAGGAATAATAAATCTGAAGAAATTATACTCCAAACTTGAAATCACTCTTAAGAGAGGACTGTTAGTATTTGCTAGTAGTACTCAGTTTAGACAGGTGTAAAAATACTAGGCCTCTAATTTCTCTACAGCCACAATAAGTTTAGACTGGTGGATGGTTCATTGACCACCAGAGGGATTCAGCTCTTAGCTCCAATGACTGTGCATAACAAATGAGGGCCTACCATAGCTGGGCTACATTTATCCTGAGAGGAGACAAGACAGGAAGCCTGCAAGGAAGATTCACCATCATTTTATATAAAGACCAGTCTAGAGATGGAGAAGAGATGGAGAAGCTGTTTAAACAAGCCCTTATGCACTGATGAGCCTTTCCTTCTCAATCATTAGGAGAATGGGTCAGGTACCTTTTCTGCCTAGTTAGGTAAACAAGTCTTGTCTTAGCACATTCACCCAGTTGTTTTTTTTTCACATATGGGACATACATGCACTAGATTCCAGGGTTAATGCTGTAGGAGTAAGACAATGGACAGCAGGAATGATCCTTGAGAATTAAAAATTTATCCAAATCTTAGTTAGAAAACAGCTGTTGGAGGAATGTCAGAACTTGACAAAATGCTTTGTAAATTCTTCTAGTTATCTATAACTGTATAGCAAATCACCCCAAAAGTTAGCAGCCTAAAATAACAATATTTAGTTTACTTACAAATATGCATTTTGAGCAGGGCTGGGCAAGGATAGTTCATTCAGTATCAGCTGAGATAGATCAGTGGTGGGGGCTGAAGTCATCTAATGATCCACTTGTTCAAATTTTTGCGAGTTGATGCTGACTAGAGTATGGGATTTCAGGTGAGGTTCTGAACATGGTGCTGATTTCAAGGTAAGCATCCCAGGAGGACTAGGCAGATCTATACTGCCTTTTGACTCAGCTTTGGCAAAAAAAAAAATATCCTACCTCTTCAGGACAGTCAATGTTATATTGTAAGAAAAGCATGTGGGGTGAGATATATTGGTATGAATATCTTTGGAAAACACAATAATCTGCCTCCTAAATCTCAGTACCCCTATGAACATATGGTAGTATGCATTAGGATGAAGGGTATTCTGATTGGCTTATTAGTATAACTATTTCTCCAAAGCACCCTGGCAGTCTTTTAAAGTGACTTTTCTTTAAAACAAATGTAAACATGAATTTTATTATAAAATATCTTATGTTTACTGCAGAAAATTTGGAAAATGTAGAATGGCAGAGAGAAAGATGTAATTACTGGTTATCTCACAGTCCCTGGATAACTACAATTTACTATTCCAGCACATTTAATCATTCATTCGTGTAGTTAAATGCCCGTCCTCCTTTCCTCCCTCCCTCCCTTTCATTTATACATCAATTGTGCGCATGCCATGCATGCTCAAGATACAGAGGTATTTAAGAGAAGTGAGATCTCTGCTCACACCAAGTTTATATTCTAGTTGGAAGAGACTGTAAATAAGGTAATTTCCAGTAGCAATAAGTGCAATGACGAGCACTTCATTAAGTAAAGCTAAAGAATTTGTGAAAGGGGTTGCTTTAAATAAAATGATCAAGGAAGACATACCTGAATAGGCAATATTTGTACTGAGGCATTAAAAAAAATTAGACATGCAAAGATTTGAGAGAAAAGTAGGTACACATACTTTCAATTTCAATTCATCAGCAGGATTCATTCCAATTTTTATCTTTTGCATATTTGCAACTCTGTTCTCTGAGACAAATAGACTTCCACTATTTTAAAATATTTATCTAATTAACCAACATTCTATCACTGCCACCTCTCCTCCTAAGACAGCCTCCTCACGCCACTCAGGCTCCAAAACCCCGTGGCAGGCTGCTGCATGGTCTCTTCGGCCTGCTCATGCTCCCCTATCCCACACCGGGCCTTCCTGTCATGTGGAAGCCCTCCCTACCGTTTCAGGGCACTGAATCCCAGCACAGCTGTCTCCACTGCATGAGGGCGCTCCCGACCCCACTCAGATTCCAATCATGTGCCAAACTACCTCCCTACTTGCGTGGACACCCTCCTCTTTTGCGCTGAGCTCTCCCTATGCACAAACATCCCCGGGGCTCTGACACCTGTGCTGGATTCCCTGCTGTGTGAGCACCCTCCTCGTGCTGAATTACATTGGACTATCCTCCCATGTGGACATCCTCATCCCACCCAGCTCCAGTGTGACTGGAGTGCCCTCCCCCGACATGGGGCTACCCTCCCCAACATGCTAAGACTCCACACTGGGTCACCCTCCCAAGCACAAGTCCTTCTCTCCACAGTCAGGCTCTAATGTCTAGCCTAGGCGCTTCCCATTTTTAAAATTTCTGTTAATATTACCGACATGTTCCCCATAAAGGTCAGGTTTCTCCCATACCATCAAAAGATAAGGGAGCTTGATATAGGAATAGGAGTTCAGGATTTGTAATCAGGAAAACTGATTTAGAGTTACCACTGATAAACTGTCAGTGATTTTTGTCAAGTCAAATACCTCCTTTCAGTTCCAGTTCTGGAATTTGTAGTAACTACCCAAGACAGTACATGTGACAGCACTATTGATTGAGCTGGACAAATACTAAGTATTTTTTTAGTATGATAAAATGCAGAGTCTTATTTTCTGGGTTACTATGTAGCTGTTGCTGACTAGTATGGCCATTCTGATTGTTGACACCATTGCTATCTGGTTGTTAAAATGGGTTAAATATTATTCCTGTCATTTCTCACAATTTCTTCTACCAAACTTGTAGCTTTATCAATGCTATAAGATATGCCACACATTTCACAGACTCCCTGCTTCTGTTCATGTCATAAGGCAGGTCTGATGTCATTTCATCCTTTTACTACCTAAAACGTTTCAATTCTTTGAGGTTCTGTTCAAATGTCTTTAACTTTTATAGAAACTTCCTGGTCTCACCGTATTGCTACAGATTATCTGTACTTTTTAAAAAATTAACTTTTATATTTACTATTGTGTATGTCTGTTTTCCCAGCCAGAAAGTGTGAGGAATAGTGTACTCTAGGCGCCATTAGGTCAGGCCCATGTCCTACCCCTTTGTGGACTCTCCGAGTTCAGCACAGCATGCGCAGCACACATGACACCTACTATAAATGTGTTGAATATTAGAATCAATTCTAAGAATTCTTATACAATTCTTATACTTAGATATAATATAACTATAATCAATACTCATAGACTGTTGTATAAATGGATCCACGCAGGGTAGAACTGTCTAGGTGCCTTACATGCATTTGCAATAAATCTAAAGTGAGATATCCTGGAAGTGTGAAATATACATCTGATTTCAGGAACACAAAACATTTCATGAGTAAATTTTCATACTGAGTACATGTTGAAGTAATACTTTGGCTATACTAGGTTAAATAATTAATTTTAAAATTAAATATATTTAATGTTATTAAAATTAATTTCACCAATTTCCTTTTTTTTTGCAAAAAAGCATCTTGGTTTATTGTAAAAATTAGAATTCACATTTTTGTACTTGATTACAAGATTTTTGATGTTACATCAGCCTTTGGCTATTTGTTCAAAAATTAGTCTTACCCTTTATTAACTTGTGTCAATAAAATTATGCCTAAGCGCATCTTCTTCTTTTTTTAAATTAGTATCTTATTTTATATAATTCTTACATAATTTTTCATTTTTGCATAATGTATGCATTTTCATTTTGGTTATATTCCCCATGCAATTGCACGCCCCCCTGACTCTTTAAAATACATTAACTAGAAAAATTTAAATTTATATGTACCTCATATTCTCCTAGACAATACCATTCTAGAAGTTTCTAGGTTAGGGATGGGAAACAAATCAAAAGATTGAGCCCTTAGAGGAAGGGTAGTAAATAAAATTTCTTATATAGCTCTAAAACCTCATTAGGTAGAGGGATTAGACCATTCAAATGGATATTAGGAGAGGCATCAAAGAAAAAGAATTAATTATTTTGGTGAAGTAATTATATCTTTTAAAGATGTCTCTGTTGGACTCTATTCTTTAATCCTGCTCTAAAACTGTTGATGCTTGCACAAAGGTGGTGAGAAAACTATACAGCTCTCACTTGTTTTCTCTATGAGCAACTTATTTGCTTGGCTTTTTACTTCACTTAGTTGACTTGGATTCTTTGGCCTAAAGTAAAAATTCCAGCGATTACAAATCAAATCTTTTTCCCCTTCAGTTTCCCTCTCAATACCAGCCTCTAGTAATGTGTACTTCTCTCAAATATGATGAGTCTCTGGATTAAGAGATACAAGCATTTAGTCAATTTTGTCATTACTCACCTGCATTTCATATTTCAGAGTCATGTGGAAGCACCAGGATCCCAATCCTACCACTGAAATGAAAACAAACAGAATTAGCAAAAAATTCTTTGTGGGTAACCAGAGTGACCTGAGAAGAAAAAAAAAAACATTTCAAAGCACTGAGTTTTAAGAAGAACAAAGTTTATAACATCTTGTGGCAGGACATAGTAGACTCTGAGTAAGCTCTATAACTGATGAAATTCTGATATAAAAAAATACAGTGTAAATTCTCGCACATTCCCTCTACTACCTATGTATCTACTGAGATGATCATGATTTTTTTATCTTTCATTTTGTTGATTTAATGAATTTGTGTATGTTAAACCATCCTTGCATCTCTGAAACAAATCCACTTGATCACAGTGTATGATCTTTTAAATGTACTATTACATTTGGTTTGCTAATATTTTGTCAAGGATTCTTGCACCAGTGTTCATCACAGCTATTGGCCAACATTCTTTTTTTGTGTGGTCTGGTTTTGTTATCAGTATTATGCTGGCCTCATAAAAGGAGATAAAAAGAACTCACTCTTTTTTGATCTTTTGGAAGATTTTGAAAAGGAAGGGTATTAGATCGTTTAATGCGTGGTAGACATCTGGTCCTGGGCTTATGGTTTTGGGGAGGATTTTGATTACTGTTTCAATTTCTTATGATTGATATGTTCAGATTTTCTGTTTTGTTATGATTCAGTCTTGGGATATTGTACAATTCAAGGAATTTTTCCATTTCTTCTAGGTTGTCTGATTTGCTGGCATACAGATGTTCATAGTAGTCTTTTATGATCAAAAATGACTATTTAGAATTTTTGGTTCACAGCACAACTGAGCAGAAGGTAAAGAGATTTTCCATAAAATGCCTGACCCCACCACGCATAGCTTCCCCTACCATAATGGTATACATCTGTTACAATTAATGAATCTACATTGACACATCATTATTACCCTAAGTCCACAGTTTATATTATAGCTCACTTTATAATAACATCTACCATTATAGTATCATACAGAATAAGTTCACTGC
Organism: Talpa europaea; assembly: GCF_964194135.1. Taxonomy (NCBI): domain Eukaryota; kingdom Metazoa; phylum Chordata; class Mammalia; order Eulipotyphla; family Talpidae; genus Talpa; species Talpa europaea. Next base: position 48,596,860 of record NC_140073.1, on the reverse strand, counting down.
TTTAAAAATCCTCTGTGCTTTACCTATTTATCTTTCCCTCCCCCCATGCCCTGACAACCATTTATCTTTTTACTGTTTTCAGTTTTATCTTTTCCAGAATGCCTCATAGTTGAAATCATGCAGTATGTGGCCTTTTAATATGACTGATTTATTTCACTTAGTAATGCAGATCTAAGATTCCTCCATGTCTTTTCATTGCTTGATAACACCTTTCTTTTTAGCGCTGAATAATATTCCATTTTCTGTATATACTTAAGTCTATCTATTCACCTAAAGGACAGTATGGTTGCTTCCAAGTTATGGCATTATGAATAAAGTTGCTATAAACATCTGTGTGAAAGTTTTTGTGTAGATAGAAGTTTTTAATTCTTTTGGGTAAATACCACAGAGCATGACTGTTACATTATATGGTGAAAGTTCTGTAAGAAATCACCAAACTGTCTTCTAAAATTATGCATCCCACTAGCAATGAACGTAATTGCTGTTACCCCACAACCCCATTCCCCACAATAATGGATATTTCCTGAGCACTTAACAAAGTTTCAAGCATTTCACTAAATAAAGAGGTGATGTAGTCTTTCTCTTCAGAAGTGTAAGCAAAACATGAAAAATATGGAAGGGACCTTTTCAGAGCTATGGGAGTCTATGCAAAAGGATTTGATTATTATCTCTCCTGGAGATTCTGGGGAAGTAACATGTATATAGACCCTAAGGAATAAATTGGATCTAACCAAGTAAAATAATTTTGTTTTAAAATGAGATCATTCTATGTAGCAGGACCATCTAGAGTAAGGCAAGGCAGTATATTCAAAGAACTGAAAGGACCTGGCTTAGACTGTGATCAGCGTTGGATTAGGGAGCCAGCAAGGAGACTGGTTTGATTTGTAGGAAGTTGACCGAGGTAATATTCAAATCTGACTTGTATTTGGACTTTATCTTAAGACAAAGTAAGGCTGTTGGCAAACTATACATTCCCCCTTTCCCTACACAGGAATTAACATGATTGCTTTTGCATTAAAAAAATATTGTTCTGATTACAAGGTAGCAAAATGTCTAAAAGGAATAGTCTCCCAATTTTGAGAGCAAAAAGGATTCTTAGCAACCATTCCCCCCCCACACACACATTTATAAATTGTATACATAATACTATGTTAAGACACTTCATATATTTTAAAACACATACATTTTAAAACACAGGAATTTAGAAAAATGAGCAAAAGAAATAACACATATACAAAATAGAAGGTACAAAGCTTTCTTTCTGAAATCCAACAGATCATTTTTTCTCATTCCCTAGAGTGTGAGCATCCTACTCAGTAGCTGCTAGATTAATTTGATAGTCTAAACTCTTTGAAAGGCATTGATGGAATGCCATATTCAAGTTCCATTCATTTCTTTTACCACAACTTGTAACTCATCACACTGACTTCTTCAGGTCCCTTATTTCACACCACAAACTTCTAGGCTGCTCTGCTATTGCTTATCCTGTGCTTACCCTGTTTTTTTCAGTTTGGAATTTCCTCTATTATTCAACCCTACCAGCTCTAATCTATGTCTCTGTTTATTTAAATCTCATGCAACTTCTAGCTCCAATTATTTTTTTGCTTTCCATTCCTTTTGACTTTTTTCTCTTGACAAAATTTCAAATTTCAGAAATGTTGAGTGTTGCTAACTCCTGTATATGTTCTACTCAGACTCACCAATTTTTACATATTGTCATATAAATTATAGTATTATATGTTAAGATTATAAATAAGTAATATAGGGCCTCCCTGGTGGCACAGGGGTTAAGATGCAACCTATGAAGCTATCTGCAGCTACTGCAGCATGAGTTCGATCCTCTGCCAGGGAGCAACCCACATGGGCAGCAGACTTCTGTCTCACCCGCTGCTCCCCTCAGCAGTCAGTCTGCCTGTTCTGCTCCCTACTCTGTCTCTGGTGAATCCTCTCACTACCCCCACACCTCTGGCCTGTATCACAGTCCTGTATGCATAAACAAATAAATAATCTTTTTAAAAAATAAGTAATATATAATTATTTTGGGAACCATTTATGAGTAAATTGGATACATCATGATCCTTCACCTCTTAATACTTAAGTGACTAGTTCATATCCTTGTTTAAAGTCTCCTAAATCAAATCTTCCTCTGCTTTATCTAAAGTCAACCATACAAGGCATCTAAGAAATGTTTGCCTAAGATAGTAATTATCAGTCTTTGATGAGCACTATTTTGCCTAGAGGACTTTGTAAGTACTAGTACTAGATTCCTACTCCAGAAACTCCTGACTCAGTCAGTACAATGGTACCTATATTTTAAAGGCCTGTCAATAATTTTGTTGAACATCAAAAACCAAAGAGCAGGTTAAATTCATCTCTGGCCTGTACCCCAGCTCTTGTATGCATAAATAAATAAATCTTAAAAAAAAAATCTCCAGAGCCAGCACAAGGTCAAGCAAATACAAAACTTATTAAGTATTTGCTGACTGGCCAATTTCTTTCCTTTCCTCTCACTGATTCATTAAAGTATGTGTTATGTACAAAAGAAGGTGGTGAGAAATGACCCTGAGTTGAGAAAATGTAACAAGGGAAATGAGATCTGAAGAGGTAAAAACTATGTGGGTGGAATGTGGGCTTGCCTGACAGTATCATCTGAGATAGAACTAGATTTACAGGCAGAGACAGTGAGGGAGAACACACAAAGGGAGACTTTACATACAGTTTGAGAAAGGTGTGGAGAGGGAGAGAGAGAGGGATAGGGTACAGGTATAGGGATACAGATACAGGGTGTAAGTAAAAGGTACAGGTATAATCACTTCATTCAGGAGGGTTAGGGAGATTGTGAAAGAAGAAGAGAGGTGGCTTTGGGAGCATATAAAGTATTTTCTAAAGTTTGCATCTGTAATTCTGGTGCCAGGTGTGGTACTTTATATACTCTATCGCCAAACTTTTCAAGCTCTCCATTTTCATTCTGTATAGGAAAAAAGCTGTTTTCAGAAAGGTCAAGAAATTGGTCAGGGTCACATGGACAGATAGTGGTGGGGCTGAAGAGAAAAACAAAATCTGGCCCTAAAGCCTTTCCACTGCTACCCTTGGATTTTGGAAGAGAATTTTGATAAAGCTGTAGAAGGGGAGGTATCAAAAAAAAAAAAGAACTTTTCTTAGGAAAGAAATTCATGATGCCCATGTACCTGTGAGGTTAGTAAGAAGTCCAGGTTAGTAAAAAACAGGTTCTGAATTAGAATGATGCCAATAAAAGTAGAAAGAACGAGGCAGGTACTGGAGACCAGAAAGATACACCGCTGAAAATTTGGCAAATGAAAGGACATGGAAGTCCAGAAGGTAGGAACAAGAGGACCAATTAAGGAAGAAACTGGTTTTGTGCCCAGGACCTAAGAAAATTGGAACGGGAAACAAAGGCAGGAGGTGGTTTACAAAGGGAGGGGGGGAGAAATAAGGATGCCTAAAGTAGCCCTCCAACATAAGCCAGATGGGAGAAACTCAGCCTCAACTCCACATTTCACATGTAATCAAAAGATAGTTCAGGGCCTCCCCAGTGGTGCAGCAGTTGAGCGCTGGGTTGCGAAGCTGCCCGCAGCCTCTGCAGTGCCGGTTTGATCTCCGGCCCCCAGCAAGGGTCCCACATGGCCCGCAGACCTCTCCTGCTGCCCGCTGCTCCCCTCAGCAGTGTATTTTGTCAGTCTGCCTGTTCTGTTCCCCGCTCTGGCTCTGGTGGATTCTCCCACCCCCTGCGCTTCTGACTGTACCCAGTGCTTATATAAACAAACAAATAAATCTTTAAAAAAAAAAAAAGTTCAGAAAGCATTTTGGTCACTTCCTATCCAATCCGTGATTAACTCAAGCTCTCTCCAGATACATAAAAATGTTGGAAACAAAATTAGACCAAGAGAATAAACACTGATATGGTGAGTCTTTTTAAATGGTTTATCATGTTGACTATACTCAGGTCTAAGGGAAAACTATGGTGTGTTCATGTGCTTTAACAGGGAAGGGGAAGTAAAAGCCTTTTAGTTATAAAAATTAACAAGTCACAAAAGCAAAAAATAAATAATACCCCACCAAAGTTAGTAATACCTGCATGATTTATCTCAGTAAAGACTAACTTATGAATCTTATGATGAAAAATAAGTTGTAATTTAAGGTTGCACATAAAATTATCCTTACAAGATATAAGTATATTAGAAACTAATCTCCAGAAACTACTCCTTTGGTGTATAAACTTTAACAAGTTAATGCTGATCCAAAACTTAGGAAAGGATCAATTCTTCTTCATCCATTCCTTGAAGTGATCCATACCACTGAAATAGCATTTTTCTGTCTTCAACTTATTCAGTCCTTAGTAACATTTCATAATTCTGACATTTTCCTCTGATGCTTTTTGTAACATCCTATTATTCTGGTTTTCATATCTTACTACTTGCTTTACCATAGGTTCTTTTTTGGCTCTTGTATCACTGACATCTAAATCAGGGTCTATAAATTCAAGTGCCCAGAGAGGCATTTGTGTAAAATAGGCTGAGTGAAAGAAAAATAAGGAAGAGTATAGCCACTGTGTCAACTGGACAGACAATACTATAGAGACCACTTGGGTTAATTATTACTGTGCAGACACAAACACCTAGTGATTTTGCATTTTCTAATTATCCAAAAGTAGGCAGAGATCTGGATTTTTATGGGAATTCTCAATTTTCAAATGAAGTCAACTAATTTAAAACATGGTTATATTTTAAATATGGGACAATTAAAACACATCTGCATGCCAGATTCTGCCTTTGAATGTTGATGAACATATGATATTTATGTTTATCTTTGTGCCCTCTTATCTCTAGATATACATTCCTTTTGGTAATTTTATTTGTCACCATGACTGTGAAAATGATGCCTAAACCTCATCTCTGAACTCAAATATCATATATTTAAATGCCTATTTGACTCTTCATATAATTCTTTATAGGCATTTCAATCTCAACATATCAAAATAGAATGCTAGCTCTCTGCTCTACGTGGTTGCTGAAAATCTTTCTTTCATTCAACCTCTGTAACTAATACATTAGCAAGTCCCATAAGAACTACCTTGAGATTATATCCTGAGTCATCTCATTCTCTCCAAACTCCACTTGTGCCATCCTAGACAAAGTACTACCATATCTTACTTGGAGCATTACAATAGCCTCTGTTAACTGGTTTCCCAACTTGCACACTACTGTTCATCAATTCATTCTCAATTTAGCATAATAAACCTGTTTGACACATTCAAATTTATCAACAGCTACATGATTTTCTGCAATGTTATCTAAACTGACACAAATATGAAATTCCTGAATGGAGAAGTTGAATTATTTAGGTCAAAGGAATAAATGTGCAAAAATAAATTATAAAAATTAGAAATTCTGGAGATATTTTAGAAAGGAACCTAAGTATTTCCCTTTTCTTTTTCTTGAATTCAAACTGATTCAATCACATGAAGAATAAGACATTTCATTAATATATGGCTGGCCTTATCCATCATTTAAAAAGTCTTAGACATCAAAGTTAATATGAAATTCCTTTTTACCCCCTGCCGAAGCGCTGCCGGGCCTGCGCTGCTTTGGCAAATCACGGACAACTGGTGTTTGCGCCGCAAAATGGGGTTTGTAAAAGTTGTCAAGAATAAGGCCTACTTCAAGAGATACCAAGTGAAATTTAGAAGAAGGCGAGAGGGCAAAACTGATTACTATGCTCGAAAACGCTTGGTAATCCAGGATAAAAATAAGTACAACACACCCAAATACAGGATGATAGTTCGGGTAACCAACAGAGATATCATTTGTCAGATTGCTTATGCCCGTATAGAAGGAGATATGATAGTTTGTGCAGCTTATGCTCATGAACTCCCCAAGTATGGTGTGAAGGTTGGCCTGACAAATTATGCTGCAGCATATTGTACTGGCCTGCTGCTGGCCCGCAGGCTTCTCAATAGGTTTGGCATGGACAAGATCTATGAAGGCCAAGTAGAGGTGACTGGAGATGAATACAATGTGGAAAGCATTGATGGTCAGCCAGGTACCTTTACTTGCTATTTGGATGCTGGACTTGCCAGAACTACTACAGGGAATAAAGTTTTTGGGGCCCTGAAGGGAGCTGTGGATGGAGGCTTGTCTATTCCTCACAGTACCAAACGATTCCCTGGTTATGATTCAGAAAGCAAGGAATTCCATGCTGAAGTACATCGGAAGCACATCATGGGGCAGAATGTTGCAGATTACATGCGTTACTTAATGGAGGAAGATGAAGATGCTTATAAGAAACAGTTCTCTGGGTCTCCCCGGTGGCGCAGCGGTTGAGCGCTGGGTTGCGAAGCTGCCCGCAGCTTCTGCAGTGCTGGTTCAATCCCCAGCCACTGGGCGAGGGTCCCACATGGCGCGCAGACCTCTCCTGCTGCCCGCTGCTCCCCTCAGCAGTGTCCTTCGGTCCTTCTGCCTGCTCTGCTCCCCGCTCTGGCTCTGGTGAATTCTCTCACCCTCCCCGTGCTTCTGACTGTACCCAGTGCTTGTATAAATAAATAAATTAATCTTTAAAAAAAAAAAAAAGAAAAAAAAGAAACAGTTCTCTCAGTACATAAAGAACGTAACGCCAGACATGATGGAGGAGATGTATAAGAAAGTTCATGCTGCTATACGAGAGAATCCAGTCTATGAAAAGAAGCCCAAGAAAGAAGTTAAGAAGAAGAGGTGGAACCGTCCCAAGTTGTCTCTTGCCCAGAAGAAAGATCGGGTAGCTCAGAAGAAGGCAAGCTTCCTCAGAGCTCAGGAGCGGGCTGCTGAGAGCTAATAAGCCAAACCATTTTTTAATGGAGATTTTTAAAGACAATACAATAATAAAATTATTGATCCAGCAAAAAAAAAAAAAGTTAATATGAAATTCGCATTTGTAGAAATTACCCAGGATTTAAAAAAAAAAAACAAACAAGCAACAGGAACAATTTTCCCCACACAGTCATAGCTAAGGCAGTCAAAACAGTAATGGAATTGGAATAGGACAATGTACCATCTACATCTTCTAATTAGAAGTTCATTTTCACAATACTTTACTATAATTTTAAGAGTCTCTCAAGCATATAATAGAATTTCACTGTGTTGGAACTCCTTGATTCAAATATTTTGGCATGCCACCAGTCAAATTTTTCAAGGTTATAAGAGAATTCATTTACATTTATCTTTACCTATTTGAGCACACTGTAGAAAAACTGTACAAAATCCCAGGTCTAACTATTATTTATCAACTTTGGCAAATTCATAAATCTCTTCGAAACTCAGGTGCCTCAACCTAAAATAAGGATAGCAATATTTATCATGAAAGGTAGTGAAAACATTAATTGCACATATATGCAAAGAGTAGGAATTATTATTATTATTATTTTTTGTGGAGGATGTGGGCAGACTAGGAATTATTAATCAAAAAATTAAAATGCTATTTCTGTTGGGTTATGGGATATATTGCACTATTCTCCAAATTTGTATTCAATGTTACTATCACATCATTTTTCAACAACTAGGAAAGAAAGATTATCGAGGTTTCTTGCAATGTCTGGAAAATTGAGGATAAAGAAGGAAATAAATTAGTAGGCAAGTTATAAAATAATTTCCAAGGTCCTTTCCACAGCACATTGATTTTATGTGTTTCATTACTAAGTGTAATTGCTACAATTTAGAAAGTTATTAGTCTAGTATGCACTCCATTCACATCCCCATGACAAGAGGCATGGTCTCAAGAACATTGCAAATAACTTTGATTTAGTCTGACAGAGAGAGAATATAGGTATGATCACACTAAACTGAAGACTGCTGAATGCAAAGAATTTTCAGTGGTCTTTTTCATGGGGAAATGACTTTGTATCTCTGTGATATTTCCACTTTAGTAATTTTCTATTTCAGCATTGGATGTAAAAAGAGATAATAAACATCTTTAAAAGACTTTCCTGTTTTACTTTCTGACATTTTTGCAACTTGCATTCTTTTTCTTGTTGCCAATTACCTATTCATCTAGATCACTGCATATCAAATACATCTATACACCTATAAATAGATTTTGTTTTTTATTTATTTTGCAGTTTATCTCTCCTTAATGTAGCATAAGCTCTGTGGGGACAAGGACTTTGACTTTTCTGCTGTACATAAATACTCAAAAAGTATTTGTAAAGGAAAGAATAAGTAAAAATGTTCTTTATTTTAAAAGAATAGGACACATTACAATTTGTTGACTTTAGGAGTAAAGAGAAAAATCTCATAAAAATATCTCATGGAAAAGGTTTCTTTTGATTTGGTTCTATTTTAGATAATGCACAATTTTAAGTTATTAGTGTGTGGTATGATTAAAAGCATATCAATCTGGGTTTAAGTATAACTCCATTTGTGTGATCTTAGCCAAGTTAATTCTCTGCTCAAATACTGTATTTAAAAAACAATATTCAGTGTTTTAAATGACATAATATAAATTAATGTACATCCACCAGGCCTGATATATAACACACTCTATGACCTATGATTCTTGTTGTCTCCTCAAATTCCAAAATGTCAACAGCAAATTCTATAGCCTCACAAAAATGAATGACTAAGCCAATATCCATGAAATTTGGAAAATTCTAAGACTCCTAATATCAAATATTAAACCAGGCAGATAGAATTTATTTTTTATTTATTTATTTTTAAAGATTTATTTTATTATTTATTTTATACAAGCATTGGGTACAGTAAGAAGTGCGGGAGGGTGAGAGAATTCACCAGAGCAAGAGCGGGGAACAGAGCAGGCAGAAGGACCGAAGTACACTGCTGAGGGGAGCAGCAGGTGGCAGGAAAGGTCTGTGTGCCATGTGGGACCCTCCTCCAGTGGCCGGGGAGCAGCCGGGGATCAAACTGGCGCTGCAGAGGCTGCAGGCAGCTTCGCAACCCAGTGCTCAACCGCTGTGCCACCGAGGAGGCCCCAGGCAGATAGAATTTAACTTCAACTGTGCTTTTAATTTATTCTTCCAGTTTTAAAACAGGACAAGAAATATTAACTCATTTGAATGCTTTACCATTCTTCTCTATAAGCAGAAATAATTTTGCTGGTTTACAAAAATGTTTACTTAAAACAAGTATTAGGTTCTTATTTCCTATTCAATTTAATAGCAAGTTTTACTAAGGCACTTATTTGAAAAACAACCAGAAAAGATATCTTTGAATCTTTTACTGATCTTCCTTGCATAAAATATATTATCTGGAATACAATATAGAGGGTCATAAACAAAGAAGAGAGAGGTACATATGCTTCCAAAGCAGCTATAACTAGAATGGCAAATTAAATAGAATTCATGGTTATTGTAAGAAATGGACATTTATCAGAGACACTGGACAGGAGAAAATATGAAAAAGTAATGTCTTTAACTCTCCCCCAAATACTTTCTAATCCAACTTGGAGCTTTTTTTAAATAATAACAACCACAACTGTCAATACTCACTCAATTACAAAATTATTTGACCAATGTCTTCTCCCCTACTAGGCTATAAATTTTAATGAACAATGGCTTGACAATTACTAGCTCATAACAGAGTCTCAGTAATTACCTACTGAACATTTTAAAATATAAATATATGAACATTTTAAAAGTGACTAAATGCTTTTTTAAAAAGAAAACTCACATTTTTTAGGTTGAAATAAGCCATAAAAAATTTAGTTTCTTCACTAGAAAGAACAACAATATTTCCTGTATAATTCCTAGAAAACCACAAAAAACTATTTTTTATTAAGATGTTTATGAGGTAAAAATGATTTACAATATTGTTAACGTTTTAGGGCTACAGGTTCACACCTCTACAAATGTATGTTATCACACCATGTCCTCCTCCAAAGCCTCAATAATCCTCCATTGTACTCTGCTGGGCCACCCTCCCCTAATGGTAGCCTCAGTTGTTGTCAGAAATTTGCTGTGATGTAAGTTAAGCTGATTCATATTGATTGCTATGACTGATATGTTTAATCTCACTTCTATCATACTGTTTTACTATAATTGTAATATATAATTTTTTATTTACTGTATTTCTCTGTGACATGTCTTTCATGCTCTTTTAAAATAATCTTTTGGTATTGAAGAAGTTTTCTTGTTCTAGGAGTTACTTTTGCACTTATGCTTTTTTATCCTGAGCCCCCTTTTATTTAACATGAACTTTTACTATCTGGTTGTCACTTTAATGTTCATTGTATGAACTAGGCAACAATCAGTGGACTTACTCTACCCTGCCTTTTCTTTGCCCATTTAAAAAACCATGTTCTTTCTATTTCATCAGTCCATATAAGCTTCTGCTATTCTTCAATCCTTGTCTACTGTTTCTGTGTTATATTTATAGTTAAATAAATGTTCAACATCATTTTCCCAGTCATCTCTTGGTTGGATGAACATCATTCCCTAGTACATAGCAGTCACTAGGACTTACTGTGAAGGTGATAGTCTATATAATCACAGCCAAAAATTGTAATCAGTAGCTACATATGGGAACTAAACACTTGAAATGTGGCTAGTGTGATGAACTGAATTTTACCTTTTATTTATTTATATTTTTAAAGATTTATTTTTATTTATTTATGCATACAAGAACAGGGGTGTAGACCAGAGGTATGTGTGCAGGGTGCGGGTGAGAGGATTCACCAGAGACAGAATGGAGAGCAGAACAGGCAGATCTACTGAAATACACTGCTAAAGGGAGCAGCAGGTGAGATAGAAGAGGTCTGCAACGCCATGTGGGTTAGCTCTCCCTAGCTGGGGACAGAACTCATGCTGCAGTGGCTGAAGATAGCTTGATAGTGCTGAGACTTAACCCCTTGAACCACCAGGGAAGCCTTTATTTAATTTTTATTGTTCTAAATTTAAAATGTCACATGTGGCTAAAAATATTAAATTAAATAGTACAGTATTAGTGGATTCATCAAGGTGTTATGTGCACATTATTCAATGAGTACATGTTTAAAAGTTTTTCTATAACCTAGATTCCTGAAAAGCAACTTGGTTATAATATAAAATCTTTGGTTTGTATTAAAAATGCTGCTCACCCCACTGGTGCCTTCCTTTGTATGTTGCAGATGAGGTCTGATATTCTTGTCTTTGTATATAATCTGGATTTTTTTCCATAATGCTTTCAGGATTATGGAATCCAATAGTGTTATTTTTTCTTACATTCTTTTTTCATATTAAGTCTTCAAAATCTAGTGTATAATTTATTTTTAATTTTTATTTTTTTACAACATTATTCATTTTTAAACAATATTTGCTTCCCCCCTCAGGTGTAGTCCCCATAGAATTTCCTTCACCAATGCACCCGTGCACCATCACCTCAGTCCCCTGTGCTCCTCCTCCCTCCCTTTGATTCCTCTCTCTCCTCCTCCCCAGCAGGATGTCTCTGATTTATAATTGTCTATTTTTGCTGTGTTGTGTTTTGTTCTGTTATTATTTTTTTACACTGATGTTTTATTTGGTTCCTCTATATTCCTGCAATAAGTGAAACCATCCGATATTTTTCTTTTTCCTTCTGTCTTATTTCACTGAGCATAATTCCTTTTAGCTCCATCTACATTGCTGTGAATGACATGAGTTTATCTTTTTTGCTTGCTGAGTAATATTCCATTGTGTATATGTGCCATATCTTCTTGATTCAGTCATCTATTTTTGGGTGTTTGGGTTGTTTCCAGGTCTTACCTATTGTAAATAATGCTGCAATAAACATAGGAGTACAGGTGTCCTTTTGAATAGATGTTTTTGTGTCCTTTGGGTAAATCCCTAGGAGTGGAACTGCTGGGTCATATGATAGCTCCATTTTTAGTAGACTGAGGAACCTCCAGACAGCTTTCCATACTGGTTGAACCAGTTTGCACTCCCACCAGCAATGCAGGAAAGTTCCTTTTCACCACATCCTCGCCAACATTTGTTGTTGCTTGTTTTTTTTGATATGTGCCATTCTTACTGGTGTCAGGTGGTATCTCAATGCGGTTTTGATTTGCATTTCCCTGATTATAAGGGATGCTGAATATTTTTTCATATGACTATTGGCCATTTTCATTTACTCTTGGGAGAAATGTCTTAAGCTCTTCTGCCCATTTCTTGACTGGATTGTTTACTTTGTTTTTGTTGAGTCATGTGAGTTCTTTGTATATCTTTGTGATCAATCCCTTATTAGTTGTATGGAGTGCAAATATTTTTTTCCCAATCAGTGGGGTGTCTCTTTGTAAAAATCCAGTAACTTTAAAAGGCTACATTTCAGAATTGACCCTTCCAAGTCAGTTTTATGATTCAAAAATGGATCTTTCAATATGTATATTTAGATCTCTCATTTCCAGGAAGTTTTCTCAAATTACAGTTTCAAAATATAAATTTTGTTCCATTATATTGTTTTTTTTCTTCTCCAAGGACTCCATTACATGTATGTTGGACCATCTTAGCCTGTTTTCCCTTTAAATCACCTTTTCTCTGACCCTTTTTGTTGATCTCATTTTTATCCTTTGACCTGTTTATCTTTCTTCAATAGCCCTTATTAAAAACTCAACACAGTGTAGTTCAATCTTAGTTTCTTTCTTAAGCAATTCAATTTTCTTTCTTTTTGGGAGGAAAGTGGGTTATTTCTGTTATGAGTTTTAAATTTTTTGATCCATTCGTTTGAGGCTATTTAATTCAGTTAAGACTTTTGTATTACAGTTTTATCCTGCTTTATAATTAATTGTGGGGGAAGAACTTCTATGAGTCGAAAGGTTTTGACTCACATTTTTTTTTCTTTCCTTTTTGGTGGTATTATTTTATAATTCTTTTGTGGATGGGTTGGATCAAAAGATTTCCATTTCAAGACTGCCCTCTTCTGTCAGGATATTGAAGTTCAAAGTCTTTACTCAGAAATTTACTAGTTTTGAGGGTACTGGAAGGGGTTCTTTGTATTTCTTTTGTCTCAGTAGGATTTTAATTCCTCTAACTTCCTTTTTTCTCCACACTAACACCTTCCCAAAGGATACCTCTCCCATTCTAATTAATTTTCCAACTACATTTATTCAAAATGTAGTTCAATTTAGTGGCAAGATCTGTAGAGTTAATTGAGAATTATAGCGTTAATAATTCAGAAGTTTCAGGATATGTTCAAGTGTAATAAAGAATGCAAAATTCAGAACCTATTTTAGAGATAAATGAGAAAAACAGTCCAGCTAAATACTATACATCAATTTTTAGGTGTCATACATACCTGTGAGTGCTAAATATGCTGCAATATACCGCTTTTCAAGTCCATCTTTAACACTCTGAATTGCACCAAAAATTGGAGGTATGATCATAATCAGGTTACTCACTGTATTCCCTGCAGAAGAAAAAAAAAGCACAAAAATATCATTAGATTACTCAATAATACTTTAAATAAAGATATATTCACTTGGTCCTCAACAAAAATTAATTAAGATGATGTCTCAGAAAGATGGTGGAAGATTTTTTTAGGTGTTGAAGAAAATTAATTCTCTACTCAACAAAAAATTTTTATGTGAATTCAAGTAGAATAAAGATACTTTCACCCAAATGAAACTAAAAATTTTCCACCAGAACACTCACTAAAGGAAATTCTAAAAGTGAAAGGGAAAAGCATCAATTCATAAAAAAGAAGGGAAAAAGAACCTCAGAGATATAGCAAAGTTGAATAGGAGGAGGCAGCATACATCAAGGCTTTCAAGGGTGGTCTATGGATGTAGTATGTCAAGATAAAAATACAGAATTGAGTTAATCTTGTCTGTTAAATCAAACAAATTGAAGTTTGCATTTTCGTGTCTTTTTAAAATTCCACTCTACAGTAATACTTTTAGTTACTACATTTCTAATAAAAGACAATGTATTTTATCCAGATTATTGCTCCTGTTTTAATAAAACAAAATTCAAAGATGATCAGCAAAAAAAAACAACAAAACCCCCAGTAGTAGAAGTATGTAAGGGGAATAAAAGGGTAGAGTTTTAATATGTAAAGCTAAGTTGTTATCGGTGTAAAAAAGTCTGTTGTATCTAAAAGATGTTTTATGTAAGTTTCATGGTAATCACAAAGCAGAAACCCTATATACACAAAAGATAAAGTAGAGGGAATTAAAGTACATTACTACATAAATATATTATATGCATTTATTTTATGTATATTTTACATTATATGTATTTATGTACACCATAAAATAAAAAAGAGAAATGAAAATACAAGGGAACTATAAAAAATCCAAGAAATCAAATAATAAGAAGGCATTAATAAGTCTTTACCTTCCAAAGATACACTAGGTGGATTCAATTATCCAATCAAAAGGCAGAAAGTGCCTGGATGAATGAAAGAAGACCCAACTATAGGTAGCCTATAAGAGATTCACTACAGTTTCCAGGATAAATGTAGTAACTAAGGAATGGAAAAAGATATTCCATGCAAGTGGAAACCAAAAGTGAGCAAGATAGTTCTACATATATCAGAGAAAAAAGACTTTAAGCCAAAAGCTAACAAGACAGGAGATCATTATACAATAATAGTTAATTCAAAAACAACCTAAGTATTCAAAAACAGATGAGTGGACCAAGAATATGTGGTGCATAGCTACATGGAATATTAGCCAGCAATCAAAAAAATAAACTCAAAGTCAATTAAAAATGGATAAAAGACCTGAATGTAAGATCTGAAACCATAAAATACATAGACGAAAACATAGGCAAGGCCTCCCTGGTGGCGCAGGGGTTAAAGTCTTAGCGCTATCAAGTTATCTCCAGCCACTGAGGCAGAACTTTGATGCCCAGCCAGGGAGGGAACCCATATGGTGAAGCAGAGTTCTCTTGTCTGGCCCATTGCTCCCCTAAGCAGTATATTTCAGTAGATCTGTCTGTTCTGCTCCCCACTCTGTCTCTGGCGAATCCTTTCACCCCCCTCACCTATGGCCTGTACCCCAGTTCTTACATGCATAAATAAATTTAAAATAAACTTTAAAAAAAAAACATTGGCAAAACACTCCAGGACATAAACCTCAGAAATGTATTTGTGGACTCATCTCCAAAAGCAAGATAAATAAAAAAGAAAATTAACAACAGGGATTATATTAAACTGAAAAGCTCAGAGAGAAAGAGAGAGTGACCAAAACAGAGACATCCTACTGAATGGGAGAAATATATCTGATAAGGTATTGATACAGAAGATCTACAAAGAGTTTATATAACTAAACAAAAAACAAACAACCCAATAAAAAAAATGGGCAGAAGAGCTAAACAGGCACATCTCCAAAGAAGACATGCAGATGGCCAACAGAGATATGAAAATGTTCTTCATCTCTTATCATCAGCAAATGTAAAATCAAAACCACACTGAGATGCCACCTCACACCTTGTGAGAATGGCCAGCATCAAACAAAACAAAACAAAACAACCACAAACAAGTGCTGGGGAGGGTGCTGAGAAAAAGAAACTCTATTACATTGTTGGTGTGTTGTTGGATACTGAGACTGGCCCAGCTCCTGTGGAAAGAAGTGTGGAGATTTCACACAGTATTTCAACGGTGTGGGCACAAGGGTCAATGGTGTATTTACTTAAAAAAATCAGTGGACCTGCATAGCTTAAATCCATGTTGTTCGAGGATTAGCACATTTGTAAACCATATTCACCAGCATATTAAAATGGTCATTCACATGAGAGAGTGGGATTTTACTCCTCGGAGGCAATTCAACATATACAAATTCAACATATACAAATGAATAATTCAACATATAATTCAACATATACAAATGAATAAATGTGATGTACCACATTAAAATAGTGAAAAATGAAATTCAGGGTCTCCCCGGTGGCACAGTGGTTGAGCGCTGGGCTGGGAAGCAGCCCACAGCCTCTGCAGCGCCGGTTCTACCCCCGGCCACCGGGTGAGGGTCCCACATGGTGCGCAGACCTCTCCTGCCGCCCGCTGCTCCCCTCAGCAGTGTACTTCGGTCCTTCTGCCTACTCTGCTCCCCGCTCTGACTCTGGTGAATTCTCTCACCCTCCTGCGCTTCTGACTGTACCCAGTCCTTGTATGAAAAATAAATAAATCTTTAAATAAAATAAAATAAAATTCACACGATCATCTTAATGCAGAAAAAGCATCTGACAAAAAAAAAATAAAATAAAACATCCTTTTGTGAGAAGCTCACTCAACATACTAAGTGGGTATAGAAGGAACATACTACGATACAATAAAGGACATAGATGACAAACCCACATTCAAATATACTCAATGAGGAAAGACTGAAAACATTTCCTCTAGGATCAGGAACTAGAAAAAGGTGCCCATTTCACCACTCCTAGTCAACAAGGAACAATAAGTCCTAGCCAGGAAAGAAAAGGATATAAAAAGGCATCCAATAGGAAAGAGGCAAAACTATTTTTGTTTGCAAATGATATAATTTAATATATGGAAAATCTTAAAAGACGTCACCAAAAAAACCCTGCTAGAACTAACCAACAAATTCAGTAAAGCTGAAGGATACAAAACCAACATACAGAAAATAGTTGTGCTTATATACAGTAACTATAAAATGTCTCAGAGAGAAATAAAACAATCCCATTCACAATAATATCAAAGACAACAAAATATTCAGAAATAAATTTAACCAAGCAGGTGAAAGATTGTACACTAAAAACGGCGAGACTTTGGGGCCTCCCCTGGTGGTGCAGCGGTTGAGTGCTGGGCTGTGAAGCTGACCGCAGCCTCTGCAGCGCCGGTTTGATCCCTGGCCACCGGCGAGGGTCCCACATGGCACGCAGACCTCTTCTGCCGCCCACTGCTCCCCTCAGCAGTGTATTTCGTCGGTCTGCCTGTTCTGTTCCCCGTTCTGGCTCTGGTGAATTCTCTCACCCTCCCGTGCTTCTGACTGTACCCAGTGCTTGTATAAATGAATAAATAAAATCTTAAAAACAAAAACAAAAACAAAAAGCAAAAAAAAACCTGTGAGACTTTGATGAAAGAAAGTGAAGAAGATACAATGGGAAACTATCCCATGTGTATGGATCAGAATAATTAATATTGTTAAAATGCCCATACTATTTAGAATCATCTATAGATTAAATGCAATCACTATCAAAATTTCAATGACCTATTTCACAATCTTAACATACGTATGGAACCACAAACGACTCCAAAATGAGGTGATATCTCATTGTGAGTTTGATTTGTATTTCCCTTATATAAGTGATGTTGAATAGCATTTTTTTTTTCATGTGCCTGTTGGCCATTTGTGTGTCTTCTCTAGAAAAAGTATCTATTTGGTCCTCTGTCCATTTTTTTTATTAGTTTGTTATTTTTGTTTTGGGCTTGTATGAGTTCTTTATATATTTTGGAAATTAACCTCTTATTGGACATCTGATGTGCAAATATCTTCTCCCAGTCCACAGGTTGCCTTTTGATTTTTATAGTGGGCAGAATAACTTATTATATTGCTTTCAGTAAATCTCAAATTGTACAAATGGCAAAGTAATTTACCTAGATGGAGTGTGGAAATATAAGGTGGGGAGCCAAACAGGCTGAAAGTTATATCTCCAAGGAGGATTTAGCAATAGCTTTAAGTAAACCTGAAGAAGATGTTGACTAATGTGCCATTCAGAAGAGTGCCAGGATTCAAATTAATGTGTTTTTTAAAAACAACATCTTTATTAAGACATAACTCATATGTCATAAAATGTACTATTTTAATGTATATCATCCAATTTTATCATCAACAAATTTTACTTGTTGGACTTTATCATCCATCTTCAGTAACAAAAAAAAAAAACCTTTATTATTTACATTACTAGTTATCACAGTCTACTAGCATGGAGAGACAAATAGAACAGATAAGATTCTAAGAACAAACTAAGTTTATGGTTGCCTGCTCTATGACAAGTGTGACCTACTGTGCAGTGGAGAAAAGAAGGCCTTTTCCTTAAATGATACTGAATCAAATGGATATTTACATGGGAAAAAAAAGAATCTGGACCCTAAGTTCACATTTTCTATACAAAATAAGTTCCAGGTGTAATGCAGACATCAATGTGAACAGTAAAACTTTTAGAAGAAAACATCAGAGAACAATTTCATAACCTTGGGGTGGCAATGATTTTTGTCAACAGGACACAAAAAGGATTAACCACAAAGCAAAGAACAGATCAATGAATGAAGAAAATAAAGTCAAAAAGAATAAAAGTTGTTAGTGAAGACCTGATTTAAAGAATGCAATTGTTCTGTAATTAAGGGAATATATAATTTAACTTTTCAACTAATTTAACTTTAGCTAATTTTCACCTTGCTAAATAAAATAATGCACATAAAATGGTCACAGATTTTAAAAAATGTTAAAAAAAATGCTATGTCAAGATAGTCCAATCAGAAGAGATAAAGCACAGCGGAATTTGAACAGGAAATGTTTACTACAAAGAATCATTAACTTTAAGAAGTTAGAGTAATGAGGGATTGGCTACTAAGAAGAGAATTCTACAGACTACAGAATAGCAGGTGTAAGGTGCAACCACCACCCCTAAGACTAAGATAAGACACTAAAAGAGGCCCCATCCCAGGTTAAAATGGCACAATTGGGAGAGGCACAATCATGCCACAGTAAGCAGAAGAAATACTGATGTGGTGTCACTTGCAGTTTATTAAAAATCCACCCTTAAGAGTTTGTCCTTCATCTGCCCTCCCATGTGCCAGGGAAAGTTTATCACATGGACAGGGAGCTAACAGTCAGTAGGAGCTGCTGACTGCAGCACTATGTAGGGGCTGGCACTGGAGAAGCTGACCAACCCTCAGGATCTGTGCATGGGGGATGTCTCGCACTGTATAAGAGAGATGCTGAATAAGTCACTTGTCCTGTAAGAACTAGACACCAGAGAAGCCACCACGCCAGCACACTAGAACCAGAAAGGAAAATCCCTTCTTCTTGCCAAGTCTCTTCAGTACCTCTACTGACAAAGTTGAACATCCTGCCAGCAGTCAAAAGAAACATTAAAGGGCCCATGTTCATTTCCACGGAGGGTGCACTGAATGATGAATTTGAAGTTGAGGGGTAACAAATTGATAACTGGCACAATTATAAAGCTATGCTTTCAACAATCATGACTTGGAAAAATTACAGCTAGTGAGGGTTCCTCAAGCACCAAAATAAGAGTCAGTGTTTGAAGATGGCGAAATGGATTTTTTTTCTCTTATATTTTCTACAATGTGGTATATTATTTGATAATTTAAATTTAAAATACTAACATAATGGATGGTAGACAACAAAGGATACATTACTAGAGTTTAGTTGTGTTTAGAGTTAACTGCTTCCAGACAATTGAATTAAAACAGGTTTTTTCTGTCGATAAAAATCAGAGAATCATTCATAGATCACATAATAGGGTACTAAAATATTTTCTTCTTTTCTTGAGGAAAATACTGTTTGGATTCACTTAAAGGATCTTAAAAGTCAGAAAACTATGGTATTTTTATACTGTAGAACACAATCTCTTTGTATTCTCACCCAAATACAAATTATAGGCAAGGTTGATAATATTCTAATAATTTCACCATTTCTTAAAAAGTCAGTTTTGGGAAAGGAAAAAAAAAGCCACCTGAGTGCCCAGAAGAAAACGTGTCATATAGAGAGAGGAATTGCTCAGCTATTAAAGAAGGAAATCTTGCCATTTGAGACTATATGGGTAAACCTTAAAGGCATTATGATAAATGAAACAAGCTGGACAGAGAAAGACAAATGTCACTTGATCTCACTTACATGTGAAATCTAATACCAAAAAGAAAACAAAAAAATTAAACTTTTAGACACAGAGAACAGACTGATGGTTTCCAGAGTTGAGGAGTAGAAGGCAGGCAAAATATGGGTGGAGGTCAAGAGGTACAAACTTTCAGTTATAAAATAAATAAGTTATGGGAATGTAATGTACAGTATGGTGACTACAGGTAATAATACTATAATGAATATTTGAAAATTACCAAGAGTACATCTTAAAAGTTCTTATAATAAAAAAATTTTGTTGCTATGGTGATGGATGTTGACTAGACTTTGTATGCTTAACATATGTGTTTGGTATCAATTACCGTGTTGTGCACTTGCAACTAATATAATGTGATGTCAGTTATTTCTCATTATTGAAAAAAACGATGTTGTAGTGACTTGAATAGTGTCTCTCCAAAATTCATGTCCACCAAGAACCTTGTAATGTCACCTTATTTGGAAATACGGTCTTTGTACACATAATTAGCTAAAAGATCTTGAGATGAAATGATCCTGGATCTTAGGGTGGACACTAAGTCCAATGACTGATGACCTTATGAGAAGAAGAAAATACACAGAAACTCAGAAAAAGAAGGCAATGCAAAGAGGCAGGCGGAGAATGGAGTGCTGTGTCCACTACAAGCCAAGGAGCACCAAGGGCTGCCGGCGGTAACCTAAGGCTAAGAAAGAAACATGGGACAATTTTCCCTCAGAGAATACAGAAAGAACCAATCCTACAAACACCTTGATTTCAGACTTCTGACCTCACCTCCTTCACTGTGAAAGAATAAAATTTTGTCATTTTAACTTATCCAGTTTGGGTTACTTTATTATGGCCACCCTAGTAAACTAATAAAGAAAGATATTCACAGTATTTGTTTTTACAATGTAAAACCTGAAAATAACATAACTTTTCGACAGTCCGGGATTAATTACATAAATTATGATGGATCCATAGAATTTAACTGCATAATCATTTTTTTAAAGTAATGATAGATCATTAACTGTAAATGGCAGTTAGACATTGTTAAAGGAAAAAAAAAGGTTCACTAATCTTTGGAGAGGAATCCCTAAGAGTCTTGAACAGAGTAACTTTGAAGCAGAACTGCAGTCAGAAAAAAATATTTTTCCTTTTGAGCCTATTACATATATGAAAGCTACTTCAAAAAAATTCTTTTGTATGTTTTAAGGCAGTTAGGAATTTTTTTATGCCACTGTAAAAATATTAACGAAAATAAATCATTAAAATGTGAATGTGTCCTTAGTAGGATTAGAGAACAACTCCATTACATCATCATTGAACTACATCTAAAATAATGTGCATTAGGTTGTAATTATCTTACTCTTTTGTAAATGTGGTACTAGTTCAATCTGCAAGTTGGCAGAGTCTGCTTTTCATTTACATTACCTTATAGCATTTTTCACACTACATGCTCAGCATTTACTAGTGAATGATTGAATGAATGTAAGACTACTACTCTTAAGAAATTTATTTTTTTATTTAAAAAAATTTAACTGAGAAGACAAGACATAAAAATCTATTGATCTAATCTAGTGAAAAAGAGCTATGTATGCAAGGCATTGTGTGCTGAATGCCAGATAACAGATCAGAACAGTAAGAGCTGCAAGAAGGGTTTGACTATTTAGCAAAGTGATTAGAAGATTTTTTTCTCTTTTGAGCTGGGTCCTAAAAAGAAAGTTTCAATTACTCTTACTTGGCCTTTCTTCCCAAACCTAAACATACTTCCTCGTGAACTTAATATGAACATTTTCACTTTTACAATATGTGGTTTTAAATTTTTTTAATAGATAATGTGCAAAAGATAGAAGTGCAATGTATGTTTTTAAAAATAATGTGACAATCCCGAGATTTAAAATCAGTTCTATAATAGGAAATAATTGTCTAATGAGAAAAACATTATTTTCATAAAGGAAATCCAAATGAATGTAACATCAATAAGAAATACAACATACCTATTACCTCATTTGAAAAAAAAAAAAAAGAAAGAAATACCCATAATCAAGGCTAATACAAATTGGTATCAATAAATCATCTGTTGGTTTGGTATAACTGATGAAAATTTCACAGAACAGATAATATTTGAGTAGCCCTCTCACAGCAGTTAGACAAGTACAGAGAACAGTAATCAGGGCAGAGATAACATAAGAATGTACAAAAGCAGGAAAGCACATACCTGGGAAACCATGTAAAGTAACTTAAATTATATCTAGGGGCAAGTTGTACTGAGAGATAAAGGTACGAAGATAAACTGGAATTAAGACAAACCTGGGTAACATGTTTGTGACCTTTTTAGCAAACTCCAAAAAGTTTGAACTCTATCCCACAGGGAGCAAATGGAAAGCAAATGATGCAGAAGAATGAAAAAAAGACAAGTAACTTTAAGGTAAGTCTGAAAGACTAGATGTGGTAGGAAGAGAACAAATAATGGCACTACTGGATGAGTACAAATATGTCATAATGAGGGCATGAACTAAGATGACTGTGAGATGGGGAAGAGAGAAGGCATGAATTTGACGAGCTTAAGAGTCTTCTCTATGATGAAAGAATATATTCCCAATAGGTACTGCCAATTGGTTATGCAAAAGATAACCAAAAAGCAAGCAATAATTACTACTCTTCTGAAAAACTAATAAAATGTTAGAGGTGTGAAGAAAGTTAGCAGTTTTCTTTCCATAGAAGAAAGGAGGAAATAACTTTAAGCAGGGACATCATCAAAATATTTCCTAAACATATATTTCATAATACTTAATAAAGTATTTAGCATAGTGGCTAGCATATTCAAGTGTCAATGAGTTGCTAAATTAATTTGCTTTTTATAGTATTGAAAAGGCCAAAAAAGTACCTTATTTCCCCCAGAAATCTGTATATTCTTTTTTTTATACAATACCTGGGGTACAGGCCAGAGGCACAGGAGGGTGAGAGGATTCACCAGGGACAGAGTGGGGAGCAGAACTGGCAAAAAGACCCAAAGCACTCCTGAGGGGAGCTGCAGGTGCAACAGGAGAGAGCTGCTGCGCCATGTGGGAATCTCCCTGGCCGGAATCAAACCTGCACTGTAGAGGCTGCGGACAGCTTCAAAGCACTGCACTCAACCCACTGCGCCACCGGGGAGGCCCCTTTATATTTTTTTAATAAACTGTGGTTCTGTCTTGAAATCTTGGCACAACTGAGTTCTCAGAATTCATATTTTCCCTGCTACCTAAAGCATAAGGAGTTTCATAATTGTTTGAAAGAGTCTTTAAGAGAAAAGGAAATACATTTAGTAGTTGGAAAGGACATCAATGAGGATTTCAAACATGTTTGTGCATACAGTAGGGTGCATTTGAAATGATTAATTATATATTCTTGTAAGTCCTGCTAAAATATACTCCTTTAAACCCTCTACAAAGTAATAAATTTCTCAACAAAGTAACAGACTCCAAAGCTAACAGTTAAATACAATGTGTGCAAGTGGACAAATCTTTTTTGGGTTAGAACAACAGTTCTCAAACTATGGGCCATGCACCCTTTCAGGTGTTGCTGAAGTCAAACTATTTTTGTAATACTAAGAGTTATTTACATTAGTCACTGCATTGGCATCCGTACTACGAGCACAAAAGCAATGGTGGGTTCAATTGTTGGCACCTTTGCATAAATCAAAGCAGTAGCAATCAAGCTATATTATGTCATACTATCATCATGTGTTCACTCAATACCATGAGTGTATGTATGCACGCGTGCATGTATGTATGTGTTTAAAAAGCCAGTGTCAACTAACAATGCCTTTGAGCAATAAAACTTCTAATTGTATTAATCGCAACTCTTGAGAACACATCTTTTTAATCTGTTCTGTAATGAAATAGAAATTTGCATTCAAAACTTCTACTATAGGGCCTCCCCAGTGGCGCAGCGGTTGAGCACTGGGTTGCGAAGCTGCCCACAGCCTCTGCAGCGCCAGTTCGATCCCCGGCTGCTCCCCGGCCACCGGAGGAGGGTCCCACATGGCGCGCAGACCTCTCCTGCCACCCGCTGCTCCCCTCAGCAGTGTGCTTCAATCCTTCTGCCTGCTCTGCTCCCCGCTCTGGCTCTGGTGAATTCTCTCACCCTCCCACGCTTCTGACTGTACTCGGTGCTAGTATAAATAAATAAATATTAAAAAAAAAACTTCTACTATATATTACAGTGTGATGGTTGTCTCAAGGAAAAGCATTTGTGTGATTGTTTTAAGCTGTGATTTCAACTAGACCTTCTCGTAGGGAACATTATTTTTACTTAAAAGAAGAACTGACAGGTGAACTATGATTATTTGCTATTAGGTTCCAGAAAATTGTTTTTCTGAAAATGAGTAAAGTGGAACTGTCGAAGAAGTGAGCTGATATGTTTATTTCTAATATGGTAAATATTGATAGAATCTACATAAATGAAACCTTTTCTAGGTTCTTATTAATTTTTCAGAGTATAGGAGTTCTGAAACCAAATTAATTGACAACTACTGGTTAAAAAGATGTTCTATAAGCTATAGGGTAAAGTTGGAACACATTAAAATGTCATGTGATAATTTTAATAATCTGTCCCCAAACATTCTCCGCTTTTCTATTCCCACCATCAGATTATCTCTGCACGACCACTTTAAATGATCTGTCCCCTGGAAAAGAACCAGTTTATGTACTGATGGTGTTCATCTGAGAGAACCGGTTCACCAGCCGGGTCTGACTGCATGACAAGAGTGACTTACATAGCCCAGTGGGCTCTTAAACTTTCTTAAAGACAAGATTTATCATCTAGATCTTGGTTGGTGATCCAGACATGAAATGGATCTACAAATGAAGTACGGGTCCTAAGGAATTTGTCCCTCGAGGTCACCCACAGTCACAATGCTCATCTGCACTCTTTCTTACTGTACCATATCTTTCACCTTTAAATAAAAGCCTTGGAGGAATGTGCACTGTACGTGTTCATGAATGTGAAATGATCATATGGCCCAGGTCATGTCCTTGCAACCCTTAACAAACTTTTCTTTATATTGTACTGCTTTATGGTTCATAAATACTTCCATATCCACTAATAATGCATTCCAAAGGTGATCCTATAAAGAGATAACCTCATCATTTACTAGAGAAACTTGCACTAAAAAGATAGACTTCTCCAGACTTGCCTAACCTGTAAGAGACAGAACTAGACAAAAGCCTAGGTCTAGGACTGTCAACTGGACTATGCTGCCACCAAAATTTGCATCAATCACATGTCTATGTTATAATGTGAGGGTTTAAGGTAATACCTCTGTATCCCGACAAAGCTTACTCAGTCATAATAGCTTCTGCATTCATTCATTTATTAAAGAATTTTCATTTTTAAAAAGATTTTATCTATTTATTTTTACACAGAATAACTGGGGTACAGACCAGAAGTGCAGGGGGTGAGAGGATTCACCAGACAGAGTGGGGAACAGAACAGGCAGACTGACTGAAATACACTGCTGAGGGGAACAGTAGGCAAGACAGGAGAGGTCTGCTGTGCCATGTGGGTAGCTCCCTGGCTGGGGATCAAATTCATGCCACAGAGGCTGGTGATAGTTTGATAGTGCTGACACTTTAACTCTAAGACACCGGGGAGGCCCCTGCATTCATTCATTCATACATTTATTTATTTATATATTTTAAAAGATTTATTTTTATTTATTTATGTATATAAGAACTGGGGTATAGGCCAGAGGTGTGTGTGGGTGGGGCAGCGCGTGGTGGTTAGAAGATTTACCAAAGACAGAGTGGGGAACAGAACAGGAGGATTGACTGAAATACACTGCTGAGGGGAGCAACGGGAGAGGCAGGAGAGGTCTGCTGTGCCATGTGGGTCACCTCCCTGGCTAGGGATCAAGTGCTGCAGTGGCTGTGAACTGCTTCACAGTGCTGATACTCAACCCCTCATGCCACCAGGGAGGCCTGTGAAACTATTTTTGAAAATAAATACCTGTTTATATATAGAACTATCTCATTTTTAACAGTATAAACAACTAAATAATTTATTCCAAGGGAACACAGTAAGTGAAAAGTAGGCTTATAATTGATTTCACTTAAATTCCTTAAGTGTTAAAATTAAATAAAAATTTAAGGATTATAAAATGTGAGTTTAATTTTTTTTTAAATCCCCAAATCTCTCAAGTGAAATGTTATACTTTTCCCCAGGTCCTTTTGGTTAAGTTCCACTGAAACAAGACTTTTTCCCAGGGTATTCATCACCCAAGTGTCAGTTTTTAAAGGTCTGAAAAAAACCTGCTTTACAAAAAAATCAGGGAAAATAAGATAGGTCATCCAAGACAAGTGTGCCATGGTAGCAAACAGAGGTTTTTTTGTGATCCAACTAAAATAGCACAGTGCCATTAACGCTCACACACATACATACCAGGAATATTTCCATGGCCTTTTCCTTAACCTTTAATCTAAATACTGAATTTGTTATTTTTTAACCTTGATTTTGAATTTATCTTTTGAAACAAAGAGAATGACACAGTGAAAAAGAATCACACAAACTTGATAATAGAAGAAAAAGAAGATTATTAACATCTATGAGTTTATACTCCTGGAAGCATACTAGTAACTCTTTTACATATTTTTTTTCAACATAAAAATCATTTTGTGAGCTGTGTGTTATCATTCTTATTTTATATATCAGGAAACTGAGATACAGCAAGATTTAGAAATTTTCCAGTGTTATAGCTACTATGTGATAATATCTGGATTCAATCTCATGGTATTTCTCTTTAACAACAAAACCGTGTTCCTCCTACTGTTAGAGGAAAATAAGATGCAAACTCTGAGCGAGTGAACTGACATCCTGGATGAACTCCATTCCTAATGACTTTATGGACTCTACCTCCCATCTGTACGCAGAAGAGATCAGACTGCTAAAATAATAACTCCCAGCATGCTATAGAACTGACTTCCTAAATGCTGGACTGCTAGGAACTAGAGGCAGAATTAAGTGGCCATACCTGTCTTTTAATTGAACACATGCATACTTGGACACTTCCTTCTATGATAGATGTGCACCATTATACTGCTGGAAGGAGACATGTGGGGGAGAGACATAGAGAGACAGAAGAGATATTTGGAAGAGACATATGGGTGAGAAAAACATGGGGAGGCTATCTATACTTCTGGTCCTTAGCGGCCAATATAACACATGCCAAAATTACGTGTGTGTGTGTCTGTGTGTGTGTGTGTGTATGCACAGATTTGCAGAAAATATTAGTTAGCTGAATATTTTATATGTTGATAATGCCTTGAAATCGCTAAGTACTTGAATAAGCTGATCATGTGATTAGCCTCAGTGACACCAAACTTAAAGTTCTGGGTTTGTAGTTCAATCTGGACAAGGATTCTGCTTTAATCACTCATCATCGAGACACAGTACTGATTATCTAAATTGAATCATCGCTTCTCTAGCAGCATCAATTTTACCAAAATAACTTCAGAATGACAATCTGGCAAAAATAAATCTTTTTTATTCTCTAGATTAAAATCTAGGGCATAAATATCTAGCAATTCCTCATTGGTGTAACAAATATTTGTGGAGACATAAGTCTGTATTAGACACTGTGCTAAGTGTGGTGGATACAGAGTGAAAACTAAAAAATTTTGTAACCTGAAGCATCATCAATATAATGGAGAATATAGATATATATCTAAATAATGACAACACTGTGTGAAGCATACACACATAATTCATCACTCAATAAATACTTACTGAAAGTCTCATGTAGTGCTGGGGATACAGCAACGAACAAGACCATAAGGCCCCTATCTTCAGAGTCTTTACAACTTAATAAACCTCAGATTTCCCAAGTTTTCAGAAAAATGAACTTGTGGTCAAAAATCACAACAACACATGAGGAAACATACAGCTATAAGGAAGTAAGAATAGAATCAGACAAGCAAAGATAAAAGATACTGAAATTACTGCATACTGCATACAGAACATTAAACAAGTATATTTGCTATGTTTAAAGAAATAAAGGCCACAAAAAATAACTACGGAAGAAAATATTATCCAAAATAGCCAGGGCCTCCCTGGTAGTGCAAGGGGTTAAGCACAGTACTATGAAGCTATCTGCAGCCTCTGCAGCAAGAGTTCGATCCCTGGCTGGCCAGGGAGCTACCCACATGGAGCAGCAGACCTCTCCTGACTTGCTGCTACCCTCAGCAGTGTACTTCAGTCAATCTGCTTGTTCTGTTCCCCACTCTGTCTCTGGTGAATCCCCTCCCCTCCTCCACCTCTGGCCTGTACCCTAGTTCTTATATGCATAAATAAATAAATCTCTGCTGACGTGGCTATGGGGGGCAGGGGGACAATAAAAATATAAAAAATGGAGTATAACAAACATTCTACAATGGCCCCTTGACTGTCACCCTCTGGTACCCATACCTTGTGTAAATCTCCCCATGCATAGACACAACTTGGGACTTGCTTCTAACCAATATAACATAGCAAGCTGACACGCTAGATGTGAGTATGTGTATGTGAAGACACTACATGAGATTGTAACATCTATGTTGCTGAAATCTCTCTATGCTTATTGGTTTGGAAAAAAAATCAAGCTACCATGTTGTGGGTTGCCTATTTCAGGGTCCAATTTGGCAAGGAACTGAGGGCAGCCTCCAGGAGCTAAGCGAGGACAGCCACTGCACTAATGCCAGCAAGAAGCTGAACCTAAGCCCTACAACCACAGGGAGCTGAACTCTATTAATGGAGTCTTCCCTATTTAAGCTTCAGATGAAACCACAGTCCCAGATAAAATTTTGATTGCAGGCTTGTGGGGCCCTAAGCAACGAATCCAGCAAAGCCAGGTCAATGCTAATCATCGATAGAAACTATAAAATTATAAATCTGTATAACTTTAAGCCACTAAATTTGTAGCAATCTGTTATGCAGTAAATAGAGATAGAATAACAGAAGGTTATACTGCATAACAATAGAATATCAGTTATGAAGAGTATAATCAAAGTTAAAGTTGATTCCTTGAATTATATAAAAGGAAAGAAGCAATAACTTTGGACTTTAAGTTACACATACATTAAAATTTTTTTTTAATGTAATCACTAAAAGAGCAAAACTAGAACAAATCAGCAGCTTCCAAACTAGTGGAAGGGAGAAGGGAATAAAATAAAATCTAACAAAATCATAGAAGGAAAAACATAGGGAAGAAGAAAATCCTTACAAATATAGGATAAATAAAAAGCATTAAAAAGAGGTAAGACTTATCAGTAATCACAGTAAATGTAGTAGAAAGATAAAAAGTGGGACTGAAATTTTAAAAGACCAGGAACAACTATATGGTATACAAAAGATAAACACTTAAAACATAAAGACACACAATAGCTTAAGATAAAATAGCTGAAGGTCGAAGACAAGAAAAAAACATATGCCATGTTAAAGACAAAACAGATCTTAAGGCATAAATTCAATATATATAGCTTAAATACAGGTCATTTTTATAACATATTTATTTATACATAGAAGAGCTGGGGTATAGACCAGAGGTACAGGGGGTGAGAGGATTCACCAGAGTGGGGAGCAGAACAGGCACATCTACTGAAATACACTGCTGAGGGGAGCAGTAGGCAAGACAGGAGAGGTGTATTGTGCCATGTGGGTTAGCTCCCTGGCCGGGGATCGAACTCATGCTCCAATTGCTGTGGACAGCTTTATCGTGCTGTGTCTTAACCCCCTGCGCCACCCGGGAGGCCTGATTCAGGTCATTTTTTGAATTAGTACCATGTCTTGTTCAATCTCCTGAAGAAGCAAACGACTTACTGACTGAACAGTTTCAGAGTGGAAGAGCAATTTTATAAAGATACCTATACAGCATGTCTGCCATATAAGTAAGAAAGACTATTCCAACAGAGCAATAAAAAATAAGGTAGGCTATATAAAATGACAGAATTAAAAGTAATGCACATTATATTTCCAACCAAGGTATAGTGACAAGTACCAGATTTACTCTCCAACCTGAGACAACCAAAAATGTACAAAATATACGAAAGGTTAGTAGGCAAGGAAACTTCAGGGAGTGATGACTATGTTCAATGTCTTGATTGTAGTGATGACTTCACAATAGTAAATCTAGCAATTTTATCAAACTGCATGCTTTAAAAAAATGTAGCTTGGGCTTCCCCGGTGGCGCAGCGGTTGAGCGCTGGGTTGCGAAGCTGCCCGCAGCCTCTGCAGTGCCGGTTCAATCCCCGGCTGCTCCCCGGCCACCGGAGGAGGGTCCCACATGGCGTGCAGACCTCTCCTGCCGCCCGCTGCTCCCCTCAGCAATGTACTTCTGTCCTTCTGCCTGCTCTGCTCCCCGCTCTGGCTCTGGTGAATTCTCTCACCCTCCCGCGCTTCTGACTATACCCAGTGCTTGTATAAATAAATAAATAAATCTTAAAAAAAAAATTAAAAAAAAAATAATAAATGTAGCTTATTATATCAAAATTTTTTATATAACTTGGAAAAAAGTAAAAATATCCAAACATTCAATAAATGCATTGAATTCCTACTGTTTGTCAAGGATTGTTGGTACAAGATAACACAAAGGTCAACTGAGCTTTAAAAAACTCTAAATCTAAGGGGATAACAAGAACAAAATCAAGTATAAATATAAAACATATTCAAAGAGTAGAAGGAGCCCAGAAGGACAAGCAAATCTATCTGGAAAAACCAGGGAAGACTTCAAGGAAGAAGGAATATTTAATCTGGACTTCTAGAAGGCTGAGGTTGAATAAAAGAAATAAATTATAGAGAAAACCCCTTGTGTTGGGAGGGGGGCAGTGAACAGGGGAGCAAGGGGTTAAGTTCTGATTCCATAAAACCACTGTAGGGATTCTCACAGAAATAGCCTCTCTGTAGTTATTTTATAAGCCAGGAAAACCACCAGGCTGATATTCAAAGCCAGACTGTATAGACTGCTAGAGAAATTAAGCCCTGTACCAGAAGGCCAGTCCATCAAAATTCTATTTCCTGGTCTGCGAGGTCTAACTCAATTTTCTGATCTAATCTCTAATTTCATTCCCATTATTCTCTAATTTCACTCCCATTATTCCTTGAATTCAAGATTTACTCATCTCCTATTTTCAATGCCTTTACAGTTCAAGGTAAGTCAGTCAAGATAGCTGCCCCCTAAAACAAAAGAAGTAATACTCATCAGAGGGAAATAAACACAGAAATCACTTAATGTTCACAATGTCCATTATCAAGCCTAAAATTACTTCACATATAAAGAACCAGGAAAAGGAAGCATGTTCTCAAATGAAAAGAATATCAACTGAAACTGACCCCAAGATCATCTGGAAATTAAAAAGTTAGGCAAGGGCTTTAGACAAGCTATTATAACTATGCTCAGTGAATTAAAATAAACTATGCTGGGCCTCCCCGGTGGCGCAGCGGTTGAGCGCTGGGTTGCGAAGCTGCCCGCAGCCTCTGCAGTGCCGGTTCGATCCCCGGCTGCTCCCCGGCCACCAGAGGAGGGTCCCACATGGCGCGCAGACCTCTCCTGCCGCCCACTGCTCCCCTCAGCAGTGTACTTCGGTCCTTCTGCCTGCTCTGCTCCCCGCTCTGGCTCTGGTGAATTCTCTCACCCTCCTGTGGTTCTGACTGTACCCAGTGCTTGTATAAATAAATAAAAAAAATCTTTAAAAAAAAAAAAATAAAATAAAATAAAATAAAATAAACTATGCTAACAATAATGAACACAGGAACCCTGGTGAAAATAGAAAGGATAAAGAAATGGAAATTTTAGAACTGAAAAATACGATATCTGTAATAAACTATTCACTGCACTGATTATAAATGGAGATAAGAGGAAAAATGGAAGTGAACTTGAATACTAATCAATCAAAATTATCCAACCTGCACTTCCATTGAGAAAAAGATTTTTTTAATAAAATGAACATATATTAATAGACCTTAGTGATGTCTTAGATGACACCAAACAGTCCAGCACACCTATAACTGGAACTAAATGACAGAAGAAAGATAATAAGGCAGAAAAATATAAATAGTGACCAAAGTTTTCCAAAAATTGATTAAAGACAGATATTTAGAGATAAAAGATGCTCAAGCTGCTGAAGGAAAATGATACCAGAGGAAAATTCAGGTCCTCAGACAGGAATGAAAGTTATCAGAAATAGTAAAACAGTTAAATACAAGTCAAGTATTTCACCTTTTAAAAAAAATTATAACTTATTTATAACTGTTGTAAAGTTTGCAACATACTTAGACATAGTACATATAACAACTATAGCATAAAAAACAAGGTAAGTAACATATGGAACTTTACAGGTGTCTTATTCTGCATGTTTTCTATATTTTTCAAGAAGTGGGTTGTGAAAAGTTAAGGAGGTACTCTGTATTCCCTACAGTAACCACTAGATAAATAAATAATACAGAGAAATATACCTGAAAAATCAGTAAGAAAAATCTAAAAAGCAGACAGAAAAAAAGGTAAGAGGAACAAAGATAATAGTAAATGAATTACTAAACAAAACCAAAAAAGGGGCAAACTTGAAACAAGTTTTTGTTTTCTTTTTTTACTCAGATATAATTGACATATAACATTTAAAATAGCTCTGGGTATACAATGTATTGATTTGATATTTGTATATATTGTGAAATGATAACCAGGATAATGATCTACACAAATCTAGATAGTACAGCCTACTATAGAGCTAGGATTTTATATACTTAGGGGTCAAGATGAACAAAACATGAGATTAAATCAAGCACAAGGGAAAATGATGCTATCAAGAGATGTGGCAAACATGAGCTATAAGAGGCTGCTGTGTAGTAAGTACTTGTAGGCTAAGTACATTTTGAGGTGTAATCTTTGCTTAGCATTTAACCAGGTTGTCCAAGATATTAACTGGGAAGAATTAGCATTCGATAGCACCTGTTGGAAGAAGTGGTGGCTTTTTTTTTTTTTTTAAAGTAAATGATGTGAGAGCTGACTTCCCTTGGAGTGAGTGATCCAAGAAAAAATTCAAGAAGCCATTTCTAACCTTGTATTCAAAGTCACACCCCATTACTTTATTTTATTAGAAGAAAGTCACTAAATATGGCCCACACTTGGGGAAGGTAATTAAGTTTTACCTCTTTGAACAGGGAAGTAATAAAGGATTTGTTCACATCTTTTAAAACCACCACAGTTGACAAGTTGATTCTAAAAATATGTATGGAAATATATAAAACCTAGACTATCCAAAACAATCTTCAAAAAAACCTAAGTTGGAAGAGTTACAATACCCGGTTTAAAAACCTACTATAAAGTGGCATTTATCAAGACTCTGTGGTACTGGCATAAAGACACATAGACCAACAGCACAGGAAGAAGAACACAGAAAGAGACCAACATATATACAGCCCACTGATTTTTGACAAAGGAGCAAAGGCAATCCAACAAATCCAGAAAAATCCAATTATTTGCCATTATTTTTGGCAAATAATGTTACAACAACTGGACATGCATATGGGAAACTAATAAATGTCAATGTCTATCTCAGACCACATGTGATTGTGAACTTGAAATGGATACAGGTGAAAATGTAACTTATAACTATAAAAATTCTGAAAGAGGACATGAGAGAATATCTTCACAAACTGAGGATAAGCAAAGCTTTTTAGACAGGATAAGGAAAGAAATAACCATAAAAGTAAAAACTGATCAGTAGACTCCACCAGGATTTCAAACTTCTCACAATCAAAGGAGACATTTAACAAAACGAATAGATAAACTATAGAGGAGGGGGAAAGTCACAAACATTCACCTGATAAAACAATCTATGTCCAGAAAATATACACAGTTCCTACAACTTATTATTAAAATGACAACCAGTATTTTAATGCATAAAAGATTTTAAAAGACACTTAATAAAAGAAGATATGCAAATGGCCAAGAAGTACATGGAAAATGTGTTCAGCATCTTTAGACATCAGGTAAATGCTAATTAAAACCACAATGAGATACTGTGACACACCAGAATGGATAAAATTAAAAAGAATGACAATGCCAAATGTTTTCGAGAAGGCAAAACACCCATTACTTCCACAATAAGAATGACAAATGGTGTATCACTTTGGAAAAAAGTCCTTATAAAACTGAACACAAACCAACCCAATGACCTGATAATTCCACTCCTAGGATTTTACACAAGAAAAGACTCATATAAGGATGTCCAGTCTTGTATAAGATTTGAATAATAATTTTCATAAAAACTTTATTCATAATAGCAAAAAACTGGAAATAGCTCTGGTGTCCATAAAGGAGATTAGACAATCTATGGTATTATTGACCAATGGAATACTACTCAGAAATAAAAAGGAACAAACTACTAATACAACTACAGGGATAAATCTTATCACATAAGTATGACTCCTAAAGAGTTAATATATTTAAACTTTTTTTCAGTTTTAACTTCTAATGTGGCATATGCTGATAGATTTAACTCACAGAGCTCTTTAGAGTCATCAATAATTTTTAAAAATGTAAAGGAGTCATGAGATGCAAAAGCTTGAAGACTTTTGATTTAGTAGAAGTGGAATATGGGCATGCCCTACATTCTAACAATTATACTCCTAAGTATATGCAGAAACTCTTACATTCATTTACACCAGAGATCAACAAGAATGTTCTTAGCATAAAAGCCCAAAAACAGCAAAATGCCCAATTACTGAAGAATCTATAAATCAATGTATTCATATAGTGAAATTCTAAAAAACAGTAAAAGTGAACTATATCTACAACCATCAACATAAAGGATTCTCAAAAAGATGGATGAGATACAGTGTGTGTGTGTGTGTATAGAGAGAATATAGACATAGTATAATTATACTTACATAAAATATAAAGCAAACCTAAACAGCATATTTTCAGGAATACATAAATGGTAAAAAGCTAGAAAATTAATTGACATGAAGGCAGATGGGGCAGATGGGGGAGGAACATGGCATTAGGGAAGGATACACAGGCAGATAAAAGTTTAGTGATGACTGCACTTAACCTAGTAAAAATTCTCCTTTAACAAGTTCATAATTCTCTCAATTTTCAAGCTTTAGGGTGGACATTTCCATAGTAGTAAAAGAACAAAGATTGGCAAGACAAAATCAAAGCAATTCCAGGGATGAACAGCCTATCACACAACAAAGCCAGAATGCCCTCACATTTGCTTTCAAAAAGGAAGGGGTGGTCAGCAATCGCTCCCCCCAAGGTAAAATGGCCTAGAAACCGTTTTTCACCTTCAGATAACACTGTCCTATATAGACTCTCTCCTTATCATGTCTCAAAGAACAAACGAGTGAGTATCAGTTGTAAAAAAAAAGGTTTTGGAGCAATATCAAAATGTTAACATGCATGATTTTGGAGTTCCATTTTGTTTTCTAGCTCCATCCAGTCTTTCCACTTTCTGTTAAAATCAGTTTGCTCTGAAAAGTTAAAGAACTTTAAGAGCAAGCATCCACATCTATAATGACTTAAAGCTTTTTTTGGTTCTGCAACTATTTCAACCATTAATCAACAAGAAGTACATTTTCACTCTTTTAAGACTCATGAGTACATGGCAACAATAAATAAAATGCTTTAAAAACTGAAATATTTGGATAGAAGGGCCTGTAAAAGTATTAAACTAATTTTTATTTCTTTTAAGATTTTATTTATTTTTATACAAGAGCCGGGGTACAGTCCAGATGCATGGGAGGGTGAGAGGATCCACCAGAGACAGAGCAGGGAACAGAACAAGCAGAGTGACGAAATATACACTGCTGAGGGGAGCAGTGGGCGTGACAGGAGAGGTCTATGGCGCCATGTGGGACCCTCGCCGGCCGGTGGGGATCAAACTGGCATCAAACTGGCGTTGCAGAGGCTGCGGACAGCTTCACAGCACAGCGCTCAACTGCCTGCTCCACCAGAGGAGGCCCTAAACTAATTTTTAAAGTCTCATCTTCTAAGAATAAAAAGTGTGCTATAATTTGGTAAACAAAACAGAAATTCAACTTCAGATACTGTTTCAGTTACCTACCACTGAATAACAAACCACTCCAAAACTTCATGACTTCAAAAAAAAAATTAATATCACTCATAGGAACAGCATGAACACCGAAACGTGCAGGAGTGTACATGTCTATGTAAATATCCTGTTTTGGCAGGAGTACAGTATCTTGGGAAGCAAGGGAAGAAGGAAAAGCAGGAAAAGTAAAAAGACTGAAACTAAATGTTGGAACAGATGTGGCTCAAGTGCTGTGAATTAAAAACAGGTTAGCCAGGGCCTCCCTGGTGGCGCAGCGGTTGAGCACTGGGTTGCGAAGCTGCCCGGGGCCTCTGCGGTGCTAGTTCGATCCCCGGCTGCTCCCTGGCCACCGAAGGAGGGTCCCACATGGCGAGCAGACCTCTCCTGCCGCCCGCTGCTCCTCTCAGCAGTGTGCTTTGGTCCTTCTGCCTGCTCTGCTCCCCACTCTGGCTCTGGTGAATTCTCTCATCCTCTCGCGCTTCTGACTGTACCCAGTGCATGTATAAACAAACAAACAAATAAATAAATAAATACATGCCTCTGGAAAAAAAAAAAAAAAAAAACCAGGTTAGCCATTTTGGGAAAGGTCTGGCAGCTTCTAATAAAATTAAACATATACTATCTTACGACCCAGTTATACCAACACTAAATACTTATCTATGAGAAATGAAAATACATAGACACAAAAACACTTGTAGAAGAATGTCCATGGCAGCTTTATACATAATTGCCAAAATCTGAGTCAGGTATCCATCAAGAGGAAAATAGACAAACTGTGGTATAGTCACACAATGGAATACTACGCAGCAATAAAAAGGAACTACCGATACATGCAATACATGCAACAACATGAATGAATCTCAAAAACATTTTTGCTGTATGAAAGAAACCTAATGCTAAATAGTAAGTCCTATATGATTCTACTATATGATCACAGAACAGGAAAATCTAATCTATGGTGGGGAAAAGGGGAAAATCAAAGCAGTAGTTATCACAGGGGAGAAGGGAAAGGTCAACGTGGAGATCAACAGGGGACAAGCATAAGGACCCTTCCCTGCTTGATGACAAAGTTCCATGTCCTGATAAGAGTTTTGGTAACACAGACGTATGTATTTCTCAAAATTCAGCAAATATACATAAGATTTGCATATTATATTGAATGTAAATTTTACATCAAAAGAAAAAAACATAAATCGAACTTTATGGTATGCATGTTGAAGTATTTAGGGGAAAGTATACAGATGACTGCAATTTACTTAGAAATGTGTCAAAAAATAAAATGAGTTGATAGGGAAAAGATTCGACAAATGGATAGGTATATGATAAAAAAATATAGCAATGATAGAACGTAGGTGGTAGATCAACAGATACTGCAAAATTCTTCTAACTTTGCTTATATGCATGAAAATATTCATTTAAAAAAAGAAGGCCTTTTCAATTCATCTCATATTTGGTCTTTATCATTCAGCCAACAGAAAGTCTTCAAAAGGAGACAGAAGTATAATCAAATTCTTTAAGAAGGACTCAATCAAGGTTTAAAAACATATCCACAGGCCTCCCTGGTGGCTGAAGAGGTTGGGATGCAGCCTATGAAGCTGTCTGCAGCCACAGTACCACGAGTTTGATCCTCGGCTGGGGAGAGGTCAATATGGTGCAGCAGACCTCTCCTGACTCGCCCGCTGCTCCCCTCAGCAGTGTATTTCGTCGGTCTGCCGTTCTGTTCCCCACTCTGTCTCTGGTGAATCCTTTCACCCCCCCCCCCACACTTCTGGCCTGTACCTCAATTCTTGTATGCATAAGTAGATGAATCTTTAAAAAAAAAAATCCATAATAGAATGGCGTTACAAATGACAAGGGAACAGCATGTGCAAAAGCAACCAAGCTAAGTTTATGTGACACACTAGGTACTCCAACTAACCTTACCACTAAAAACACCTAAAAATTCTGGCATATTAACGCAATATATTTAAACAGATGAAAGAGAGGACAGAAGGTCCATTAAGGTGAGAAGTCAAGTTGGAGACCTCGCCAAATAAAGGTTTGACCTCCCTATCTTCAGGTCCCAATACTTAGAATTTGCTCTGAGGCCTTATACTGATTAGGTGAGGTCTGCCCACATTAGTGAGAGCAATTTTCTTTAAAAAGTCAACTGATTGTATATGTTATCCTTCATCAACAAAATATTATCATAGCAATACCCAGTTTAGTATTTAGCTGAATAACTACACACTGTAGCCTAAATAAGTTCACTCACAGACATAACCATCACAGATAAGGAGTCCACAATATCACAAAGTATGATTTTTAAACTTATTTTGACTAGAGTCCAATTCAACAAACATATATTAAGCACCTAGTATGTACTATAAACTTCACTAAGTGCTTTCACATGTATCATGCTATTTAATTCTTTTAATCCTACCAAATATTTTTCTCATTTTATAGAAAATAAAATCATACGAATTAAGTGATTTGCCCAAAGTCACAAGGTTCTATAAAACAATACTGAAAGAGGAATCCTGATTCTGATTCCAAGTATTACACCAAATATTTTCCCCACAGTTAAACAGGTAGGATTTCTTGTCACCATAAGCTGCTTTAGCTATCCATATAGGGCACTATCATTTTGCTGAGTTTTAAAATGTTCTTCATATATACCTTCACTCCTTTTAAAATGCTCTTCTGCATTACCTAAAATTCTCCAGCTGAGACTTTTTACTATGGACTGGGAAAGGAAGAAGGGTAGAACTCAAAATTGAAGAAATAACATAAAATTTTAATCTGAAATAATAATGCTCTGGAAAAGATGTTCTTTTAAATGTTTACTATTCTGTGTATTCCAGTTCAGTGAAGTTCCCCAAACTACCTTTTAAGCTATTTATTCTCCTTAGTTACCCACACACAACAACTTGTCTCATTAAACAACTATAAAAAATCAGTCATTTCTTCCAACTTGTGCTCTAAAATGAAAATTCTTCCTAGTTAATATCTTGAACAACCTGGTTAAATGCTAAGATTAGATTTTAAGATGTAATCAGCCCTCAAGTACTTACTAAGCAGCAACCTTATATATCTCGTGTTTACAGCATGTCTTGATAGCATCATTTTCCCTTATGCTTGATTTAATGTCATGTCTTATTTATCATGGCTCCGAAATATACAAAGTCCTAGATGTATAGTAGGCTATAGCATCTAGATTTGTGTAGATACACTATGACATTTTACACAATGACAAAGTCAACTAACAATGCATTTCTCAGAATGTATTCCATCATTAAGTGATACATGACTAAATATACTTACAACGGAATATTACCCAGCCTTAAAAAGGAAGTAAACTCTAACACTTGCTACCACAAGGATGAACCACAAGGACATTTTACTAAGTGAAATAAGCCAGTCACAAAAAATACAGGTACCATATGATTCCACTTATATGAGATAGCTAGAGTAGTCAAATTCACAGACTGAGCGGCCTCCCTGGTAGCACAAGGGTTTAAGACACAGCATTATGAAGCTATCCAGAGCCACTGTAGCACGAGTTTGATCGCCAGCCAGGGAGGTGACCCACATGGCGCAGTAGACCTCTCCTGTCTCATCCACTGCTTCCCTCAGAATGTACTTCAGTCACTCCTCCTGTTCTGTTCCCCACTGTGTCTCTGGTGAATCCTCTCACCCCCCCCCACACCTCTGGCCTGTACCTCAGTTCTTATATGCATAAATATATAAATCTTAAAAAAACATTCACAAACTGAAAGTAGAAGATATTGGGGGGGGGGCGGAAAGAAGGGTGAGGGTTGTTTGATATTGTTTCACTTTTGCAAGATGCAAAGAGTTCTAGAGATTGGTTGCTCAACAAAAGGTAATGTACTTACTACTACTGAGTAATACATTTAAAAATAGTTAAGAAGGTAAATTTTATATGCATTTTCCCACAATTAAAAAATAATAAAGAGAGAGCGAGCAAACTGGTGTGGCCGTTCTTCTGGTTATGGCAGTTCTTCAAGCATTAGCACTATAAAGCCTTTAAACTTGAAGTTTCCAATAAGCACCTTTTCCTGGTAGCCCAATGTACCACATAAATATATCTATCACAGCACCTGAAACAATTTACTGAAAGTCCTTATCTTGCATACATTTATTCTAAACCCTGCTTCATTTTGTACTTCATTCTTCAGTTGATTTCTGGTACGTTTGAGCTGTAAGTTGGAGATAATGCTGCTTTACTATCAATAACCCATTGGAAACAGACTGTTTTCCTTTAGGTGATGAGGATGTCACCTCTGCCAGCTGAACCCAAAAGAAGCCTAAAGCATGCTCACTTACTCAAAGCTGCTATTCAGAGACGATGGTAAGATGGGGTCTGAAAAAAGGACAGGGAAAGAAAAGCAGCAATGAACTACAAGCAGCAAGGTGCCTGGATGAGTTTATGTGTATGGCAGAGACAGCTGGTTAGAGCCTCCTTGGTTTGGGGCCGCCATGAGAAGGAAAAAAGGACCTCTTTACCCCCATTTAAGTAAATCCCATAGTAAAGGTTCTAAAGACTGAAAACTGCCCTACTTTCCTTCTCCCCAGTTCCTATGAAAAAGGTGAAGAAAGGGGCAGCAAACCTGTGAGAAGGGACAATTCCCACCTAGTGTGAATCATCTTAGCCTAAAGACAAAAGGGAGATGGCCAGATCGTCCCACCAGAAGTCACATCCATCTTCTACATCTGTGGAAGTTTTACTAACCAGGTCATCCCCAGAGACTGAGGCTGTCCCTATAAAAACTCAAGAAATTTAGAATATTTTTTAGCTTTCTGATAAATAAACCATCCTTAATAATATGTCAATTCTTAGACATTCTTCTTTCAAATAAATTTTTAGGAACACTTTCCCCTTGTAAGTAGGAAATGTCTATTTGAACTTAGCTGTTAATCACCTTGCTGGTCTATTAGTCACCTTCAACAAAGAGATGGTCTCCATATAGTTTTAGATTCTGAGTCAATGACAAAATAGGTATTTAGGGAATATAGGTTTGATAAATAAAACATTCTGGATAATTTTTAATTGGGTAATTCTCTGAGGTCATAATTGAAGCATAGAATTCCCTTCCTTTTCCATTTATGTAATATTTCTTCTAAGAAAGCAAGAGCACCTGAAATTCCACTCCCGACAGGCACTATGTCTTTGTAGTAAGAGTTAGCAGACATCTATCCAAACATCATTTCTGCTTCTTAAAAGCTGCCTGACACATAGCGGGTTACTTAAGTTTTCTAAGACTCAGTTTCTTCATCTATAAAACAGAGACTATCACCTACATACCAGGAATGTTGTAAGGAATAGAGAATGTTGTTAAGTCTTGACTTTGCAGATGCACAAATTCCAAATAATATATAATATATAACAGTTATATTATATCTATCCCCCTACAACACAGATTTCAATCACCACAGTACATTAACTATAAGTAACTGAATATGGTACAATCTTCACAACTAGACCTTCAATACCACAAATCATTAGGTAAATAATAAAGGCAACTACAGAGACTACATCAGAGGTGAGAAATCAAACACTGTCCAAAAATGACCAATGATGTAAGAAAAAAATACTTAAAATTCTCATGAAATTAAAAATAAAATCACAGTATATTTAATAAAAATAAATAAATAATAGAAGCATAACACAATAACTAACCAAGTCACTTTCAGAGTTGTTGATGGAGTTGACAAAATAAATTGCAGAGGAATGGTAATTGGACTATTTGTAGACTTCTCATCAGCAACAGTAAAAGCCAGGAGACAATGGAATAACATCTTCAAAGAGCTGAGAGAAAAAGAACTATACCTAAATTTCTAACTATGGATAAAACATCAAGGCAAATCTCTAAGTGATCAGTCACTTCACAGCCATTATTCAGGTCATGTACAGATGGGCAAAGCATGTAGTTGAGTTGCCTCTTCTCCTAGTGGTAAACATAAATAATATTTAAAAAAAATAAATAAATAAAGGTGGGAACAGACCAGTAATGACAAAATGCATCAAAAAAATCACTGTTCAAAATGCAGCAAAAAACAAGTGATAATATTGGCAGTGAAATTTCAATCAAATGTAAATGGAGTACAGAAGAAATAGATCAACGTGGGAATATTGATCTTGCTGCCATTGGAGGGGCTCTAGACATGAGGGCAGAGGAACTCGGTAAAGGCAAATTTATCAGATAAATGAAGAAAGTGGCTGTGAGAAAAGGATAAAGATGGACCAGAAGTGATATCAACAAAAAACTTCACTTTAAAGAAATCACTGATATTTCACAATATTTAAAGTGCAAAACATAAAATGTTGGAAGCTGATCCAAACTTAGGAGTATGACAATTCACAAGACATGTAACTATATCATAACTTATATGACAAGAAGGTAATCACTGTTTAAACTACTTATTTCTAATAATACATTTTTTATCCATTACATACAAACTTTTCACTTGTGACTAATATAATTACATTAAAATAATATAATGCAATTAATATGAAACATGTAATTAATATAAAATTGAGATATTTTATGCTCCTTTTTTATAATCAACCTTCAATATCCATGTGAGTTTTACATTTCACATTGCAATTTGAATACTAAATTTCCACTGGAACAAACCACTCTTGAAAAATTATTTTACAAAGGAAAGCTTTTAATTCTCAATGTTTAAATTACAGGGTACTGAATAAATATTAATTTTACTAATTTTTCGTTTTTCTATATTTATAACCAACCGCAGATTTGGTTTATAACTTTTGACAAAAATGTTTAAAGGTCACAGAACAATTATAACATTTCCTTTGATTAAGTCATTCTGCTAGCTTGAAACTGCATAGTCAATGGTATTGTTCTATACTTTCATGCAGAGTGCACACTGCTTGTAATAATAACTTCTGGCCCATCAAGGAGCTTATTATTTTACAACTAGAGAAGCCTTCAACCCTTTCCCCTACTTCTTACAATTTGCTCAAACAAAAAAAGATTTGAACTGATCTTGAATGATCTAAAAAGACAGCTTTTGAGGTTTGTCAAAGAGAATCATTGTCATATATAAACATGCAATTCCCCAAGCTTCTGTTACCCAAATATGCAAACCCTAATGCTGAAAGATAGACTTGAATAATTATTCAATTTATCCTTTGTGATAGTATATTATTTCATGCTTGTCCTCATCCCTTTCATAAGGGGGTAAAACAATGTGTGAGGGAAGTAATATGGTATAGTAGTTCTGGAGTCAACCGCAATATGCATACACCTCTATATCACTTTTTGCGACCTTAGATAAGTTACTTCTTGGCATTTCAACTTCCTAGTCTATGAAATAAGGAAATAGTACCTTTTCTTGGGAAATACGGTAACGATCAAAAGAGGTAAGATCTAGAAATTGCTTAGCAAATTGTTTTAGACAGTAAGCACTTAGCTATAGCCATTGCCAATTTTATCATTAACCTTAGTATTTCTCTCATTAGTGTAAATATTTTAATAATGGTTATGTTGCACTTATTTTTAAACACATTATTAATCAGCATAAAAGCTCAAATTCTCTTACTCTAAGATATGACAGATGCCGCTGCTTGCTGGCTAAGAAAGCTTGACCTCAACTTCTCCAGATCATTTTTGCCCAAGGTGCAAGCGCAGAGGGATGCCAACTTTCACTCATCTCACAATCTCTCATTCGTATGTCAAAACTTCCCTGCAGTCTGCTCAGAGTTTCCTCTTCTGAGGACATTAAAAACTAAAGTCATTTCCCATTTCTCAGAGCTATCTGCCAGAACGGTAGTGTCTTGTTCTCTCACAGCTCACATGATTTAACTGTCAGTTTTCTCTCGATTCTAATCCTTGATTCTAAACTAAGAGTCATTAGTACCTATATCTATCCATATAGCTGCAAAGGAGCTAAAGGTCAACTAAACCAAGTCCTTTTCTCTACTAAACAATTCCCTCTAAAACACTCACGTGAGTTAGTTGAGCAACGACTGTTTTCACTTCCAGTGACAGTGGCGTCCACCTCCCAAGTCAAGCCCTTCCTTATACTTTTAGTTAGAAAGTTTACTTAGAAAGTTTACTTATGTTGAAGCAAA
The DNA here is from genome assembly GCF_964194135.1 of Talpa europaea. Lineage (NCBI taxonomy): Eukaryota > Metazoa > Chordata > Mammalia > Eulipotyphla > Talpidae > Talpa > Talpa europaea. The sequence continues at coordinate 48,552,945 of NC_140073.1, read as the reverse complement.
ACTTTCCCCTTACAATAAATTTCCAGACATATTCTAGTTCCACGTTTTAGTGAAATAGAAATTTTAACCGTTCTATATGTCAGTCCACCCAATATTTGAAGACTCTTGAATTACTCTTCTCCATTTTATACATTTCCAATTCAGAAAAAATGATTTTAAGGCCCCTCCCTCTTGGATTTCCTCTGGCTCAAGCATGGGCTTGCCAACTTGATCTAATAACTCTAAGGTAAATCCTTTTCTTTGCCAACATTTGGGTTGCCAAGTTGTTACAAACGATCCCTTTGCCCATATTCTATCATTACGTAAAAATTACTAATTTAAACTAGTAGTTAAGGACAAATGGCTGTAAGTCTAACTAACGGTTTAACAGGAATGATACTACAACCCTGAAAACTGTAAAAACAGTTCCATTTTCTTTTTTTAGAAAAAGGAACTTGGCTAATTAAAAGGGCAGAATAAAGGAGGATCAGCTGGCATAAAACTCTTGCCTCTTTCCTCCAAAACCAAACACATGCCTGGGAGAAGGACCAAACAATAGGAAGTTTTGCTGAAAAGTTTTTGTTTCATGTCCTGAGAAAGAGAACCCAATTAAAAGAAAGCAATAATAGGGGCCTCCCTAGTGGCACAGTGGCCAACCACCACACTGTGAAGCAATCCACAGCCTCTTCAGCACGAGTTCGATCCCCGGGCGGCCAGGGAGCTACCCACATGGCACAGCAGACCTCCCCTGTCTGCTGCGCCCCTCAGCAGTGTGCTTCAGTCAGTCTGCCCGTTCTGTTCCCTGCTCTGTCTCTGGTGGATCCTCTCACCACCAGCATCTCTGGCCTGTACCCCAGTTCTTGTATGCATAAATAAATAAACCTTTTTTTAAAAAAAAAAAAGCAATAACAGCTCTCCAAAAAATACTCTCTGTACTTTGTATCTGAAGAAGGAGCAAACGCCATGCTCTCAAATCCTTTGACCAAAAGACAATAGAAAAAGAAGCAACAGAACTTTCCTGTGCTCTCCTAAGCACGGCAGGGATAATCTTGTGAGGAAACAGAGAGAGTAGAGAAAAAGCACTCCCGGGCCACTGACGCCTGCCAGGGGGGCAGCCCAGCAGGAGGGGGATCCTTTTCCAAGTCCCCACAAGGTGCAAGCAGTGTAGGCGGTGTCCCCAAGTGACCCTAACTCTGGTCATCGAACAGGAGGAAGGGTGGGCCCCGGGGCTCCCGGGCGCTCGCACCAACGGGCAAATAGAGCCTGGGCGCTCTGCTCCCGCTTCGGGGGCGAGGAGGTCGTCGAGGAGCCCCCCAGAGCTCTCAGGTGTGTGAGGACAACCTGGCGGGGTGGTTTCGGGCGCCGGGAGTCAGGATCTGCGACTGGGAATACCGTTCCTGGAGGTGACCGAGGACATCCAACAGGAGCAGAGAGCGAGGAGGGGAACGGCCTCCCCACCGAGGGGAAATTCGGCCCCGACGGCTGCCGGCTCCGCGCCCGGGCGCAGGCGGTGCGGCCGCAGCAGGCGCAGGTGCCGGGGCTCGCCGGCAAGGACACCCTCCGCCCCGCGCGCCCGGCGCGCCCCGCCGCCCTCAAGGCAGTAGCTCCCACTCGCAGCCCTGCCCCTCGGGGCCCCCTCAGGTCCAGCAGGGGCTCCCCACTTCTCCTCGAGCCCCCCTCGAGCCGTCCGGCCCCCGGCGCTCCTCCCGGCGCACACAGGCTTCCCGCCCCGCTCCCCTCCCGGCCGGCTCCGCCCGGCCCGCTCCGGCTCCTCGGCCCGGCTCCCCACGCCGCCTGCGGGTCGGGCCCGGCGTCTCCCCGCGGACCGCGTCCCCTCAGGCGGCTCCTCAGCCCGTCGCCTCCCCTCCCGCCTCAGGCCGGGCCCGGCGCACTCACAGAACTCGGCGATGAACGGGGTCACCGCGTAGTTCTCCTCGCACCAGTCGAGCGTGGAGGTCGGGGGGCCCCAGTAGCCCTCGCGGTCCACCGCCGGGGCCATCGCGCGCAGCCGCGTCTCCGCCGCCGCCCAGGCGCTCCGCAGGCTGCGCTCGGCTCGGGCTCCCGGCCGGCTCCGGCCCCGCCCGCGCCCGCCCTGGGGGCGGAGCCGCGCGCCCCGCGCTTGGCCCGCGGGGAGACCCCGCCCCCGGCGCGCGGGCCCGGCCGGCGCTGCCCGCGCCCGGCGCTGAGGGGCCCGGCCGCCTTCCGCAGGAAGGGCTGTGGCGGCGGCCTGCGCGCCGGCCGGCTCGGGCTTGTCGGCGCGGGTGCTGGCGGCCCCGGCTGTTTGCTGTCGGGGTGTGTCTGGGCCATTGTGTCAGGGGGTGTGCGGTTTAATTTAATTGGGGCGGGGGTGGGATGAAGCTTTAGATCAAGCCCTTACTCGATGCAGCCTGTTCACAGATCCTCCAAGGTGCCTTCCTCTGGCCACAGGCCTCAAAGGGAACCCAGAAAGAGAACACTGCCAGCTCCAGGACTCCCAGAAAACATAGTGCTTTTCTAATAAAGGGTTGAATGTGTGTTGAGAACAAAGGAAACGGGCAGCAACCCAGAAGCCAGGAGTGAAGTGAGCTTTGAGATCCTAAAAAATAATGCAGCAGGAGCAGTCACGCAGCTTTCCTGCTTACGTTTGGCTTCCAAGTACAGGAGCTTCTGCTATCTGTAATTGTGCGCTACTCTCCAGCCGACCAACGGCCTCCCCTGTTTCCAGCCTCAAGAATAATGCTTCACAGAGCTGCCAGAGGGATTTTTTAAAAACACAAATGCAATTGCCCCAGCCCTTGGGTTCAGCGACACAAATTCTGCGCTAGCTGGGAATGTGCTTTGCTCCTGCGGTTCAGCAGAGACTGCCTTTCTCTGTCTCCATTGACTTAACTCCCACCAGCTTTTTAAAATCCAGCTTCCTAAAGCCCTCCCTGACTTGCCCCAAGAGTTCCTTTGCCTTTTATTCACCTCCTAACTTGATTATGTCCTGAGCAGAAATCTTACTTCCCATTCTCTGGTCCTAGCACCTAGAACTCTGCCTGATCCTGCGGTTTCAAATGAAGAAAATAGATTAAGGACGAAACAATTGCTATTTTCTAAATAAATCAGGTAAGGCTTAATCACAGGTAAAAGAGAAAACAAGAAGAGGTAAGAAGTTCACAACCTGTCTACCAAATGACCAAATATGATAGACGCAGAATCATTACTTGCACAATGCAAAATCTAGGAATAGAGATGGTGTGTTTTATGGCAATAATAGAATATCTAAGAATTCTCTTTTGAACAGCAAACTCTGAGCTTCTGCTATGTACCAGGCGCTAGTTAACTGTTGTGGGAATACATACACACACACACACACACACACACACACTCATATATATATGAAAACTCCAAGAAAGGCAGTCTCCAGAGAACAAAATAAACAAAATAAAAGCCATTTGAGTTGTAAGAAACTTCTATTTCTGATCATTTTTAATCTCATTCTCTAAAATGTGTTTTGTGTATGTTTTGAATGTATATAATAACCATCATTGTATGTACTTTATTAACGAATACATCAAAGGTATGTTTGTATACATAAAATGAATATACAGAAATACAGACTCCAAAGTGATTTGTTGATGACGTGTGCAATTAACACTATATAGATTACAACAATACACATATTTTGCTGAGAGAAAATCAAAAATTAGGGTTTCGTGGGAGCTGCTAAGTAGAAAGAACTCCTGACCCAGCCAAGTGGCTCAGGGCAGGAGCTGAAGCTTTAACTTAATACCTTGCACACTGTTCATCAACGGTGAAAAAAAAATCTGCCATGACCCAAACAAAATTTACCAAGTGTACCAAGACAAAAAGTACATTGCAATAGCATCACTCAGAAAACACAATGTGAATTTCACAGTTCCTTCAGCAATGTCTTGTCGACCTTTCTTCCAGAAGCCTTTCCCTCTTGAGTATAAACTCAATGCATAGAAAGTAAGAGACCTAGAGTAGCCAATTACCTTGAAAGAGAAGAACAAAGTTGGAGGACTCAGACTTCCTGATTTCAACACTTACTACGAAAGTTACAGTAATCAAAACAGCATAGTCTTGACATAGGATAGCAGTATAGACCAATGAAATAGAATTGAGACTCCACAAATCAACCCTTACATTAATTATGATTAGTTGGTTTTCAGCAGAGACAGGGATCCCAAGACAATTCAGTGCAGGAAAGAATAGTCTTTTCCACAAATGGTGCTGGGACACCAGACATTCACATGCAAAAGAGTGAAATTAGACTCCTACCTGCCACAATAAACAGAATTTAACAGAAAATGATATGTAAATTTAAATGTAAGAGATACAACTCTTAGTAGTTTACATAAAAGTAAATCTTTGTAACCTTGGGTTAGGAAATGCTTTTTAGTATAAAATACCAAAATAATGAGTGACAAAAGAAAAGATAGGTAAGTGGGATTTTATCAAAATGTGAAAGTTTGTTATTGCAAATGACACCAACAAGAATGTAATAAAATACCCACAAAATGGGAGAAAATATTTGCAAACCATATAGCTGATAAGAGACTTGTATTCAGAATATATAAAGAACTCTTACAAATCAATAAAAAGGCAAATACAATTAAAAAATGGGTAAAATATCGGAACAGGCATTTCCCCAAAGAAGATACACAAATGGCCAATGAACACATGAAAAGATGTTGAGGTTGCCATGAAAGAAATTCAAATCAAATCACAATGAAATGCCACTTCATATACACTGAGATGGTTATAATCAAAAAGACAAGCAATAACAAGCGCTAACAAAATTGTAGAGAATTGGAACCTTCATACATCGCTGGTGTGTAAAATGATCCAGCTGCTTTGGAAAACAGTTTGGCAGATCCTCGAAATACTAAACAGAGTTACCATAGACCTAGCAATTCTACTTGTAGGTATATACAAGAGAATTGAAAACATATCCACAAAAGCTTGTACAATTTTTTCACAGCAGACTTATTAGTAATAACCAAAGAAACAAACCAATTTCAAGCAATTGATAACTAAATTAATAAAATGGGTAAATCCATACAATGTTATGGAATATTATTATTAATAATATTAATATTATGGAATACACCACAACCTAATTATTATGGAATATTAATATTATTATGGAATATTATTTGGCAATTAAAAGGAATGAAATAGTGGTATGTGATGTAACATGGATGAATCTTGTTAACACTTTGGTACATCAAAGAAACCAAACACAGAAGGGTATCTATTGTATAATTCTATTCATAGAAAACATTCAGAATAGATGAATTTGTAGTGACAGCAAATTCGTGACTGATTGAGAGAGAGGGTGGGCATGGGAATGACTGCTAGTAGGTTCATGACTTCTTTGGAACTGATATGTTCTAAAATTATATTGTAAAACTCCGTGAACAAGCAAAAACAAAACAAAACATTAAATTGTGTACTTTAACTGAACACTAAATGTTCTAAATAGCTAAACCATATGGTATGTGAAATCTTAATAATATAGCTGTGTTTAAAACAAAGCACTACATTCTTATTTTAGAAAATACCAAAGAAGTGTAAGAAAATAAACTACTCATAATCCTACCAACTAGCAGTAACTAGTGTCCACATTTAAGCATATTTTCTCCTAGCATTTTATCTGCAGATATTTTTTAATGTGGTAGAGCTAATATTGACTTCAAATTTCATATTTTATAAGCTTTTCTCATGCCATTAAAAAAATCCTTGTAAGTATGCTAATAATTACATTCAATTTTATAGATACACCACAACCTAATTATTAGATAACCATTTACTATTCCCTTACCACTGGGTATTTAGTTTATTTATTTATTTATTTATTTTATAGAGGCATGTTTTTTATTTATTTATTTGTTTGTTTGTTTGTTTTTTGTTTATACATGCACTGGGTACAGTCAGAAGTGCGGGAGGGTGAGAGAATTCACCAGAGCCAGAGAGGGGAGCAGAGCAGGCAGAAGAACCGAAGTACACTGCTGAGGGGAGCAGCGGGCGGCAGGAGAGGTCTGCGCACCATGTGGGACCCTCCTCCGGTGGCCGGGGAGCAGCTGGGGATCGAACCGGCACCACAGAGGCTGCGGGCAGCTTTGCAACCCAGCGCTCAACCGCTGCACCACCGGGGAGGCCCTATTTAGTTTATTTTCAATACTTATATTTTATCTTTTAACTAACACATGAGAACTCAAATTTTGACAAGTTTCAACCAGATTTCTGCTGAAAACTCTTCTTACTAGTTCCCAAGACAATGCAAATAAATCCAAGATCTAATTCATTTTTTCTATATGAGGTATGTTGCACTATTTCATAACCGCAAAGAAAACTTTGAAGTCACAAAAACCAAATATGTAGGTTCACCACAAATTAAGTGATCTTATGTCTACATACATCTTGGCCTCTCTTACCAAAAGGCACATTCTGGACAGCCCATCAACATAATATCTGTGGGGGGAATTGTGTCACCTAAGTGCAACAGACCACAACCTGGGGACATAGGCCCAGCCTCTCAAGGAAGAGTCTTCAGCCCCCCAGGTTGTATGCTTCTGTAACCCCCGCCATGCTTCTGTAACCCCAGCATTTCCCTCCTCCATAACCTCTCCCACATTTTGTGATCATCTATTTAGGAATTAGTTTTCCAGATCCTGTCTCATTCTACCTCTGTATCTTCAGTTCCTCACTTGGGCCTGACACAGAATTGATACTCAAGAAATATTTATAGAATAATAATAATGATAATAATTTAAAAAAAAGAGAGATCACATGTATTGAACATTTACTACAGGGCCAGGAATGGTTCTGCATTCCTCATGAGGTAGATACTGTTCTTTTTGCTATTTCATAGCCAGGGGTGTTTAAAGTACAAAGAGGTTAAGTTATTGCCCATGTACATATGACTATTTAGTAGCAGAGCCGGATTTGAGTATAGTCAAGCTGACTTCAGAGCACAGATGCTTAACAACTACATTAAGAAAAGTTGCTAGTGAATTTGCAAAATATTGATAATGAAGCCTAGCTCTGAGAATTTTATAGGGATATAGAAAGCACCCATGAGGGTAAGCCACACTAGTATAGGAACCATGTAATACCATTATGTCCCCAACATGCAGTTTGGTACTGATTAAATCCTTAATGAACATATAGTTAACGAATGATACAAAAAAGTAAGGATTAGAAAAAATATAAGACTTTTATCCACTTTGAGTTGGGTTTTGTGTATGGTATGAGATGGTTTAGTTTCATTCCTTTGCATGTGGCTGTCCATTTTTCCTAGCACTATTTATTGAAGACACTTTCCTGTTCCAGTGTATATTCTTTGTTCCTTTGTCATAGATGAATTGACCATATATGTGTGGCTTTATTTCTGGGCTTTCAATTCAACTCCATTGATCTATATGTCTGATTTTGTTCCACTGTCATGCTGTTTTTATTATTATGGCTTTGTAGTATAACTCAAAACCTGGGAATGTCATACCTCCATTCTGCCCCCTTTTTGTCAGGACAGATTTGGCTATTTGGGATTTTTGTGATTCCATTTGAATTTCAGCAATGTTTATTACATTTCTTTAAAGAATGCCATTGAGATTTTTATTAGAACTATATTGAATCTGTAAATTGTTTTTGGTAGGGTGGCCATTTTGATAATGTTAATTCTTCTGATCCATGAGTGGGGAATATCTTTCTTTTTTGTGTGTCTTCTATTTATTTCTTTCTTTTTTTTAATAAAGATTTATTTATTTATTTATTTATTTATTTATTTATTTATTTATTTATACGAGCACTGGGTACAGTCAGAAGTGCGGGAGGGTGAGAGAATTCACCAGAACCAGAGCAGGGAACAGAACAGGCAGACTGACGAAATACACTGCTGAGAGGAGTAGCAGGCAGCAGGAGAGGTCTGCGTGCCTGTCTTCTATTTCTTTCAATGGTGTTTTGTAATTTTTTTTAAAGATTTATTTATTTATGCGTACAAGAGCTGGGGCACAGGCCAGAGATGCAGGGGGTGAGAGGATTCACCAGAGACAGAGTGGGGAACAGAACAGGCAGACTGACTGAAATGCACAGTTGAGGGGAGCAGTAGGTGAGACAGGAGAGGTCTGCTTCGTCATGTGGGTTGCTCCCTGGTGGGCCAGGGATTGAACTCGTGCTGCAGAGGCTTCAGATTGCTTCATAGTATGGTGTTTAACCCATTGCACCACCAGGGAGGCCCATATTTTGTAATTTTCCTTATTAAGTCTTTCACCTCCTTTGTTAAGTTTATTCCCAGTAAACCTGGGGGTACAATTGCAAATGGGAGACTTTCTTAATTTCTTTCTCTTCAAGAATTCAAATACTTTTGAATTTATTACGCAATGGTGTAATAAATATAATCAATTAAAAAAAAGAAAAGATACTAGAATAAGAAGTTTTTATTTTTTAAAAAGATTTATTTATTTATGCATAGAAGAACTGGGGTACAGGCCATAGGTGTGAGGGGGGTGGGAGGGCTCAATAGAGACAGAGTGGGGAGCAACAGGCAGACTGACTGAAATACACTGCTGGGGGAGCAGCAACAGGCAAGACAGGAGAGGTCTGCTGCACCATGTGGGTAGCTCCCTGGCTGTCCAGGAATCCAACTTGGTGCTGCAGAGGCTGTAGATAGCTTCACAATGCTGTGCTTAACCCCTTGCACCGCCAGTGAGGACCAATATAAGAAGTTTTTAATACTATGACATTTATTATTTACTTTCTCTGTTTACTATACTAGACAATACATGTTCATTATGAAAAATTTTTAAATACAGTTGAGGAATAGTGTATTATGAAATATATACAAATAAATATAACTTACATGTAATGTATCAAGAATAATAATGAGGGCCTCCCCGGTGGCACAGCGGTTGAGCGCTGGGTTGCGAAGCTGCCCGCAGCCTCTGCAGCGCAGGTTCGATCCCCGGCTGCTCCCCGGCCACCGGAGGAGGGTCCCACATGGTGCGCAGACCTCTCCTGCCGCCCGCTGCTCCCCTCAGCAGTGTACTTCAGTTCTTCTGCCTGCTCTGCTCTCCACTCTGGCTCTGGTGAATTCTCTCACCCTCCCGCGCTTCTGACTGTACCCAGTGCATGTATAAACAAAAACAAAAACAAACAAACAAACAAATAAATAAAATAAAACATGCCTCTATTAAAAAAAAAGAATAATAATGAAATTAATCTGGATAATCTGGATAGAGCCACTACCCAGGTTAAGAGCTATAAACATTGATTCTTTAAGACCCTTGTATCCTTTTCCAATCTCATCACTTCCCGCCCTCCAGAAGCAACCACCTACCTGAATTTCATTTCTATGCATCTTTCAACTTTCTAAAACCTTTTTTCAAGTAAGTTTATGCTTGAACATAGATTTGGCATGTTTTTGAATGTTATAAAAGTGGGCTCATATAGTAAGTTTTTTTTCTGAGACTTGCTTCTTTTTAGTCCAACAGTATCCTTTTAAGATTCATCTGTGTTATTGCATAAAGCTATAATTTATTCATGTTTTAGTTTTATATGAATTTTTCTATTCTATGACAACACCACAAGGTTATTTATTTTCCTGAGATGGATATAAACTATTCTCCATTTTTGCTATTATAACCAATGCTCTCCCAATCATCTGTTTTTACACATTTTCTGATACACATATTTCTTTAGCATGTTACCTATGAATGGAAGTGTTTGCACATTTTCAAATTTATCAGATAAGACCAAATACTGTTCTAAAATGGTCATACCAATTTACATTTCCACAATAAGATTATGTTTCATAATATAACATGTCACTATACAAACATCTAAAATCACAATAAAAAATAAAACTAACATCACAATAAATATGCATAAATCACCTAGAATTTCATCACTCAGTAGTAACTACTGATATTTTAGTGTATAAGTGGCCAAACAATTTTCTCCCTGTCTATATTTTATTAAAACATACATATGTTTTATTAAAATAGTTACAAGGTATACATCATTTTGGAACTTCTTGTTTTCATTTACAAAAGAATATGATAAGCATTAAAGAATAAATTAAATAATAAATAAACATTATACTTCTAGAAACATCATTACCATTATCATCACTCCCAATACTATACTTTGAGGCTCAGCTCAGCTGCCACCATTGTGTCTGGACCCCAGATCCCACTCCTCAGTGTAGAGTTAGTGTTTCCTTTTCATTGTTCCTTAGTGTGCATTTCCCACACTTGACCAGTTTGAGCACACAGATGCAAACTTCCTGGAGAGAAAGGATCACCCATATTCTCTCTACGTTCCAGTGCCCAGCATTGGGCCTAGAATATGAGCAAATCCATAGATATTTCCAGGTTAAGTAATAAATCTACTTTTGTGAAACAATCGGCATAGCAACTGAGAGTATCAGCTCTGAGTCTTAGGCAGTTCTAGTTTTCTTCATCTGCCAGCTTACCTGATACTGAATATGCGCTATAAACTATCTTATCTACTTTAATAAAAGATGGTTTTGGGAGGGCGGCACGATGGCGGCAGAGTGAACATGCTGAGCTCACCTCCTCTATACACGCACATCTAGATTGCAGCCGACCAGAGGCAATGTTTCCTGAAAGAAAAACAGACAAAATTAAAGCACATGCTAGGAGAAACAGACGGAGGAGAGCAAGGGAATGGTGGGTGAATGGGCAGCTGAACCATGCAAAAATACTAATTTGAAGGGCTATGTGCACTCCTACGTTAATAGCAGCACTATTTACAAATTGCTAATAACAGAGGAAACGATTAAGAGGATGTAGCATATATACATGATGGAAGACTACTCAGTAGTATATATATATTTATATATTTCTATATATATCAATAAAGATGAACTCTTGCCATAAATGGAATCGGAAAGGGTTATGCTAAATGAAATAAGTCAGAAGGGTAAAGACAAATACTGGGTTAATTCACTCAAATGAAATACAGAGAAACAACAGAAAGGAAATGACAAAACTAAACCAAAACAAACCCTAGAAATATGACTGCAAATTTGAAGTGCTATAATGTTGCCTCTGAGGAGGGAGAGGAGGGAACCAGCAAGGGAAGGGACCCAATAATCTATGGTAAAGGACTCTGGGTGCTTTGGTGGTGGGTGATGGGGTGATATACATCAAGGGAGTGATGAAGCTATCCCCCTAAATCACATGCGGTGTTGTAAACCAATGCTACCTCAATAAAAATAAAAAAAATAAATGTGTTTTGTTTGTTTAACTTTAAAATCACAAATGTCAGTAGAAACTTTTCTTCTTCCATGATAAATGGCAAAATATTTTTTATCTTCAATTATGAATATTGAGAACTGTTTATGAACAAAAATAAAACAGCCTTTTTTATCAAAAAAAAATTAAAAGCATCTGGAATGTGGTAAACATGACCTTATATCCCAAACCTATCTCTTAATAAGCTGTGATTTTGGTCCTAGGAGCTTCTCTAAGCCCCATTTTCTCCCTCTATAAAATGGAGAAGCAAAAATACCTATTTTATGTTAGGATTAAATGGAAAAAAATAAGCACAATGTAGAACTTGGGAAATGGAATAACAGTACATCTCAATGGTATTGTAGAATTATTTCACTTTGTATGGAGTTGAAAGTCTCCTGGTAAAACACAAACTGTGTCATGTCCAGGGAAGTGGTGGGGGAACATCCCAGTTTGATTTTCCTGTGAGACCTGTTTTCTAAACTAAGATGAAATTTGGATTATAAAGAATGAAAAATGAATTTTGTACTTCTTGAGAGAGCTAAACGTTCCAGGCCCCTGCTCTCCCAGCATCTGTCCTCAGCCCCCTCTCTGTTACCTCAGCTGTTATCTCTGTTAACATCTGCTGCCAGGTCTCCTGCACTGTTCTCAAGGATAGAACAAAACAGACAAGGTTCAAGGATCAAAATGAAAAGGAACAGTTATAACACCTAATACAGATAACATTTACTCTGATCCTGATAGTGTTCTAAATATTCTTCAATATTACCCTTTAAAATCTTGCTAGCAACCCAGTGAATGTGGGCTATCTCATTTATCAATAATGGAACTGACACAGTGAGATGAAATATTTCACTCAAGGGCACTTGGCTAGTAAGCAGTTGAGCAGAGGCTGGAATCTGGGCAATCTGGTGCCGGAGGTCCTGTTCTTGACTATTGTGCAGAGCTCAGAAGAACGTGCTGTGCGGGACAGCAAGGACTGGGGTCCAAGTGGGGTTTGATTTCTCTCTGCACCTGGAGGGTAAGGACTATTCTCATCCCTTCAGGGACAATGGGTTTTAAGGGACCTAAATGATTTGACTGAAGAGATCCACGTGGGTAGTTCGCAGAGAGGAAAAATGGAATTGGGAGAGACTGATGATGTGGAGGTTGCAGAAGAGACTGGCAGTGACTTCATTAACAGCGTAGTGAGGGAGAGGAAGGGATATATTTACACATGTTTAGGGGAAGAATCAATAGGATTTGGAGAAAGATTTGGGGACAAGGATCTTCTAGTCATTCCCAGCTGCTGAAAGACCAGAAAGGCCCTCTGGCTGCAGTGTGTGGATGCAGGTAGTTAATCAGAGCAGGAGGAGGAGAGAACGTTATTGGGCAAAAAGAGAGCCTGCCAGGCCTCGAAAGGGCAAGAGTGTGGGCAGAAGGAGACATTCAGAGTGTGCAAAGATGGGGGAGGGGAGGACAGTAGCCAGGGACAGAGAATGGAAAGACTGTGGTCTTACAGGCTGTGATCGGTGTTCAGGCTTTATCAGACAGAACAGGAATGTTCAAGAAAGGGAATAACGTGTTTCCATGGATTGGGGAAAATAGATTTTCAGTTTGGGGATTTTTTTGTAGGGAGCAAGATGAGGCAAAAAGAGGAATCCGGAAATTTAATCTGATGGGTCTTCTAGTCAATTTGGAGACTGTGGCAAACAAACCTGGCCAAAGATAGGACAGTCAAGTTAAATTGCAACACAGCTCCTGGGCAGTCCTTGCACTGGCCCTCTTGGAAGTGCAAGGAACATTTGCTTTGTGGAAAACAGAGCAAAGCTAAGGTTTACCAGGTTAACTCCTGAGCTCCAAACACACCACATCCTATAAGGTAAGTTACCGCACATGACATACCATCAGCCCTTGGTTAAGTACCTGGAAAAGTGTCCCAAAATAAATTTCATGGAGTTGGGAATTACTTGCATATCCCTAACTTGATTGCTTTTTTTTATATGGGTTTATGGAAACATTAACAATAAAAAGGTATCTCAATGACACCTTCCCTATAAATAGGAATTTCTCTCAATATTGCCTAGAATGGAGCTTTCTCTCTCCTTTAAATCATAAGAATCGCATTTGTACATATTTAAGTGTCTGGTTTTCTTGCATCCAATCAAATGCTGTAAGTTGCCATTTAGATGCTGACCCAAATCTCTATCTTTAACCCAGATCTATTTCCTGGGCTTCAGTTCTTGAATCAATTAGGATCATGTTTTGCTGCAGGTAACAGAAAATCAATCCCAGGGACTTAACTAAATTACGGTTTATTTTTCTCAGATGGGAGACAGCCTGCACCAAACAACAGTTCCACAACTCCGGGATCTCGCTGTCTCTCTGCTCTGCCTCACTGAGCATAGGGTCTTCATCCTCATTGTCACAAGGTGACTGCATCTTGCCCAAGCATCACAACTCTGTCTAAGTAAGAAGCAAAAAGAAGGCAAAGGGTAAACCCTGGCTGGAACTGTTCACTGTTATCTGGAAAACGGTTGCTTCTCCAGAACCTCCACCAGGTGAAATCCAATTACAGTTTATTGATCAGAACTAGGTCTTACGACAAACCATAGAGAGTCTGAGAAAACTGATAAGAGAGTCTAAGAAGATGATACTTTAGCTGGACACATCACTGTCACTAGCAAAGTTAGATTCTGTGAGGAAAAAAGAAGTGAGAAAGGATACTGAGTGAGAAACTCGTAGAATATCCCACAGATTTGCATTTTCTATCTACCTTCTGGACAGCTCTCCTGGGGTATTTTGTGAGGATCTCAAGTTCAGCATGTCTTCCATTGCAATATTTCCGCTCCACGCTGGTTTCCCTTCCAGTGATTTTTCACTACAGTGAAATTGACAACCACTGACCTACTTTGCTAAAGAAAGCAGCTTTGGTGCCTCCCTATTCCTCATCCAACCAAATCCTATTAGTCCCTATAGATTCTTCTACCTGTCTATGCCCCTCCTTCTCTTACTGCCACTGTCTCCTGGACTGGGGGTGGGGAAGTAAATATGTCTATGCTCTGCCTCATAGAAGAAACTTCTGCCATATTCCCATCCCACAACCTATGCTTTCCATTGTGGCTGCCAGAGGGCTTTTTTTCTTAAATTCAAGACGTTCAGTGCCCTTCTCAAAACAAAGTTCAGTGATTTTCCACTACCTGGAGCATCAAATTCAAACTCCCTGACATGACGAAGGAAGCTCTTTGTGACCTCACCTCCACCCATCTCTCAGGCAAAGTTACTACATTTCACACTCCAGATGTACTAAAATCTTTCTAAATACTCTGCCCTAAAAGAGCTACTTCTCTCACTGCTGGGCTCTGGTGAACACTTTCCCTTCAGCTTGAATTTCCACTTTCTTCCTGTCCCCTTGGCTAACTTTTTTTTCTTATCTTTCAGGTTTCAGCTCAGAGCAGGTTTCCTTCAGAAACTTTCCCCAGACCTGCCAGTGGAACACTTAACATGTCTTCCTCACCAACAAGATCAATGTTCTCAAATTTAGGAGAACTACAGGATCACTGCTCATTCTATTGCTCCAGAAGCCTATAGAATCAGGATCTCTGGGGTGCATGAATCTGCAGCCTGGGTCATGGTGAGGCAGATGGTCCAGGAAACAGAAGATGAGAAACACTGAACTGGACTCCAGGCAGTCTTGGAACAAGGAAGTTTCCTAGCTCGCCACTGTGTCCATAATGCCGACCACAGGGCCAGGCACAAAGTGGGTCATCTGTCTAACTCCAAGTGCTTTCTCTTTTCTCTAAGTTGCTTCATCCACATAATATTATAGATTACCAGTTACAGGGTAGTACACACTGTTGCCATACAGACAAGTAAATAAATAAATTTATGATTCTCCTTCAGTGATTCCCTATTATCTGCAAGATTAAATCCAAACTCTCTGACGTAGCTGAGATTAGAGTCTAGCAGAAGCTTTTCTTATCTCTTGACTTTGAGCAGTTTGCTTTAACTGTGCATGTCTTGGCTCCCTCACCTGAAAATTCAAGCTAATACTTGTACCAACCTCAAAAGGTTGCTATTAAGAGTGAGATAATAAGTTTAAAGCACTTAGGAGAACACCTGACACACAGAAAGAAATCAATACAAATTGACCATATATTACTACTGCTGCCGCCACTGCTACTGCTACTACCACTATGAGTACCTATTAAATTCCAATCACGTGTTTGAGTAAGCATGGCTATATGTATCATTTCACTGAATTCTCCCAGTCACCTAACAATTCAAGTACCATCACCCCTATTTTATAGATTAAAAAAACCAAGGCTCAGAAAGGCAAAGTGACTCATACAAAGTAAAGGTGAGAAAAATGGAAGAGATGAAATTTCATCTTTAAAGATAAATCAAGTTTGGCAACCATGTAGAACAACTTGAACTTCCATTCGTTGTTTGTGGAAATGTAAACTGACATGCTGTCCCTTTGGAAAACAATGGCTGACAATGGGGAAGTTGTGTGCCCCCTCTTCAGCAAATACCCTTTTAGGAATGTCTTCTAAAATATTCCCACACCTCTGTATGAAGTGGCAGGTACAAGAATGCACATTACACAAGTATTTGTGGAACAGAAGGATGTTTATGCAAGCAGTATAATCACAAAGTGAAATACTGTCGCATACAGCAGTTATACTTGAATGAATTGCATAAACAGGGTGGTCCCCAGGAAAGGGGAGGTTTTGGGTTCCCTGCCCCACCCTAAGGAGGGGTGGAGCTGAGCAGGGAGAGAAGCTGGAGAGTGGAGAGAAGGAAGGGGAGCAAGAAGACCTGGAGGAGACACCTGGAAGAGAGAGACCATGTGAGGAAGCTACGCTTACTTCTCTCAGCCTTGGACGTGTACCAGGGGCTTAGGGGACATGGAAGGAGACACTTGAAACAGATGTGGGAGAGAGGCCCTTGGGGAGGTTAATAATGGCATCCCCTTGCCTATGGCTGGCCTCTTCTCTATGGGTCCCCACCAGAGGTTACCTTAGACTTGTGGCAATGAGGGGATAAGTAACTTTGGGTGCTTGAATTGGAAACTATATTCTTCCTCTTCTCTTCTCTTTATTGCACATTAATTGTATTAGTTATTTTCCGTTAAAGGTCTTACACACTAGAGTGTGTTTTGTCTTGATGTGGAAGATGGCTGAAACTATTTAGAGCAGACAGGTTTGGGGGTCCCGGGGTGCCCCTGACCTTGCCATGTAACAGTACTAGAAGCATAGTGACTTGATGGATTGACAGGCTCCACATACTAGATGGCAGCCACCATCTTGCTATTCCCCAGCATTCTGAGAGCTATTCAGCAGTATATTAAATGCTCCAATGTTTAAGTGCCAAAAGAACTGAAACAAATGTAAGAAATGCTAAAAGAAATGCTAAGCTGGGTAATAAGTACATAGAGATCATGTTATTCTATTTTTGTGAATGCCTTATTTTGTAATTTTTAAAAAGATTTTTTAAGAACACTCAAAAGAGTGGCTTTGGGGGGTCAAGCAATGTCCTAAATTTCTCCTAACCCATTCCACCACCACCCCTCAGGGTGCCTCCTCCCCAAGCCTCACAGCTGCCTCCTGTTACTGGAGCTGGTTGTGTTCAGCATCACTGGGGAGGCCAGTGCCTGTGGGTGCCCCAGAGGTCTGAAGTCAAGCAAGCACCCGGCATTTGCCTGTCCTGGTCTGAAACTGTCCCACCCCACCCGACCCCGTGGGGTATGCCTGCTGCTGCCTTGTTGGTGGCACAGAATTCCCGCCAAGTGGGGATGTCATGCCAAGGTCCCCCTCCAACTGGAAACTCAGCCCTGAGGCCCTGCATGCCCTGCGGGAAGCCCTCAGCGCCCGGCTTTCCAGCTATAAGGGGCCAGCCAACACCAAGGCGGGATGCACAGGATCCTGCAAATTCCCATTCAAACGTGTTAACTTCAGCATTCTCACAGTCTTAGGGTCTTGTAAACTTCCTGGACTTCATCGTTACCGTTCATGGATACGTAAAGATGTCATAATGTCACCAGATATTAATAAGCACACCCGAAAATCAGGTGACAGAACAGTGTGTGTAACATAATCCCAACTCTAAGTGTAGATTTAAAAAAAGCGAGATGGTCTCACTCATAGCAGGAATTCAGAAAACCTAAATGAGGGACCAGGAAAAAGACTAATTATAACAAAGTAAAAATCAAAATCAACAAGCAACTATAAACCAGAAACATACTAGGGGTGGGGGATGGGGAGAAGGGATTAGGGTCAAAATAAAGGGGGTGGGAATTGTATGGGTACTACAACCAAGATGAAAATGCATACATTGTGCAAAAATGAAAAATGATTTAAAAATATATAAAATTAAAAAAACATACAAAAAAAGCGAGAAATGACTATGTAAAGTGGGATTAAGAATGATTTTATTACTGACTGTGTTTTTCTAAACGTTCTACTATGTCATAATTGGTTTTTAAGACTGGTGTAGGTGAGAAGTAAAATTGCCCTTAATCCACATTCTTGACTGAGTCCTACCTGCAACAAAAATGTTAAGGTAGAAAAATTCAATTCACGGTGATAGGAGCCTCAAAGGCAGCCAAGCAATGGAAACTTAGGTACCATTCTGAGCTAAGGATACTTACGGAGGGCTGGGGATGGTGGAAGGCAATTCACAGGAAGTTTAGAGGAGCGAAAGTTTGGTAAACAAATGTTTGCTCCGCCATGCAGGTAAGTCAGGTGGAAAGTTATCTCTGTTAATAGTTCTCTTCCTGGTACAGGAACCTCTTTGTAAGTTCTTTTAGGTAGTTAGGGGAAAAAGTAAAAAGATTTTCCTGCTTTTAATCCACATAGCAAATATGGCACATTTGGGGGTGGCTTATTCTGATCCTCTTCATTAACTTAAAATAATTGACTGTACAGGTTCAAAATCTCACCAAGTACAAAAGTACTCAAAAAGTCAGTCTTTCTCTCACCCTAATTCCTTGACCATCCTCCCCAGAGGAGGGTTTTATATTCAGAACTAATTTTGATAATCAGAAACAATGGGGCATTTGCAATGAATGAAGTATTTGTTTCTTGTAGCTCCCGTTTAGAGTTTGGGAAGATGCTTAGGTCAGGAAAAAAAATTTGGAATCGCACAGGATTTTGAACTATAGCATAGTTCTGTGACTAGTATAGTCTTGAGCAAATCACCAAACCCTTTACATCTTCAGTTTTCTCATTTTTGAAATGGAGGTACCACCCATCCCGACATTTTATTGTAAAGACTACATGCGAGCATATGTATAAAGCACTTAATTCCATTGCACACATATAAACTACCAGCTGTAGTCCTTATAGTAACTATTACTGAGTGGTATGCAGCACATGAATTAGCACTTAGTTAAGGTTTCAGAAATGACTGATAGACTATTTGTCTATTGGGGGGAATAATTTCTGAGGTGAAAGGCAACTATATATGTATATATATAGTTATACCTGGATTTTTCATATATAGTTATCAATATATATAGTCATAAACATATATAGTGTTATATATATATAGATATTTATTTATATTTATATATATTTATATAATTATATAAATTATATAATTCATATAATTATATAAAAAATCCCCTGGAGGTAATGAGGGCTTCAAGGAAACACAAATTCCTTTGAGCTTATTATCTGGTGGGTGGGGTGATGGATTCAGTATTAAAGCAGAAATGCTGAGACTATGTTCTTTAGCTAAAGCAGGCCACAAAGGTTGTGGTCAAACCCAAACATTTATGCTCTCAAAAGTCTCCAAAAAAGCAAGCAAGTAACCAGACAGAATTAAGAGCTGGACTGGGAGTGAGGAAATGAAAATGCATTTGTTCATTGTGCTGAACAGGAGTCCCACCTTTTGTGGGTGAGAAAATCCCCTAAGTGCACAGAATAATTGGATCAAGCACAGAGTTTAGAGTACTAGATTATTTTAATAAAAATTGGGGCTGGGGAAAGGGCATAGTGGGACCAGGTAAGAAACCAGCATTTGCCAAGTTCTGGCTTACATGTAAGGCAATTCATATTCCTTTTTTTTTCCCCATTGAATCCTCATAATTTTGTGAGGTGGTACTGCCCTGCAGATGAGAAGCTCAAGATTAGGGAAGTTGTGACTTGATTAAGGTCACATAATTATTAAGTGATTGAACTAAAATTCAAACAATGACTTACTCCAAATTGGCATCCTTTCTCAGTGTATCAACTTATCTGTCAACTTCCATGGAGGAAATGGCTTAATGTAACAGAAAGGCAAGTACTCTCAAGTTGGATTCAATTCTGGAGACTTTCTGGGTAGACCAAGCAACTCACTTGTTATCTCTGAACCTTGATTCTCTTATCTGCAAAATGAAGCTCATGACACCTGTGCGGATGGACGGAGCAAATCGATCTGGCAACGCTACATAAATTTGACAGAGCTATGTGAATGTTAATGTTTGTTGTTAGGGGGCTAGAATTTTAGGAAGTCTCTGAAAGAGGCTGTGCCCAGCAAGTACCTTCTCGAGCCTGGAGAGATGAAATGGAGGGAATGGCTTGTCTTGCCTGGAGCAGAAGGGCTTTGCCCAGTATTTGGTACTTGAAAACAGATCAGTGAACATTAACTGAAATTAATCCACACACTGTACAGGAAGTGGTTTGGATAAAAAATGACCCTTTCATTAAATAATATTTATTACTTGCTCTGTGCAAAGCCCTGAGCTGGGGCCTGGAAGATAGAAGAGAATAAAATAGGTCCTTTATAACATGAGGTAGAAGGTGCTAAGTACTACCAGAGAGGTTCTCTGGGACTGCTGTGGAAATAGACATAAAAGACCCAGACCCTTGCTCTGAGAGCTATACCAC
The DNA here is from genome assembly GCF_964194135.1 of Talpa europaea. Taxonomy (NCBI): domain Eukaryota; kingdom Metazoa; phylum Chordata; class Mammalia; order Eulipotyphla; family Talpidae; genus Talpa; species Talpa europaea. The sequence continues at coordinate 48,532,865 of NC_140073.1, read as the reverse complement.
ACCCTGACAGAGTAATCAGGTTCACAGATAAGAAAGAACTGTGGGTGGTTGGAGCCAGTGGGGCAACTCCTACCTGGGGACAACAGACACAGAGATAGTGTGGGAGGAAAGTGGTGGGTACGAGATTAACGTTCTTGGCTGTTGGTTCTAACTCAAGGCGGGTTGCATCCATTTGCGGCATGGACCTTGGTGAGTTTTAGGGATGGAGAGGAAGGGGGAGGAGGAGGGGGGAGGGTGACAGAGAGGGATTCATAGGATGCTGTGAGGAATGGGATGTTTGGGGGCTATTGTGCAGGGAGGGGATAGAGGGTAGAGTGGACTAGAGAGGATCTTTACTTAAGAAGTAGCTCAGGGCCTCCCTGGTGGCACAAAGGATTAAGCACAGTACTGTGAAGCTACCACGAGTTCCATCTGGCCGGCCAGGGAGCTACCCACATGGCGCAGCAGACCTCTCCTGACCCGCCTGCTGCTCCCCTCAGCAGTGTATTTCAACAGATCCACCTGTTCTGTTCCCCACTCTTTCTCTGGTGAATCCTCTCAACCCCCACACCTCTGGCCTGTACCCCAGTTCTTGTATGCATAAATAAATAAAATCTTTAAAAAAAAAATAAGTAGTTCGGAGGGCAGGTTTCTCTTCTGAGACCACATCATAACATGGGGAAAGTCAACATATAATACATCTTGCACTTATTACACTCATAGTCCTAGTCATTTAGGTTTTCTTTTTTTTTTTAATTTCTGATTTTATCTTTCTTATTTTTCATTCCTGCTTCCTTTTGCCGTTGCTGTTATCCTGTACTTCTTTTATCTTGGGGCCCACATGCAGTCATACTGGGCTGGGGGCTGGGAGGAAGGGGAGATGTTGTTTAGGGGTACACGCTTGCCTGTAGTAGATAAATAAGTCCCGGAGACCTGATACTCGGCACAGTGACTACAGACACCAAACTACTATGCACACAAAACTTGCTAAGCAGCTAGATTGGCATTGTTCCAACACAAGGTCCATTGTAGCCAGCTAAGGCAACAATGGCTTCCATATTGCAGTGTAAGCTGCTCCGTGAACCTGAGGGTTCACAGGGTACCTTTCACAGACCTCTGCACACCTAACCTCAATGTTCCCATTAGGAAGAGAGCAGTAAATAGCTTTAGGGCCTACCCTACCCTACTGGCAACATAGATTAAATAACAGAGCTTCTTCAAGTGGAGTGTTTTCAGTTTGAGCTCAGTTTTTCTGCTGGAGATAGGGCAGTCCAGCCTAAAACTCTGAGGTAGAACACCGGCTCTGGTGACCTGGGGGAGAGGAATGACTCAGGCTTGGCTAGCAGGGAGAGTTTCAGACTTTCTCAACTGAGGCACTTTTCTCATTCTGCACTAACAGCATGACTCCCGGTAGCAACAAGGGAATCCATTTTAATCCTCACAGGGCAGAACTTGGCCGAGACTCTGCCATCTGCTCAGGACGCTGTGGGCTGTGCCAGAGGAGCAAGCATGGACTTCTCCTTGAGTCCAGCCTCTACAGGCCACTGCCTCGTGGGGCCATGGGGGAACCCAATCACCTCCACAGTCTCTCCCTTTAAGGATCACTGGATACAGGCCAGTCCATAGCAGGTCCCCATGGCCCCACTGCTGGGTACTCAAACAATGGCTCATTTAAATTTTCTGAACTTCAATTACTTTCTCTATAAAATGAGGCTAGTTATACATACCTCATGTAGCTGTTAGAAGAATGGGTTTGCTCAATACTGTAGCATATGTGCACCCAGAGAACATCCAAGATATTCCTAGCAATGTAACATGTAATAGGAAAACACTGAAAACTTCTGAAGTCACTCTCAACACAATGGATAAATAAATTACAATGTATTCACACAACAGAATACTATACAGCCAACAAAATGAATTAGACCTCTTCACATAGGCAAGAGTGACTCTTGGGAGCATAATGTTGAATGGAAAAAATAAGTCATGGAAAAATACATATACTCTAATTCCTTTTATTTAAAGCTTAAAAACATGCAAAAATTAAAAAAATACTCTTTGAAGATACAAATACAATCATGTGTTGCTCAATGTCATCTTCGTCAACAACAGGCCACATTTACAATGGTGCTTCCATAGGTTACACCATCGAGCCTACACGTGTAGCATCTAGGTTTATAAAATTACGTTCCAATGTTCCCCCAGCCACAAATCACCTAAGAATACATTGCTCAGGATGCAGCCCTGTTGCTAAGTGACACATGACTGTATGTGATAAAACTATGAGGAAAAGCAATGGCAAGAAAAGGCAGAAAATCTGGGCATGTGATTATCTCAGGGGTGAGAAGGAAGGTGATAGATCGGGGAGAGACTCTTAGGGGAGTCCCAAGGTTATGGTGATGTTCATTCTAAAAAATTATCTGGAGTGCATTAGTTTTGTTGTATCATTGTTTTTTATACCATATGCATATTTTATGAGTTTTCCTTTTTTTTAAAAAAAATGTACTTTTTTAAAATTGAGGTAACATTGTTTTGTTTTGTTTTTTTAAAGATTTATTTATTTATTTATTTATACAAGCACTGGGTACAGTCAGAATAGTGGGAGGGTGTGAGAATTCACCAGAACCAGAGTGGGGAGCAGAACAGGCAGACTGACGAAGTACACTGCTGAGGGGAGCAGCGGGTGGGGTGGCAGGAGAGGTCTGAGTGCCATGTGGGACCCTCACCCAGCGGTCGGGGATCGAACCAGCGCTGCAGAGGCTACAGGCAGCTTCATGCCCAGTGCTCAACCGCTGCACCACCAGGGGAGGCCCCAAGGTAACATTGTTTACAACACTGTGCACAACTTAGAGTTATAGGATTACACCCTTCAGATGTATGTTACCACCCTATACATACCACCAAGGCACCCATGTCCTCCACCATAGTCCATGTACCCTTTCCCCATGGTACCCTCCCCAAGGCAGCTTCAATTCTACAGTCAGATTTTTAGGGCTTGTTATTGGTTTGACTTTATCCAACCCTTTGTTTTGTTTCTCTATATCCACATATAAGTAGCCCCATTGAGTATTTGTCTTTCTCCTTCTGACTTATTTCACTTAGTATTATAAGGATTCCTTTTTACCTACTTAATATTAATACAAACAATGACTCAAAGTCTATGCCATCTATGACTGACTGCTGTAACTGAATAAAGTTTTTAAAGGAAACAAGCAAATGTAGGAAATTAACTTTGGATAGTTTGACTTTTGGTGATAGGCATTGGCAAAGTGATAGTTTGAGGAATGACTCATTGGGGTAGCTAATTTTCTGTGGTTTACTTGGAAAATTGACCTAGAGTCTGGTGTTTAGTAACATCAGGGCTATTAGAAGGGAGCCGGGTGTGCTTGAGCCTGGAGGAGGGGCCCTAACCCTGCCTGGGGGAGGAGGGGAGCTTTGTTGCAGGCCTGGCCTAAAGAATGAGTAAGTGCTAACCAGCTCAGTCAATGCTCCCCTTTAAAAGCCTCAATATGCCCAATTTTCTGCACCCCCATACCCACCTCTGCCTAAGTCTAAATCCCTGGACCTCTCTTATGGAGGCCTCCGGTTGGGTCTCTGGACATCCCCCTTCAGGCGTCACACCTGAGCCAGCAGGAAATTTCCCATTTAAATCTGATTTTTTTCCTCGGGCCTGACACCATTCAAAGGCTCCCCATGACTCATAGGGTGACAAATTATTAACCTGGCAGTTTATTGAGACAATTAAAGGAGTTAGTGCATGTAAAATATCTAGGGGAATGCTTGGCACATAGTGATGCCGCGCACATATAGCTGTGCCAGTCTGTGTCCCCCTGACCTCGCACAGCCTCTGGGGCAGCTCAGGACCTTGTATCTAATCCCCAGCTATTCCCCACTCTTCTTGCAGTTCCCAGGATGTTCTGTGCTCCCTATTCCTTCAGGACGTTGCCCTTTGACTTAGCCATGCAAGTGACTTTTCAGGGCAGTGTCTTGGCACACATGGGCTTCTGTGCCCAGTCAAGGCACTTCTCTAGGACAGGAATGAGTCTAGTTTCTCTCTCTGTGTTCCTCTGTGCCAAGCACAGAGCAGATGTTGGCAAATTTTGTTAAAAGAATGGATGGGGGGCTTCCCTGGTGGCACAACGGGTTAAAATGCAACCTATGAGGCTATCCGCAGCCACTGCAGCATGAGTTAGATCCCCGGCCAGGGAGATACCCACATGGCACAGCAGACCTCTCCTGACTTGCCTGCTGGTCCCCTCAGCAGTGTATTTCGGTTGGTCTGCCTGTTCTGCTCCCCATTCTGTCTCTAGTGTAACCTCTCACCCACCCCCACACACACCTCTGGCCTGTACCCCAGATCTTGTATGCATAAATAAATAAATCTTTAAAAAAAAAAAAAGAATGGATGTGTCAGAAGTGAAAAATTGAAGCCAGGATCAGAGATTATTTCTTATTCCTCTCATGGTAGCAAAGCTTTAATTTGCACCGTGTTGGCCTGTGGGCAGCCAAGATAATGTGCTCATTTGCCCAGCATTTGGGGCATTGCAGGGAGTTTTCTGAGGACTTTACCACTGAGAACCACTCAACTGAAAACTGAGCAGAAGTCTCAAGACAGCCGGAGGAGAAGCAGATTTTTGTTATTGATCAGCAGGACCCTGGACTCTGCAAGATGCAGGCACCCCGGCAGCCTTGGGTGGGGTCTACGTTGCTGTCTCCCTCCATTCCCCGCTTGATTATTCCCTTGTCTCCCCTGCATGGGGGGCAGCTCATTTATGGGCTCCCACACATGCTGGCCTGTTGTCAGGGGAGACGGGCTGAGATGAGGAAGCAAGCAGGTACTAGCACATTCACAGCAGCGTGGCGACTGCATCCTCTGGAGGCTGACTGGCCCAGCTACTGCCTTGAGGGAGTGTCTGGTGCACTGGGAGAGCCCAGCAACCTGTGGGGGTGAGTTTCTGGTTAGTGTGTGTGTGAGGGGGGATGTTGATGCCATCAGCTATCACATCCTTCACAGAGAAAGTTCTCATCAGAACTGGGTTTTGAGGCAGGGGCAGCTGTTTCCCAGTTGATGAGAAGTGGGGAGTGAGTGGAGGTGGGTGTCATGTGTAGAAATGGGAACAGCATATGCCAAGACACTGAGGCCTGATACATCACAGGTTCACCATGGATTATGGCCAGAGGCTTCATTTTGTGGCGACAGGGACCTAAGGAAAGCTCATCAGCAGAAGAGAGGCAGATTAGATTTTCATTTTTGAAAGGTCACGCTGGCAGCCTATGTGGGACTTAGAAGGAAAGGGAGAGACGGTCTGGAGGTTGTTGCAACAGTCCCAGCGAAAGATGTTCTGGTCCTGCAGGACAGTCAACAGTTCTGAGGAACAGAGACAGACTCAAGCCACCTTTGCACCCTAGGACAGACAGGCTGGGAGAAGCATCTATTAAATATGTATTATGACAGGCCAGGAGAAGCATCTATTAAATATGTATTATGTCCCTGCTGGGTTCAAGAAAACATGTCCATGTGTGAGAGGAGAGGTACAGAGATGAAGGAGACATACCCTTACCTGAGGAGGCAATGCATGCTGTATATCATGTTGACCTAGTGTGTACTTGGGTCATGCTCAGATAAATGCAACACGGGGTCCACAATGGGCAGTGTGCCAGGAGCAGGACCGTGAAGTACTGTGGGAACTTAGATGCAGGAGGGACACTTCCAGCTTGTGGAATTGGATAAGGTCAGGGAGAAAGGTAGCATTTGAGTGGGACCCTGGGATTTGTGGTGCAAGGTGCTGTGGAAGGCCACTCCAGGCAGGGGAAACTGAGAGCACAGCGATGTCAAGGCCCGAAGAACTGTGGTTCATCTGCTACCAAATATTCTACTTAAGAGGTAAGGAAAAATTGTCCTTACATTTTCCGGTGGTCTGATTTTGGTAGCCAACATTGAATGGGGAATACAAGCAAAAAAATCAGAAATTTTTGCAACTCAACCTCGTAAAAAATAAAGAAACTGTTTTGTTCCAAGGAACAAAAGAGATGGACTCTTACATAGTCATCAATGACCTTGTCTGCTTAGTAATAGGATTTGTATTTACACATGTTTATTTATTCATCCAGAAGTTATTGAATAGTTTATGTGCCATAGCCTACATTTGGCGCACCAAGATTCCAAAGCTATCTAAGACAAGGACCTGCTTGTCTTACTCCAGCCACACTGACACCTTTCTGATTCTCTGATAGTCACACTTGTCCTGACCTCAGTGCCTTTTCACCCGATGCTTCCTCATATTTTATGAAACACTTTCCCTAGATGATCCCATGGCTGTGTCCTCCTCAATCTTCTGATCTCATCTCAACTTTCATCTCTACAGATAAGCCATTTCTGATGACCTTGACTTAGAAGGACCTTCAATCTGCCACATTAGTCTCTTAATTTATATTTCTCCTACAACTTACAATAAGTGTAAATCATCTCATTTAACTGTGGACATCTGTTTTGTCTGCACTTTTCAATACAATGTCATTTCCATGAGACCAGAAACCTCATCTGTCTTTGTTCATCATGATATAGCTCAGGCTTAGATCAGCGCATGCTTATTATATAGTAGACATTCGATAATGGCTTGTTGGGTTAATGAATGAACCAGACATCTTTCAGCTTTTAGTAACATATAATCTAGAACGTGAGGTTATCCATTTAAATAATTACAAAAGAAATGCCAGAAACAAGGAAGGAAATTAGTATCATCTATTATGTTGAATTACTTTTCATGGAGTCATAGTCAATCTAAGTTGGATGGGAACCATCTTAGTCTTTAGAGGCAGGCCGATCTGGGTTTAAATGCCAGCAATATTGGTTGCTAGCTCCACAAGGTCACTTAACTTTTTAAGTCTTAGTTTCCATAGCAATAGAATGGGGGTAAGAATATCTACTTTATGGGAAGGCAAACTGGTCCAACCACTAGTTTGGACCATTTCCAACCATGGAAAGCTGTTTAGGGGACCTTCAAAATACTAAAAATGGAGCTACCATATTACCCAGCAATTCCACTCCTAGGAATCTACCCACAGGACACAAAAACATTAATTCAAAAGGACACTGCAACCCTATGTTTATTGCAGCACTATTTACAATAGCTGAGATATGGAAACCACCTAAATTCCTCAAAACAGATGACTGGGTCAAGAAGACATGGTATATATACACGGTCAAGAAAGATAAACTCATGCCATTTGCAGCAACATGGATGGAGCTGGAAGGGATTATACTAGGAGAAATAAGTCAGAAGAAAAAAAGATAAATATCAGATGGGTTCACTTATAGGTGATATATAAAGAAATCAAACAAAGGATCAGGAAAAGGACAAAACTTGCAGGCAAACAATAAGATCTGAGACATATGCAGGGGTGGGGGAGGAAGGGGGCTCAAAACAGGGGCAGGAAGAGCACAAGGAACTATGATGACAGCTGCTTTGTTGGTGGGATAATTATAGGGGCTACGCCTGAAGGGAGAAATCAAATATTGTACCAAAATGAACAGCAATGTGAGGAAATTAAAAAAAAAAAGAATGCCTATCTTAGAGGAGGCATTAAATTAAATATTAGATATAAAATGCCTGGGACAGTATTGGTACTCGGTAAATGTTACCTGCTTCTCTCTCCAGTCTGTGGCCTGTGTGGGCACTAGCTGTTCAGTCTCCAGGCAGTGATCTCCCAAGTGCTGATCTTGCTCTCTAGAACAGGCCCTGAACACCAATACATGCGGAACAAATTGTGAAACCCACTCTAAGGCCCTTATTCCGTAGATGAGGAAACTGGAGCCCAGAGAAACAGAGAGATTGTCCAGGTCATACAGATGTAAATGGCAGAGTGATGCTTACAGCCAGCTTGATTTAGAGCTCAGCACGTTTTTTACATCTCCAATATCCTGCTGCTCTGGTTTTATTCATTATTCACATATGAGCAGTCTGTACCCATTCTGGGTTTTGTATGCATCCACACAGCTCCTCAAGGCTCAGGGAAATTTTAGACTGTGAGAAAGCCTGCGCCAGGGCTAGTAAACAAAGCTGGAATATTTCACAAACTTTATAGAAAGTGTTTACACCAGGCTGACCACTAACTTACAGTAGTAAACTGTCTGAAATCTCACTGGCTAGGAGTACAGGCAAAGAGTCCCACTAGCTATTCACCTGTTTCCAATTGTGCTGCTACATCATTCTGTTCAGTCCATAGTGATCCCTAATGCTAGCTCAGTGCTGAACCCCGCACTAAGGAAGAATAGTGAGGTCAGTGTGGTGGGGGAAGGAGGGGGTCCCTTAACCAAACTAGGTAGGAGGCTGCAGGATGGGCTTCCTGGAGGAGGTAACATCTGAGTTTCATGCTTTTTTTTCTATGAGGAGTATTTTCTTGTCTTGGCAGCATAGCTTTCACCAATCCTGGAAAACAGGCAGTTGAGGGAGAGTAAACTGCCCCCTAAAGCACTTTAGTTTTGTTCATTGGAGACTTGGGCAATTCAGATTTGCCTGTGGGAGTCTGATGTGGGTGATTTTGCCTGATGTCATATATATTACCCTGGAAAGACACATAACAAAGTAATACAAAATCCTTTGGTGTAAAAATTATAGGGTTTAACAAAAAAATGTTAGAGGCAGATCATTTCAATCCTACAGGTCTCTGTAAGCAAAACACTAACAGCACCAATTCTAGTAAAACAGCAGCAGGGCTAAGCCACTGCCAGCACCAGCAACATCAGTCACTTCATCCCCCAGCCTTAAGTCTGAGGTTTTGTAACTTCCTCCCACATGTAGGACTTTTATGGCGTTTGCCTCTAACAGAGATTGGATTCATCAAGTGAAAAATCCGATCTAAGGTTTAGACTTCTTCAAAAACTGAACACGTGAAATGATGACAATCATCTTTTGGAACTGACCCAGAAGTGAAGAAAACATTCATTTTCTGGTCACTTGATTATTTGGACATCATTCATGTTCCAAATGGAATACATGGTGTGAAGTAGAATTGATGGTTTGTGTGGGATCGGTAAATAAGTATCCTACTTTTCTTGGGGAAAAAAATAACTAAAAACTTTTTTTTTTTAATAAAGAGGAAGTGTCTCCACAGCTTCTTCATCTGGATTCTGCTTCTGCAGAGAACCCAGCACAGAGGAAAGGATAGTGGTTCTTGAAGCCACTAAAATGGTGATGGCTTGCACCAGAGAAATGTGCTCCTGCAGGAGTCTCAGCATTTTTGTAAGGTCTTCACAAAATGCTACATCTTCCTCTTTCATTGTGAGAAAGTTGATTCCAGTTATTTCAAAACATGAACTTGCCAGAAAAGATTGCATATGAGCCTATACGACCTTGAACAAGATGGCAACCGTGCCCCCATTTATTCCATCCGTGTGCTGGCTATTGCTGTGAAAGCAACACATTTCAGCAGGACACACTGTTTGAGTCTTCCTTGGGAGGGAAATGTCAACTTCTTCAACAAGTTTTCACAGAACCGCTGGCCTTGCCTTTCTTACAGGTGATGGTCAGAGCCCACCTTCCCTTTACAAACACCCTCCAGGGTACCTCTCTTCAACCAACATGGCAGTTTTGTGAATTGAGATGTGTGGGTGACAGAGAACATTCCACTGCTCCCTCTCAGCAGGGAGAGAGCAGATAAACAGAGGCAGGAAGGGTCTCAGGACAGGGACAGGACTCAAGGACAGATGCGTGCTGTTCCCACAGGCTGGTAAATGAGAGGCTAAACCAACTTGATAACTCTAGACCCAGACATCTGCTATCATAATTTCCTTGGCTCATTGTTTTTATTAGTAATTTCTCCCAGTCTGTGCAATCCTGAGTTAGCTCAGTTATCTGAGCTTGCACAACTTATCGAGTTGGCATTACAGAAAAAGGGAGTTACAGACCATGAGACTAGACCAGTCCAGACTGGGACATGTAACTCCTAGAAGATGTTCATCCATGAGATGTTCATGAGTCTTGCACAACCACCAAGCTGCAGCGGATTGGTGCTTACAATTAGAAACCCTAAATGGACCATATTCGGAAGGACAAATGAACTTTAGCCATGTCTACACTCTTTGCCTTCTCAATCAATAAAGATTAATTTCTTTGTTTTCAACCCCCAGATCTAAAATCTATATGGACCCCTAACCTTGCCAATGGGGTAGTCCCCATGCCCAGAGAGGTCTCCTCAGAGCTCTCTTTCCTTGCTCTTTCGCTAATCAAAGAATGCTGACTCCTTGCCAGCCTTCATCAGTGTCTGTCGAGTCCTCTTTTCAGTCTTGACCAGAGAATCTCCAGAGCCCTTTTCTGGGCTTGGGGGCAGGGCCCCTTGAGTCCTCCTGATTCCCAGCAGGTGCAGCAGTAGACAGTGACTGGAAGGGGGGTGAAATTGGACTGAGGTGCCCTGGGATCCTCTCCATTGTCTACTGATCTTTCCCCACCACCTTAGAGTGACAAACTGGCAGTGGCAGAAGAATAGACAAAGTCAGCCACCTGCAGAATGGCACTTGGAAGTGGGAACAGGAAGCCCACACTTAGGTTAAACCATGCAATTAATGATTCCCATTTAGTGAGCATTTATTATAAACCAGCACTGTCCCAAATGCCTGCAATATTAGTTCTCCAAACTTCTCCCAAGTCCTGTGACATATTAGGACCACCAGCATAAACCCAATTTGCAAGTGAGGTCCCTGAAGTCTAGAGAAATTCAGCAATTTTCCCAAGGGGATTGTTAAGCAGGGAGTGATGGGGACTGGGTAGGAGGTATCTGATTCTACATCCCACTGACTAAAAGATCTTGGGCTCAATGAGGCCTCAGAGGGCTGAGACTACTTCTTATTTGTCTTCAGGTGTCTACAGGGCCACCAACAGCAAGACAACCCACACAGGAACATGCTAAGAAACTAAAACCCCACCTTGAAGATACACAGAAGGTTGATACTGTCAGAAAAAGAAGAAATAGAGTGGACATTGGAGAGTGGACTGCACTGTCTATCTTTGTCCCTGCCTGTGAGCCATCCTGTTTCCCAATGAGAAGGGAAAAGGGGAATGCCTTCTTTACTTAAGCCAACAGAGGGGGTCTTCTAGGGAACCATCCAGAGAATGTGGCCTTTATGCAGTGCCATTTAATGGGCATAGAACACTTTTCTGACCCATAATGAAAATGTTGCTTAGAGCGCCCACTGGTGGCTGGGTCTTGGGATTATGACTGTCAGATGCCTGGGGATTTCACCAGGGCTAGAAGGTTACCAGGGAGAGGAGCTAAGTTAAGAGGACCTCCTGGAAGAGTGGGTGACCCTTTAGAGGAGACCAACAGGAGCTGAACTGAGGGAAAAGGCATAATTTCAGTCATGGAAAGCAAACAAGTCAAGAGACTTCCCCGGGGGGGCGGGATAGGGCTGTGAGGGACTGCCAATCCTCCATAAGACAAATGCCAATGATTTTTCATGGATGTGCTGAAGATGACCCCAGTATCAAGTTACATCTGCACCAGTCAAGTTAGACCTTGGCTGCCCCTTGTCTCTCCTCCCGTGGGAGTTGGAGTATTTGTGCGTAAGGATGAACAACAGGTATTAGAGAATGGGGATGGAGGTGCCTCGTCCACCAACAGGACACCCTTAGACACCCCAAGCTAGAGGGCACAGACTCAGAAGCCAGACTCAGTGACTCCCTTCTAAGGCCAAGGGAACAGTCATTCAAAAATAGATGACTTTTTTATACTGATGAAATACTCCACTTTTGGAACGAATGACTTTTTTTTACATGAATAAATCTAATATCCCTTTAAATATTGACATTCCTTTACGCTCAAATAAGGAGTGGGAGATATATGTTGCTTTACATTAACATCTGGTTATATTGTGGCCACTCAGTTCCATCCTATTCCTTCTGTTCCTGAATGAAAAGCGCTGCTCTGGACCGGAACCCCTGGGACCATCCATTGCAAGAGGCCTGGGCATGATGGAACCCAGTCCTCAGCATCACATTTGTACTGGGAACTTTTCCACGCTCCTGGGAAAATGGGGGAGGAACACAGTGTATATAAAGACACAAGAGAGGTGATGTCCCCTCAGAAGGACTCCCAGGTGAGTGTATCTCTATGAGGTCCCCAGGGGATACTGCCAGCTAATCAAGCCTATGCAAGACCCCAAAATGAGCATCACTCATACTTTGGGATGGGGGTGGGCGGCATATGACGCTTAAAAAAAGATAGATATTGTTTTTCCTTTTCCGTACATGTATTCATTTATAAGCTAACATTTCCTGGCATCCTACTGTGGCGCAGGTGCTGTTCTCCGGTCTGTGGGTAACCTGCAGGTTTAACAAGAGCCTTTCAGAAAACAAGAAATACCACTTCACTAAAGGTTCATGTCAGTTTCCTGATTTCAAGAAGCAATAGAGGCATGTCTTAGAAGTGAACAGCCATGGCGGCTGTCTTGGATGGGCCTGCTCCGGTGCCACCCTGGTCTCGCTCCTGAGCTGGCACCTCCTCCTGGCTCCCCCATCTTGGCCAGGATCCATCTCTGAATCTGCCTCGAACCCTAGGAGTTAAATGCTCAGGTTCCCACGAAGGCCCTACCAGGCCATCTGGGCAAGCCTGACAACACAGGGCGGGCCCGTGTCTCCAGATGGTCCCATGGAAAGCTCAGTACTAAAAGCAGTTTGTGAGCTCCTATCGGTCGGGCAGAGAGAGCCGGTGCTCACAGGATTTGGTGGCACTAAGAGAAAGCGTAACATGATGAATTCTTTTTACATGTTTTCTTTTTATTACATAAATATTTTTTAAGATTTATTTTATTTATACAAGAGCTGGGGTACAGGCCAGAGGTGTGGGAGGGTGAGAGGATTCACCAGAGATAGAGCAGGGACCAGAGATAGAGCAGGGAGCAGAACAGGCAGGACCAGAAACACTGCTGAGGGGAGCAGTGGGCAAGACAGGAGAGGTCTGCCACGCCATGTGGGTAGCTCCCTGGCCAGCTGGGACTTGAACCCATGCTACAGAGGCTGCGGACAGCTTCACAGTGCTGCGCTCAAACCACTGAGCCAACAGAGAGGCCCTGATGTATGTCCTTGTTGAAATTTTGAAAAATGCAGATAAGGGAAAAGAAAAATGAGTACTAACCCCACTACCCAGAGATCAGCACATTTAGCATTTGGTGTGTAGTATGAGAAACTGCTCCCCTCTCCCACTGCCCACTTGCTGCCTGTCAACACATACACACACACCACACACCCTCTCTCACATATACACTCCTCACACATATTGTATACACACACACACACACACACACACACACACACCCATGAGGAGAACTAAAGAATTTAATCAAATTCTTACTGGAATGCTCAATCTGAGTCTTTCCTTTTAAGACAGCACTTCCCAGAACTTAATGGGCCTAAAAACAAGGAGGATCCCTATAAAGAAATGTGACCCTATTAAAAGCATAGATTTCAGACCCTGATTCAGCAGGTCTGGGGTGAGGCTCTGGCATCTTAGCAAGCACCCAGTGGATGCTGACACAGGAGTAGGAGGACCTTCTCTAAGGAGACCATGAGTTAAAGGGCAACAGAACACCTTTAGGATCTTCTGGTGGACTCTCAGATAGAGGGGCGAATAAACCAACCCCTCTCAGCAGGACAGGGGTGAATGGGAGCTTACTGACTCCTGCCTTACTCCTTAAACAGAATTATTTTCTCTCACTACGTGCTTAGACTGGGATGACAACTTCTCCTTTGGGGAGATATTGTGCTTTGTCTAGGTAGTTCTGTGGTGAAAGACAAATGACTACCAAAGAAGAAATCCACTTGGACTTAGGTTTGGGATTTCCGAGGCCCTTCACCCTGACTGTTCTCTAGGAAATGTGCACCCACAAGCCTCAGCTGAATCAGGGCCTCACATAGTTCCAGTGTGTCCATTCCCTGCCTCCCCACAGCCCTGCTGAGAGACAGAACTTAACTCTTCTGATTGAATGAGGTCAACTTGGGGAAATGCAGTGGATGGATCCAGAGAGCAAGTCTTCCCTTCCTTTGGTGGGAACAGGATTTCTGTGGGATGGGAGTGAAGTCAGGGGAAGAGGCCTGAGAAAAGGAGGGTTTTTGAGGAAGAGAAGTGTGGGTCTCAGAGCAGGGGAAGGGAGGTTGGAAACTGTGGCACATCCTAATGGAGCCTCCCCCTTTATGAAAGATCCCGAAGGTTTCTCTTCTAGATGTTCTGAAATGTTGAGAGAATGAACTTTAACTTCCCTTCAGACATTATAGTTCCTTTCAGGACTGTTGTGATCCTTTTTTTTTTTTTAAAAGATCTATCTATCTATCTATCTATCTATCTATCTATCTATCTATCTATCTATCTATTTATTTATTTATACAAGAGCTGGGGTGCAGGCCAGATGCATGCAAGGGTGAGAGGATTCACCAGCGACAGAGCAGGGAGCAGACCAGGCAGATTGACAAAATACACTCTGAGGGGAGCAGCAGGCATGACAGGAGAGGTCTGCTGTGCCATGTGGGACCCTCGCCGGACGGCCTGGATGGAACCAGCGCTGCATGCGGACAGCTTCACGGCGCTGCGCTCAACTGCCTGTGCCACCAGGGGAGGCCCTGTTGTGATCCTTTTGTCCCTTGCCCAGTTGAATGTAAAATCTTAGGGAGACTCCTGGGGCAGAGAATGAGGGAAAAGAAACCCTGTTCCTTCCCATCTCTTGCAGCATTCCTGTGGAGAAGGGTGTTCACCATCCCCACTGCGGTGACTGCAGCCCAGAGACTTGTAGCCTGGCGGGCAGTGGCCCCCAACAGCCAGGCACAGGAGGGCCCAAGAAGACTGCATTCTCCCAACCCTTGCCTGAGAGGGTAGCAAAGTAGCATTCTACATAAAACAACATTTTTAAATTGCAGAAACATTGGTTTATAACATTATATTGTTTCAGGTGTTCAGACATTTATCAATTTCTGTTTATGCTACATTGTACTTTTCACTTAAGTTCTATCTTTGAAAGGAGAAAAAAAGAAAGACACTACAGGTACCAGGCTACCTGTAGTCAATTGGTGTGCAGACTATAAAAGGATATCCTTTCTCAAGACACTTTAGTGCCATCTGTCACAGACTGTCATGAAATTTTGATAAAGCAAGTCCTTGACTACCATCCACTGGAAAACGGGCATAACAAATATGCAACTCGGTGGCAAGGGCATGTTCTTACAAGAAGCACTGTGACGTGCTGCATGACAGCAGTCACAACCTTGCTGACAGGTGCCTCTGGATCCTACAGACCAGGAAGCTGAGTTAAGAGGATGGATAACAACCAGGGTCACACAGCCGGTTAGAGGTAGGTACAAATCCAGCCAGTGTGACTCCAGAGACCAAACTATGTACCATTAGGCCACACTATTTTTGTTGGAAGTGTTTGTTACTTCCTCATCTCCTTGATAAACCCTTGACTGTTAGCCTTAAAATGTCAAATTTTAAACTTCAAATGTCACCTCCTGTTACCATGCCTTCTTTGATCTCACCAATTCCAGTTGGCCATTCTCTCTGCCTCTGATCTCTATTCCCCAACCCTGGACTTTAGACAGCCCTCTATCGAAGCCTTGTCTATGAAATGAAATTGGTAGGTTTGCAAACTGCCTCTATCCTGAGGTAGAGGCAAATTCAAAGGGCTTTGGGGCAGGCATAGAGGAGCAGCTCGGTTATGATGGATGAAAAGAACTGAAATGAATCGGCATATGAGGCAAGAGGACCCAGGGCTCTCACAGAACCCCTCCTGCTCTTCCAGACCTTCATGAATCCATGACTCTGTGTTTGATTCTAAACCTCTAGCAAAGAAGGCCAGCAGAAATTTATAGTGGTGCAGAAGCAAGGGAGGCAGGGTGAAGAGTAATTGTCAGGAAATGGCAGCCATGCCTTCTCAGAAGATGTCAGAGTGATTAGATAGAGCTTCTTGGAAGACTCACTCGGCCCAAGAAATACTAGTGTATGCCTGAGGCCTCGTGCCCCAGACAGAGCAACCAAAGCCGTCAAGGTCACTGCCAACTATGAAATCCCCAGATGCTCCTACATTGTGGGTTTTCAGGAAAAGAAGAAACAATAATGAGCTGTTATTCTGGAATCAGAGAACATTAATAACACTTGCTAAGAAATGGTAAGGGACTTTCTGCCAATTTCTGTCAAGTGTCCAAAAACTCCCTGTGTCTATGTGCAGGGCCTCTGGAGGCAAATGTGAGAAAGTAATTAGTTTTGGGCCCCAAACAAAGGAAGAACCGGACCTCTCTCCAGAACTCCACTGGATCTCAAGGGACCAGGATGTCTCCTCCTCACCCGTTAGATCTTACTAGTACTTACAAGCAATATGCAGTGACTAGCATTTGGTACTGGATTTAATTTCTTTATAGTTCTATTTTATGCACTTGTCATTTGAAAAAATAATTCCCACTGTATTCAAAAGATTAATAAAGTTGATCTCACCCTTTCATTAATTCTTTTTCTTTTTAAATTAAATATCTAACCTGTATCTCTGGGCCAACTCAATAGCCCCTCACCTTTATCCTTTTCCTGTTCTAGACTCTTGACCTCAGCCCAGTTGGAGTGAGCTCCTGGGAACTTCATAGGCCAGAGATCCTCATGCCATTCACTGGAGGCCTCTGACCTGCCTGGGTCAGGAGGAATTGTGCAGTCAGACCCCGGAGAAGCAGACGCTTAGCTGCTGCTTGGGTCCAAGGGGCTGCTTCCCCACAAGACAGAACACCAAGGTGAGAGACCACAAATGCAGGGAGAGAAGCACCTTTAGACTCTTTGCCATTGCTCAACGGGAAGTGAGTCCAGATTCACATCTTCTTTCCAGCAGAGGACATAGATATTATGTCCTTACAAAAGAATGAGGAGCACTCAAAAGGGATAAGCAAAATCCCTGTTGATTTATCAAGAGTGGGCCACTTTGCACACAGTGATGTTTGTTATTTCAGTTAAAAAAATTCATATACAGACATGTACAAACACACATACACATCCACTTAAAAAAAAAAAAAAAGAGGATGATTTTGCAATACCTTTTCTGCCCAGTTTCAAAACATTAATTATTGTGACTGTTTCCTGGTACTTTCTATTTCACAATGCTATTGCCTAGTACGAATGTAAACATTTACTTTCCCTTTCTGTTGACTATACAATTATTTATAAAAGGTGAATTTTTAAGAATTGATGGGCTGCTAACTCTTTATGTATGGCCCTTGTCTAACTTTTCCTTCTGCATTTCTACCACCAACTCATCAACTGAGCCAGAAGCATGGATTCAAATCAAACCCCTCTCTGTTTCTCATCCCTGCACCCATCAGTCACCAACTCTGTTGTCTGCCTCTCCAGGCCCTCAGCCCTAGCTCAGACACCATTTTCTCTGGACAGTCTAGAGATCCCCCTCTGACTGATCTAGAGATCCCCCTCAACACCTCCTCCTCTCGATACTGAGTCATCTTGGAGCCTGGATGATATTCCGTTTACTCACTTACTTGAGAGCAGAGAAAGAAGCCAACAGCTCCAACTCTTGTCAGAGGAGAACCATGTTTAATGGACTCACTGTACCAGAGTTTTAAGGGAGCAGATCTCTGGTGCATAAGGAAGAAATTGGTGACCATGTGTTAGAACCAGAAAAGACTCCTATATTGCATGGGTGCTTGCTGGGACTTGTAGGGGGTCAGGATGCTGGCTGAATGCTCTGCTGCTGAGAGCTCAGCACCCTGGCCATTGGCTGGCAGCTCCTCCTGGATCCTTTCCCTCCCACATGCTCTTTCATGGGCCCTCATCTTGGCAGGCAGAGTGGGGCTCAGACCCTCCGCGGAGAAGCTCATAATGGGATGCTAAATAAAAACTGAATTCTGGAAACATGAAGGGCCCTCAGGGAAGAAAAGGCTGTTCATGATTGAGGTTGGCTGCAAGAACATACAAAGCCCACTTGAGAGTTTTGTGATTGTGCAACTTTGGCTCAAAATTCTTCTTTAGTCCAGAGATATGATACTGCCTCTCGGCGTGGAGGGAAAATGGCCTTATGTTTTCCTTCCAATCAGAGTTAACACAGAATCTTGGACTTTCGAAAGACCTGGAAGGCCTTTTACTGGAGTCTCTCCAGTCTATTTAATATCTCCCCAGAGCATTGCAAACAGAACCAGCTCCTTCCCATGCCCGGAGTTCCTAGGAAGTCTCCCCGGTGGGTGGCGCAGCGGTTGAGCACAGCTGCCCGCAGCAGCCTCTGTGGCGCAGGTTCGATCCCCGGCTGCTCCCCGGCCACCGGAGGAGGGTCCCACATGGCGCGCAGACCTCTCCTGCCGCCCGCTGCTCCCCTCAGCAGTGTACTTCGGTCCTTCTGCCTGCTCTGCTCCCCACTCTGGCTCTGGTGAATTCTCTCACCCTCCCTTCAGTCGCTTCTGACTGTACCCAGTGCATGTATAAACAAAACAAACAAACAAACAAACAAATAAAAACATGCCTCTATAAAAATAATAAATAAATAAATAAATGTTTAAAAAAAAGTCAACTGAGTGCTGTATCATGGCAGATACACAACAATCATCTATGAAATTTTGGTGAATTCTCTCACCCTCCCTTCAGTCCCTTCTGACTGTACCCAGTGCATGTATAAACAAAACAAAACAAACAAACAAACAAACAAATAAATAAAACCATGCCTCTATAAAAATAATAAATAAATAAATAAATGTTTAAAAAAAAAGTCAACTGAGTGCTGTATCATGGCAGATACACAACAATCATCTATGAAATTGTGCCCTTGGGTAAGCAAGGCATCCAGTTTTTCTGGGTCTCAGTATCTGGATCTAGAAAACTAGAAGCTTTGAGTTTTACCCCGAGAAAGTGGGGACAAGATTTTTGTCTCTTAAATTCTTTAGGACTACCAAAGGAAGGGGTGACTGCTGTGTTTATTTGTGTAGTCCAAGGGGTAGGATTAAGAGGACTGAAGGAAGGCGGAGAAGTCAGCATAGATTTGGGGTCAGTGGAAATGTTGGGCTATTGAGAGTTAGAGCAGCTATAGAGAAGAAGGGGTGACCTTAATAGGTAGTGAGTTCCCTGTCACTGGAAGTATGCAAGCAGGGACCAGCGACCATTTTGGGACATAATGTAGATGATGGTAGGATTGGATCAAATGATATGTGAGCTATGACTTTTGTTACCTTTGAAGTCCTCCCTGTGCCCATCATAGTGTTTTGCACAGGGTAGTGATGGCAAAAGCTCAGGTTCAGAGCTGGGAGACCTGAGCTCCACTCTTCACTCAGGTATATAACTGGGATGAGGCTTAGGATAAGTAGACCCCCTACCTGGGCTGCAGCTCCTAAATCTTTAAAATTGGAATAATAACCTCCGTTCTGCTGCTCTTTCTAAGAACATGGTTATAAAAAGACTTGTAAGCGAGGAAATTCATATGCTTACCAAAGATCAGCATTAAAAACAACTTTTTGGGTGTGTTTTTCAAAAACAATACATATTTATCCTAGCAAATATGGAACAGGTAAGCCCAAAGAAGAAAATGTAGATTTACCCAATTGCACCATCCAGAGCTAACCATGATAAACATTTTGCCATATCTTCTTTTGTTGCATTCCGATGGGTAAACGTATACATGTCTATATGTAAGCCAAATATTGTGTCAAATAACATGTATCATTTTGTACCCTGTTTTAGTTTCTATTTAAGCTATTTATATAAGCGTGAACATTTTCTCACATCTGTAAATATTCTTTTGCAGGTTTAATCTTTTTTAAAAACCCTTTCATTGAAGTATAATATAAATATAGAAAAGGGCATGCATCCTAAGCTTTCCTTAAATTTTCACAAACCAAACTCATCCATGTAACCAACCACGGATCCACAGAACATTCCCCTGCCTCGAAAGGGTGCTGTCAGGGCTGCTCCCTCTATTCCAGGGTTTGAAGCTCATTTAAATTAATTAAATGAGTGGTTGGTTTAACCGCTCACCTATAGATTCATGGGAAGTTTCAAAAAATATATACAGGGAGGTCCAGTGTACCTTCCATCCAATTTCTTCCAATGACAACATTTAGCATAATTATAGCACATTATCAAAACCAAAAAATGGACATTGGTTTCAGTCTCAGATTTCACCAGTTTCACATGACTCGTTTGTGTGAATGTGTGTGTGCTGCGATCACTAGTGTAGATTCATATAACCACTAGTACAATAAGAGCACGTAATTGTTCCTTTACCACAAGGTTCCCTCCTGCTACCTTTTTATAACACAACCCCTCCCCTCCCCCTACTCCTAGCCCCCTGGCAATAATTAACCCATTTTCCATCTGCATAATTTTATCATTTCAAGACTATTCTATAAATAAAATAATATAGCATGTAACCCTTGGGTACTGCCTTTTATAACCCAGCCTAATTCTCTTGACATCCATTCAAGTTGTTGCCTCTATCAATAATTTGCTCCTTTTAATTGTTGCATAGTATTCCAGTGGTTGGTTTAAGACTCACCTATCACGGCTGGGTCTTATGGGCCATGCATTGTTTAGTTAGAGAGCAAATTGTTAAACTGCTTTCCCAGCATAGCTCTTTCCTTTTGCATTTCTGGCAATGCATGAATGATCTAGTTTCTCCACCTCCTGAGCAGTATTAGTGTGGTCGCTATTTTTCTTTCAGCCATTCCGGGAGGTGTGTGGTGATGTCTCACTGTGGTTTGAACTTGCATTTGACTTGGGCCACGTTGAACACGTTGAGTATCTTTTCCCATGCTGATTTGTGATCCTCTTTGGTGAGATACCTGTACATGGTTTTTGACCCTTTTCTGCTTGGAATGTTCTTTTTTTTTTTTTTTAAAGATTTATTTATTTATTTATACAAGCACTGGGTACAGTCAGAAGCGTGGGAGGGTGAGAGAATTCACCAGAGCCAGAGCGGGGAGCAGAGCAGGCAGAAGGACCGAAGTACACTGCTGAGGGGAGCAGCGGGCGGCAGGAGAGGTCTGCGCGCCATGTGGGACCCTCCTCCGGTGGCCGGGGAGCAGCCGGGGGTCGAACCGGCACTGCAGAGGCTGCGGGCAGCTTCGCAACCCAGCGCTCAACCGCTGCGCCACCTGGGAGGCCCGAATGTTCTTTTTGTGGGAGAAGAATTTCTTCTTTTTCCAGGTGAGTTTTGAGAGTTCTTATATATATTCTAGGTACAATTTCTTTGTCAGATATGTGGTTTCAACTGTTTTTACCCCAGTCTGTATCTTGTCTTTTTATCTCTTCACAAAGCAGAAATTCAAATTTTGATGAGATCTTATTAATCAATTTTTTTCTTGTATGGGCTGTGCTTTTTACATCAAGTCTAAAAAATCTCTTTGCCTCGCTTAAAAAATTATGTCCCCTAAAAGTGGCATAATTTTATGTTTTACATTTAAGTCTATGATTCATTTTTGAAATAATTTTTTGTAAGGATTGGATAAGGGGTTTTGAAAGCTACCTTTTGTGTATTGTTCCATTCCATTTTTATCTGTTTCCTCCAGGTACTTTTGTTCTGAGGTCTTTCTTGGATTTATATATAGGTGTGATTTATATAGAGAGTTAAATTTAAAATCTATCTTGTTTTTTAAAGATTTTTTTGCTTATGCATACAAGAACTGAGGTGTAGGCCAGAGGTGCAGGGGGTGAGAGGATTCACCAGACACAGAGTGGGGAGCAGAACAGGCAGATCTACTGAAACACACTGCTGAGAGGAACAGCGGGGAGTCAGGAGAGGTCTGCTGTGCCATAGTGGGTAGCTCCCTGGCCAGGGATCGAATTCATGGTGCAGTGGCTGGCGATAGCTTCATAGCCCTGAGATTATCGCCTGCACCACCAGGAGGCCCTCCATTGGGTTCTAATTTGAATGTCTTGATTATTAATGGCCAGTGTTAAGGGCAGACAGGAGGATGCTGTGATTCTGTTTCCTCTCTTCCTTCCCTGTGTCTTCTTGCTTGCTCTCCGAGGCCTGCTGGGGTGGGGGAGGGGGAGATAGCCTGAGTCAGTGCTGACTCCTCTGTGACAGTGTGAATGACGCTGGACTAGCCATAACCCTCGGCTTTGATCCTTGGTTTCTTCTGTTGTAAAGAGAGCTAACTGCGTCATTCTAGCGCCTCACAAGATTTTTGTGAAGATTAAAACATATCGTGGGCTTGCAATTGCTGTGAAGCATTAAATCCTGTTCAGATGCTAGATAGGCGTACTGATTTTGTTTTGGTTCCTTTTCCTCCATAATTTCTGGCTACACTTTGCACTGGTGTAATTTGCTTTACAGTGCCCCCTGGTGAATAGCAATGAAATAAAGATCCAAACCTCACAAGGGCCTAAATGAGACCTGAAGGTGGAGGGGCAGCAGGAAGAGGGCCAGAAGATTAAGGTAATAGTGTGACATGAGTACCTACCAGTCAAAACCAATGCAGGGCTTTGAGCTGGGATATGTACCCTGAACCTAGTCTTGGGGGATAGAGGAAGGAGATGATGTCCCCTGAGCTCCTTAGTATGTCAGTGATGGAATAGGGGCCCTGAATGTGATCATGTTCCCACTTTGAGCGAGAAAGCTGGAACCCAGGTGGTAAAATGCATTGGCTGGGGTGTTGCAGCTAGAGAGTGACAGAAGCAATGGGATGCAAAGTACCACCAATTTCCCCTGCCACTCTAATTTGAGAAGCAAACTAATGTCCCCCCTTCATGCTGGGTGTCCCCACATAACCAGATGCTTTTAGTTAAATCTCTAAGGTCCCTGTTAAAAAGCCACAACTTGATTGGAGGCCACACATGCCCTCAATTGTGGAGAGCAGTGGCCCATGGGAGTTCTTGGGTTGACCATGTACTGAGCAGAAGAGGCCTGGCTAAAAAGGTCAGAGGACCCAGACTCCAGTCCAGGCCCACTTGGCTGTGGGGCCTTGAGCAAGTTACTCAAAAAGGGGAGGAATGGAGTCTTGGCCCAGGGAGAAGGTTCTCTACCACAGAGTAACTGTCCTGGGCCATGAGAACTAGCACAGAGGGGAATAGAACCTGTTCCTGACTGACCCTGGTCAGTAGGTGAGGTAATGGGCTGCAGCCCAGGCCAAAGCAACTGGGGCCAGGCCTAGGATCTCGATATGTCTATGAGGACCCTAATGATTCCTTTCCCAGGACCCCACCAAAACCCAGTCTAAATCTCTGTGAGAGAATAGTCAAGGAACTGACAGATCCCTCTGTTTTCTGGTTCTGGAAGGTTGACATTCTACTTTCCATGCTATGGATTTAGCAGTTTCTTTATGGGCTCCAGAATCAGACAGACTTGCTTCGATTATTTTGCTTCAAATATTCAAAAACCTGTCACTTCTCAGCTGTGTGACCTTGGATAAACTAATCTCTCTGAGCCTCCATTTCCTTTTCTGTCAAACATCTTTTGGTATAGTGAGAATGAAATAAGTCAATGTATAAACAGTGACTATTTGCTCAATTTTTGAAAACACCCAAATAAATGCTTGTAAAATACAAAGATGGGAAGTTATTTTATCTGAGGAGAAGATGTGAAGGCTATGCGCTGCTAGCGATGGCCGAAATCCACTGCTCATTCACACATCTTTTTTGACTTTGCCTCTGCTCTCTTCCTGGAGGACACTAAGCCTCAGGCTTGGCTCTTGAGCTCCCCCCACACCTGCCCTCCTCAAACAGGACAGGAAGAGAAGCAGCAAACAGCCCCAAGCAGCGCCCTCTGGTGGGCACAGTGCTCGGACAAGGCAGAGGCTGGGATTCTTTCCCAACCCTCCCCACAACTCAAGGCAGGAAAGTCCTGTCCCCCCACCCACCCCGTTTGCCCTGATGTCAGATGGGACCCAGGTTCCCGTCCTGCCTGCACAGCCACTTGCCATCTTGTATTTCAGTGACCAGAGAGCACCGGGCCAGGTCTGGATTTGGTCCACTTCTGGGTGCCCTGTGGCCAGGACTGGGGTGTCTTTCTGACAAAGGCAGACCTTTAAAGTATGTGTGTGGGGGTATCCTGAGCACTGAGGTCAGCGCTACCCACAGGGCTCCCCTAATCTTTTGAGTCATTCTCTCAGCATCCTGTTGCCTTTGTCCCAGAGTTTAATTATTCTTGTCCTCTCTCATTCTCATAGCCTGAGAAAGGACTTCCCATCACATGACATCTCCCCAGCCATGGTAAGCCTTTTGGGCAGGCTTACCAACCAGGTCATATATTTGCCCCTTTTTAGGGGGCATTTTAACCCAAATCTCTGCAGCAGAGCTGGAAGAGGACAGGGTTGGGAATGGGGCCTCTGAGAACAAGCCCCAGGGTTCTGCCATCTACTCTCTGGGCCTCAGTTTTCCCATGTGTGAAATGGGCTCGCTACTATTCCTGCCTTGTCTCCTGACAAGAGACTGTGAGCAAATGAAGTGTGGCTGCAAAACCTAAGATCTGTGTAAACGCCAACGTGTTGCCCAAACCTGATTATGAGTAGAATCATCTGGATGTTTTTTCTGATTTGAAAATTCCTACATACATACACTTGTGTTTGCATGTGCACACACACAATACGGAAAGTTAAAAATTTTGTAACATGGAACTCAAAGTCTGGTACATTTGAAAAAAATGAGATTTCTCTGGCTTCCTGCTGCTTCTGTGTTTTTGTGTTGTGCTGCAGGCGGCATGGATCTGGCCCGCCAGTCCTTCTCAGACCTCAGTTGGAAGGTGCCTTAGACTCACCTAGGCTGACTCCTCTTACAGCTGGGGACACAGGCTCAGAGAGGTGGGTCACCCCTCCGTAGCCAGTGGGGCTGCTGTTGGGGCGGGTGAGGCGTGGAGCAGAAGGGAGGAGGTCACAGCAGAGGCGGGTCCCTGCCAAGGAGCTGGAGAGTGGAAGCACATGGACTTCCCGCCCCAACCTACTCCCCCAGCTTCAGGCCTGTTGGTACTCATACCTGCCACCTGATGGAAAGAAGGGGAGTCGGGCAAGAAATGTCCTATTGTGGAGGGGTTGAAGCTAACACTGGAAGTCTCAAGAGCTGGTTTCTCCATGAACTTGCTATGCAGCATAGGGAAAGTCACTTGATCACTCAACCTTCATTTAACCATCAATATAATGGGTGTAATAGACCCATTTCACTCATTTATCAGATGTGTATTGATAACCAAGTATGTGCACCAGCCTCGGTGCTAGGGACCTTTTGGGAAGCAAGATAACCACAGCCCCTTCCCTCAGTGTAGAGAGGAAGCTGAAAAAATATACAGGAAATCAATGTGATGAATGTCATTCTAGAGGGAAGAGGAGGTACTTCAGGATCACAGAGGAGGAACATCTAACCTTGCCTGGGAAGGGTTGGGGAAGCTCTTCAGAGGTGCTTCCCCGCAGAGGTGGTAAAGATGCTGACACAGGTCAGCTAAATGAGCAATAATCAGGCTGGTGGCTATGAGGGAAAAGCAGCCATTGCCTCCTCCCCCACGCCTTCCAGAGGCGGCTTATATTTGCCAGGCTTGAAGTGTTTGATGCACACTAACTTATTTATTCTCCTCAACTACTCTGGGAGGTAGCTGCCATCTCCATTTTACAGATGTGGAAACTGAGGCTCCAAAAGAGGTTGAGTTGCTTACCCCAGACCACAGAACTATATGCAGCAGAACCTGGTTCTGAGCACTGCCAGCCTCTCTTTGGAACCTGCACCTTAGCCACAAATTATTCTGCCTCAAGAAGCCCTCGCAAATTCCCTTAGTTTTAGGGAATTTGGTTGGGGCTTTATTTGAATTTTAAAAACAAATTTTTGAAAAATATTTATTTTCTTACATCATTGCTAATTTTTGGACAGTATTTGATTTCTCCCTTCAGGTGCATTCCCTGTAGTTCCCCCCCCCCCCCCCCACGACCACAGCACCCATGATCCATCACCATAATCCCTTATGCTCTTCCTTGCCTGTTTTGACCCCTCTCGCTCCTCGTGCTGTGTTGTATGCCTCAGATCTATGGTTGGATTGCAATTTTGGCTTTTCCTGACCCTGGTTCAATTTCCCTATATTCTGCATATAAGTGAGACCATCTGATATTTATCTTTTTCCTTCTGACTTATTTCGCTTAGCACAATCCCTTCCAGCTCCATCCATATTGCTGCAAATCACATGAGTTTATCTGCTTTGATTGCTGAGTAATATTCCATTGTGTATATATACCACATCTTCTTGATCCAGTCATCTGTTTTGGGGCATTTAGGTTGTTAGGTAACTTGATTTTTTTAGCCACAATATTATTCCTTTTCCTCTGTCTGAATAGGATGCCTAATGCCAGTGTCTTTTTTTCTGTCTTCTTGTATCATGTATATAATTATATATACACATTATATATACATAGGTGCATTTATCAAGAAACATAAATGCATGGTGTATGCCTAAGAGTATTTTGACTATCTAATTGTTATCCAGAATAAAATAACAAATAACTTTGGGATTAAACAGTAAACACAGGAAGAATTTTCTGGTCAGAGCAACAAACACAGTAATCCCCATAAAAATAAACATTGGTGCGTAAATGAATAAAAGAATAAACACAGAGCATGTGACTTAACTGGAGGGCCATTTGCTATGCCAGATGTTGAGTTGTAAATTAATACTAGGAATTGATGCACAAAGAAATAAATGCAATTAGTTGCCTGGTGAACATTAGCCAAAATGGGACACTAAGTATTGATAGGCAAGACCCTATTAGCTTATGAACTGTTTCCTTGGTGAATGTTAGGTAGCCTGGCAGTCTTGTCCAGTGAAACATCCTTGAAAGCAATTGAAGGGTGGTAGTACCCATAGCTCTATCTGCCCTTTCTATTTCTGAATACTCTTTGTTCATGGCAGGGAAGGGAAATGAGAAAGTGGTGTGTTAACACCCATGGGAGGAAATTCCTGGGTTAGAAGGAGTCTAATCAACTCTCTGAACCACAGAGGGATTGGGTAACGCATCCACACAGATACACCAAGTCTCTGCTTTTTGGTCTGTGGGATCTTTGGAGGGCCCTGCACTTGATTCAACTCTCTACTCTTGACATCTTGAAACTGTTCATGATTTTTTAAGTAGAGGCCCAGCATTTTCACTTTATAGAGGTCCCAGAGATAATGAAGGCAGTTCTGAAGCACAAACTCCTGCCCACCTGCCATGTGACCTTGAGTTCCTCCTCCCTGGGCCAGGTGTACCCATCCGTGAACTGGGGGCAGGAGAGGAAGGACTTTTGACTTTGATCTTTGACTGTCATTAGCGGTCTATTTAAAAATATTTAGAGCTGTATAACGTCCCTAATTTATTTTCAACAGAAAATTAGAAGGAACCCAGTGACTTTTGGTTTCTCAGAGAGCCTCTGCCCTCCGTGACACAGGCATGGCTGGCGCAGGCCGCTGACACATTACCAGCAAGAAAGAGGGGCTGACGTCTGAGAGAGAAAGCCAGGCCCAGGCTGTTTATCCTCTGGAAAGTGACAGTACCTGGGCAGTGATTGTGGGAGGAAATGAAAACGTGCGAAGTCCAAGAAACATGTGCCCACTAAACCACATGAGATGCATGGAAATGTTTGTGACCCGGACAGGGCCCTCATGGCAAAGTGCCTGAGCTGTCGCCCTACCCTTGAAATACAACTGAAGGGACATGAAGGCCCAGCCCATGTTAGGCACACAGAGCAAAATTCCTGTGGCTTCCAGTATGTGGGCCATTCTACAACCTTCATCCTTTACAAAAGTCTTCAGTTTCAAGCCAGTGATCAGAATGAATCTAAGATGACATGGTTCTGAAATCTATCTCCTAATTCTATTTGTTCTATGGAATGAGGGCAGGAGCAAGTATTTTTGAAGTCTATTTTGTGCCAAGCACTGTACTTGATTCTTTTCAAATGCTACTTCACTTACTCCACACAATCCTGCAGTGGACACATCTTCAAGCCAATTTTCCAGGCTCTAAGACTTTAAAGTAACTTGATCAGAGTCGTACATCTGGTTCGTGATGGAGCTAGGATTTTAACTCTTTTCTGTAAACTATAAAACAGAACCACTGCACTGTTTTCTATAATCTTGTGAGATTCTAGTGCCCTGTTCTCAGTCCAGGGAGTTCAGCAGGGCAGAGTGGGCGGCAGGCAGCGCCAAGGCCATCTGGCCAGGCAAAAAAGGAATTGAGCGTCTAGCCATGTGTGACCACGAGGTGGCGCTGCGAGCTGGGCGCCTGCTCATCTGACCAGAGGGGCCCTAGGAGGCCCCCCACGCCCCTGCCCTCACCCCTGGCTTTCCGTGCCGCTGCCCCGTGGTGCTTCTGCTCTCCCCAAGGGATGCTGGAGGCCAGTTGAGTGGGGCCTGTGGGGAAGTGCCCCAAAGGAAGGGGGCGCCTGCATAGAGTGGCTGGTCCTGGCCAGTCCTCCTGCTGGAGCTTTACTCCTGTCCCTTGGCAGATGTGCAAGTTGCTGGGCCCCGCCTCAGAGCTCAGTGCTTTCCTGCTGGAGCCCTGGCCTGCCCTCCCCTGTCTCTATCACTGCTTTGTCCCTATGTTTATGATGCCATGCTCCTTCCCCAAGGGCTCCTTCTTCAAGTGGGGCTTTGGGAGGGCCCAGCCTTGCCTGGTGAAATTCCCAGCTCTCTCTCCACCACCCCAGCATCTGAAGCCTCTCCTCCCAGGGAATGGAGGGGTGGAGAACCAGCTGTGGACTGTAAGGGCTGGAGTCTCACCTTGACACCCTCTTCCCATGCCTCAGCCCTATTCCATAGTCACCCATGGGTAACAGCCCAGGTGGCGATAGTGTTGTCGGGGGAGCTGGTGACAAGATGGGCAAGCTCCCACCCATACCTGTGGGCTGAATGTCCTGGGTTCTGAGTTGAGGCAGGGACGGGAGGAAGGGCAAGAGCCCAGAGTGACAGCCTGAGCAAAGGTGGAGATGTGCAAGGGCCTGACCAGTTCATGGAGTTGGAAGGGCAGGAAGAGGGGAGATGATGAAGGTGGACAGGGTGCAAGCTGCATCAAATAACACGAACAACTCCTGTCCCCTCACTCCCTCAAAACTAGGTCACTGGGCTTCTCCCCCAAAACTAGGTCACTGGGAGCACATTTGCCCAAGGCAGAGCTTGTCGGGGTTTGTCCATGTGGCCCCAGGGCTCCATCCAGGGAATGTTGGTGGAGTCTGATCAAATGATAGAAAGAGGGACTCTGTATAGTATTTATTAAATCAGGGACGGTTAAATGGTGGGTGGAGTGGTGGGGGAGGACAGAGCTCTCATTGTCCCGTGGGTGTCTCTGTGGACCAGCCCCTCATGCCCGCGTGGCCACTGCTGGCTGGCTTCCTCCCAGCACCTCCTCGCCCCACACATCCCAGGACACAGCATGACAAAAGTGAACAAATGCAACCTTTTCTTTATTTACAAATGACATGTTTCCATCCCTTGCCAGCAGGGGAGGGGTGTTGGTTGAAAGTGACAGTCTATTAAAAAGGCAACAACTTTTACAAAATGAAGACTAAGGAAAGAGCCCAGGGCTGGAAAGTGGAGATGCAGCTGTGAGGGTAGAGCACAAACCTGGGTTGTGGGGTGCCCTGCCTCCTTCCGCTGTATTCTCAGCCGGGTGAGATGTGCTGCGGGCCCTCTTGGGCTCAGGGACCAAGGGGGCCGAAACCAGGACTCGTGCCAGTGGGGTTCCAGGACCACATCGGCTCCTTAAGGGAGCACCTAGAAGCAGTACCTCAAGGGTCATGGGTGCATTTCCAGTTTTGTCAGAGGATCCCACCCCAGAATGGGAAACAGGCCAAATTGAGAGTCGAAGCCTGAAGCTTCCAGAGGCTCTGACAGCTGGTAAACTCAACTTAAGCCACCCAGACCAGAGTGCCATGTCCTAGGCCCTTGCCTGTCCTGCTCCCACTGCTGTAGGGTACAAATAGTAGGATGTGGGGAGCTCAGAAAGGGGAGAGGAAGGGCATGATTTGGAAAAGACAGAAAAGCACAAGGGCCCCAGCTGGGTGGCAGGATGCTGTCTAGTCACAGCTGCAGTACCTCAGATTATCACTTTTCCTTCTCTAGGTCTCAGTTTCCCCATCTGTCACATGAGGAGGCAGACTTTTTTCTCTCCAGTCTTTCCTATAACTAAAGGTCTACCTAGGGCTCTACAGGAAGAGGCAAGGATGAAGCAGGCCTCATGTGCCCAGAGCAAAGAGCAGGCTATGTCATTAACAGAAATCATGCCCCTGAGTGACTGGACCACGGGCCCACGGGGACACTCGGCCATGGACCTGACCTCTGCCCTGCAGCAGAACCTCCTGCAGGGCCTCCTTCTGCAGGTTGGCCCAGGCTTGAGGGAAGGCACTTTGGGGACAAGTAGGGAAGGACAGCAGGGGACTTCTTTCTGGTTTGGCATCGAGGACCCTCTGCTTATGGTTTGGGGGGGCAACATAGACAAAGTGGCAAAACTTTGCTCCTGGGTGTGGGTCCCAGGTCTAAAGCCTCTTCCCAGGTCCACAGCTCTGGTCCACAGCTCTGGTGATGATGCCACCACACAGGCCAGCAGAGTCCAAATTGGCATTGGCACATTAAATATAAATTATCCAGGACCCAAGGACGCCCAGGAAGGCAGTCTAATGTATGGCCCCAGGCCATGCCATTCGTCACAAGGTGTTGGGACCTCTGGCAGCAGATTCCTGGGTGTCTATGCAGTGCAGGGCCACCTTGGGGCTGGAGCCAGGCTGCCGGGGATAAGTGCCCTCCCGCACCAGGCGCCGGCACCACACCCCCTGGCCCATGCTGATGCTCTGCAGCGCCGGGAGGTGAGGGAGCAGCATCTCAGGAAGAGGCACCATGCCAGTGCCCGACAGGTCCAGCTCCTGTAGGGAGTCCAGGCCCGAGAAGACCTCGGCACCTGCCCACTTGAGCTTGGGGTTGCCTGACAAGTCCAAGACCTGCAGGCCTTGCAGCTCATGGAAGCCATAGGGTGCCAGCTGGGGGTGACCCTGCAGGCTGCCCAGTGACAGGTGCATGAGGCCAGTCAGCCCTGTAAAGGCACCTGGGCCTATGGCAGTCAGCGGGTTCCCATCCAGGCTCAGGTAGCGCAGGGGTAAGTCTCGAAGGTTGGGCACGGCGCGGAGCCGGTTCCAGGCCAGGTTCAGGCTCTGAATGGTGGGCGTGGGCAGGTTGGCCTGCCCAGGGTGGCGCAGGAGGCGGTGGATGAGGTTGTGGGAGAGGTCCACGTGCAGCGCCCTGCCCTGGCTGTGGGTAGTGAAGGCAGACATGGAGACCTCATGGAGCCGGTTGTGGCTAAGGTTCACATCGCTCAAGGGTGAGCTGGTGAAGCTGTCGGCTGGCAGGGCTGCCAGGCCATTGTGGCTGAGATCGAGTGACTCCAGGTAGCGAAGGCGGGAGAAGGCCGTGGGTGAGATGCTGGTGAGCAGGTTGTGGCTTAGATCCAGGCCAGCCAGCGTGGTATAGCCTGGCCCAGCCAACACCGACTCGTTCACCGTCTCCAGCCGGTTGGAGGAGAGGTCCAGGTGGGCTGTGTCCAGGGGGATGGGCACAGGCACAATGTGGGGGCCCAGCCCACTGCAATCCACTCGCGTCAGGCTGAAGCTGTCGAAGAGGCCGAAGGTCTCCACCTCACACTGGCATCCTGGAAAGCATGGCCGGGTCGTCTGGGCCCCACTCACAGCCAGCAGCAGCAGCTGGGGCAACAGCAGGGGCCACGGCATGGTGGGGGCTGAAAGGAGAGCCACAGATGAGGGCTGATGGCAGGCACCCCGAACCAGATGGCCCCAACCCCACCCCATAAGACACCAGCCAGGAAAGCTGAACACAGCTGAAAGTTGCCACCGATTCCCCCCAGTCCTCCCAGGATGTTTTCCTGAATGTCTCTTCATATAACTTCTAGTCCCTGGTCCTCTCCGGCTTCACTTTCTCCCCTCTGTATGGTAACTCACTTAGGTCAAGGTGGATTTTAAACTGGAAGCAACAGAACCCTTTCTAAATAAGATTAGCAGATGGAAGCAGGCCTGTTCTGCCTGAAGTGAGAGTGGGACCTGGAACCTTGAGCGTCTGCCCACCCTCTTTGCTGTAAAATATGGAGGAACCCAGCTGAAAAGTCCTTGAACCAGACAGTTTCTTCCACTGACCTCTCCAAAACCTAAGCCTGAGTCCACGGCTGGTCTCTACCCAGGCCCTACCAAGGCCAGACTGCAGCTCAGGGTCAGAGTTAGGGTGCTCCCTTCCCTCGGCCGAGCCTGTGCTGGGCTAACCGCCCCACTCATGACCTCCTTGAACCTTCACAACCACGCTGCAAGTCAGTGATTTCTGTCTCCACTTCAGGAAGAGGGAACTGAGATTTAGAGAAGTTCAGCGAGCTCTGCACAGTCACACAGCTGAGTGGCAGCGGAACTCAGGGGGATACAGAGGAGCTAGTTCTCAGTATGGGTCTCAGGCTGGGCCAGGCCTGACACCCATACTCCAGTCTCCCTGAAGGAGGCTCTCTTCCTCATGGGCACTGCAGTGACGGCCCCTGGTCTGGCTGACATTGGCTGGGTCCACAGTCCTAAGTCCCCTGACAGGGTCTGTCCTCCAGGGGCTGATCCTTCATTCCTAGACTTCCATGTGGGCACTGAAGACACATGTCCCAAGCTGCTTTCTCTCTGCCATGCCCCCACCCCTGGCTGACACAGCCATTATACCTGTCTGGCTTTTCCTTTCACCTAGGGCTGAGCTGGTTTCTGGTCTCCCCATTATACAGAGGAAGACACAGAGGCCCAGAGAGGTTTTAAATGGTCTCACTCCAAACTAGTAAAAAAACGGGTCAGGATTAGAACCCAGGCCTGCTCAATTCCAATTCCTCTTTTCCATCTGCTGCATCCAGCTATACTGGCAGGACAGTGGGTGGAGAGACAGGCAGGGTCCAAGAGGGGTTTTTTTTCACACATGCCATGATGCAAACCACTTCCTCACTCTGGGCCTCGGTTTCCCTCTCTGTACAATTATAACAGTAGCTGCCACAGATGCCAGCTACCACATACCTGCACATTGTCACATTCAATCCTCAAAGCCCATGAACATCTGTCTGACCTGATGTCTGTGTTCAAGCCCACTGGAGCTCCTTGGACAGTGGTGCTCCCTGATGCTTGCAGGATAAGAGAGGGTTGAGCAGTGAACGCTTCAAACTGTAGTTACCCCACCCCCAGCACAGCAGCCACTGCCAGGAAGACAGAAGGCACCAAGCCTCACCCCAGGTCTCTTATTTGGGGTGGCACTGGTCCACACCCCTGCCACTTATTCCTCCACCCAGCCAGCCCAGTCCTTTGGGAAGGGGATGGGGAGAGGATGGGGCAGACCCAACCTGCCCACCTTCTGGTGGGGTAGGGGGAGCAGCAGGCTCGCATTACCAGGCCTACATGAAATTTTAAAGGGGTAGCCACTTGTTCTGCACGCTGGCTCTGCCCAGGGGCAGGGAGAAGGGGGGCTCTCCTCCCTCACACCCCTATTTGGGCCCCTCTTTCCCCACCCCTTTCTTTTGTAGCATCCAATTTGAGGATTAAACCCAGCCCAGGTGCATCCTGGGCTTGGTCCCAACTGAGGCGGGTCAGAGCGCTCAACGTCTGGAAGCAGAAGGAAAATATTAAGTTGCTTCAGGCCTCTTTTGTTTCCCTGGGTGAGCGCCTCACAGCAAGGGCTCATTACTACTACCGGGCCAGGCAGCACCTTTCTCACTAAGCCGATCTCATACCCACCCTTCCTGGGGTTTAAACAAACACTGTACACACACACAGTCTCCCAGATTACCCTTTGGCTCCCAGAGGTGATTATACAACGTGCCTATTAAATGTCAAACGGCCCCTCACGAGCCCCTGCTTATATAACCACAGTCTGAGAGGTGCCCATCTCCAGGCCTCAGCCCTGTTCTCTGTCTCACAGGCAGTAATTTCCACCCTGCCTTCCTCACCCACATTCAACTTTTACTGAAGTGCAACGCAAACTGGGGAGAGCTGTGCAGGCGCGGGGTGGTCATCACGCAGCTGTAACTGTGAGACTGAGTGGCACTAGTGAAAGCTGATGTAAAGGGAGCAGAAGCAATGGTGGAGGCCCACCTGGTTCCATGCTTGTGATGCCCCAAGGCACCCTGGACACAGTCCTTGCGCAGTCCTCCACAGGGCACACCTGCCCAGGCCCCTGCTCCGTGCCAGGCCTAGATGTTAGCAGTGGAGAGTGATGACGGTGACACCTGGCCAGTCCTCACCCCATGCGGGTGCTGGACACCTGTTCAGTCACTCCATGGCAGTCTTAAGCCCATATTGAAGTGGAGGAAACTGAGGCCTCGGAAGGAAAGGTGGCAGAGCCAGGACCTGAACTCCGGGTTTAAGTGGGAACACATACTCCTACAGGTGGCTGGGAAAACACAGCTCAATGCCCAGAGCCCTCGGGTCAAGTCCCAGCAGCCAGGGACTGGCTGTGAGGTGGTGATGTGGAGCTATTTCATATTCAGAGGCTCCAGGGGTTTCCTGAAGTGACAGCAGAGCCCAGAGACCGCTCAGGGGTGTTGTCAGGCTGTTGGAAGAAAGAGGAAAAATGTGGAAGCAACCTCCCAACTTTGGACCCAGAAGTGGGCAAGGATGGGAGTGTGGCTAGTGGTCTTTGAGAGTCAATGTCCCTGAGGCAATGCTCCTTTTGGCATCCTAACAGGAAGGGGACTGCTCTCCAAGGCCATTGTGTGAGAGCCCCAGAGAAGCTGGGCTACTACCCCAAGGCCCTCAGCAAAAGGGCTCAGGAGTCCAGGGAGCAGACCATTTCCAGAAGGAAGCTGAGGGAAGCTTAAGAAAAGTCCTGTGGCAGGCACAGGCCTTATAGTTACAAAAGGCCTTTGTTCATTCGATGCTCTGAGTGTCAGGCTGCAGAGCAGGGTGTGCAGTCCCCGGCTTTAGCACTGAGGAAGCTACAGCCCAGAGACTGTGTAGTGACTTGTCCTCGGCCCCCAGGGCGGGGCTGGCTGGGGTGATGCTCAAGCTCTGGCTTCCTGACTCCCGGACCCGGCTTCCTGGCCCTCTCAAGATGGCTGTCGAGCTCTGCTAGGGATCTTACAGCATCAAAAACCATGTTCAGAAGAGTTTGCAACCTCATGGAGGGGCCGACGTCATAATGCCAAGTGACCTTATCAGAGAAAATGACATGTCTAAGAAAATTATAGCTATGCATTAAAAAATAAAAAGCCTGCCCAAATCCTAATTTTAGAAAGATCTCAGAAAAACCAACACAACCGTGGTTTTTCTCTAGTGGTAGAACTCTGTGTGACTTAAATATGTCTTTATCCCCTGCCCCCCTAATTTCCTCTCTTTTAGTAAGAAATATAGAAAACACATCGAGTGACAAAGTCTCCTAGCAGGATGGCCTCCTGGCTATGTCTGCTTTCTCTGGTCTGGCTAGCCACAGTCTCTGAACCTCAGTCCTCTCATCTGTAAAATGGAGTTTTTTGTAGCTACTTCGCAGGACTGCCATGGAGATGAGGCAAAGTGGTAGAAGTAAGGCACCTAGCAGGGGTGGGGAGCAGTGTGGGCTGCCCTGCCTTCCTGCAGAGACAAGGAGCAGTAAGGTGGGGGTCAATGGGTGGGCCTCACCCCAACACTATCTCTCTTTTTCCTTCTTGAACAAACGTGTATCAAAGGTTCAGCACCTCCCAGACACTGTTTCCTAGTAGGGTGCTGGAACCAGGGAAGGATGAGTGACATGAGTTTCTCTTGACAAAAACCAACAGCCTTAACTTAGTGGTAGAGGAAAGGCCTTCAGAGAGCTGGAAGGTTGGACACCAATTGGCAGTGAAATCCAGGCAGCTCGCGATATCTCCCTGGACTTCAGCTGTGATCTGGGGTAGCAATGCTGGTCTAGTCAGGCTCAGAGAGAATGGGTGTGAAGAGTAGACTGAGAAAAAGAACACTGTAGAGAAAAGAGACCCCAAGACGCAGGTGCCTTTTCATTTGAGCTATGCCCATTGCATACATAAATCTCCATCGCAAACACAATTAATTGAACACTACATCACTGCCTGGGGAATCTACAGAGGATCTCTGGGAAGTCCCTCCCTACTGATCAGAATTGGCCATCATGATGAAGGAATGCCAGGGAACAGGAGTCACCTGATAAACTGGTTGACTTTGGAAAGTGACATCCTCTTTCTTAGCTTATTTCCTCACCTGAAATGGAGATATCAATCCCTTCCTCAGAAAGGTTGCTGTGAGGACAAGCAATCACAGGCACCAGGACACTGACAGATGCACACTCATGGGTGCTTGTGTCTCTCCTGGGCTCCACAGTGGAAGGAGGCCCCTCAAGAGAGCACTGAAGGACCCCCCTCATCTCCTTCAGGGCAACAGGGCACTATTAAGGGGATGGCCCCAGAGGACAAACAGTTCAAGTCTTAGTCCCTGCTCCAGATGACTATTCACATTTTCTGACAGTCCCCTCCCCTCTCTGCACCTCAATTTCTCCAGTTTCACAATAAGGGGTTTAGTCTAGCTAATCCAGTTCTAGTGTTTCAGGATTTCAAAGTTCAACAAAGCTGTTCCTAAATCTCTACATACTAGGCCATGTGAGGCCTGTGTGGGCTGGGGGGTGCCCGGGCCCCTGTGTTCACGGGAAGGTGGAGGGTAGGCTAACAGACCAGCCACGGGGACAGAGGACCAACTGATAACAAGATCACTAACACTGGCCTTAGGGTAGGCAACCAGGATTCCAGTTCCAGATCTGCCACGATCTGTGGGGCCTTTGCAGTTTTCTTCATTTCTTTGAGCCTTGGTTGTCTCACTGGTGTAGCAGTAGGAACATGTTTAACCTGGGACCTGTGCTCTCCCCTCAGGAGAAAGAGAAAAGCAGACAGGTGGCTACCATAGGCGGCCAGGGGTAAAAAGGACTCTTTGGCTGAAGACTTATCACTTCTTTTTTCATCCCCAACCTGCAGATAAAAAATGCCCACTGATCAGCCAGGTTATAGCCACAGGGTGGGAGGAAAGGGCCTAGACACTGCCCCTACTCCTGGTTTGGGGGACAGGGTATAAGGACCCGTGGGACAGCGGCTGTGAATTATTCATTGTTGAGCCCACAGTGACTCCAAGGGAAATTTGCTGATGACCTGGGAGGTCAAAAGAGTAAATGATGTGGCCCTAGCAGGATTTCGGGCAGGATTTCGGGCAGTCTCCCCACCGAGACACCTCAGACCCTGCCAGGAGAGCCTCTCAAACAGCCTCGGCCACATCACTCCCCTTCTCCAAAATGAAATCAAGTTCTCCCTCTCCCTAACATGGAGGCATCTGGAAGTTGCCCCCACCTCTTCCCTTGCCCGGCTGAGATCGCCATCTTGATTTGAGCCCACAGTGACAACCTCTGAACAACGCTCAGTCTCCACTCACCATTCCTCAAACTCAGAGAAGTCCTGGGCTGTGAGCGAGAAGACCCCCTGTCTTCTGTCTCATCGCCACGCCCTCTCAGGCAGCAAGGCCCAGAGAGGAGCGGTGACAGCAAGGAAATGGCAGTGCAGGACCCAGGACCTGGGTCCAGATGCCACACATAGAGAGCAGTCCAGCCCTCACCCACCCATCCTGCCCTAGCCCTGCCGGCAGAACAAAGCTTGCCTGTCCATCCAGGCTGCAGGCTACCTTTCCCTCCCTCCCTCCCTTATTTCCTCCCGGGCTCCTCTT
This sequence comes from Talpa europaea, assembly GCF_964194135.1. Classification (NCBI taxonomy): domain Eukaryota; kingdom Metazoa; phylum Chordata; class Mammalia; order Eulipotyphla; family Talpidae; genus Talpa; species Talpa europaea. The sequence goes on along the minus strand of NC_140073.1, from coordinate 48,495,248 downwards.
GCTGCAAGATCCTTCAGATGAAAACTGAGTAAATTCTGTCTTTATTTGCCTGCTTTATTTCCTGACAGGAAGTGTCCGCAGTTTGGGGCAGTGACCCTGCCTTCTTCACTGCTCATCCCTCTCCCCACCAGACAGGAGTGAGTGTGGCAGAAACAGCTGGAAGGACAGAGTCCAGCGGTTAGGAGTCCACCCCCGGATTCAGACCCCAGCTGTGAATTCAGCTCACTGCCTACTGGCCTCAGGTAAGTCTCAAATTTGCTCACTCTCTGGGTCCTCAACAGGGACGACACAGAGCTGGAGAAAGCATTTTTCGTGATCGCAAGTGAAGCATTCAGTCTAGTATCTGGCACCTGTCTGGGAGACAATGACAGCGATGATTTATTAAGCTTCCTGAAGGCCGTGATCATGTTACTTTTCTGTCTGTTTCTTCCAACCTTAGTACCCAGTGCAGGGGGAGCCCCTGGCTGGTCTGTAACTGCCTGTGCTGTCTCTAGTCACTGTGCTGGCATCCGCTGCTAGGACCCCAGTCTCCCTCTTCTGAGAGGACCTGTCTGGGATTAGGTGGTCTAGCTCAGGACCTCATGGTCCATGTTGCTGGCCCATCGTGCCACAGCACTGCATCTCAGGCCCATAGAACTTGCCAGCTTGTCATCACAACTTCCAGAGGGAGCCCCTGGCACAGGAACAAAATGGACAGGGTACTGAGCCTCGGCCTAGACCAGGGCCTCACCTGAAACAGGCCTTTGCCTCCACCAGCTGCTCCTCAACATGGAGCTGCCTCCTACCCTGCTCCCCTCTATCATGAGCTCACCCGTCCCTGACGCCAGAGAAATCCCCAGGTGGGAATTCCATTAACGTCCTGCTTCACAGCCACTTAGTCAGCTCTGGAAACGCAAGGCAGAAAGAATTTCAGGGCCAAACTCCCAGAGCCTTGAGGGCCAGCTCTTCCAACAGGATCACTAATGCCGCACATCTGTACAAACACATCAGCAAACCACGCACTTCTGCACCGGCAACTCATTTCTGCCTCACCACAGTTCTTGACTGTGGGGACTGCTATTTTGCAGACAGGGAGACTGATGTTATTCAGTTAGGTAGTGAGAGGAACCAGGAATCCAGATGCCTTAACTCCATATCTGGTGCTTCTTATACCACTCTTTCTCGACTTACAAATGGGCACGCTAGAGCTGATGGGGCTGGACTACGGCCACAGGTTTACCTGTCTGTCCTCCTGTGGGCAAGGATGGAGTTAGATTCATTTTTGTGCCCTTGGACCTGAGCACTGGACCTGGCACAGATTTCTAGAGGAAGATATATCAGGCACTTAGGGTACAACCGCCTCACACAAAGACATTTCTCGACCTTTCCAATGCCTCATCAACGATCATCTGTTCGGTCACTCTGCAGGATCAATAAGTCAGATGCTGTTATTTATCTAACAGCTGCATGCAGAGTCCAGAGTCACACAACCAGTGTGAACAGGGGCTGGATGGGGATCCAGGTATTCTGACGCCTATTGCCTGGCCTCCTGTGATGTCATCCTTGGAAAGGCCTGGACGCTAAGCAACCTCACCCAGTGAAAAAAATCTACAGGAAATGAGCAAGCTCCCAATACTGTTTTCTCTTTCCAGTGTCTTCTTCCAGAAGATGTCCAAATCCTTGTCAGTCTGAGGCAGCAGAGTGGACACAGTGGGAGGCAGTCTGGGTCAGAGGAAATGGCCTTTGCAGCCAGGCTGACTGGGCTCCAAGCCCACAGAACCTCAACGGACTATAAACTTGCATGAGCTCTCACTCCTGACTCTAAGCCTTCATCTGTAACAAGGGGCGAAACCCCAGTTTTGGTCCCTGCATAGTGACAGTCCCACTGCACCCCATCACAGGATGGTTTCCCAAAGTAAAGGAAGACATCCCCACGCCTGGCGCAATGCTGCTCATTGCATGTGGGTTCCTGCCACCTTCTCCCGCCCCGCCCCCCCCCACACACACACACAATGGGTGACCTCAGAGCCAGAAAAGAAAAAGGCAGAGAAGCATCCAAATGCATTCCCTAAGCCTAGAACTCTCTCTCAATACCCATATTCAAGGCCCAGCTGGGGTTACTAGTACTGACCAGACTTTATAGGGAATGGGTTCAGGGGAACTGGAAAGATTGCAGAGGCCAGAGAAGGCTGAAGTTTTCTATGCAAGACAGGATGAGAGACGGGTACTGTCTTCACCTCAACCTCCCTCAAGCCCAGCAGTGGCCTCACCCTGTTCAGATTGGGCCCAGGAGTCCTCCTGGTCCAGGTTGCTCCAGCAGCCTGGTTATTGGCAACCCTGCCTCCAACTGCCAGCTATGCTGGACACCTGAGCACACTTCCCAACAGAAGGCTGGGACCCCACCCCTGCTCCTCTATGGAGAGCTTGTTAGTCTGGAGATGCCTCTCTCTCCTCACAGGCTGCTCCCTCTGACAAGGTGACAAAGATGCCTTCCTTCTCTTGTCTCACTCATTCAATTCAAAAGCCTCCTCCTCTGTGAGGCTTCTCAATCTAACCTGCCCCCCTCATCCAGCAAAAGGTCACCCTGACCATGGTCCCTGGACTGCCCCAGTAAAGGATTAATACGTTTTGTGGCCTGTGGTCATGTTGGAAGCTGTGGGGCCAGCCATGTGAAGAGGAGATAAACCAGATGAGTAAAAGGTCCTAAACAGAAAAGCTTCCCTCTGCTTTGGCTCAATTGGCTCAAGTCTGCAGGATACTTAGGACTTTGCCATGTGGGGAAATGAGGTTTAGGACCACCAGAGAGGCTGTCTCTGCCTTCTATTGTCAGTGCCATCCAACAAATATCTGTACCTAACACAGACGACAAACCACTCTCATTCTGTTTGCATATGTAAGTCATCCTGCTTAATGTTCACAACAAATCAGTGAGAGAGACAGGAATCACTATCCTCATTTGAAGGATAAGGAGACTGAGAAGCAGAGAGGTAAAGCTACTTGCCCAAGCCCACAGAACTAGGAAGCAATGGAAAGGCAGTGAAATCCAGGTTTTTCTGATTCTAACAGGCTGGAGCCACTAGGCCTCTAGATTGGTCTCCCAGGGCCTCCCCGGTGGCTCAGCGGTTGAGCGCTGGGTTGTGAAGCTGCCTGCAGTCTCTGCAGTGCCGGTTCAATCCCTGGCCACCAGGTGAGGGTCCCACATGGCGCACAGACCTCTCCTGCCGCCCGCTGCTCCCCTCAGCAGTGTACTTCGTCAGTCTGCCTATTCTGCTCCCTGCTCTGGCTCTGGTGAATTCTCTCACCCTCCCGCGCTTCTGACTGTACCCAGTGCTTGTATAAATAAATAAATAAATCTTAAAAAAAAAAAAAAAAATAGATTGGTCTCCCAGTCTTCAGCACCAGCCACAAGCCAGAGAAAGGTTTCACAGAATGACCAATCACACCCTGTCATGCCTTCTTAAACTGGCCAGCAGCTCTCCACAGCCTACAGGTTCCAATCCCAGCTCTTAACATCTGGCATTCATGGCCCTCATATTGGGTCCCTGCCTTCCCTCTGGGTCTCAAGTTGAATTCTAGTCCTCCACCCCACTCCTCTGCATCTGAAAATTCACAATGCTATCCATCTCTGAGCTATTATCAGAACACAAGAGTGGATCCCACAGTAGAAGACACTTCCTGCCTCTGGGGTATGTTCACTCTGGTTCCCCAAGGCTGCATTCCAGCCTTCCCTTCCTGGGTAGCATTGGCTCCAGGCCCATCTCCCTTCATCCCTCCCTAACTTCAAAGCCACCTTCTCCCCTCCCCCCTCCTTCAAAAGGGCAAATTAGTGCCTGGGAATTCGGTGAAGACAGAATGGAGGTGTGTGTTAAACCTCAAAGTGTTTCCAGGTTCTGGGCCCAACCAGTCAGCCAAAACAGGAGGGAGGAGAGACTGCTAGCACCTCCCTTTCCAGAAGGGAAACTGAGGCCTGGAGAGGGAAAGGAGAGTTCCTATGGTGGCGTCTTTTCCAGATGAGAAGCAAAGTACTAGGGTAAAGCCTGGGCGGAGGGCAAGAAAAGAAGGTACGTTAGGGTTATCTGGAAATATGGATCAAAAGCCCAGCAGACTCCTGCTGCCTCAGCCCTGCCTCATGGGTCAGTCTTGGGCTTTGCAAGTCTGGACTTCTCAGAAGGCTAGGGTAGGCAAGAAGGAAGGATTGGAAAAGTTCCTGAGTCACCTCTTGCTGAGGCCAAGTGTGGGAGGGCCAGCCCTCAGCTCAGGCTCCAAACCCGGGTTATCCCCACCGCCCACTCTGCGTTCTCACCCCATCCAGAGCCGGGTCCCTGCAACTCCCAGAGGCCCAGCAACCTGCCCAGCGGTCCACAGTGGGCAAGTGCTCTTCCCATTAGAAACCAGCCCTAGTAAGGGCTCTATCTCCGCAGCTCAGTTTGGGGGCCAGGATCTGGAGAAGTCATTGTCTTCTCATCTATGGGATCTGGGGACTGGACCCCCCTAAGCCTTGGGGGCCCGGAGAACGGATCTCCAAGCGGAGGCAGGGGCCGGGCCCGCCTCTCGGCTGAGCAGACACGTCTCTCACGGTCACATAAGCTCTTCTCTCCCAAAGAAGAGCTGGGCGGGCAGCACCTACCGCTCTCTTCTCTCTCCAGCCCCCAGCAAGGGCCCAGGACTGGCCACTTCCCTCCTCCCAGCTGGCTCGATTTGGGGTGTCCAGCACGCTCCGCCCAGCCCTGGCCCAAGGGGCTGCCGATCTTACCACCCCCACCCTGTACCCCTCAAGCCCTCTCCCGTCGGGCACTAGCCTCAGGCCTGTGGGAGAGGAGCTCAGGGAGGCTGTCAGCGCCCCCACCCCCTAACTCAGGCAGCCACTGGAGGGGGCGGAGAGGAGAACCCCGGCTGTTGCCCGAGGAACCGCGAGAAAAGTTTGTAGCCAAGTCGGGGGCCCGGGTGGACAGCGGGGGAGCGAGGCGCCGGGGCGGCGTCCGGCTCTCTGCGCTCACACCCTCCACGGACACCCGGCGACACGTCGGCAGCAGGGACCACGTACGCGGACACCGGCCGGAGCGCGCGGACACCCACAAACAGACGGGGCGCCCGGCGCGGGGACACGCGCGCGCAGCGGCCACGCGAGGCCACGGGCACACAAAGGCGCGGGCATGTGCCCGTCCCACGACCCAAACCCCAAAGCCCACAAGCGCGAGCTGCACGTGTCCACACAAAGACCCCGGAGGCCCCGGCCCACGCCCCCCGCCCCGGCGCAGCCTTTGTTTGGGGGCGCCTCTCCCCTGGGCGGGCTCCCCGGGCCGGCCGAGCCCCGGGCATCCGGCGCCCGCGGCGGACACCGTGGGTCCGAGAAAAGTTGAGGGGCTCCGTCTCCGCCCCGGAGTCCAGCGCCGCCCGCCACCCGGATGAGAATGTTGGGGTTCGGGGCTCCGGATCCCCGCCCGCAGCACGGATTCCCGCTCCACCCGAGGAGGGACCCGCACCCACCTGGAAGCTGCACCGCAGCCACCTCTGCGCGTCCACCCAGGCGGCCCGGCCGGGGCCCTCGGGCCGGCGCTTTTCTCACCGCCGCGCGGCCCGCCCCCCGGCCCCCGCCCGCCGCCGGGCGCCCCCCCCACTCCCCGCCCACCCCGCGCCCAGGGGCGGCTGCAGCGGGCGGCCCGCGGCCTAGGGAGTGTCGCCAAAGCGCCAGCCTTTCCTGGCGCGCTCGCGGCCCGCCCCAGGGAGCGTCTCAAAAGTACGCCCTCTTCAGTGGGTCTCGCTCCAGCTTCCTGGAGCCCAGATCCCCGCCCCCTCCTCGAGAGTCTCGGCAGATGGCCTCGCGGTCCAGAACATCTGGGGGGGGGGGGGGTGTCTGTGACACAGAGAGAGACGCTATTCCCTCTTATCGAATTCATTACCCTCATTTTAAAAAAACGGGGAAAGGTCTAGAGAGCTCAGCAAGAGGAAGACCAAGGATCTGAATCAGAGAAAGGTTGGTTGAAAGATGAAGCAGCAGAGAGGAGAGAGGGTTCAGGCAGAAGAGCTGGCAGGAGAGGAGGGGGAAGGCATCAGACTTACTTTTTCTGGAAAGAACCATCTACTTCTGGTTCAGTTTCAAGAAACTGTGAGACTAGGCAGCAGCTTGTCTGTGCCTCCCCAGTCAGCCCAGCCTTTCCTACCCCTCTTTATGGTAAAAAGGGCAGGAAAGCATCCAGAAAACTTTTGAACATGGGGGTGCAAGGGAGAATAGCCTGGTGGATGCATTCCCTAGAAGGGGGGGGGTGAATTTGACTCCCCCTCTATACATCCAGGCATTGTGAAGGATGAGGGGAATCCTGGGGAATCTCAGAAGCATTTGGCCAGCTGCTTGAGGGAGACTTTGATCTTGAACCCTGGACCTCCCAGGAACTTCTTCCTGCTGTAAAGTGGCCCTCTGGGAACAGAGATTGGGCAATGTTCCCCCTGTGGTAGCCCAGACTTGCACACCCAGTCTTTTTGCTCCGTCTCTTCTTATTACTTTTTAAATATTTTAATTAAAAAAAAAAAGTTGCCTGGGCTTGTGTGTGTGTGTCTGCCTGCCTGTCTGCCTGGGGAAGGAGGGGGAAGCAGAGGTCACTATTCTGGTCCTCGGGGCAGCAAAATCAAATCTGCTGCCTAGAGAACAGAATCTTCTTCCAAGCCCCACTCCCCCAAGTTCTTGGGTGGTCCTGACAACTCACCTGGGCTGAGATCTGAGGACCCTGCCAGTTAAGGCGGTGCAAGGAGAAGACCTGATCCATCTTATCAGTGGGGGAGCAGGAAGAACTCCCCTCTTTTTTCTCAGCCCATCCTCCTTCCCCAATTAGAAACCCAGCTGCCAGAACTGGGAGACCAGCAGGGGCCAACAGAGTCCAACCTGCTCTTTCAAACAGTCTTTGAAATCATGCTGCTGGCTCCTTTGCCTCCTGCCACCTCTTCACAGTGGGGCTTCATAAACTGGCTGCTGAGATTCAACTCTGCATCAGTGTCTCTGCATCCTGGGGATCTCCAGAAGATTAAGTCTTCCTACTTCCTGAACCCTCTACCCTGTTTTACTTGGTGAACCCTCTCCCCCCCTCCCTTGTACTGGGTTCAGGTTCCCTAGGTAATTCTGCCACCTCTTACAGGCTCTGGATAACCTTTGTTAGGCCAGTTACCTAACTTGCCTAACAACTGCAAAAAGGGCTTTTGTGAGGAGTCAAGGAGGTAACTTAGTAATGTAGTAGTGTGGCCCACAAGGAAGCACCATTGTGTTGTTGTGTTAGCACTCTGAAACATCTCCCCACAGGGTTTGCTTTAGAATCTGGAAAACCAGCAGGCTTGGGAGGCTGAGTCAAGAATGAGCTCTGATCCTTTGGCCCAGGTATCCTATCAGCCAGCTCCCCTACTGTAGGGGAGGGCTCTCTTTCCAAGGAATCTCCTTTGGTCCTGTCCTGGGGACTTTCATCCTCCTCTCCTGGACATGGGCTTGTGGTGTGAGGCTCAAACCCAGTTAGCATCAGAGAAACAGACAAATACTCAGCTTCCAGGAAACTCAGGGATGCTAACTCCTGCTACTCTTTTTGTGTGCAGGGCCCAGCCAGCTGGGCCAGATTCTCTAAAGGGCCTCTCACTTCACATAAGCATCAGAAACTGCTCTTCACACCTTGGCCAGTGGCTGACCTCAGTGTCTGAGCACTTCCATTTTAACCATTTCCCCTGATCTTCCTAACTGGGAGATTACCTACAGAAGCTGTAGATAAGGACAGGCTAGCTGGACCCACTGTGCGTCAGGTCAAAGTTCTCTCTGCCTTCAGGCACCTCTCCCGTCTGTTGTCCACAGGGCAGCAAAATGGATCTTTCTAAACTGCAAATCTTCAAAATGCATCTTGACATTTGCTGCCTTAAAGCCCTTCAATGGCAAAACCTAAACACTAGTACAAAAAGGAAGAACAATGCAAAAAATATATAAACAAAAATTTTTTTAAAACCAACTCTTTGACTTAGTATTCAAGGCCCCTAGGATATGTGCTGCCCCCCTACCCCAGCCCCAATCCCTCTCTTCAGCCTCATTTCTGGCCACCTCATATTACATATCCTAAGCCCTACTCCTCTAGTCCCATGGATACTAGGTGGAGGAAGAAGAAGGAGGGTGATGCCTTTGCATTTTTCAAGTCTCTGTCAAATTACGCCCCCACAAACCTTCTGCCTAGCAAAGTTGGTCCCTCCTTCTATAATGTTGCCATACCCTTTGTACATATGCATTCTCATTTTCACCATCCTCTCTACCAATCTTGTGGTTGTACTGGCTATTGTCATATGCCAGGCCAGGAACTGCGCTAGAAACAGACTGCTAAAAGATCACTCTATCATTAAATCCCTACCCCACCCACAATGACAGTGGTAAGGCCCAGAGGGCAAGAGATCTTTTTCAGGGTTACACAGCATGTTCTCTGCAGAGCTAGATAAATAGAGCACCTGTGTGCCTTCTGCTAGTTGCACAATGTGGCAGAGTGGAGCAACCCTGGAGGCTGAGAGTTGAAAGTGCAAATCATTGCTTTACCTCGGCCTGTCCATGGCCTTTGGGTAGGTCAGTTGCTCCTCCTGAGCCTCAGTTTCCCTACCTGTAAAATAGGGATAAATGAGAAGTCCTGCCTCACAGGGATATAAGAAGGACAGATCGATTAATAAAGATGTGTTGCAAGCTGTAGGGAGCTGAGTACTTTTGACCACTTTGTCTGGCCAGCCTCAGTGTGACTGAAGGTGTTTGGTTGAGGTCCTCTTAGAATTCGCCCATTAGTCCCTTTGGCTGCCTTGTTCATTTCTCACCTTTTAGAAAAGTGAAGATGCCTTTCTTTGTCTCCCCTTATCCTAGTTGTCAAACCCCAAGCAGAAACTCTCCAAATCCAATGTATTTCTTTGAACTTCCAGGTATCCCCAAATATTTTTCTTACTCTGTTTTCTTCTCCCCAGCTATCAAAAGCTGGCAGATCTAAAGTTAATAGAGCACCAGGACCATGTGAAGAAATAAGAGAAAAGAATGATTGGTAGAAAAAGAACGCCTGTCTAAGCACACTCTGATTCTGCAGATATGGGCTGGCCTGGGGCATGCTGTATTTTTTCCATAAGCTCCTCTGGTGATTCTGATGTCATATGGGGGTGAGGGGACATGGCAGAATACCTTTGGGCTTACAAAGCCCTTCCCCACACACAGTCATTTTAAGCATCTGACCCAACTTCATAGATGGTCACTTACCACTTCCATTTTACAGATGTGGAAACTGGGACTCAGAAGTCACTCACCCAAGGTCACACGGGTAGAACTTAGAACTGGCTCTTTGAGATAAGCTAGCCGCTTCCTCTACAGGGCAGAATTCCATGCCTGGGCTTTGCTGTTGTCTCAGCAGTCACTGGGTGACAAACATGCCTCTCTTCTTGCCAAATCAAATGCTTCCCTAAATATTTCTCTCCCACTGTTCCACCTCATGCCTTTTCCCCTGCCTGGAATGACTTTCTCAGCCAGGCCACCAACTGTGTAGTCCTTGCTGTCTTCTGAGCTCTGCCGCCTCCTTCACAAAGACATTTCCACTTACCATATTTCCCTTCCTTTGAGCCGGGACGCTCTTGGTTGTTACCTTTATGCATTCCTTTCACCAGCCCTGCCTCTTGCTAAGATTGATGCTAAGATTGATGCCCTAAGATTCCCGGCTTTTGAGTTTGGGGTTCTGGCAGCTCGTTCCTATCTCAATGTCTTCCCCCACCCCCTCCGTAGTTCCCTTACAAAAATGGCCCCTGCTCTATTCAGTCTCTTGGTTATCAATTAACATTCAGCTCAGTGCCACCTCCTCCAGGAAGCTTCCTTGAACTTCCCAACCCTTACCTCCACCACAGGAAGAAGCCCTTCCTCTGTGCTTCCACGCCACAGGGGGGCTACTACCTCTATCATGAACCAGATTATTCATTCATTCTTTCATTTTGGCAAAGTGCAGGCTTTTGAGCCAAATTGCTGTGGTATGACTCTCAGAGTAGATAGACCTTAAACTACTCTCTCTGCCTATTTCTCTTATCTGTAAAGTGAGGGAAATAGTCCCTTCCTCAAAGATTGTTGTAAGGATTAAGTGAATGAGCTCATATAGAATGTATACAAGAGTGCCTGAATGTAGTGAGGACTTGATGAATATTAGCTACCACTACTGTGATTTATTAAGGCCTTCTACAGTATGGGAAAAACATTTGTAAAATTGGACAGAGAAACTGAGGCAGAAACCTGAGCATATAGCTCAGGCAGCTAATATTCATCAATTCCTCATTTCATTCAGACCACAGTGTGGGGCATTAATATTCATCAGTTGTGTGGGGCATGGAGGATTTGGGAGGCACGTAGTTTCTTTCTCCTTGCAGAGAAAAAAAAAAGAGAGAGAGAAGAAGTTGGCTTTGACCTTTGGTGGGGGAAGGAGCACAATAGAGAGGAGGTTCCTTCAGCCGCAGCCTTTCAGCTCTTCAGCCCTTGGGACAGGAGACCTTGGCTTACAAAATGGTAGAAGACTTTTGGTCAAATCTGTCAAGGTCTCAACCTCCAAATTTCCCAGATTGGCAGTGGTGGCAGTGGCAAGAGGGCAGGAACAAATTGTTTCCTAGCAGCTGCCAGAACTGGTCTCCTGCCAGGAGACTGGGTCCACACCTGAAGCCCTTCTCTACCTTGGCTTCCAGTCTTCAGTGAACCCAGAACCTCTGCTCCTCCCTGCATTCAGGAACTAAGACCCGATGGCAGGTAACACACCTGCCGCCACAGGAGCTGGGGGCTGGCAGGGGTCAGATAGCAGACAATATCCTGTTGTTGTCCTCATTTTCCTTATGAGAGGGAGAGTGGCTTGTGCAAGGTCACAGAGCTAACGAACATAAACTTTTCTAGACTCCCAGTCAAGAGCCCTTTTTAATCTCTCTCTATCACTATTGTAACTACATATTTTTCATTCATGCATCCTTCCATCCACTTGTCTTGTTGGGTTTAATCTGTCCATCCATCCAGCAGATGTTTACCTGTGAGTCTCTGACTCATGTTAGGGCTGGTACTGGGCTCCAGGAGTCACAATTTCCTCCTGGTCCTGTCTCCCTAACGTGGAGCAAATGGGGTCCTACCACCACACTCTGCAGTAGAGTCCCCAACTGGGGATTTGGGGTTCCACTACTGGCTTTGTCACCAATTGACCTGGGAAGAAGAGCTTATTAATAACATATTAATAATTTGTTAATAAGCAAGAGCAGCTTCTTAATTACATATTTGTAGGGACATTTCCAGGTGACAGTCTCCCTGACCATGGTCTCCTTGGCTCATAATTATAGCTCCCGCTCTAGGGAAAGCGGTCTCATTGACACTGGTCCTTGAGGGCAAATGAACCCTGGGGAACTTTGTTATCAAGCTTGGATGCATGATTATGTTATCTGCAAAGGGCAGTGTACTCAATTTATTGCTTTCTGTGCCATTACAAACAGAGGTAAAGAATGATATCCCCATAGAAGTTAATTGCCAGAATCACTCCTGTCTACAAACATACAAGTTACAGCAACTGATTTTCAGATACTATTTTGATGAAAGTTCATAGAATATTATATTATATCACAACTGGACACACACACACACACACATGAAACAAAAGCTTGACAGGACAATATAGATAATACATTCTTCTATTTTGTTTTCTGACCTTTTATTTTCTACCCTGGTCTCCTCAATTAGAAATAACAATGGTGGTGACAACCCTGGAAATTGATTTTAGATTCCATAGCAGGCAGTTTGAGAACCTCTGTTTTATTATCTCCTCTGTTCAAACAAAAAGATCAAAAGAAGGAAAGAGTATCTCTTCCTGTCTCGTTGCTCTACTGGCACTGCTCTCTCTCTCTCTCCTCTCAAGTCTTCCTCTGAAATATCCACTTAGAAATATTGACTGAACATTCACTGAGAAAATACCAAGCACTTAACTTGCCTTGCATCAATTAAACTTCTTAACTGACAGTCTCGATTTATGGTTTCCACTTTCTCCCTCTTCATTCCTACCCTCTGCAAAACCCTTGCTACTGCTAAGCTGCCACAGTTCTCCCCAGCAATCACCTGTGACACTTGTCACAGCCAGCTCTCCCCTCCGCTTCCCTCCTCATTTTCTCCCTGTACAACTAGCTGCTCCTTCTTGATCTCTTTTGCTGGCTTGATCCCAAGCCATCTGTGACTGCTCTGTACCCTTACTCTCATCCTGCATCCATCTCCTGGGCTTCTCACCCAGCCCCTGCCCATGCCTCCAGCTGCCAAAGAATGTGTCTGTATCGCCAACCATCATCTCTCATGTCAGTCTGTCTGGCTACTTGCCTGCTCATCCCCTCCACTTGAGAGTCCCCTAGGCCTCACATCCAACTTGCCTAAATCAAAGGTTTAACTCGCACCCACAAACCTGCCCCACCCAAGTCCTCATCTTGGGGAAAGGTGGCCCCCCTACACCCAGGTGTATCAACCAGGGACCTGGAACTTGTCCAAACGTCTTTTTCTTGCCCTCACCGGCTGTGTGCCCCTGAGATTCTCAAACCTGTCCTCTCCTTTGTTTGTGACACCTGACCCTAGTCCAGGTGATTGCATTTCTTGCTTTGACCATGGAAGTGACCTCCATGAGGTCTCCCTGCCTGCATATCATCACCTCTAGACCAAGCTCTTTGGAGTAGTCTGAGGATATCTTTTGAATGCTTTACTGATCTTGTCTCTCCCTGGTTTAAAATCTTCCCATAACTGTTGCCTTTAGGATGGAATTACAATTGTTTACCATGAAGAACCCTGTGCAAGCTGGCCCCACCCTACCTTTTCTGACTCAACTGCTGGCCTGTATCTCTGCGTTCCAGACAGATGCAACCACTGATTTTCTCTCTAACCGGAACACTAGCTGAAATCCCTTGCTTCCTCCAGTCGCAGCTAAGCAGACAGCAATTCAGGAGAACTTTTCTCCCTCTGATATGGGTCTCGCTCTCTTGCCTGGTGCTCCTGCAACTCCTGCTGCTTCTGTCACGATGCTCGCCACGCTCTGTCATAATTGACTTATGCTTATATTTTTTGTCTACAACTATGAGCTCTGTGGGTCTGGGGACCATGTTGTGCTTGTTGCTGTGTCCCCAGCATTGAGCTCAGGACCTCGCACATAGTAGGTACTCCATGATGATTTGTAGAAGATTGGGCTTTTAGACTTAATGAATGTTAGCATGGACTTAATGAGAGAAGCATAATAGCACCATGGTATTAGGAAGGAAGAGCAACCAGATGTTTGGAACATACACTTACAATCAGAGTCATAGGACATTGGGATGATGGAAATATAGTGGCTGGCTTCATAGCATGTAGACACATGGGGCCAGAGAATATTTCAGTTCTATCACATCCCGGCCATGATTTCAAGCAAGTTGACCAAGCTCTTTTTCTGACTTCTCAGGCCAGGGCCTGCCAGTGTGGGGACTGAGGGCAGAGAGACCATGGGCCCCTACTGAGGGCATACAGAGCTTGTGAAAGGTGGCGGGGGTGGGGGGGTTCTCTTTGTAACCAAACTACTGTCATGAGGCTCTGATTGGGAGACTTTAGTTGAGTTAGTTTACCCAATCTGATTGTTTTCTGAAGCATATTTATCTGGAGGCTCAGAGGACGAGCCTCTGCCCCAGCCTGGTCAGACCTACATCTCTGCTAATGATTAGGGCCAGAGGGCGAGGACAAGCACCCTTCAGGAGGATTCTCTCTAATCGGGACAGACTGAACTGAACAAATGGGAAATTGAGACTCAGAGAGGGTAGGAATCTTTCCAACGTCACACAGCATGTGGGGAACAGCCATGCTAGAATCTGCTCCTTTGGCCGCCCAGCCAGGTTTCTCTCATTCCCAACCTCTACAGTGCTTGACTATCTGGAGACATTTGCATTGGTCTGGAATGATAGGTATGATACTTAGAGTTTCTGAAGACATTATGCTCAAGGTCCATTCTTCAGATGCTGTGAGACCAGATAAGGAGAAATTATTTCTTAGTTATTATATATAATATATATTATTCTTAGTTATTATATATGTATATACATTAGTTATTCTTGTTAATTCTTTCTTACTTGATCACAGTGAGGTCATGTGGACAAAACATTTCTTACACACCTGTGTAAGATAAAGAGAAGAAAGAGGCTTTTAGGTCAGGCTTTGGGTGGAGTGTACACACTTATTACTTACAAGGCTCAGAGATGTAAAGCAACTTACGTGAAGTCACTCAGCTTACCAGTAGAAGAGCCAGGACTTGAACCTAGTCTCTGGTTCTGAGGCCCAAGCTGTTTTGTAACACCAGGCAGCGTATCTTGGCTATGCACAGCCTCAGGCTCTGGGAAGTGGGCAAAGCAAGGAGGCTGTTGCGAAAATGATGAGCTGAAACAGATGATGGGAACAGCTAGGCCAAGTGGGGAAGCGCTAGCTCTTACTCCACACAGACCTGGACTTGAATTTTCTCTGCTGCTTCCTTTAAGAACTGTCAAGACTCCATTTTCTTTTCTGTAAAATGAAGAAAATTATTACCCTGCAAGTGGTGGAAGTGATTCAATAGAATCACATGCAAAATCACCCAATACTGGTAATGCTAGTAATTGTTCAGTGAGTGTTTATTTAATTATCAAAAATAACAATCCACCACAATAAACTTTCTAGATGTATGCCTTCAGTAAAGACTTGCTGAATAACAGGGGTGACTCCGTTCACATACCTGCCCTCAGGGCTGAGACCAAAGGGTAAGGAGTGGCAGGCAGGGGCAAGGACTAATATTTACTGGGCTCCTGCTGTGTGCCAGGAAGTGTGCCAAGTGTTGTAATCACTGGCATCGCTGTTGTGAACACTCACAACAAAGTAGGTACAATTATTAGTCTGATTGTATAGTTGGAGAAACTGAGGCTCAGAGGGAAAGCAGTTGTATGGCTTGAGAGTGGATAAAGGGAGATTTCAATATCTGGCTGCTGTACCTGAGACTCCTGGGCTCGACCACACTCCTCTACATTCACATCTGCCCAGAACTTCACTCAGAACTGGTTCAGCTTCAGCTCCCCTGTGCTGGGTCACACTGGACCCACCTCAACCCAAGTGGGCTTTGGCCCCACTTTTGGGGCTTTGCCTGTCTCTGCCAGTCTCAAGTTCTCAATGCACTTGAGGAACCAGGAGGTGAGGTCCCGCCTGTGTGTCCAGTCTCATTTCCTACCACACACCTGCCCACCCCAGCGTAGCCAATGGTCAATATGCTAGGCCTCAGGCCAAACCCTCGAGTACCTTCTATCCTAAGTCTTTGTTCCAGCTGTTTCCACTCTTCATAGTAACTGCCCCCCTTTGGCCCGAAGACTGAAATCCTGAGTGTCTCTAGGTACAGGCCTAGGAATAGGGAAGGTCAAAAGTCTTCAAAGCTAGGGCTTAAGGGGAAAAAGTCAGCTGGTCTGAGTTTGGCGAGGAGGAGTAGAGGATGAAAGATGAAGGAAAGAGAAGGCAGGTAGAAGAGCAGGGCAGGAACCAGGGTACAGTTACATAAGGCTGTGTGCCCAAGGCCAGCTCAGGGCAGGACTCAGGAACTCGGGCAAGTGAAGAGAGTTCATCAGCTTCGGGTTTTTGTGCTATCAGAATAGACAATCCAATAACAATGACGCAAAGGAGGGCTCTCTTGGTCATAGCAATTATCTGGGGTCAGTGAACCTTCCTGCCCCAGCCAGCCCTGAGCCCTACTATTTGGTGCTGCAGGACAGAACCAAAAAGGAGACAGGACACTAGTCTGTCCACATGCTTTCATTTTAATTTCTGGTGGTGGCCACAGACTTGGACATTTCTAGAGTGCTCCCCAACCCTCAAGCTGTGGCCACCTTTGAGACTTACAGTGACCTCAGGAGGAGGCTGCATGCCCTCATTTTACAGACCGGTGCTCAGAAATAACAAGTAGTTGTCCAGGGTCCACAATGAGAAAGAGGCAGAGTTGGGGCTGGAAGACAGTCTCTGTGCATTGGGCACCTGTGACAGTGGCCCCAACAAATGAAACTTAAAGCCAACAACTTAGCTGGCACTTACAAAGGGCAAGATACAACTCTTGTCTTAACTCATTTGTTCCTCACAGTTCTGCCTGGAAGGCAACATTATTATTCCTACTTCTCATAAATGGAAACTGAGGCATAAAGATGTTAAATAATTTAATTCATGGAGGAACTAAGACCTGAATCCAGCCTCTCTGGTTTCTTTTTTTTTTTTTTATTTTAACATTTATCATTTTTTACATTTTTTTAGACAATATTTGCTTCCCCCCACCCCCTCAGGTGCAGTCCCCATAGAGTTTCCTTCCCCAAGGCACCCGTGCACCATCACCTCTGTCCCCTGTGCTCCTCCCTCCCTCCCTCTGATCCCTCTCCCTCCTCCTCCCCTGCAGGATGTCTCTGGTTTATAATTGGCTGTTTTTGCTTTGTTGTGTTTTGTACTGTTATTTTTTTTACACTGATGTCTTATTTGGTTCCCCTATATTCCTGCTATAAGTAAGACCATCTGATGTTTTTCTTTTTCCTTCTGGCTTATTTCACTGAGCATAATTCCTTCCAGCTCCATACATGTTGCTGAGAATGGCATGAGTTTATCTTTTTTGATTGCTGAATAATATTCCATTGTGTGTACATGTTTCCCTTAAAAGGGGAGACTTTAAGTGCAGGGAGTTTCAATTATGCTGCGAGGGTCCTGCCCTCTTTCTCGTGGGCCTGCCAGCCGGGCCCTGCGGTCAGCAGCACAATCAGTTGGCCTGAACATGGATAGGTGGATGGAGGAGGCATTTCCTCCAGGGAGGGCTGCCAGCCTCACTCAGTCTAGCAAAGGTCAGGGAGATTAGAGCACTCCAGGGAACTCTGGTACCTGCTCTGGGCGTCTCATCTCCAGGGGGAAACAGGCAGACCAAGTGGCCTGGTGGGGTGTGCCATGGAAAACTGGTTCCAACGGGGTCAGAACACTTGGGCAGATGTGATCATGGGGGCCAGAGCCTAGGGTTCCACCCTTGGCTCTGGCCCTGCTCACAGATCTTTGCCCTGAGCATCAGCCTCCCTGTCTCTACAGTAAGGGCTTGGTCAGTGTGCTTTCTCATGACGCTCCAGCCTCCCACACTCTGTTCTGCGTTATAACTCCTTGGTGCATCTTCTTTTTTTCAAAGAATGAGACTCCCTACCAAGTACCTTCTTTTTTATTTTTTAAAGAATGATTTATTTATGTATACAAGAACTGGGATATAGGCCAGAGGTGTGGGGGGTAAGAGGACCCACGAGAGACAGAGTGGGGAGCAGGACAGGTGGACTGGCTGAAATACACTGCTGAGGGGAGCAGCAAGCAAGACAGGAGAGGTCTGCTGCGCCATGTGGGTAGCTCCAAGGCCAGCTTGAGATCAAACTCATGCTGCAGAGGCTGTGGATAGCTTCACAGTGCTGTGCTTAACCCCTGTGCCACCAGGGAGGCCCAAGCACCTTTTAAGTTAGAAGGAGTTCATGGCTGCCCCACTAGCTGATTCTGGCTCTCTAGCAATTGTCCTAACCCAACAGGAACCTCTGCTGGTGGACAACAGGGCTGGTGTTCTGACCATACTCGTCAGCATCTATCAGACCATATTGCTGTGATGCTCTGTGGCCATACGACAGTCAGGTCATGTGAATATTGCCCCAGAAGAAGCAGTGCAGTGAGTGTAGACCAGACACGAGTTCATACCCTGCCTTGGCCACTAACTTTCTGTGTGCACACTTCTCTCCTCCCAACTTCAGTTTCTTCTAGGTCCCCACCTCACAGGGCTGCTGTCCTGAATGGAATAATGGGTACAAGGCACCTGGTAGGTAACAGACACTCAGAACATGTTTGCTCCCCTGTTGCAAGTGAATGAGAAATGTTTGGGTTCAAGGGAGAGGGAGAAGGATAATGTGGTATGATAGAATAAAGGTAGATTTTTGAGCCAGAAAGCCCCAAATTCAAAGTCTGGTTCTGTTCCTTACTCATTTTAACAGACTGAATTGACTGGCTCTAAAATCCACATGGTCATGTCCTTACCCCCAGTACCTTAGTGTGAACTGTTTTGGAAGATAGGGTCTTTATTAATGAAATTAAAATTAATTAATTAAGTTAAAATGAGGCCATAGGGTGGGACTAATTCCAACATGAGGTGTCCTTATAAGAAGAGGAGACTTGGTACTGACGTGGGTTGAGGAAGAGCGTCACATGAACAAGAAGACAGCCATCTGCAAGCCAAGCAGAGAGACCTCAGAAGAAAACAGCCCTGCTGACACCTTGATCTCATATTTCCAGTCTCTAGGACCGTGAGAAAGAAAACTTTTACAATTTGAGCCACCCAATTTGTGGTACGTTGTTATGGCGGCCCCAGCAAATGAATATGCAACATAGAATAGTTACCTTTTCTGTGCTTCAGTAGTGGTTAAAATGAGATAATGCTTGAAAAAGCAATAGCATACAGTAGGCCCAGAGCAAATGCCAGCTTCGCCTCCCCTCCAAACATGAAAGCAACAGTTGGCTCCGTCAAGGGAGGGGAGTGGATATGGTAGTGAATCATATTGGCCTCAGCATGAACCGACAGGACACCTGACCCTTGACCAGTCATTCATCTTTCCCCAGACAAGCAGCTCTGCCCTCAACCCCCTCCTGGCTTTTGACACTGGCTTTCTGTCTGGCAGGATGTGAGGTGATCAGGGTTCACAGAGGCTTTTGCCTCTGCGCATGCTTAGCAGCTAACCTCCCAGGAGTAGTTAACCAGCTTGCTTAGGCCCTGATACCAGGGTAGGGTTGGAGGGGTAAGGAGGGTGGCTTGGAGGTCTTGATGGTAATATAGTGGCCACATTTTCCAGAATTCTTGTTCACTGTGTCTTATATAAAAGTTTGCATTGTTTTTTTTATTGGGGTAAAGTTGGTTTACAACACTGTCTATGATTTGGGGGTAGTCACACCTCTTCAGATGTAAGTGATCACACCATGTGCACAACAACGCACCCATAATCTTCCACCACAACCCCTTATGTCCCCTCCCCCACTTTGTTCCACAGTCAGATTTTCTAGGGTTTGTTTTGGTTAATTTTGTCTGTTCCTTGTTTTGCTTCTTTATTTCCCACATGTGAGTGAGATCATCCTCCATTTGTCCTTCTCCTGATTTATATACATTATATGTTTATAGCAAAATCCCCTTCAGTTTCATTCTTATTGTTGCAAATAGTAAGATTTCATCTTTTCTTTTTTTTAAATATAACTGAATAGTATTCCATTGTACATCTATACCACAGCTTCATTCACTCATTTGTCGCTGGGGACCGAGGTGGTTTCCATCACTTGGCCGTTGTAAACAGCACTGCAGTGAACATAGGAGGGCATGCACACCTTTGAATTAGTGTGTTTTTGCGTTCTTTGGGTAGATACCTAGAAATGGAATTGCCAGATCATATTGTAGATCTAGTTTTAATGTTTCAAGAAACCTCCATCCTGATTTCCATGGGGGCTGGACTAGACTACGGTCCCACCAACAGCTGTGCTCTGTATCTTTTTTTTTAAAGATTCATTTATTTATTTATTTATATAAGAACCGGGGTACGGGCCAGATGCCGGGAGCGTGAGAGGATTCACCAGAGACAGAGCGGGGAACAGAACAGGCAGACTAGAAATTCACTGCTGAGGGGAGCAGCGAGCGTGAAAGGAGAGGTCTGCCACTCCATGTGGGACCCTTGCTGGCCGGATGGTATCGAACCAGCGCCGCAGAGGCTGCGGACAGCTTCACAGCACTGCGCTCAACCGCCTGAGCCACCAGGGGAGGCCCTGTGCTCTGTATCTTAACTGAGGTTCACAGAAGCCCTTTCAGATGGGCTGGCTAATGTCTTGAGACAGAGAAACTGAGACCCAGAGGGGTGAAGGGACGCCTCCTAATTCAGCAACACTGTGCTGGGTTAAGACATCGGTACCCAAATTCAGGATCCAGCTCTTTCCATCACCGGGACCACTTGTTTGCTCTCCAAGGCTCTGGGAGGCTGTGGGGTTTGGTGGACCCAGGAATCACCAGATCTGGGCTCAAGTCCCAGGCTGGGCCAAGGACGACTTTGTGACCCTGGGCAAGCCCCCCTCCTCAACAGACTATAGAGAGACTATGTGAAAGTTGGGGGCCACCTCTGCCCATGGAACTCTCAAGGCCAGCATTAATGGCAGCTATTGTGGCTGTTTCATAACTAACTGCTCAGTAACTGTCGCTGAATGGGATTCCTGGAGAGTCAGGAAGTGTGTCTGTGGGTGGGAGAGAGTCTGGCACTTCCAGGGGCCCCAAGGATTCCTGCCCACGTGCCTCCTTCCCCCAAAGCCTGGCAGGGAATATAATGGAGTGACCTGAGAGTGGGTGGCTGTGGAATTTACCTCCCCCTCTACCGTACCTGTCTGATCCCCTGTCTGCCTGTCTGCATTTTTGGGTTCAGTAAACACTGTTTCACTTTCTTCATAGCATCTATCATCATCCACATTTATCTGGACTATTATATTTTCTCTATCATCCACCCCCTCTCACCGCCATAGTCTAATGGTCACATGGCAGGGATTTTATCTGTGTTGTTCTGTGCCGTCTCTCTTGGGAGAGAGAATAGGACCTGCACGTAGTTGGTGTTCAGTCATTATTTGTGGAATAGATGAATAAATGAGTATATTCTTTGGGTTCAGCCCTTTCTGCACTTGGGGATGTTGAATTAAGTCAGAGCCTATCCCTGTTTTCTAGAGGCTGTCAGACTATTGGGGGAGGCAGATGCAGATACAGAGTCATCATGGTATGACCTGCCCAGTATTGAGGGTAAGAGAGAGGCACCTGGCCTGGGGGAAGCCAGAGCAAGTGGTGTCTGATTTCCTTGGGGAGCAGGCAGAGTTGGGTGGAAAGGCCTGTGAAGCCTTTCAGGGAACCGTCAGCTGAAGAAGTTAAAGATGAGTAAGAGTTGGGGGCAAAAAGGAGGACGCAGAATTCCAAGCAGAGAATAGCACTTGCAAAGGTAGGAAGGCCTGAGAGATCAAGTTGAGTCAGGGGCCTCTGAGGCTGTGGAGGCAAGGGCAGGGGCCGTGGGTGCTGGAAGCAGCATCTGAGGGGAGGTCTGACATCTGCACCACGGAAGGACAGAAGGACGAGCGAATCTAGAGCTGCAGTTGTTGCTCCCCTACTGCCTGGCCTTCCCAGGTTAGCACAATCTCCCCTTTGTCTCTGCCTCTCTCTTCCTGACTCCTGGGGGAGAGTGGCGAGGGCTTGGGGTCAAGGCCCATGTGGCCTGGCCAGGGTGACTTGGGGTGTAGGAGCTGCCACTCCTCTCTCTGTGCCCCGTTTCTCCTCAGACTCACAGTGGGTGGGAAATGAGAGCCTTGCAGGCCTCCCCTCCCAGAATTCTGGTGTGGTGGCGTAGAGCAGGGGCAGGGGACATGTGGTGGTTTTTCCAGTCAGGAGACACAGCTGATGGCCCCAGGAAGTGTGACTCATTCACCCTCACTAGGGACAGGGATCAGGATTCTGTCTCTTAGTCCTTCAACCAGAAACCTTCCAGCATAGGTAGCCACAGGGGAGCCATGGGGAAACTTGATCCCAGGGAGACGGATTCTGATCTGTCACAGACACTTGGGTTCATCTGCCACGTTCTGCCTTTTTCTGGGCCTCCACCCTCCTTTGTAAAATGGGCATAACAGTATCGGGCCTCTCTCTGCAGAGCCAGACCCTGCTCCTCATCCTGGATTTGGCCCTGGCTCACGTTGGGCAAGTCTTTCTCTTTTTTTTGGGCTTCAGTCTCCCCATCTGTGTGTTTGACTTGGTTTTCACATCTATTCTTTTGTTTTACTAATGAGAAGCACAGTGTTTACAGAACAGATAAACACAAGCAGTGCAGCCACCCAGGGGCCAAGCCAGCTCTTCAGTGAACTGTGTTGCAAATTCTGAGATAAATTCCCACTTCATGAGGAAAGCTGATTCCACTTCTTTTCCAAAGGTGCTGGTGGAGGGTGTCAGATGCCTCCCCCTGACCAATGGCCAGCAGACAAGAAAGCAGCAGAGACAGAAAAAAAACTTCTAGAAATTAGGCTGAGAAAAAGCCTCCTTTCTTTGCAACACTCATGCTTTTTTCCTGCTAGGAATGGGCGTACAATTGAGGCATTTGAAGAGGAGTTTCTTGGAGGGATATTTTCTGGCCAACTTGACCAATCCCAGATCCACTCTGAGTTATTCTTCAAGATGCTTTCGACTTCTTTCCCTCTCTCAAAATAATCTTTCTCCGCCTAGAGCTGCTTTGCCCCTCCAACACTATGTGTATCTGTTTCAGAAGCTCTGTGTGTGTTTGGTGGGGGTCTGTGATCTGGGCGGGCTGTCACAATGAGAGCTCCTGGAGCTGCTCTGCCCAGATTTGTGCAGGGCAGCCAACAAGATACTTTCCATGTCTCCATTATAAGTAGAAACCGAGGCTGGTGCGCTGCTCCTGTCCCCATTACTGCTATCGAGTGATTCTACCCAGGAGCCTCACAGGGTCTCCTGCAGTTTGGGTGTCCCAGTTTGTGACATGGCTCAGGGGAAGGAGTAGTGTCTAGGGTCAGGGTGGGCAGCAGGCAGCAGGCCTGGTAGGCGGGCAGTTGCGGGACATGGCATTGGAGCTTGAACACTTATTTCCATTGTGTAGATGAGATAACTGAGGCCTGGGGCAATCAGATATTTGCTTACAGTTTGCATGGTCAGTATGGTAGGGGAAAAGGCCGTCTTGTTCATATCGGGGTTGCCCTGTACCAAGTATACTTGGAGCCCAACTAGTCTGGTTAAAAACTTTTCATTGGCCCATCTCTCTGTTCCTGCCATGGCCGAGATTGAGGGTCTGCTCCCTCCCAGAGCCTCCTCAGAACTAGCTCCTGGGTGTTTGTGCAGTTCCTAAAGCGAACCAGGCAGGAGGCTCTCTGCTGGTGTGAAGACGGGGACTGAGTCAGTAGTCAGAAGTCTCATCACCCTGAAGGAGTCCAGGCAGCACCCGCAGCCTTGGGAGGTGGGCTCTTACATGGGTGAGGAGGGACTCTTTTCTGCACCCTCAATTCCCCTCTTAAAGGTGGTCTTTGCTGCAGTAGCCTGGCAATGGGCAGTGTCCTGGTCTGGGAATCCAGAGTCCAGGCAATAGGCCCGACAAACGGCAGGCAGTGTGACCCCAGAGGGGGGCTCTTTGCCTTAAGGCCTTCAGATTCCCGCTGACTTTGGTGGAGGGGCAGGCTCCCGAAGCAGCACAACTGCAGCTGAATCAAATGCTGTCTTGGTCTGATCTAAAAGGGCAGATTGATTCTGAATGTCCTCCCTACCCCCTCCAGGGCCCCTCCCAAGTCTCTGGAGCTGCAGCTGGGCCCACCCTACATCTTCTCAGAGGAAGTCCTTTCATTTAGGAGAGCAGTTCCCGCAGACAGTGATGGAATGGGAGGGGTGGGAGGGATGAGCTCAGAGTGGCCAGCTGCTGACTGACGAGGTGAATCGTGGCCTTGGGTCAGACAGATCATTAACTATTTGTCTGACCTTGGCCAGAGTTCTCAACTTCTCTGAACTTCACTTTCCATAGCTGTAAAATAGTGATAATCATAGCAACTACTATAGAGGATAGTAATGTAAGTACTATTTATAAGATACAAAATAGGGATAAACTAAGAATTAAAGGGAAGTATGTCTGTAAAGACCTTGGCACTGGGCCTGGTACAGAGTAAGCACTCAGAAAGTATGGCCTCTCCCTAATCGCAGGTACTGTCCCTCTTCCAGACTTCCACTTGCTATTTCCTCTCTCTGGCTGCCATTCCTGAGGCTCTCCTATTCCCATCCCACAAATGTTCCCTGACTTACTGAGGCTCTGCTGGTGCCAAGTCCTGTGGAAATGAGCCTGGATGAAGATTTCATGCAGAGCAGCACCCAATGGCTGTACTCCGGACCTGGTGGGAACCCCAGCGTTGGAGGAATTAATCAAAGGTTTCCCAGAGGAGGCAGAATTTAGCCAGAGTTTTGCTGGAGGAGTAGGAATTGGCTGGAAGAAGAGAATAGGATTCCTTTTTCCATTTAAAGGCATTCCAGGCAGATGAAATAACATTCGCAAAAGCAGAGCGGTGTGAAATAGCATGTTGAGCTTGGGAAACTGCAAGAAGCACAATATGGTTAGAAAGTTGGGAGCAAGAGGGGAGGGTGAGAGATGATAACAGACTGGAGAGGAGGTATAGGGCAGACCATGAATTGCATGGTGTGCTAAAGACATTCAAAGTTTATCTAGAAGGCAATGGAGAGGGATTCCTTTCATTATGCAACAAATATACTTGAGGATCTGCTTGACCACAGCACCTTTGCAGCGGGCACTGTGGTACGCTGCCCAGACGCCAGTGACCCCCAGCTCGGACTGGAGCATTCCTCCCTTTCATGGCTGACAGAAGCTGACACCCCCATCCTGCCATTACCTTAGGCTGAAAAGACGTTCCTCATACACTATCCCATCTTTCTGAGGATCAGCCTGTGTTCAGAGACTGGTTCTTTTTGCACTTTCAAAGGCCCAAACCTCTTATCCCGATTTGGGTCAACTAAACTGTCACCCCAGCTCTAGAGCACCCCCAGAAGTAGACATTTATGGGGTCTAATCACAGCCCAACTTTTTCCTTTGCTCATCCTGCTTCAATCAGTTCCATACAGGTATGATCTTGAAATCAATTCTCCATCTTCCTTCTTCCAGCAGCTCAGCTCAGAATCTCTCCCCAAGAAGCCAGCCTGTAACATCACTGAGAGACGTCGGTGGTGCTGGACATCTGATCTTAACCAACCAGACTCTGCTTTTGGAAGGTGACTCTGCCCACATGTGAGAACGAAATGGAGGGGTGGAGGGCGGGAGCCCACAACCCTGTGAGGAGGTTGTTCTGATTTAGCAGAGGGATGACGAGGGCTCAGGGTGGGTGGGATGAGAAGGAGGGATATTCTGAGCATGTAAAGGAAACAGAACTGCAGACAGGGCCAGACTGTTTATGCGAGCTCCCGGAGCAGCTGGGCAGAGGTGGAGCCAACTCCTAGGAAGGATTTCACAGGACTCTGCTCAGCAAGGAGTGGAGAACATGCCAGGCACATGAGGCATCTAGGTGGAGGCCCAGGAAGCAGGGCTGAAGAGCCGTGATCAGGAGACGGGTCTGAATTAGAGGTGTGGATCCAGGGGTTCACCGGCACTGGACGTTTCCAAGCATTCACTCACACCCATTAATATGTTTAATATGGACACCAAGCAGGAGACCTTCTATAGACCAGATGTTAACTCTTCAGCTTGCTGTATCGTAGAGGTGCCGAATGGGAGGGACATTCAGGGGACCCTGAGCAGCAGCTATTTATCAAGCAGTAAATTATCATCTCTGTCTGCCAGCTCACTATCAGCCCTATTGGTTCCTTGCATAATCCTCACAGGAATCTGCTGAGGCAGATATTATAATCCCTTCTTAAAAAAAGGAAACAGCTCAATGATGAGTGAATTGCCAGAAATTAGCTCCTAAACAACCTGTAGTTGCTGGAGTGGGGATCAGAACAAGGATTCTTGGCTCTCCAGTCTTTCCCTTTTTTGAAATAGCCAGTTTCTGTAGTGAATTCTAGAACATCTGATCATGAACCAAAGACTCCTTCCAAGAAATGGTGCTGAGCATCTTGGGGAGGAGGAGAGAAATGGCACAAGCCCAGTGCTAGGCACCAGAGGATTCACAGACCTGGGGATCCCCCAGCTCCTGGTTGGGAGTCCAGGCATATGTGTCGAGGTTCACACATGCATAGCATGTCCCCAGTATCAGAAGGAGCCAGCTGTGTCTGCCTCAGCTTGGACTTACCACCTCCAACCTGTTCCCTCCAGGGAAATGGGTACCTGCAAAGAGTGAGCACCTTCTTACCAAATATGTTCCACTCATTTCTTTCTTTCTTTTTTTTTTAAAGGATTCACCAGAGACAGAGCAGGGAACAGAACAGGCAGACTGACTGAAATACACTGCTGAGGGGAGCAGCAGGCGAGTCAGGAGAGGTCTGCTGTGCCGTGTGGGTAGCTCCCTGGGTGGCCTGGGGATCTAACTCGTGCTGCAGAGGATGTGGACAGCTTCACAGTGCTGCATCTTAATCCCTGCACCACCAGGGAGGTCCTCACTGATTTCTGAGCCATTCACTTGCTACTGAACAGTATAGCTTCCATGTGCCCTATGCCACCCAAGTCCTGCTTTCACCTGGGTCCACCCTTACCTGGGTCCAGGCTGGTAGAGAAGCTGGGTGCTAGACAAGCAACAACCACCCAGTGAGACAGACTGGGGTGTACAGGGACAGCTTTGATCTTCCCCGTGTTCCCTGTGCCAGCACTGGAGGCTGACAGGAGTAGTGATTAATGAAGGAAGGGAGGGCAGAGTTTGGACAAAAGGAAGGGCTTCCTGACTAGCAGGAGAGAAAACGCTGCAGGGGGAAACTAGGGGTGGGGTGACATTTCCGTAGTCCCTGGAGAGCGGAGCGGGGCGCCAATCTCTGCCTTGCAGGATTTGACAACCACCCATCTAGAGGCGGGAGTCTGGGCTGTATAAGATGCTAGCCCAGGCTTTACCAGATCTGGAATCTCTGGCTCTGCCATGGCTCTGGGTGCCATTCAGGGGCCAAATATGCCAACGTTCTGGTCTTCTGGTCTTCTCCTCTGTGGCCGGGAACACACTAAGCACCTACATCCTGCTCAGAGAGCCCAGCTCCCTGCTGGCAGCTGGGAATGGGGGAGGGGACCGCTGTTGCCCCCAGCTCACTGGAAGTCCCCCGGCATGACTTTCTAGGGTTGAATTGTGTCAGGTTTCAGAAAACATGGCCTGTTTTGTTTTGTCTTTTCTTTGAACTTTTTTTTAAAAGATTTATTTATTTATGCATACAAGACCTGGGGTACAGGCCAGAGGTGTGGGGGGTGAGAGGATTTACCAGAGACAGAGTGGGGAACAGAACAGGCAGACTGACTGAAATACACTGCTGAGGGGAGCAGCGGGTGAGACAGGAGAGATCAGCTGTACCATGTGGGTAGCTCCCTGGCCAGGAATCAAACTCGTGCTACAGTGGCTGCGGATAGCTTCATAGGTTGCGTCTTAACCCCTTGTGCCACCAGGGAGGCCCTTTTCCTTGAATTTTTAAAATTTCTATGAGAATATCATTTCAGAAGCCAGCTCCTTACACTTCTCCTGTCTCTCAGTTATAATTTCATCTTCATCCCCAAGGGGTCGTGGTCCTCAGAAAAAAGAACAGTGCCTCTGTGACCACCTCCCCATAGAAGTGGCTGCCAGTGGAGGGGACAAAAGCAGGAGCAGGAGGAGACTAAGCTTAGTGAGCACCTGTTGTGCCTGGTCTTCCATAGGGAGCATGGCATAGCACCTCCGTTTTTTTTGGATGAGAAGACAGAGAGT
Organism: Talpa europaea; assembly: GCF_964194135.1. NCBI lineage: Eukaryota > Metazoa > Chordata > Mammalia > Eulipotyphla > Talpidae > Talpa > Talpa europaea. The sequence goes on along the minus strand of NC_140073.1, from coordinate 48,467,830 downwards.
AATATGTAAAGGAGAAACACGATTCAGGGGCATTAGGCTAATACTAATAAAAATAATTATTATGATAATTATTAGATTAAACCATTATTGAAACCACACAATTTCTTATGGCACAACATAACATATGTAATTTGGGCCCAATGCAAAATACTCCTTGCTGTGTTCTTGTAGGAATTCACTGCACAGAAGGAATTATTCTGATTTCAAAGTAGAGGAACTCTAGGCTGAGAGAGAGCAATACCTCCAGCAAGACAGTAATGGAAGCCAGGCCTTGAACCCCTGAGACAGTTTTCAAAGCCCCTCCACTATTTACTTTGTCTCTTTTCTTGTGACTCATGATGTCTCAGGAGGTGAAAGAGACTGACTTGGTGGTTGGGAAAACCCAGATAGGAATGAGCTCTGCCGCAAGTGCCAGGTGGCCTTGGGCAGGCCCCTCCGCTGTCTGGGTCACACTGTCCACATATGTAAAAGGAGGGGTTAAACTCACCCAGAACCCCCTCTGGATCTTTTGAAAGTGTGCTGTGTGCTTGGAAGCCTGGGGCCATGTCTGCCTCGTCTGGGCTCCCAACCCTTGACCCAGAGGTGGTCCTGGTGAACTTTCATTGATTGTGGGAGCCGGAGGGGAGTGTGTGCCTGTGCTGGGGGTGGACACCAAGAGAGTGGGCAGGCAAGTCTTAGGCCTCTAAAGGGGGAGATTCTGGGGACTCTTCTTAGCCTTGCTGTGGGGCTCTTAGTCTGGGATTCTCCTCAACAGGAAGACCTGTGGCTCTTGACTTGAAAGGTGGGAGTGGGAAGCTTGCTAGGAGTCTGTAGTGTCTAGAGTCTTCCCCTGAACTTCCACAGTCACTAACGTCACTGCACTGTGCCAGGGCCCCCACACCTACTCAAGAGTAAGAATACCAAGAGCACGGAAACACCCAGCAGGAGACAGAGAAAGCTGTCTGTCTGCCCACCTCAGATAACTGCCCATGAATCTTGGAGGTGAAGGAATGAGAAAAAGACCAGCGCTTTCCACATGCAGGCTCTGGAGGAGGACAGAAGTCTGGCCGCCCCCAGGGAAAGATCTCAGATGTTTTATATTTCAACCTGCCTTGGCTTCTTGTGCAGGTGGCTCAACGTGAAGGAGGAGTTGTGGGTCTTCGTCTGACCATCTGACCAGCATGTCACAGTGGCAATGGTGACCACTTACCAACACTTACTGTGTACCAGCAAAGATGCTCAACTCTACATTTATTGCACATTTAATCCTCACAGTAGCCCTGTGACTATTTTTATTCCCATTTCAAGACTGAGAAAATGAAATCAACCAACCATCATCTATCTAATATCCATCTAGCCAACCGACCAGCCAGCCCACCAAATAAACAACAAGTTACCCATTTGTATGAGAGAAGTTTCAACAAAAAACAGATTTGTACTTAAATTAGGATAGTCAAGCTAGTCTTAATAAAGAGACATTTTATAAAGATGGGGAAGGGATAGTGTAAAGGGAAGCATGTGGGATCCTGCAGACCCACCTGTCAGGAAGAACAAGGCTGATGTCTCTTAGAACCTGAAGGGGTGAGGGGGGAGAGAGAGACTGATGGAACCTGGCAGAGTCATTTGGAGGGGACCTGACAGACATGGTGCTTTTTGTGAAAAGGTGCCAGTCTGAGGCACCAGGTAGAGAGGAGGCCTGAGGATCAAATACCTGGCTTCCTCCCTTCTGCTGATGGCTCCCCTTTGGCGAACCCAATCAGAAGCCAAAGGCCTGTTGGTATAGTTCCTTCAGGTCATCTTCCAGGGCACAGGGCAGGGTGGAGAAAGGGGGAGAACAGACCTGGAGGGACAGAAGGAAGGCACCGAGCACACCATCATCCACCCTGTCTCTGCGGGCACTTAGCTGTTGGTGTGGGGTATTATTCCAGGCAAAACGATGTGGTTCACTCCTTCATTCATCAGCATCCTGAGGCCTCTGTGAGGAGCTCCAAGCTGGTTGCTGGGGACCTGGGAAGGAGTGGGACCCAGCTTCCGCCCTTGACTTACTTACAAGCCACTGACAGTTTGTCCTGGGATGTGCAACACCCTGCTGACCTCTTTCAAGTGGGTTTGGGGGGTGAGGAGGAGAGTCAGACGGGATGGAAGCTGTCCAACCAGCAGAAAGTCTATTTGCTGAAATGGCTAATTTGTTTAATTCTTCTTAAGGTTATATTTGTCTTTTGAGTATGAAAGCTGTAGTCAGGGGATAAAGGATAGTGCTTAGGGTCAAAGTGAGGTTCAGTGCCATGGGCTCATTATGAAGAAACAAAGCCCCAACCACATGATAGCAAATCAAGGTCCCAGGACTTCCAAGGTTCCTGCTGCCTGTGAGTCAGGCAGATCCTACTTATGAAAGACCTGGTTTCTGCTACAGCTCAGCTGTGCAGACTTGAAAGAATCCCACCTTCCTCTGGGCCTGCCTCCTCAATTGCAAAGAGGCACTTTAGCCCTAATGTTGCTGACTCTGGAAGGAGGCCACAGCTGGGGACTCTTGTCCCTCCCTGTGCCGTTCCCAGAGTTTGGGCTAAGCCTCTCCTGAGTGCTTCTATTTTCCTTCAGGACCTTGAAGCTTCTGCCTCACTCCCCTGCTTTCAACTACCAGTGTCCCCAGTGGGGACAAGGACAGTGAGGGTTACCATTATAGATCAAAGGTGGCCGTGAACGGGTGGCCCTTGGCATTGCCCTGTCACTAGGCACCCCTCCCCACTCTAGTACTGCAGGTGGGGGAGGGGGTGAAGCTCTGAATTGTCTGAAAGAACCCAGAACTGATGAGAGTCGAGTCCATCAGCAGCTCCTTTGAACACGGCTGATGTGAGCCGCCCCTCTCTACCCTGCGCCTGTGTCAGGGTCTCTGAGGCGAGTGTCTTCCTCTTGCTGTGCTGGGAGGAACATCAAAGCCCCTTCCAGCTGGAGGCCTCACTCCTTTTTGGAGTGGGGCTGAAACTGAACCCCATTTGTACAGGTCTATGACATCTCCCATCACAATATTCTGCCTTCTGCGCACCCGCTGCTAAATGCACCGCCCACTCCCAAATCAATTGGCAGCAGGTGACTCCTTCGATTACAGATTCATTCCTGTGACACCGTGGCCTTGACTGTCAGTATAAATGGGGTGAGGCTTGCACGAGAGAATGTGCATCACAGAGGAGCGTCATTGAATTTTAAAAAGTCAAAGAACATTGAACAAAGACTCAACAAGTGCTACTGGCCCTTCAGTCCCTGAACCTAGGTGAGCATTTCCAATGAGGACTCCAACATTTACCCTGATTGGTAGGCTGGTTTGGCAACTGTAGCCAAGAGACTTTTTTTTTTGGCAGGGTTCCTGGATGTCCCTCAGGCTGAAAGTAGAGGAGAGGTCAATGTCAGGGGCAGGGGAGATATTCTGGGTCACCCAAAAGGAACATGAGCTCTTACCAAGATCTCACAGCAAAGGTATTACCAAGGTCTCACAGCCTCAGTCCGTGCAGAGGACCAGCCTTCTGGTGGGACAGGGTTGGGGAGGACCGAGCATGGAGACCGAGGAAGGAATGAACAGAACTCACCTGAACAGGCCGCTGACACCCAGACTTGGCCCTTCCTACCCTACTCGGTTTCTCTTCACCCCCAGCCCGCGCAACAGCTTAGATGATTATCTGCACGGGACACAGGAGGAAACAGATGCTCAGAGAGTGGGGCTGACCTGCCCAAGTTCTTTGCAACCAGAAAAACACACTCCATGTCCCCGTGTTCCCTACCCCACACAGAGACTCTGCTTTGGGAAGTGGAGAAGGAAGGGCAGGTCCTTTCCCAAAGGATGGAGCAGGCGGCCAGCATGACTCCAAGATTCAAGGAGCCTCAGCCTGGAGAGCACTGACAAGGCAGAGCAGAGAAGCACACAGTGGCTTCAGAGTCAGTGTCACCAGCTCAGGGGTGGGTGATCTTGGGCAGGTCATTTCACTTCCCACGCCTCCATTTACTCCCCTGTAAAATGGGGCTAATGGAAAGCTCCACCTTCAGCGTGTTGGCGCGAGAGCTCAAAGAGATGCGGTGTGGGAAGCTTTTAGCCCAGGTCTGCCTCAGTGCTCCCTGTGACTGTCAGCAGGAGTGGGGGGCGGAAGTCCCCTGGGGTTGGGACAAGGGCGCCACGCCCCAGGAGAGCACCAGGGAGTCCCCAGGGAGGACAGGACAACACACGGGGACTTCTTTGTCCTCATCCTTATCCCACAGAGCTATTCCCTCTTCCACACTCTCTAATAACCCTGCAGCTGAAATTGTTGAGAGAATTGCCTGGCCCTTTCAGACTCTAATCTCCTCTAATCCTCCTGTTCTGTTCCGCACCCCTTTTCGACACCACTCGCCAGAGTTCTTTGTTACTTGGAGGGGTAGCATGGCTTCTGTGGAAGCTGGGGAATGGGAAGTGGCTGAAGAGAGAGGAGGACAGAGGGGGAAGCTTCTCCTTCCACAGAAGATGGGGCCCAGTCTCCAGGTGGGATGGCTTCAGTAGAACTGACATCATTCTAACAGATGCCACACCAAGCTTTTTAAGCCCGTCCCTTGTCGCTGTCCTGCCTCAACTGCTGCAGCCTGGTATGCACGCTAACACCGCTTACCATGTTCTTTACCATGTCTTTTGTCAAATTCAGTGGACACTTCTCCCTTGAATTTGAGCAGCTGGCCCTTTTCGTGTCATTGGCTCTCTGGACCTGCCCTCCTTGTTCAGACACTTCACTTGGTGCAAATTCCTTCTCTCCCTCTCCTGACAGGTTCTGCCCTCGTCCCTAGGCTGTGCCTCCTCACTGCCCTCTGAGTACTGCTCAGTGTCCATGGCTCCCTCACCATGGCTGTGTCCAGAACCCATCCCTGGCCACATGTCCCCCACTGCCCTGCTCAGCCCTCTTCCAGTTCCTCGCTCCAGTGGTAAACTTCCCCAGCTCTATACCTCCACCCACCAGCCCCAGGACAGAACCACCTGGGTGTCCCCTATCTCAGCCTGTCCAGGTTGGGGTTGTCTGATCCTGACTCCTCCTTGCTCAAAATTCACCATCTATAAACACTTTTGCAAATTATTTGGCATCACATATTGTGGCTGGACATGTACAGTCTCTAACGTGGCGATTTCACTCTTAGGAATATACCAGAAATGTGTATATCTTTATACCCAATGCCACTCACAAGACTATTCATAACGCTATGACTAATAGCCCAGCCTGAAGACCACCCACATGCCCACAGCCAGGTGAAGAAACAAACAGATAATGGTAGTCACACCGATTGCTGTTATAGCAACAATATCAAAGAGCCTCAAAAATATACCATTGAAAACTAAAAGGAAATAGAGTTCACACTGTATTTCATTTATATAAAGTTCAAAAATAAGTGAAACAAATCTAAGGTGCTGGAAGACAGGAGTGTTGTGCCCAAGATCAGCAGACTCAGTGAGCATAGCATCCAAGAATCCAAAGACAGCTGATGCAAATGCAGAAGGGAGTTTATTACGGACTCGAGTCAGGGCTCATGGCACCTACAAAAGCAGTGGTAGATAGCGAGAGCCCCGAAAAGAGGAATCAGGGGTCTATTATAGGGTCATGAGCGGCGCGAATTTTGAAAGAATCTGGCAGTTACTCATTGGCTACTACAAAGGCATTTTGGTGCACACGGTTATAGTTTCAAACTGATTGGACGGTTAGTGATGCTGTCCCATTTATGGATAGGACTGCCCTCAGTGGCGGCTGCGGTGGTCTGCTTTTTCGTCACCAAGTGGAGTGAGGGTTGTGACTATTGAAACTACCTCTGGAATGTGGCTGTACAAGGACTAACATATCAAGGTGGAGAATATACAAAATGGCGAAACCTTGGCGAAGCTTGGTTTCACAAGGAGAAGTCTAACCTTGGGAGGATGTAATGATCTAGGGGCTTGAGGTGGAGGCAGCACTCTGGGTGCTGGAAATGTCCCATATTTTGGGCTGGATGTTGGCTACATGGGTATACTCCTTGTGAAAATTAATTAAGATGTATACTTCGGATATGTGAAATTTTTTTTGCAAATAAATAAATGAAATCCTCCACAGGTTTTTAATTGCATTCAAGATAAAACCCCCAAGTTCCTCTCTAGCATAGTAAATGTAAGGCCCTTTACAACATGGCTCCTGCCTTACTACCATCATCCCACACCCCCCACCCCAGTACCCCATTCCCTGGTCCTAACAGCACCAGGACATTTACCAACCCCCCAAAACTAGATGCCCTGGGCTTTTCATGACTTGTTCCATCCATCTGAACTGGACAGTCGATTCCGTCTGGCTACTCTGGGATATCCTCCAGAACCTTCCCCTCCTCCTCAGCAGTAAGTCAACCAGCCTAGGCTGGCCCCAAAGCACTTGGGTCAAACCTCTGTCCCAGCATATGCTCTCCTATTGGGAGTGGTAGGTGCTCACCTGCCCTCCCCTGAGGCTGTGAGCTCTGTCTTGAGTCAAGAGATGTTACCTTTGTTCTTAAATCCCTGCATGAACTCAGGGCCTGGAGCAGATCCATTTCACTGAGTTATAGAAATTAACCCCTATGTAGTCACACACTTCATCAGTCATTTTATGGCACAGACCAAAACAGCACAAAGGAGAACAAACTGACTATACAGATATCAGTCAATATAATGTTTTAATATTTTGGATCAGGATATTCCTGAAAAAATCTGAGCTATCTGGTTGCCATGGTCTTTCTTGTGATGAGGAAACCTAAGGATAAGCTAATTCATACTAAAGCATAAAGAATGAAAATGTTGGCATTTAAGGGAGGTCCCTGGAAGGGCTCTGCAATGGAATGGAACACAGAGCAGGCGCAGGGGCGATGATCTCTTCTGAACGACTGTGTCTTAGTGGTCAGATGGGCAACAGGTCCCCCTCACACCCTGTCAAATTTAAAATATAGTTTCTTTAGGGCCTCCCCTGTGGCGCAGTGGTTGAGCCCTGGGTTGTGAAGCTGCCCGCAGCCTCTGCGGCACCGGTTCGATCCCCGGCTGCTCCCTGGCCACCAGAGGAGGGTCCCACATGGCGCGCAGACCTCGCCTGCCACCCGCTGCTCCCCTCAGCAGTGTACTTCGGTCCTTCTGCCTGCTCTGCTCCCCGCTCTGGCTCTGGTGAATTCTCTCACCCTCCCGCGCTTCTGACTGTACCCAGTGCTTGTATAAATAAATAAATATTTCAAATAAATAAATAAATAATAAAACATTAAAAAAATAAAAAAATATATAGTTTCTTTAATAAGAAAACTTATAGGCAAACAATGACCTTGGGGTCCCTGAGGGCTGGCCTTCCTGAGAATGTTGCTTCAGGGGGAGGCCCCCTTCCATCCTAGGAGAGTGAGGGGTCCTCTGCAGGGAGAGGTGGTGGGTCAGGATTGTTGAGAAGGAGGACACTAGAAACGCCCGCAATCCCAGTTCTAAGGTTACCTGGGAATGAAAACTCAGGGTCTGCTCAGCATGCAGCATGATGGACTTGGGGTCTCAAGGCCTTGAGGCGTGCGGGGCTCTGGGGAGCAAGGCTCAGCTGGAGCATTCATCTTCTGCCCAGTCTGGGAAATGCAGCCACCCTTTACAGGGGTGGAGACAGAAGGGTGGAGAAAAGCTATCCTTGGAATTAGAGTGGTTTGTGGGCTGGGAAGAAAAAGCTGCCCTCCTTCAGGGGAGACAAAGGGACAGAAGCCATTTCTGAGGGATGGAAGCCAAGCTCCACCCCACCAGGCCACCATGGCCGTGGGCCAAGCAGGCGAACGTGCTAGGCTAGGAGCCCAGGTGCACCCTGAGCTGAGCTTGGCATGGAAGTGGCTGAGGCCCCTCAGAAGAACATGTGGCCTGGCAGGGAGCCCGGCTTCAGCTGTCAGGTCATGGGGGCCAGTGTTTTGTGCGGAGACCTGGGTGCTAGGCGGGAGCTAGGGTAGCAGAGGTTACTTGGACATGGGTGTTTCTCCTTGCCGGGGGCGTTCAACTAAGTTCCTCGTGTGGGGGGCAGTGCAGCATGTCTCTCTCCAAAGTTGGCAAATTGAGCAAATTTTAACTTTTTTTTTTAAAGATTTATTTTATTTATTTATATAAGAACTGGGGTACAGGCCAGATGTGCGGGAGGGTGAGAGGATTCACTAGAGACAGAGTGGGGGACAGAACAGGCAGACTGACGAAATACACTGCTGAGGGGAGCAGCGGGAGAGACAGGAGAGGTCTGCTGCACCATGTGGGACCCTCGCCAGCCGGCCGGGATCAAACCGGCGCTGCAGAGGCTGCGGTCAGCTTCACAGTGTGGTGCTCAACCGCCTGTGCCACCAGGGGAGGCCTGCAAATTTTAACTTTAAATTAGGAAAAAAAAAAAATGACAACAGCCCTAGAGAACAAATTTGCTGCATTTGATCACATACCAATTAGGAACGTTCCTATAATAAGATAGTTTAATGTTAAACACAAATGAAAAATCAAGAGAAACTTTGCCACTTATATAAAAGGAGCTAGATCATGTCTGGAAAACAGGAAGAACTTTGTAAATCAGACATCATTAGTGCTCAACCAAGGAGCACCAAAGGACTCCAAACTTAAAGGGGTTCATGCTCTAAACTGGGGTTCCCCAACCATTGCATAAAGACAAAAGAAACAGCCTCTCAGTGTGAAAGATCTCTAACAGATTAGTGTAGAGAGAGAGGAAAGAAAAAAGGATATTCTTAATAACAATTTACTAGGGCCTCCCTGATAGTGCAAGAGGTTAAGACGCAACCTATGAAGCTGTCCACAGTCACTGCAGCACAAGTTCGATCCCCGGCCAGGGAGTTACACATATGGTGCAGCAGACCTCTCCTGACTCACCCACTGTTCCCCTCAGCAGTGTATTTCAGTCCATCTGCCTGTTCTGTTCCCCACTCTGTCTCTCGTGAATCTTCTCACTGCCCCCCCACACCTCTTGCCTGTACCCCAGCTCTTGTATTCATAAATAAATAAATCTTTTAAAAAAATAATAATTTACCAGTAAAACATCCAAAATTGCCCATCCCCTCAGGGGCAAATGCCTCACCAAACAGAGTGGTCCTGAAGTAGGACGACTGGACCCCAGAGCTTGCTGTAAACCTAAGACACCTTCTGGTGGAGAACAGCAAGAAAGGGGTAACATGAAGGTACCAAAGAGCTAGAACTAAAGGAGAAACCACACCAAGGCAAGGGCTGCCATTTTCAGGTTCCCACGAGTCTCTCACGCATGTGTGTCTGTCGTGTCTCTCTGTGTCTCTCCTCTATGAGTCTCCTTTCAAGTCCAGGGTGCATGTCAAAGCCAGAGAAGCAAGAGCCCTTTCTGAGCCCTCCTGCCTCCAGCGTTATATGGCTTCACTAGGCCACTCAGCTCCACCCCTGGTTCCAATAGTTAGTCCAAGGCGGCTGCATGTAAGTGGCAGCAAGGGACCATGGTACCTCCCCTAACATAGAAAACTAGAGAGTGTTTGAAAAGGAAAGTCACAAAAGGAATAAAAAGAATTTAAGCATGTGACAGTGGCCACCTTGCTGGTCCTCAGAGAAATGAATGTTTAAACCAAACATGGAAAGGGAAATTCATTTTCACCCTTAAGATTGACCAATTTTGAAAAATAATGACAGCTAATATGGGTAAGAGTTGCCCGCAATGTCATGGGAAACCCTTTTCGGAGGCCCACTGACGGGTGCTCAGAATTTAAAATACATAACATGCCTTGGTGTAGGTCACCCCGGGATTCACATCTTGGTATTTCCCCCGACACCTGCCTATGTGTCCCGAGGAAGGGAACAGAGAGCTGTTCATTGTCGTGGAAAATTTCGGGGAGTGCGCAAGAAGAGAGTGTGATATATTCATTCTGGGGATCCAAAGCAGCCAGCGGGTGTGCAGCCCTGTATACTCAGGCTTCTGGTGTGGTCCAGGCAAGGGGAGGCTGAGCACTTCCTCTCCTGTGGTTGTCCGGTGTTCCAATGAATTGGAGGCCAAATTGAGAGTCAGTGAGTTAATAGGCTGAGGGGAGGCGATTGGGTAGGGGGGCTACATGGGGAACAAGGCAAGAAACTGGTTCTGCAGGCATCATGACCCAGGGGCTGCCAGAGGAGCCAGGGCCACCACCAGCGCGTGGGCTGGGTTGAAAGAAGACCCTGCCCAGGATCCAGCAACCAGCGGGCTTAGGGTGGCCCTGACAGGGCTGCACTGCATCTGCGGCTACAGGGCCAGGCCCTCCCTGCTCAGTCACACGAAGCCTCCCCCCACACTCTCGCCCTCCACACCTGGGAGTCAGGAGGAGGCAGAATGTGACTTAAAGAAAATTTAAACAATCGTATCAGACCAGAGCTTGAAACCAAATTAGATGGCATTATGTAATTTTTTCCTCCTGACCGGGGTGGGAGTGGCTTGGGAGGAAAGTCAGATTAGAAACAAACAAAATAATTACAGTTTCCTTGTGCACTGGCAGCACAGTGAGCACAGTGAGCTGAATTTTTTGACCCTGATATAATGCACTTTGTCGGTTCACTTTCCTCTCTGGGCATCCCCTCTCCTCCTGCTGGCTCCCACTCACCTCTCGGTCTAGCCCCGATTCCTCCTCAGGGAGCTGTACTTGAACCCTACCACGCTGCCCATGGCTTCTCTACCCAACTCCCCCCTTTTAACAGCATTTAGCACATTGTGTTGTCATGCTCGCCTCCGCCATCAGACTGTGAACTCTGGGGGACAGAGGCCATCTTCTTCTCTTTTTTTAAGATTTATTTATTTATACAATAAATGGCTCATGACAGGCCAGAGCAGGGAGCAGAACAGGCAGATAGACTGAAGTACACTGCAGAGGGGAGCAGCGGGCGCGGCAGGAGACGTCTACCCCGCCAGGAGGCCATCTTCTGTTCCCCAGCGTGCCCTCAGTGCCAAGCACAGAGCCAAGCCCACGCAGGCACTTGTGGAGTGAATGAGAGAATAACATGAACAAGTGCGTGAGAGAGGTTACATTTACAGAAGACCTGAAATCCTGGTGACCTTGGGCCTGTCAGTTCCCCTTCCTGGGGCTCTGTTTTCTAGCTATAAAGAGAAAAGCGTTCCTGGGCGTCTCTCTGACAGCTCAACCCACTCAGTCCTTTTCTTGCAGTGCCAAGTTCTCTGTCCTCTCTGCCCACGGAGAAACCCTACAGACCAGAGAACCTACCGGTGCAGAGCTCCCTGTCCCTTGCCAATTAAGGTCTTTGCAAAATCCTGCTGCTTCCTTTTTCCAGACGTGGCTCATGACTGGCTTCCTCCCCACAGCCTCCTCCTTGAGGGACCCTGGCTGTTTCCAGATGGGTGTGGTCCCGCCTCTTTCCTGGAGTCCAGCAGGCTGGCCAGCCGCTGAGCCCCATCCCTGCAGCTGCCCAGGGCTTTCCCCAGCGGGGGGCTGGGGTTGGGAGGAACCCCATTCCCCTTCTTGCAGACTTTCTCTGTCCCTCTTCCCTTCTGTGGCTGTGGTCCTCTCTCTCTCTTCTGTCTGTCTGTCTCTGATCTCTGTGCCCTTGAATTTGTCATTTTTCTCTCTCCACCTTTCTCCCCCTACTTGTTCTTGGTACATTTCCCTCTCTGCCCCTCTTTCCTGTCTTGTCTGTGCTCCCTCCTGTTTGCTCCCTCCAGACCACAGTCCCACCCTAGTGGCCCACAGACCTTAGCAGACCTTAATTCTTACTTGTCCCCTCTGTGGGGGGCAGAAGGGGGGCGCTACAGGACAGAGACTGGCCCCAACATAGACGGGGGGGGGGGGGGAGCATGCTGGACCCATAACATCTAGCATTGCCTTCCCGAAGGGCAATAGGGCATGGCTGTGATCCACGGTCAGGGTTGTCTGAGCCTTTCCTGGCATAGTTACCCCACCCCTACCCTGCAGAAAGCAGCTGGCCCCCTTCCTGTCCCTCACTGCTGCAGTGTCCTGGTCAGGGAGTGTCCCCCTCGCCCCCCCCCCCCCATGCCTAACAAGGGCTGCATTCACGGGTTCCCAAGGGTGCTGCTTTCCTCTGCTGGCTTCCTCCCGCAGAGCCTGCTGGGAACTGGCTGTTAGATATCAGGGCGACTTCAGTGGAAAGGAGTTAGACCCCAGGACCCAGTCAGGGGGACGAGAGAGAACAAAGAACCAACATGAGACTGGAATGTGAAACCCGAGGGGAGAACTAAACATGGATGATTCAGGTCTGCTGGATGCTGGTCTCTGCTGCTTTCTTTTTCCAAATCTCTGCTTTTTTTTTTTTTTTTCTCCCCTGTAAAATTCCCTCCTGGTGCATTGTTACAAGAATTAAATGCATAAAACACCCAAGACTGAAGGCTCATAATAAATGTTATTTGAGATGTGTCTGAGAGCTGGGCGTAGGCATGAGATCCGAGTCAGGAGACCTGTGTTCAAATCCCAGCTCCACCTTGCGTGGCCTGGGGGGAGGGGAGAGTCAAGAGGGTCAAAGAGTCAGTGAAGGGAAAAGGGAAGAATGACCGACTCTCCGTCATCCCAGATCCTCGCGTGCATCCCAGGTCCTCGGGAAAACAGCTGTGCACCCTGCCTTGTGAGGTTGTTTTGAGAATGCAATTAAATAAGGAATGTAAAAGTACATAGTTCGTGCTCCATAAATATTAGCTCTCTTTATGTAAGATTATAAAATATATGATACTATATAAAAATTATATAAGATCATAATTATAGTAATTTTTAAAAATTTATGTAAGGTTATGGTTACAATGATCAGCTTAAGAATTAAAAGAACAAAATTCAGAATTTAAGGGTCACTCCATATATAAAATGGACCCGTGACCCCGCTTATGCCTAAACTGCTAAGAAGCAGGGTAAGAAATGTGACTTGCTTTCCACGGGCTCCTCAGGCCCCAGCGGGCAGTGTGAAGGTGACTGGGAATTGTTGTTGCTGGCTCTGGACCCAGGGCCCAGGCGGCTGCTGAGGAGCCAGAGCTCTAATGCAGGAAAGCTGCCTCCTAGAGCAGACGGAGCAGACCAGAGGCAGGGACGGACCTGCCAGTGAGTGTTTAGCCCAGGGCGAGGCTGTTTCCATGATGACAATCTTCACCCCATCTCAGTAGGGAGCCCGCACTGGATCCCGTCCTGACTTGGCATGGGCCTCAGTGACAGCCAGACAGCTCTTCCCTTTCCCGATCCCGGCTGCCCTTGACCACAGCCCACATGCCAGCACATCTGTGGTGGGCTCTGGCTGTCCCTGCCACCAGGGATGTGCTGTCTGAATTTCTCTTTCTGTTCTTATCTTGTCCTCCCTTTAATTGTCAGCTCCACTGCAAGCCCCTAATAGCTCTCTGTGTTGTAGCCAATCACTCTTGGTCAGACACACTGGGCCTCAGTTTACTCTCCTGTAAGACAGAGATGTTCCTACCTACCTGTGGCCCTTATGAGCATTGAGCAAGAAAACTGTACCAGCGGGATTTTTGCATGTACTTCTCCCTTATCCTAACACATTCTTGTTCTAATGGGACCTTTGTCTTGCTGTCCCTTTTGTTAGTTGGCATTGTTCCCCCTTCAAAATGGGAAATTCTTGAGTATAGGGCTATTCCCAACACGTGTGGCATATCCTGAGTCAACATAACACCTGCAAGGGGAGGAGACCCAGGCCTGACCATCACAAAATAAATAGAGCCACATTCTCTGAACACTCGCTTATGTGCCAGCAACACAGGAACATTCTGTGAGCATTGCTCAAACCAAAGATACTTAGTGAGCATCTACTCTGTCAGGTTCTGTTGACAGCACTTAGGGGACTTCAGTGAAAAGAAGTCACAAATTCCATCCTTGCAGAACTTGCCTTCTAGTAGACAGAGCAGATGGCAAACAGCAAGCAGTGAGTGCTAGGAGGTGACGAGTGCTGTGGGTAAAAATAGAGCCGTGCAAGAGGAGTGTGGGGGAAGGGGAGAGCATTACACTATTAAAAAGGGTGGTCTGTGCAGTGCCCCCTACAAGAGGAACTTTGAGCCAAGACGTGAAGGGGTGAGCGAGTTGGCCATACAGATATATCTGTGAAAGGTGTGTTTTTGGCCAAGGGAACAACCAGGGCAAAGGCCCTAAGGTAGAGCCCGGATCTGGTTCCCTGAGGTGGAGAGGGGAGCGTTAGGAAAAAGGCTAGGTGGCCCTGGGCCAGTTCACCAGGCCCTATGGCCATGGTAGAGGCTTTGACTTCTGCCCAGAATGAACTAAGGAGCCACTGGATGTTCTGACATGATTCCACTTTCCTTTTAAAAGGATCACTCCTTGGGCCTCTCCAGTGGCGCAGTGGTTGAGGGCTGGCTTGTGAAGCTGCCCCCAGCCTCTGTAGCTCCGGTTCAATCCCCGGCCCCCTGGCGCGCAGACCTCTCCTGCCGCTCGCTGCTCCCCTCAGCAGTGTACCTTGTCAGTCTGCCTGTTCTGCTCCCTGCTCTGGCTCTGGTGAATCCTCTCACCCTCCCACACTTCTGACTGTTCCCAGTGCTTGTATAAATAAATAAAAATAAATAAATCTTTAAAAAATAATAAAATAAAAGAATCACTCCTCGTGGCTATTCTGTGGGTTCAAATCCCAGCTCCTCTTGGTAACTTTGGAACTCTGGGCAAAACATTTCACCACTCAGTTTCAGTTTCCTCTCTGTAAAAAAGCAGATTAAGACTGTGTCTAACAGATCCTTGGCAGAAATTCCTGTCTGCTTTTAGGCCTAAGAATAGCAGTTCTGAGCAGTTGGTCCGTTTTCTTCCGAGAGCTGTGGCTGCCTTTCCCAGGCTTCCTGGCTGCTGCGAGTCCGCAAGCAAAGCGCATGTCTTTCCAGAGCAAATGCTTTTTAATGTTATGTCCTTTAAATCATTTATTTAAAATAATAGCTTTTCCTCAATTATAAAAAACTATATGTCAATGTTAGAAATCTTGGAAAATGGTCTTGAAAAGCACTGTGAAGAAAAATATGACCCAAAGATAACTTTTTTGTGGTATTTTTTTTAATCATCTGTAAGATTAGGAAAAAACAGTGCTTTTAAATGTTTATTTTCCTTTCTCCCATAGTTCCTTTAACCCCATGCCCTAGCCCTCACTCAGGCTGCCAGGGGCTCACTCAAGCCTTCATGCCTCGAGGGAGTAGAGACAATAAAGAAAGCAAACACTTGACTTCTGAGGTTTAGCATAAGCAACAAAAGAATTGGAAGAATTGATGAAGAGTAAGCAACCCAGATTCCTATCAGAGAATATTTTTTCTTTCATTAAGTTTTAAATTGTCTTACATTGTTGTTAATTTTTGTACAGTGTTTGATTTCTCTCCTCAAGTAGTCCCTGTAAATGTCCCACCACCACAGCACCCATGAACTGTCACCATGGTCCCTTGTGCTCTTTCCACCCCTGTTGTTTCAGATGAGAGAATGTTCTTTTTTTTTTTTTTTTAAAGATTTATTTATTTTTGCATACAAGAGCTGGGGTACAGGCCAGAGATGCAGGGGGTGAAAGGATTCACCAGAGACAGAGTGGGGAACAGAACAGGCAGACTGACTGAAATACACTGCTGAGGGGAACAGCGGGCAAGTCAGAGAGGTCTGCTGTGCCATGTGGGTTACTCCCTGGCCAGCCGGGGATCGAACTTGTGCTGCGGAGGCTGCGTATTGCTTCATAGTGCTGTGCTTAACTCCTTGTGTTAGGGGGAAAAGGATGTCCCAAAGCAAATTCCATACAAGCTTTGTGGACTCCACCCCCACCCCAGGTCAAAGCCAAAGACACTGGGAACTCCAAATCCCATCACCACCAAAGGGAAGGTGGCTGGGACCTGAGGGTGGGGTTAAGCAGCCAGGTAGATATAAAAAGCAGACACGTGGGCTTTGGGGGACCCCATTTTGGCTCTCCACCAGCTCGCAGCGTCCGGCCAGCTCTGAGAGTGACTTTGGGTTTCCAGGTCGTCGGATCAGGTAGGACGCATTAAAGACTTTATTTCCCTATTTTCTCCCTGAGTGGTACATTTTCCTTATTTCCTTTCCTCTTGTAAATAAACTTTTTATTAACCTTTTTGTGTGTGTCTGTAGTAGAACATTCATAAGTCTGTTTAAAGCGCGCAGGTGAGGAGGCTTTGTGGACTCCACCCCCTAACACTTGCGCCACCAGGGAGGCCCCAGAGAATGTTCTTAAGGAGAGCAGAGGGAGACAGTGGGAGGCAAGAAGCATCTGTTCGCCCTACCTGCCCTACTTTGCCCCAGGAAGTGAGGGTGCAAGGATGGGGACCAGCTCCAGCGAGGTAGAGGCACCTCCATAGGCAGGGATGACCTGTACCCTCCCTCTCAGCAGAGCCTAGGGAGGCCAGGACATTTGACCACCTTGATCCTGCTGAGGTTCTGAGTAGCAGAGCAGAGGGTACGGTGGGAAGTCTATGTAGATGGGCTAAGAGTCTTGCACAATACCCCACAGCCAAGGGGAGGCTTAGAGGCAAAGGGAGATCCTGAACCCTGGGGATATTGGGGTGTGAGGAGAGCAAGCCAGGTCCCCCATGACAGAAACAGGATTGGAAAATCACAGTGCATCTGGTACATAGCTGTATGAGTTTTCTGTGGCTGCTATAACAAATTGCCATATGCTCACTGACTTAAAACAAGAGAAATCTACTCTCTAGCAGAGCTGCAGACTGCAAGGCTGACATCACTCTCACTCAGCTGAAATTAAGGTCACCCTCCATTGGAGGCTCTAGGGAAGAATCTTCTTGCTCTTCCAGCTTGTGTTGGCTTTTGGCATTCCTTAGCCATGCTGTATCTCTACCTGTTTAATCTCCCTGTTCTGCTCTTTTAAGGATATATGCAATTGTGGTTAAAACTCATGCAGATAATCCACGATAAGCTTCTCCTCAAAAGATCTTTATCTCAATCACATATTTTGCCATAAAACAGCCACCTTTTGTCATATAAGGTAATATTCATAAGTTCTGAGGATGAGGAAGTGATTATGTCTTCAGGGGACTTTTTTCTGCCTATAATAGGGGCCCCGCAGTAGCTGAGAAAGCTGCCTGGAGCTGAAGGGCCTCATAGTAGGAGTGAGACTGGGCTAGAGGAGTGCGAGCAAACCTCAGGACATCAGATTTTATTTGAGTCAGGCTACACTGGACAGTTGCTTAACCTCAGGTGAAAGGAGGAGCTGGTCCAAAGACCTAGCCAAGTCCCTTGGGGGTCTGTACTAGCTGGAACAATCCTCAAGTAGATAATTGACTAAGGCATGGACAGTCTGACGATGTATTAAGTCGATGATGATGCAAATTAATATCTATACATCTACATATACAAACATATATACATACATACATAGAAACAGATATATATATATATGTGTGTGTGTGTGTATGTATAATCTTACCAGGATGAAAAAGGATGCCACTATTGGGAAATTGCCAATACTGGAAAATAAGTCAATAAATGAGAGCCCCATGTGTATCATGAGATGAGCTGAGAAAGCAGCTGTTTGGAAGCCGGTGACTTTCCCCAATAGTTCTGTGGCTGGTCTCACTCACTGGAATCTTAAAGAAGCCCAGGGGCTGGATTCTCAGACTGACCCATCTGGGCCCTCATAAAGGATCATCTCATTACATGCTGATCGAATTCTTAGTTTAGTAGCCATCTCCTGGTGCCTTCTTTGTGCCAGGCCCTTGGCTGGTTCTTGGGACACAGAGGCATTTCAGACATGCTTCTGCTGCCACAGAGCTCAGTGAGGGCTGGCTGAGATGGGAGAGTTCAGTGCTGTGATATTCCTCCAGCTCCATTTATGGAGCACATGCTCCAGGTGTCAGTGCCCCCTGCTAGATATTAGATGTTTGAAAATGGTGAACACGGGAAGCCTCACACTTAGGAGACAGGTCAGAGAGGGAGAGTGACATGCCCAGAGTCACACCTGGGTAGGGTCAGAGCAAGGACTTGAACTCTCCAAGACTCAACCTTTCCCCACCCTCAGTGGGCATGACTCTGGAGGACAGTCCAAAGCAGCTGGTGGGGACACGGCTCCCCACTCTGTACCCGCTTGGGTCACCCACTTCTCCCCCCAACTCCTCCACATGAATAGATGTTGTATATACCTTTGGTTTTTGCTTTCTCTGCCCCTTCTCCACCTCTCAGATTCAAGATTGCAAAAGTGTTTGCCCTGTGGGTAAGGCTGAGGCAAGTCTCCAGGCCAGATGTTCCTGGTGTATTCTTGGCGTGGGGGGTATTGAGATAGCAGAAGCTCAGCCTAAGTGTGCACACACATTACCGTATCAGATGTTGTAAGCGAGGGTCTGAGCAACCAAAGTAGCTGTATCACCCACAAAGTGCAGGTGGCCTGGGCGGTGGGGAGGTCAGAAGCAGGGGGTGACCTAACCTCAGAAGTTACACAGCATCACTTTGGCTGAAGCCTATTGGTCAAGGCAGGTATAAGCACCTGCCAGGTCCAAAAAGAGAGGACTTAAACTTCTTCTAAACCAGCATGTGGGCTGGGAAATACTGCTGCAGGCATCTTTGGAAAATACGATTTGCCTCAGCCACTTAGTAGCTTTTGTTTTCACTTTATGGTATCTTTAAAAATAACGTTTTAAGGATAAGCTCTTAATGTCTTTTTTATTGACTAACATAGCTTTACAACATTATATAGATTTCAGGTGTACATTATAATCTCCACCAAAAGTCTTGTTTTCATCCACCACCATGCAACTGCCTCCCCTTACCTGGTTTGCCTACCTCCACCCCCTTCCTCTCTGCTGACCACCTTTTTGGTCTCATAATGTAAGATTCTGTTTATGTTTAGTTTATTTCTTTCCTTTTATTTTTTGGAGTACAGCTTTATACTCCACCATCTGCATATACTATATTATGATCACCACAGAAAGCCGAGCTTCCTTCCAACACCATATAATTGACCCCCAAGATTTATAGCCCCTCCCCCACCGCCAACCCTCTTCTACTCTGGTAAACATTTTGTTGTCAGAATCTAAGGGTTTGTTTTTGTTTTGTTTTGTCTGTTTGCTTCGTTTCTTTAGCGTCCACATATGATTGAAAATTTGGTAATTGTCTTTCTCCATCTGACATTTCACTCAGCATAACCCACTCAAGGTCCATCCATGCTGTCACAAATAGCAAGTTTCCTTTCTTTTTTTTTAATAGTTGAGTGCTCTCTCTCTCTCTCTCTCTCTCTCTCTCACACACACACACACACACACACACACACACATCTCATCTTCTATAATCAGTCGATGGATCCCCCTGTGTTCTTCGTGATATATTTTGATGAGCAGAAGCTCTAAAGTCTGCAGTAGTCAAATTTATTGCACTTTCCCCTTCTGTTTGCATTCCTTAACATCTTGTTAAAGGAGTCCTTCTTTACCTTAAGTTCATAAAGGAATGTTCCTATATTTTCTCCTAAAATTAGCAAAAAAAAAAAGTTTATTAAGTCTGTTATCCATCTGGAATTAATTTTGGTGTATGATGTTAAGGTGCAGATCACATTTCATTTTTTCCAGAAGGACAACCAGAAGTGTCGGGACCACTCAGTGAACTGTCCTTTTTTCAGCAGAATGCAGCTGTCGTATATCAAGTTTCCATATACATGCAGGGGCCTCTATGTCTAGAGTTTCTGTTCTGTTCTATTGCTCTAATTGCTTACCACCTATGTCAACACCCACTTTCTTTGGTTTCTATGGTTTTATGATAAGTCTCAATGGCTATTAGGGTAGACCCCTTACCTTGTAGTTATTTTCAGGAGTATCTAGAGCTTTCTGGTCATCTAAAAAAAAGATTGAAATTACAAAATTTTCCAAAAGATTGGCTGGAATTTTGATTGATATGAAATCAATGAATCAATTAAATGGTAATTTTTTTAACCCACAAATCTTAAATATCTCTCCAATTCCTAAAGGTCTTCTTTAATGTCAATATTTTCATTCAAGTTTAAAATCTTTCTCCATAAAAGGGGTAGTTCATCCTTTATTAAATTTACTTCAGGGTACATTTACATTCTTGTTGCTATTGTAAATGCATCTTTTAAAAATTACAATTTTGAACTTTATGTTGCTGATACATAAAAAGATCACCTGCTTTTTATGGGTTTAATCTTATATTCACCCATTCTGCTAAACCTTATTATTTTAATTGTTGATTTGGTAATTTTTCATAAACTTTATTAAGCCAATAACATCATCTGCAAACAGAGTTTTGCTTTTTCTTCATGTTGTTTTATTTCTCTTTTCTTCTCTTTATTTTATTGTGATGGCTGGTGGCTCCAGAACTGAATTCGATGGAAGTTATAACTTCAGAAATTCTTGTCTTTTTCCTGATTTTAAAGAGGACATTAAAAAACAACTGACTGTTGAATAGGGTGTTTGCTTGTGGGCTTTTGTGAGCCCACAAAAGAACTTTCTTTTTAAAGTTCAGACAGTTTTTGTCCCTTCCAAGTTTGCTAGGTTTTTTTTAATCATGAACGAATACTGAATTTTATTGAATCATATTTTTGCATCTATGAGATGAAAATTTGGATCATCTCTTTTAATCTTCTATTGTATAACACTAGTTAAAATAAACCACTAATAATAGTGGCTTAAACATCAGAGAATTTTATGTCTTATGTACAAGTCCAGAGTGTACAATTCCGGGGTAGTTTGATGACTGTGCTCCAAGAAGTCCTCCATGCCCAGGCTCCTCCCGTTTTGTGCTCTGCTCCCTCTCAAGAGGGTGCCCTCATAATCCAGGATGGCACTCCTGTCTGAGTGGTCCCGTGCCCCAGGGAGTGCAGGAAGAGGGGGGCAAAGTGGGCAACTCACTCTCCAGAAAGGCTCCTGGAGGCAGGTGCCCTGCAATTTGCTTGTAGTGTATTTGGGATTTTTGCAAATATATTTATATCTTCTATAAGTTCCAATTTTCCTTCACCCATGACCAACTTTGATTTTGGTGTGAAAGAGTGGTATAAATTAGAGGTTATCCATTTCTTAAAGGTTTTACATTACTTATATGAAAACCTTTCTGTCTTGGGAGTTTTATTGTTGGAAGATTTAAAAAATTACTGTTATTTTAAGTCTGGCATCAAGTTTTAGTTATTCAGCATGAAAAAAGCAGTTCTTAACAATTTCATATTTACAGAAAAGTGCAAGTTGATTGTGCATACTTTCTTTTTTTTTCCTGAACAAATATTTGAATGTTTCCTACAAATGAGGACGTTATCCTACACAGTCACATTAGGAACATCAAAATCAGGAAAGGAACAAGTACACGTCAGTCTGCTCCTTGGGCTCCATTTATATTTCTCACACCTTCCTAATTGTGTCTTTGACAGCCAGAGGATCCCATTCAAAATCATCTTGTATCATGTCTCCTAGTCTTCCCCAGACTGAAACACTTCCTCCTCCTCCTCCCTTAACTTTCAAGATCTTGATACTCTTGAAGATTACAGGCCAGTTATTCTGTAGAATGCCCTTTAGTTTTGGTTTGTCTAATGCTTCCTCAAGATTAGGCTTTGAATCTTGAGCAATAATGTCACAGAAGGGACACTGTGTTCTTCTGTGCATCTGATCAGGTGACACATGACTTCAATCTGTGTCATTACTAGTGATGTTCACTTTGATGGTGTTTGCCAGACTTCTCCCCAGGAAAATTACGCAGAAAATGATTCCTTTTCCATTTGTGATGATTGAGTATTTCGTAGGGAGGTATTTTGAAACTACGTCAATATCCACTTTCTCATCAGTGAGTGTGCTGGCTGTGATTAACGTCTTCCAAGGATGGGTTATCACCCTCCATGAGCATTGCCGACAAAGATGAGAAAGGAAGCACTATGTGCATTTTTAAAAAAAGGTCTCAAATCAAGTGTGTAGCCAAGATTTCCGAGAGGATTTTAAACCGTGTTTTCTTTATCTAACATTATTAACAAAATTTTCTCCCCACTCCCCTTTCTTCCCTGCACCCATAGCTTTTACTTTATTTGGTGAGTTATAATCTGTGACAATCATTATTTACTTTGATGCACAAACTGTTTCAGATTTGACCAGCGACTTCTGTGTCTTTTGCTGTAGCCCCATCATTTTCTGATTATTTCCTGCCTTTTTAGCTCTTTAAATTGTTCCAGTCTTACTTTTCCTTGCCCAGGTCTGGAGTTAGCCACCTTTTTTACGAAGCCAAGGTCTAAGAGTTAGGGTGCTCGCTGCTATTGGGGTGTGACTGCTCTCAGGGGAGAGAGCTAGACAGCATCCCATCTGGAAGACTGTGAGTTCACACCACCACCTCCAATTCCACCCCAATACCACAAGATTAATTCTATTTTTCTCCCCTTCCATATTTGTGATGCCTTTCTTTAACAGGGAGAAAACTAAACACATTTAATATTAACTCCTTAATATATTTACTTATTTGATCATTCATATATTTACTTATCTGATAACGTGCAGTCAACTCTCCACCATGAAGACACTGCTCCTCCCTCATGTGGACACGCTCCTCACCCTTCCTAGGCTTGGGTATCGCTTCCCTTGCTATTGCCTGGGGACCTGGGAAAAGTAAGTAAATAGTAAGTAAAGGTCAGTTTTGCTGAACTCACCTACTCAATGCTCAGGCTTTGTCAAACAACCCTAACTGAAGAAATTAAAGTCTTTTTTTTTTAGTGTGTGTGTGTGTGTGTGTGTGTGTGTGTGTAGAAGAACTGGGTTGTAGGCCAGAGATGTGTGTGTGGGGGTGGGATGGGGGAGTAAGAGGTTTCACCAGAGACAGAGTGGGGAGCAGAACAGGTGGATCTACTGAAATCCACTGCTAAGGGGAGCAGTGGGTGAAACTACTAAGGGGAGCAGAGGTCTCCAGCACCATATGTGGGTTAGCTCCCTGGCAGGGCATCAAACTCAAGCCAGAGGTGATAGCGCTAAGACTTAACCCCGAGGCCACCAAGGAGGCCCCAAGAAATTTAAATCTTACTCTGAAAATCTCTTTTAATTTTGAATTGTCACTCAAAAGGAAATGCTTTGTTTTCATCACTGGGGAGAAAATTTTGTTAATAATGTTAGATAAAGAAAACACGGTTTAAAATCCTCTCGGAAATCTTGGCTACACACTTGATTTGAGACCTTTTTTTAAAAATGCACATAGTGCTTCCTTTCTCATCTTTGTCGGCAATGCTCACGGAGGGTGATAACCCATCCTTGGAAGACGTTAATCACAGCCAGCACACTCACTGCCATAACTCTGATGTCCTTGTTGTTCAGGGCCCCATGCTGAAAAAATGTGATTGTGGTGTCTTGTTCACTCTGTACCATCTCCTTGATTACTTTCTCCCAACTCCCTGCCTAATAGTGTTTTCTCAGTCCTACCCCTAGTCAGTTTCTTGGTCCCCACCCCCTTCCCACTCCCGCCCCACCTCCCCGCCTGGGACTGATAGCTGGGAGCCAGTGCCACACGTCTGCCCAGAGCAGGCTCCGCCCTGTAATGGATGTAATGGAAAGAGCAGTTGCAAGGTTGGCTCTGGAGACATGTTGTGTCTAGTTGGCCTCCTCTGTCTCCAAGAAAGTTCGGGAAGTCAGTCACAGCACTCAGCTCGGCTCCCACCCAGCCAGTGCCCAAACCCAGAGATGGGGGAATCATTCCACAAGCAATCCTCACCCCATTTGTGTGCACATGCATACACGTGCATGCACGCACGTGTGCTCACACACACACAGACAGGCTCCCAAGGTCACACACTTTCTTCCTAGCACAAGTCTGACCTGTCCATATCGTCTTCCACCCACCATGACAACCCAGCAGTAAAAACTTGACAGCGGAGAAGCTGAGTGCACTGAGGAATCTGGAGCTGCTTCTAGAGTGTCACAGCAGAAAGAGTTAAGTCAGATCTGATATCTCTTCGGGTGCCGGGATGTAGTCAGATTTCTGACCCACAGCTCAGGGCCTGCATTTTTAGGAGTTAAGCGGTGTGGGAGTAAGGGTTGGACAGGGGCAAGCCACTGGGAGCATAATCTTTTTTTAATTGACATTAACACTGGATTATAACATTGTATAGATTTTAGGTGTGTGGCATGGTAAATCAGCATCTGTATATGCTACATTGTATTTGCCGCCAGAATTCTCGTTTCCATGTTGATCCCCTTTACCTGTTTTACGCTCCTCTCCTCTTTCCTGCTGGTCACCACTAATTTGGTCGTGGTCTAGAAGTTCATATTTATCTTGTTTGGTTCACGTGGTTTTGTTTTGTTTCTTCATCACATGTGAGTGAGATTACATGGCATTTTTCTTCCTCCTTCTGACTTATTTCACTAAATATCATGCCCTTTAGTTCTGTCCAGGTTGTAGCAAATCACAGGATTTCATTCCCTTTATGGCTGAGTAGTATTCCACCGTGTGATATACCACCTCTTCTCTATCCACTCCACTCATCTGGCATTCAGCACTTAGGTTGTTTCCAACTCTTGGTTATTGTAAATAATGCTTCAAGGAGCAAGGGGGCACGAATATATTTTTTTAATTAGTGTTTTGTATTCTTTGGGTAAATACCCAGAAATAGCATCGGTGGATCATATGCTATTTCTCTTCTTAAATTTTTAAGACATCTCCGTACTGGTTATTTTTTTAAGGTTTATTTATTTATGCATAAAAGAACTGGAGAGTAGGCCAGAGGTGCGGCAGGGTAGGGGGGATGGTTAGAGGATTCACCAGAGACAGAGTGGGGAGCAGAACAGGAAGATTTACTGAAATATACTACTAAAAGGAGTAGTGGTCGAGACAGGAGAGGTCTGCTGTGCCATGTGGGTTAGCCCCCTGGCCGAGAATGGAACTCAGTCCATAGTGGTGATAGCGCTGAGACTTAACCTCTAGGTCACCAGGGAGGCCCTCCATACTATTACCCATGATGCTCGCACCAATTTACATTCTCTCCAACAGTGCACAAGGGTTGCCATCTCTCCACAGACTTGCAGACACTTGTCTAGTTTCTTGTCCTTTTGAAATAGGCGTTCTCACACTGTGAGGTGATACCTCATTGTAGTTTTGGTAGCACAATCTTAAAGGAAGCAAGAAGGCCCTAAAAGGTAACCTCAGATGTCAGAGTGGGAAGTGAGGTTATCTGGTTGGAGGTACCTGTGAGAGACTGCTAGTACTGGGAGGAGTTGCCTCCTTCCCTGACTCGCTGCCCAGGCCCCTGGGCGTTGAGAGCAAGTGGGCTACTCAGGCCTCTGTGGCCTAGCGTTGGTTCTGTGCATCTGGCCCTGCTCTCACCCTGTGATTCTGGGCTGGGCCTGTCCTTTCTGGGTACTAGGACTGTGGAGAATAACTTGACAGCACTTCAGCTCCAAGCTCTCAACCTGATGTCCTCCTGACAAGTGAGGCTCACTTTCTCCTCAAACTGCTGCTCACCATGGTCTGGATTCTCCTGTCTACTCCTTTGCTATTTGTTGCCAGCTCTTTGTCGCCAGCTCTTTGTCAGTTGGCAGGTCTTGGCCAGCCTGCCCTCTGTTGCCTGTTTCGTTCATTTTTCTGGAGATTGGGGTGAAGCTACAGTGGGAAAGCTCATCAACCTGCACATGCATGAGGAAGGCAGGGACTGAGATTGTCCAGGCCACAGGACCCTGTTCCAAAGTGAGCTCTTCCCATGTCTTCTTGTGCCTCCCCCTAGGGAGATTGCAAATCTGCAATCCTCTGCCTCACCCACTCCATTATAGTGGAGGGAAGAGGGGGAAAGACTTGGTCATCTTGTATCTGGGTACTAACAACAGAGCTGGCATAGAATAGGGCACAGATCAGAAAACATCCAAGTCACAGGTGAGGGGGGTGAATCTTAGCAAGTTGGACATGTGATTGGGATGTACCCAGAGGAACTTTATCAAGAATGAACACAAAGATCTTTCCAATCTGGGGACAGAGAGTTGGGCCTGGGTTGCTGGTAGAAGAGGCAGGCCTTCCAGATCATTCCAGATCCCAGACCTTCCAGCACTGGGGCTGCTGAAACCCAGAGGTGGGATTGAGCCCCCGCAGAAGCAGGTGTAGACCAGGGTGGGCACGGTCCTGCTCAGCTCTACAGTGGCCTGCAGCACCCAGGCTGGTTCTAAATGCTGCCTTACGGGAAGAAAAAGGTAAAAGGCCAGCACCCCACACCGTCTTTGGATCCTCTCCCAGTCTCAAGGCCTGCCCTTGCAAGCCTCTTTGAAATAGGAACACTGTGGTGTGGACACTATTCCTCTTCAGAATCAGGGTCATGGTCTAGGTCAGGATCAGTTTATGGCTCGAAGCCTGCTTCCTTCTGCTGCACGTTGGGCTGCACGTTTCCTAGCCCTGTCAGGCCACTTGGTCCCAGGAAACATGATGCTGCTTCTCTGTTTATTTTTTGAAGCCATGTAGAACCCTGCTTGGCTTCCTTCAGGGCACCGCCTATAGCAACCTCATGCTGAGGCAATGTAATCCTTGCGATAAATCCCTGGCAAGGATTACAAGTGACAGCAGCACATAAAATAAACGCCAAGGAAAAACCGCCTCCCAAAACGCCCTGTTAAGATGGCAAATTCACACCCAGTTGCCGGAGGAGGTGCAAGTCAGTTTCAACATTAAAATGTTAACTTCCCCCAAAGCCAAGGTGCACCCGGAGTTTCTGGGTGTGTAGCTAAGTGTATATTTGGTGTCCACTGTGGGTGGCAAGGTGGGGTCCCTTCACTCAGCGGTGTGTCTCAAGAATCTTCCCCAAACTCCAAGCAGCTCTGCACCCTCCCCCCGACCCCAGTAACTTCCACACTCATCTAGAAGTGTCTCCATTCCCCAGAACCATTT
This sequence comes from Talpa europaea, assembly GCF_964194135.1. Lineage (NCBI taxonomy): Eukaryota > Metazoa > Chordata > Mammalia > Eulipotyphla > Talpidae > Talpa > Talpa europaea. The sequence continues at coordinate 48,441,112 of NC_140073.1, read as the reverse complement.
TTATCCTAATGTAACTTCCTTGATTCTCACAGAAATCTCATTAGGTCAGAGAGTCTGTCTTCGTTTTCCAGTTCGCACTTGATGGTGGCCCGGGGTCAGTCAGTCAGCGCATCTGACTGTCGGTGCCTCCAGTGTGTGGAGCACCTCCAGGGTGCTCCAGAATCTCATCTGATTCTCATGGCAAGCCTAGAAACTACACTGATTTCCTGATTTCAAATAGGGGACCCTTTTTAAAATAGGGTCTGGGTTTGAAATACTCTCCCATTACCAGAGGTGGACGCAGGGGTGTGTCTCTAAGCCTGTGCTCGTCATGTCTGTCCAGGGTCCTCTGGGTCCTGAGCCTTTCTCCTGCCAGAGCTGGCAAAAAGTTACAGGCCAGTGGCTTCCTGCAGCAGGTTTTCAATGCCAAAAAATTCCAGCCTCAGTCAATTCCTGGAGCCTTAGTGCCCTCTGCTGGACGATGCCTTCATCTGTATTAGTATGCTGAGTCTTTTTCAAAAGGGCATTTATTGCTTCATCCGTTTCTCTTTTCATTCACCCATCCACCCACCTATCCAGTCATCTATCCACTGACTCTCTCATCCATCCATCCATCCATCCATCCATCCATCCATCCATCCACCCACCCATCCATCCATGTTCCACCCACCCACCCACCTATGTACCCATCCATTCATCTATCTGATCATCCATCCATCCACCCTCCCACCTACACAGCCATATCCATCCATCCACCCCAGTTTCATTGTTGTCCTGTAGGCATCATCCTCATTCTCTGGGGCCCTCATTGCTGCACCCCCAGCTCTCGCTCTGCGCCAGGTCTTGTGTAGGCCTCAGTGACCCAGAGAAGGAAAAACACATTGTGCGCCTCTTTCCTGTCTGCAAGGCACCCTCACATGGTATCCTTTGTGTCCATAACAGCGCCAAGGAGACTTACGGTCCCTATGTAAATGGCAGGGAAACAGAGACCAGAGCGGCCAGGCAGCGTGGTGCCACAGGAGCAGTGTTTGGGGACAGAGGCTGCTTTCAAATGGAGGCTCTGTCACTTACCTATTCTACGACCTTGGGTGTGGGTTCCTCTGAGCTGACTACTAGCTGGCCACTCATGGGCAACTGTGACCTATTTGCTACCTACACATCACAGCAGAACATTCCTCGACTCCCTACAGAGCATAGCTCCTATCACAAGGCAGGCCCGGGGACGCCTAGGCCACAGTTGACCTGAGTACGTGACTATCTCCATGGCGGGCCCGGGATAACTCTGTCTGTGATAACATCATACTTTGCTGATGCGAATGTCTCTTGACACATGGTCACAATGTCCCCTTCCCTGTCCCTCGTAAAACTTTGTCCCCCATTCCTATCCCACCCTCCGGACCCTATTCCTCATACCATTGTGTCACGATCAGCTTTTACTAGCCTGGATGCTTTCAATAAATGGCACAAGAACTTCTGCTCAAGCAGCAGAGTCTTGCCTTGCCAACCTGCTCCACGACTGCTGTGTCCCTGTGTCCCTCATTGCATTCCCTCCGCAAGGTGGCAACAAAGTTCCTGTTGCAACACTTAGGCAAGCTTCTTAAGCTCTATGGACTGCAGTCCGTCACCTGACAAGTTAACCCACCAGAGTAATATTCATGTGGTATACACAACGTGCCAGACTGGGCTTTGGAGGCACACAATGAACAGACTGAAAGGCTCTTCCTCCCCCACACTTGACACTCTGGAGGTTAAAATGAGGATTGAGTGAGACGAGATTATATCAAAGTGCCATGTCAGTGCTAGGATGTCATGTCATTTGTTATCACCTAGATGAGGAACAAGAAAGGACTTGGGATGCTTTCCTGAAAAAAGAAAAGATGAGGGAATTATTGATATTAAGTTTTTTTGTTTTCTTTTTTTTTTTTTTTTGCATAGAAGAACTTGGGTGAGGGTAGAGGTCAGGGGGTTAGAGGATTCACCAGAGACAGAGCCGGGAACAGAACAGGCAGATTGACTGAAATACACTGTTGAGGGGAGCAGTGGGCGAGACAGGAGAGGTCTGCTGTGCCATGTGGGTCACCTCCCTCAAAGTCCCCAGCTACCGAAAGCCTGGTATTCAGTTTTTCCAGAATTCTCCAAGTCCATCTCTCTAGATACTTATGCTGGTTTCACTGCCTCGAATGCCTTCCTCTTCTGTCCATGGCAAACTGCATGGATTCTAGAGACATAGTCAGGTGACATCTTGAAATGGTCCTTGCCTCTAGCCAGGAATTTGTTCCCTCTTCTCTTCACCTTGGACTTCCTTCTAGAAGATCTATTAATTGCCCAGGCCTTTCTCTATGGCAGCCGACACCAAACTGTCGCCACTTCAGCCATGGAACTATGTCCAATCACAGGACTGGGCACTCAGGACAAATTGGTTAAAGGCTAAATTTGGTAGATGAGCTCTGGCAAGAGCAAGATTTTGGGTGAACAGCAGAGCAGCGGGTATGGGGTTCTAGCTGAACATCAGCTCTGGGTGGACCAAGGTGAGCAGAGTTTCCTGAGGTCTCTGGATACCCAGTGCAGAAGGTTCCAAAGCAGAAATAGAGTGTCTTCCAGATCAATGGAGATTTATGCTCAAGTTTGGGCCCAGGCCTGTCTGTTAGCCTTATGGGTTGAGCTGACCTTATTTCCAGGCCCACAGCAAACATTTGGAAATACCTGGCATTCCTGGGTCAATGCACATTAGCTTGTATCACTCTTTTCTCCTGTGATTTGCTCCTGGACACATGGTTCCTTGTCAGGGTCTGGATGGACTAAAGGCTGCTGGCCCTTTGCCTCTCCCAGAGAAATGTGGCTGCACTGATGTCTTCTGTGTGCACGCCCAGATCTACTATCTACCCTTCCCCTCCCCTCAGGGCCCCCAGACTGACTGGCATGGCAATAACCTCATCCTCTCTTGAGCCCTGGATTCTGGCAGGGTTTGGCCATTGAGAAGCCTTAGCAGGAGACCAGAGAGTAGGAGACGTGTGGTTGGTTTTCTAGTTCCCTGGATTCTTCTCTGCAAGGACACCACAGTTTGTTGTGTCCTTTCGCATTCTGAGGCAGCCATCTCTCTCTCTCTTCTCTTGGCGCCTAGAAAGCCCACTCCTCTCTGCTTCTGGGCCTGGGAGTCAACAGTTCTGCTACTGTTAACTCAAGTTATAGCAAAATCTTTCTCTTTCTCCTTCCCCTCCCCATCTTCTGCCTTCTCTTTCCTTCCTCCTCCACCTTCCTAACCATCTTCCTGAGTCCCCTGTGCACACTCTTTCTTCTTTAATAATCTTCATGGTACCCTACCCCCACATTTGTAATAAGTCTTTGTAAACAGGACCTCCTAGAATTATTGTGATTTGAGTGGGACCTCCACTTCCCTCCGGGACCTGGAATTCTGGAATTTGGTTGGTCTTGTATTTGAGCAATAGGAGGACTGTCTCCTTACTGGGGGCATAGGATGCATGTGATTCACGGAATCATGTTGATTACTCAGATGATTATTGGTAACATCGACCCCGCCATGTCACGTGGCTGTGCTGCACCTCCCCCTGCAGTGACCTTTAGGGCTAATGGCTTTCACCACGGTCCCTAGGTCCGGCTGGGCAAGGAACCAGCATGCAGGCGGAGAATAGCAAAACTCCCTAAAGCAGGGGGCAGAACAGCAAAACCCCCTGAAGACATAGAAAAGACGGAAGCCTGTTGAAAGATAACGACCCCGAGGAGCCACTACAGGAATGCTGACCGCATGGAACCTTATCTCGCCTTCTCAAGGCCCACAAACTTTATTCTAATACAACTGTCTCTCTAAAATCTTTTCTCTTTCTAAAATCTTTTCTCTTTCTCTGTCTAAAAAGGTCATTGGTTTGCTGATTAAAAAAGAACATACGAAATCTAGTAACTAGGCTAATTCAAATGAAATGTTACTAAACTCTGTGTATTAATAGAACTGTTAGCTTAATAATTTCTCAGTTGTATGCTTAGCCTTGTTAGTATTAATCTTTTTTTTTTTACCCATAATTGTATATATATATATTTTTTGACAATGGGAGATGATTTATTGTACATATCTGACAAGCAACCCAGCACAACTATTATAGTAAGTCCTTCTTTTGCTTTTTTTTTTAAATAATAAATTTTATTTTTATATTCCCCCATACAATTGCAAACGCCCCAATCTTAATGATAAAAATATTACATTGTGAAAAGTAAAACTCACCCATGCTAATTTATAGTAATTTAGTGGTAATGAGTAATTAAAATAAAAAAGTAATCACATAAAACAAAAAGAAAAATTAGTAGCCTAACTACTTAGGAATGCGCCTGGGTCCAGATGTAAATCACTGCCTTGTCAATGATAAGCTAAACCTATAAGCAAGCTGATTTCTTCACTGATGTTCGCCATTCCTATGCTTTTAGAAAACATATATATCCTGGTCACCAACTCAAAGAAAATTACACTCAGATTTTCACTCTCTTGAAGTGCGTCTGTCATTTCTTTCGCCGAATCCCTGACCACCCTGCGCAGTCTCTCAACCCTGAGACGGCCTCATCGTTCACTGCTGTGCTGGTCCGCGGCATGGCTGGGGTGCTCAGCCCTGGCATGACGGTTCTGATTGTAAAGACAGTGGTGGCCCCAGACTTATTCCTGTTTTCATGACAGCTCGAAGGAGCCCCTCCTGTCTTGTGGGTGCAGAGAAGGTATAACTGCGGACCAAGCCAGGATCTGATGGTTTAAAGTGGCAGCATTGCAACATCGCCATACCTGGTCTCTGGGAGAATTTTGAACTGAAAATTTCCTTACCCCTCCTTTACCAGCAAAGGCATCCCTTCCCTACCTGCCACACTGCAACTCCTCCTCTGCATCAAAATCTTTCAGTGGCTGCACTGGGAGCAGTCCTTTTAGAAGCTCAAAAATGGGAGAAGTCCAAGCCTGCACAGACAGGGTAGTCCATTCAGTGAAATACAACACTGTCAATCTATATTAGCAGGGGACTTTGGGAATGGACTGCAAGGGTGTTGGACTAAGGGGAAGAATTCTAAGACCTGACTGGGTCAAACAGACATGGGTGTCCTAGCTTGGGATTATGATAGTATTTTGATTTGATCACCCAAAATTGGTTTTAATCATCTGTTTGACTGATTAAAATTTTCACCCATTGGTGGCCTCACTGAATGAGGCTGAAATATCAGAACATCCTTTGGTTTCTATGTAGGCAAGTGTCTGAAGTTTCAGGAAAGTGCACATGTCGAAGCGGATCTATTACATGTGAACTGCTCATACACGTGGGAGGAACAGGACGCTCTTTCACCAAAACAGTAAGGATGGGCCTCCCCTGTGGCGCAGCGGTTGAGTGCTGGGTTGCGAAGCTGCCTGCAGCCTCTGCAGCACCGGTTCAATCCCCAGCTGCTCCCCGGCCACCAGAGGAGGGTCCCACATGGCGCGCAGACCTCTCCTGCCACCCGCTGCTCCCCTTAGCAGTGTACTTCGGTCCTTCTGCCTGCTCTGCTCCCCGCTCTGGCTCTGGTGAGTTCTCTCACCCTCCTGCGCTTCTGACTGTACCCAGTGCTTGTATAAATAAATAAATAAATCTTAATTAAAAAAAAAGTAAGGAATGCAGTCACGGGGAGGGGAACACCACTGTCCTTGAAGAAGTCGAACATGTCCTCTGCAGGCCAGAGGTGGCCATGGGGGCAGCTGTCCTGGAAGCCCCCTGATCTCAGTGTAGATAGTGGAAGCCCAGATAGGTGGCAGCTCTTAGCCATCAGAAGCAACCTGGGCACCAGGGTCATAATAAGCCACTGGCATGAAATGGTTATTGGTTACTGGAGCATTTAGGGGATGGTTGATTAACCACAGGGCCCCTAGGGGGGAAATGCATGGACACCTTCCAAGGTGTCTTTGACATGCAAAATAAGAGCATGTTTAGTTTTGTTGGGTAGAAATCATCACCACGTGATTGCCTCTGACCCAGGTCCCCAGCTGAGCAGTTCAGATGCGTAGAGCCTTGACTGAGAGGAATTCTGGGTCCCTTTAAGGAAAGTAGATGCTGTGAATCTTCCTCCACCGGGTCCTATGGCCATTTACCAGGGATGACTGTTCTCTGGGGAAAAGAAAGTATCCAGACTCTCCAGGAGGTTATAGACACTGACTTTGACTGTCACTGATGCCTGAAGAAAAAAACTGCCCCAAGGCTACTGGGAAAGAGCAGGATGTCAAGTAGTACCTATGCAGTCTTGGCCTGGGGCCTTCTAAATAAGGCTAATGGGGCCAGGCTTCCATCCTGTGGGTGATTTCTCAGCCCCAGATGAAATCTTTACCTTGGTTCCCTGGCCTGTGAATGGAGTTATATGGGGGAGAACATCAGGGGACAGCCCTGAAACTGCTCCCCACCCAGCTTTTCCCTGTCCAGAGAGTGAATCAAATAAATGTTATATCCTTTGGGGAAACGCAGAAATGAGTGTCTCCACCAAAGACTTAGGAGACGCAGGGATCGCAAGCCCTATCACATCCCATGCACCTTGCATTTTGACGGGTACAAAGGCCAGACGGGTGCTGAAGAAGAGTAGAATCACAAACTGAGTTCCAGGGTGAAGCCGAGTGAAGTTGCCGCTGCAGATGTCTCCGCTGGGACAAATTGCCGCAGCCCCTCACGCCGGGTATGAGGCCGTTGACCTGGCAAATTCTTCTTTACCACCTTTTTATCAGTGAGGAGAAAAAACACAGCAAATGTTTTCCAGAAAGTGGTATACCTTTACTGTTTTGTCCCCAGTTCTCTGTTTTGTCCCCAGTTCTCTGTCCTAACAGAGCTCAGAGGGACCTCGAGTCAGCTTGCTATCCCACAGAACGTGCTGCATGACCACGCCTCAGACTAGCGGGAGGGTCTCATTGCCAAGGATCGGTGCAGTAGGCTCATTTCATCTCCTGTCACCCAGAAGCACCTGGCTTGCTAGAACTCTGGAGCAGTATGCTGAGGGCTAGTTACAGAATAAGCTGGGCCACAATATCCTGTATTTACAGGTTGCAATGTAGACTCTACGCCAGTGGCCAAGAGTGCCCTCTTCCTGTGTTCAGAATGCATAGGTCAGGAATTACGGAATAAAGGGGAGTGGCCTCTCTCTCTATCACGCCGCAAAGTGACTGAGAGAATATTTGCTGCCTGTGCCTGTGACCTTGGACTTGGTGGTTGGGAGCACCTGGGTCTCCAGACAAGGAGCAGTTCCACCAGACAACACAGTGATTCACTAGATGAGGAAGAAGCTGAAACTACCCCATCACCACTTTAGGCCCTTCATAACCCTAAATCAACAGGGAGAGAGGGAACTGTTACTTTATGGACCAAGGTGACAGATCCAAATGACAAGGAAATTTCATTATTGCCACATAAGGGGCCCAGGTAGGACAAGGACTGGCACCCAAGGTATTAACAGGCGGACCATTTAGTCCTCTCCTGGCCAAAAGACCTGGTCCAGGCAGGCCCTAGGTCTGGGGCATACAATAGGGGAGGGGGAAGGAAAGGGATTGAAACAGGGGAGGGGAGAGAGCACAAGGGACTGTGGTGACGGTGCATGGGCGACTTGGTGGTGGGACTTCTACGGGGACTACACCTGAGAGGAGAAAGCAAATATTGTACAAAAATGAACAATCATGTAAGAAAATAAAAAATAAATTAATTTAAAAAATAAAATAAAATGTCATTCATATTTAAAAAAAAAAAAACAGGAAAGAAAGTATCTGGTCCATGGTAAATGGAGGGCCCCAGTAAAGACCAGATCACTGAGCATGCAGGTGCTTTGGGGAAGAAATTCTGGCTCACCCCACCAGTAGAGAAGTCTGCCTACCTGGGGTGCTCTGAGAAACTAGGGGAACACAGAATAATGGTAGATGAGGGTGGCTTTGATCAGCAATTTAGATGACCAGTCAGCTGTGGAGGTGGAGACCCCAGCAGCCATGTGTTATGTTGCTTGTTTACTTAGAGCCCATCTTCTTATGCTCAGAACACCAGTAGTGACTAACATTTTAGAGGGTGAATGGTTGTAACTTGAATTGATAACATCTTGCTAATACAGCTGATAGCTGTATTAGCTACTGAGCGAGACTTTGCAAGTCCTCTTCTTAGGGACAACTCTTCCATGGGCGCATGCTGAGAGACGAAGAGGTGGGCCATGCCAGCTTTCACCCTTTGTCTGTCAGATGATCTCTTTACCCTTCCTCACTGAACTCTCTGACTGGGGAAGCTGGGAAAAAAAATCATCATTCCTGTATGCTTGTTGGCTTCTGGTTGGGCTTGTTGGTCCAAGAAGAACATTGGATCAAGGGATCAAAAGACCAAAGGGAGGGAGGAGCGGAGTCAAGACATTTATTTCCATTGCTGCCTCCGTGCAGGGTTGTCTGGAACAGGCCGAACCCTTCAGCCAAGACCATTGCCCTGGCAGTGGAGGCATCTCTCCTGGCTTTATCCTTCCAGCATCTAGTGACTGCTTTGTCCCCTCTTCCCTTTGGGCCTGGGGATGGTAATTGTTTTGCTACTTCAAACCATATCCTATCTTTTATATCCTCTCCATCCTTTTGTTAATAGTTCCTTTGTAAATAAGACCTCTTCAGATTATTCTAATTTCCATGTGCCATCCTCTTTCTGCTGAGATCCTGACTGGTACAACTTTCTTTAAATATCCTCCTTTCTGGGGCCTCCCTGGTGACATAAGGGGTTAACACATAGCATACAAAGCAATCTGCGGCCACTGCAGCACGAGTTTGATCCCCTGCCAGGGAGGTGACCCACGTGGCACAGCAAACTTCTCTTGTCTCTCCCACTGCTCCCCTCAGCAGTGCATTTCAGTCGGTCTGCCTGTTCTGCTCATCACTCTGTCTCTCACCACCCCCCCACACCTCTGACCTACACCCCAGTTCTTGTATACGTAAATAAATAAATCTTTAAAAAAAATAGGTAAATAAATATCCTCCTTTCTTGTACAACTCAAGGGGAATCCTACCTACCATCAGTCCTTTCGTGTGAAAATGGTCTCCTTATAACCTTCCCAAGAGAAGATTTTAGACTAGAGAAGAGGACCTAGCCCAGAGCTTGGAGGGAGACGAGAAGAAGATGGTAGGAATTAGGGGAGGGATGTGGGATGTGGAGGGACAGAAAAAAGGAGTCTGCAGCTGTCTTCTTGCCAGAGCCAAGAAGCAGGTGGCAATGAAATAGGTAGCAAGGCTCAGATTGTGATTCAAATCCTCACCTGCTTCCTGCAGAATGTTACTCAAATCTTTGAACTTCTCCAGTCTCTCAAGTTCTTCTATTGTTCGTTAGGTACAAGGAGTAGTCAAATGTTAGGGTGGTCCCTGTGTGACCACGACTGCCTGGTGTTGGCACCCCTGTGTAATCCCTTGCCTTAGTGTGTGAGTAGCTTCTGACCAATACAATCAAACAAAGTCGATGAGATGTCACTCCCATGATGATGCTACATTACCTTCTGTTACATTGTCTGAGACGGTCTTGCCAGCAGAGGCTCTCTTTACTGCTGGCTTTGAAGAAGTAAGCTGCCATTCATCTACAGCCGGCAACTGAGGGAGTTGGGAAGAGTATTCTTACCCAGTTGAGCTTCCAGATGAGAAATCAGCCCTCAGTGGCAGCCCATGAATCTCTAAGCAGAAGTCCCAGCTAAGACCAGGTTTCTGACCTGCAGAAACTGTATCCATGCATGCTGTTTTAAGTTACTGCATTTATAATTTGTCATATGACACAGAACACTAATACAATGCATGGTGTTTTTATTTATTTATTTAATTTTTTTAATAGAGGCATGTTTTTATTTATTTATTTGTTTGTTTGTTTGTTTATACATGCACTGGGTACAGTCAGAAGTGCGGGAGGGCAAGAGAATTCACCAGAGCCAGGGCAGGGAACAGAATAGGCAGACTGAGGAAACACACTGCAGAGGGGAGTAGCGGGCGGCAGGAGAGGTCTGTGCGCCATGTGGGACCCTCCTCCAGTGGCCGGGGAGCAGCCGGGGATCGAACCGGCGCCACAGAGGCTGCGGGCAGCTTCGCAACCCAGCGCTCAACCGCTGCGCCACCAGGGAGGCCCATGCATGGTGTTTTTAAATGCTGGTTAAATTAGCAAAACTGAATGCTGAAGAAGAGATGGCTAACCTTGCATACATATATTATTGATTGGTATTAACACTTTTTTTATTCCATTATGAAAGTTTTCAGACATATGCAAAAGTCAGAAGAGTAGTATAATGAACCATGGCCTAGATTAAAAAATTAAGACATTCCTATATTTCATTTGCCCCTCCCTTTTTTGTCTAACAATTGCAAAATAAACTCCAAACATCATGTCATGTCCCTCTATGTACATTCAAATATGCATATTTGAAAAAAATGGCCAGTTTCTTACAGAATCACATTGCCATCACACCTTAAAAACCTTAACAACAACCTTGTATCAGCTAATGCTCAGTCCATCTTCAAATGTCTCCAATTATCTAAAACAAGTCTTAGTGTTAGAACATTTTTGGGAGCTGCAGCCTGAAGCAATAAGTAACAAGAACTTTTAAAATGTTCCTTATCTTTGATCCTGAGTGGCTATTCTTCAGGGTTTATGATAAGGAAAAAATTCAAACAATGATGAAAGGCTGATGTCTATGAAAGAATTATTAGCATTTGTCACTTACGTTACATTGAGGACATCAGAGGAGGCATCCAGCAAAATGAACAGGAGGCAATTTTGTGACAAAGAGAATGATGAAGCAGAAGCTGAAACTGGAAATGACCTTGAAGACCTCAAACCTCCTTTAGGCATAGTCTGACAGATTTCCAGACCCACAGTGGTTTTTCAAGCTTTTGATCACAGCAAGGAGGATGAAACTGTGAGTTAAAAAGGACGGCATCAGGGGCAAGCAAGAATGTTGCTATTTTTTATGTTAAATACATTAGGAAATGGTGGGATTCTAAGAACTCCGGCTTTGGAGTCAGACCCATATATATTTAAATTCTGGCTCATATACTTGCTGTGTGACTTTGGACAAGTTACTCAGTTACTTTAAAAAAAAAAAAAAGATTTATTTATTTATGCTTACAAGAACTGGGGAGTAAGCCAGAGGTGTGGGTGGGGGGTGAGAGGATTCACCAGAATGAGTGGGGAACAGAACAGGCAGACGGACTGAACTACACTGCTGAGGGGAGCAGCAGGCGAGACAGGAGAGGTCTGCTGCGCCATGTGGGTAGCTCCCTGGCTGGCCAAGGATCAAAATTGTGCTGCAGTGGCTGGCGATAGCTTGATAGTGCTGAGATTTCAAACCCTGCACCACCAGGGAGGCCCTACTTAGTTACTCTTGAGCACCCAGTTTCCTAGTCTGTAAAATAGGGGTCATATGACTCACTTCACAGTATTGCTTGAGGGTGAAATAATGTAATGTATGTAAAACAACTGAACCCAGTGACTGCCACATAGCTGGCACTCATGACTGTGAACATAATTAATTCTCTAACTTCAGCAGTTTCTTAGGATCATCTGCATAATTTTGCAAATCCTAAGGCCTATGGAGCACTCCAGACCATCAAACTTTCTGGGATGGAAGCCAAACACAACAGTTTTTCTTAAAGCCCCTCTGGTATTTCCACATCGATGGAGCCTCCTGGGCTAGATGCAGGCTGAGCAGCTCAGCATGCTCCTGCCTGCCTAGGCTCAGTGGGAGTGAAGCATAGCTCAGGACGGTAGCAGGGACAGGAAGGGGGAGAAAGTGTCATCAGTCAGTGTTCATTCTGGAGAACAGAGTCCTCACCAGTACTTCAGAAGTTGGAAATTAGAATGGGGAGGTGGTTGCAAAGATGTTGGGATATGAAGCAGTTCAGAGGTTAATAGCAGCAGAAATTCTCTCCTACCCATGTGGGCAAGGATAGGAACACAGGGATGAAGGATGTGTTGGTACCTGAGCCCAGAAATTGGGGTACCATAGGGAGGGGTGTCTGATGAGGCCAGAACCAGGGAGGAGACACATGCTGTCCAAAGCAGAGAGACTTTGAAATCTCCTGGCTTCTCTTTTTCTTCTGGTGTCTCCTACTGGCTGGCTTCACACAGAACCAGTGGCAGGAAACATCAGAAGTGAGGTTTTCAGGGTCAGTCCCCTGAAGGAGAGAGTTCCCTCCATAACCCCTCTCGTGGGTGCCCAGTCAGGTCTGGAAAGTCAGGGAATGGATCTGGGAGCATGTAGGCATGTATTTGGCACCTCAACAAGGACCCTAAATTCTTTCAGAACAAGATTAGGCTAAACAAAAATCTCCAACAAGAAGATAATTACTGTATGACATATCCTCTCTGTGCGTCCCTTCGCCATTGTATTTACACAGCTTATAAAGATTGTATAGCAATATGGAGAACTCCTATACTGAGTTATAATGTTACATTATCGTCCTTCTTTCCTTTCTCCTTTTTAATACCTACTACCACATTCTAACATCAAAAAAATTAGTCTTCTTATTTGCCATATTTATTGATTGTTGACTTACCCACCACTCCTTACCCCTGTTAGAAACTTAGCTCTATGTGGGTTTGAGTCAGGGTGCAGTGGTTGAGAGCTGGGTTGCGAAGCTGCCCACAGCCTCTGCAGCGCTGGTTTGATCCTAGGCTGCTCCCCCGGCCACTGGAGGAGGGTCCCACATGGCGCGCAGACCTCTCCTGCCACCCGCTGCTCCCCTCAGCAGTGTACTTCGGTCCTTCTGCCTGCTCTGCTCCCCGCTCTGGCTCTGGTGAATTCTCTCACCTTCCTGCGCTTCTGACTGTACCCAGTGCTTGTATAAATAAATAAATAAATCTTTTTAAAAAAAAAACCAGATCTATAAAATAAAAAAAAAGAAAGTTAACTCTACGAGGTGTTGTTTTGATTGGCGTATCTCAAGCATCTAAAACAGCACCTGAAATTTAAGAGATCTTAATAAATATTATTAAATAACTAAATCGATGTGAAGCAAGTGAAATACAGCAGCCACTTCACTAGGTTTTTGTAAGGGTTAAAGGATATGGGTATGTAAAATCTCTAGCGCACAGTGGATACTTACTATACTTAAAGGATAATTTCACTTGGGTAGGAGGAGAAGAGTTTAAAATTTACTACTCTATCATGCCTAGCATCACATTAGGATCCACACCCTCCCCCAAGAAAAGATGAAAAATCTCTATTATAATGTCAAATAATCCATGAGCACTGATGAACGTAGCTTGGACCTGCCGTTGGGCTGCAACTTACTAGCTCTGTGTCCTTGGTCAAATGGCCTAAACTCTCTGGGCTGTATTTTCCCTGTCTATAAAATGGGAATAGTAATGATACTTATCTGGTGGGTTGTATAAACATTGTCCACCACAGGACTTGGCACACAGTTGATGCTCAATAGTGGGGGTTTCTTTTCTTTTTTTTTTTTTAGATTTATTTATTTAGGCATACAAGAACTGGGGTGTAGGTCAGAGGTGTGGGAGGTGAGAGGATTCACCAGAGCCAGAGTAAAATTCACTGCTGAGGGGAGCAGGGGGTGGGTCAAGAGAGGTCTGCTGCACCATGTGGGTAGCTCTGTGGCTGGGGATCGAACTTGTGCTGCAGTGGCTGCAGATAGCTTCATAGGTTGCATCTTAACCCCTTGTACCACCAGGGAGGCCCCCAACAGTGTTGGTTACTTAATGCTTACCTACTTTCCTTCTGGGAGTGCCAGCCAGGTCTGGTGCTATCCGTAGTGCTGAACACAGAGCTGCTCTCTCCTTTTTTCCCATCCGTCTTCCCTTCCTTCCTCAGTTCCTCTCTCTTCCTTCCCTCCTCCCTTCCTGTGCTTGGCTCCCTGGAGCTCTGGGGTCTGAACAGATTTGATTTTCCAAATGGCTTCTTCAGGCCCCTGAGGGGGACAGGGAAGGAATGAGCCACGTATGAGGCACTCCCCAAGCAGAAGTCTCAGAAGCTCACAGGCAGCAGAAGTGGTGGCTGAACAAGCTGTGGTGGCAATAGCAGCTCCCCAGAACAGAGCTTGCTCGGAGAACTTGACATCCGAGGACCTGGTGCAGGAAGATTAGGATCTGCAAAGAGGACCTGAGTCAGTCCCAACAGCACAGCATGGCAGGTGGGTCTGAGTGAGCTTGCCTTATTGGGAGGCAATAGATTGTGATTAAGGAGGATGACCCTTGGCTACAGGGGCTGAAGAGGCTTGGTGCTGGCAGAAATCCCACATCGCCCTTCCCTGGGCTCCTGTCATCTTCCCTGGTTTAGCCATCTGTTAATGCAATTAAAGGAATACTCATCTTCTTCAGCCATGAGTCTATGGAGTTGACTAACTCCATGAACTTGGCTCCCTGAACCAAGAAATCACAACTAGTGCTCAGTGTCCATCTCCCTCAATCTAAAAATGCAAATGGGCTCTCTCCAGGAGTGTGGCCCATTAGCTCTTCATGCCAGAGGTGGGACCACTGGCAGTTCACACACTCTTGAAGGAAGGGTAGGGAGAGGGGGTGTGACGGTCAAAGACAAAAATCCCTTATTTCCTGATTTTTTTTACTGACCAACAGAACATAAGAGCCAAAGGCTATCTGGACACCTAAACATCTAAATTAAGCCCTCCCTGTTCAGATGGGAAAACTGAGGTGTGGAAAGGGTATGGACGCCATCAGCAGCAGAGCTAGGGCTAAACGGACACACTTTTCTGTGCCCCAGTTTCCCCACCTGTACACAGAGAATTTGATGTAAATGTTTAAGTCACCAGCGGCCCTTCCACTCTAGTGTTCAATAACAAGAGGCGATTTTCATCTTTGCCTAAATGTGGGAAAATATGTCTAGTCCTAACTCAGCCCAAACTCTTGATGAGACCTCAGATGAGTCACTGTCCCAGCCAGAGTCAGCTTCCTCCTGTGAAAAAGAGGGTAAGAGATCTCTCTTGGAGCTTCTGGGAGGAGCAGGCTAAGCAGTGGATAACAGATCCACAAAGTGAGGGAAGAGGCGACTGTCATTAGAATCAGCATCACATGCAGAGGTCCCCAGCTGGAAATGGTGAGCTCTTTGAGAACCCACAACAAGCCCAGCTGCTCCAAGGAGTTCATCCCACGGGGCAGGGATGCCGGGAGGCCACTTTGAGTTTCGTGGCAGAAGGGAGGAACAGAACGCAACAGAGGCTGGCAGAAGAGCAACCCTTCCTGAGACACTCCACCCCAACAGGGGACAATTGTGGTATCACAGGCCAGAAGGGCCCAGGGTTGACCAGTCTTGCAGAATGGCCACTTTTACAGATGAGGAGACTGAGGCATCGAGTGGGGCAGGGGCTGGAACTCAGGGCTCCCACCTTCTCATCCAGCACCTCCCCTCAAAGATCCAAAGATGGTAATGATGGTGATCACTACTCCATCTAGAGAGCACTCACCTTACTTGCTAAGGCACCTGCTGGCACAGTACTAACGGTACTTTTGTAAGCGCCTTCCATTTAGTAAAACTTATGACAATGCTTATGACAATGAGTAGTCACCTTGTAGATACGTTACACATTTTAGTTTTCACAGCAACTCTATCAGGTAGCTATTCTCTCTCTATCAGGTAGCTCCACTTCACAGATGAGGACACTGAGGCTCAGGGAAGTTAAGAATCTTACCCAAGTTTCGGGGCTAGTGAGTAAAATCAAGGTTCATTCCTCGGTGTGATTCCAACGCTCTTATTCATCTGCACTGAGCATAGTTTCTAAGGAGCAATTCTACATAGACCATTGCTACTGACACTTGGAGAGTGCCCTTACTCTCCTGAGCTGTCCTGGTGTGCCTCCTCTGGGAAGCCCTCCAGGAGCCCTCCTCAGCCTTCAGAACCTCCCCAATGGTCCAGTCTCCCTAGTGTTTTGCCTTGTAGTCAGTTTTTCTCTGGGCTGGGACCTGCCTCCCCACCAGTACGGCAGTTTCTTAAGGGTGAGGTTGGATCTTATGCCTTCTTGGGACACCCACCATGGAAGGCTGCTGGCTGCATAAAGGGTGAGGAAGGAACACGGCTGGGTCTTGTGGGTGAGGAATGGACACTGGCAGGGATGCGGGTAGAGTTCCAGGGCTGCAGGAGGAGCAGTAAGATGGACTGAGGAATGGCTTTGTCCAAATGTCCTAGTCAAGGAGGCCAGGGAAGGAAATGAGTTGAACAGATTTGTCCAAATCCTTTCACTCTATGAACTCTGTTCAGTTTTTCTTGGTTTTTCATCTGTACAATAGGATAGACGACCTTTGTCTAACAGGGCTCTTAGGGGGATACTTGTACTGTCAACCCTCTAGCCACAGACAGTGGGAGAGCTACTCTTACCCAGGCCCTGCCTATGCTAAAAGTCCAGAGTCAAGCAGAGTCAAGGGCTGTGGGGTGTGCTGGCCTTGAAGATAAGAGGCAGGAGAGGCTTTGAGGGATGCCAGGAGAACCTGGCCCCCCTTGGAGGATGAGGAAAGAAGAAATAACCATAACAGGTTGACAGAACAGGATTCCTTTAATACTTGAGTAGCAGGGACTGTGCTAATCAATTCATTCGATCATCATAATAATTCCATAAATTAGGTTTCACTATTCATATTTTGCAGCAGAGGAAAACAAGTCTCCAAAACTTCAGAGATTAGTCTAGGGCCACAGTGTGGCAAGCAGCAAGCCGGCCTGGGCAGCTCTGATTGCGGATCCCACATCCCAGCCCAGGGCATGACGGGTTGTGAACCAGTCCTGAGGGGGAAGTGTTAGAGTCCTGAAGCTGGGGATCTTCAGACATCATGGATTCCACCCCCTCATTTACCAATAAGGAGGCTGAGCTTCTGGGAACGGGTGGCTGCCTCAAAAATCACGTAGGAAGTGTTGTCAGAAAATGTTAGAAAGCAAATCTTGTTCTTATCTCCCTTTCCCAGGATGGCAGGGGTGCTTGTACCCTGAAGGTTGGTACCAGATGCTACAGCGTGGGAAGATCTGCCCTCCCTGCCAGGGCCTGTGGGGGTCCAATCTTCATCATCCTAGGGCAGTTTCTTTTCTGCCATTCTTCTCCGTGATGCCTTGGGGCACCCTCCTCTGGGTTGGCTTCCTCCCTGATCTGGCCCTGGGGGCTGGGACCTTCACCATCGGGGTGCTGGGTCCCTGGGACTGTGATCCCATCTTCGCCCAGGCCTTCCCCAGTGCGGCTGCCCAGCTGGCTGTGGACCGAGTCAATCAGGACTCATCACTGGTGCTGGACTCACAGTTGGCCTCCGTGGTCCTTCCCACAGACTGTGACACTCCTCATGCCCTGGCAACATTCCTGACCCACAGGAGCACTGTAGCTGCCTTTGTGGGCCCTGTCAATCCTGGTTACTGCCCAGCAGCAGCCCTGCTGGCCCAAGACTGGGGCAAGACTCTCTTCTCCTGGGCATGTGGGGCTCTGGAAGGAGGGGGTGAGCTGGTGTCCACCTTGCCTTCAGCTGCCCATGTGTTGCTGTCCATCATGAGACACTTTGGTTGGGCTCGAGTGGCCATTGTGTCCTCCCACCAGGACATTTGGGTGGCCACCGCCCAGCAGGTGGCCATGACTCTCAGGATGCATGGGTTGCCTGTGGGGCTGGTGACCTCTCTGGGACCTGGGGAGCAGGGGACCACAGAGGTCCTGAAACAGCTCTGCAGTGTGGATGGCCTGAAAAGTAAGTGTATGCGGGTCCTTCCCCTGTGGGAAGCTTGGACTTCCTATGACTGACTACACAAGGCATGGGACCAAGCTCTTGGCAATGACCCTACATTTAACCTCCCAGCAGCTTTGTGAGCTAGTCCTGCTGAGGTGTGTACTATACCTTATAGCTCAAGGAAGTAATGTGTCCAAGTCACACACCTGGCAAGTGGTGCCAGAGCCAGATTTTGAGCTCTGATTCTTGCATTGGCTATAGAGTGGGAGCTGAGAGCTTTTTTGGTTCTTGCTTGGTACAGTGAGGTAAATGAGGATCAGCGTACCCCAGGAAGGGAGTTAGAGCCAATGTTTATTTTATTTCTTGGAATTAGAGTTGTAATATTCATGGACTTGTTTTTTTTGTTGTTGTTGTTTATTTTATTTTTTTTTAATAGAGGCATGTTTTATTTATTTATTTGTTTGTTTGTTTGTTTGTTTATACATGCACTGGGTACAGTCAGAAGCGCGGGAGGGTGAGAGAATTCACCAGAGCCAGAGCGGGGAGCAGAGCAGGCAGAAGGACCGAAGTACACTGCTGAGGGGAGCAGCGGGAGGCAGGAGAGGTCTGCGCGCCATGTGGGACCCTCCTCCGGTGGCCGGGGAGCAGCCGGGGATTGAACCAGCGCCGCAGAGGCCGCGGGCAGCTTCGCAACCCAGCGCTCTACCGCTGCACCACAGGGGAGGCCCTCATGGACTTGTTGATTGATCAATTGACTACTCACATTTCTCAAGACCCACCCCCCAATCCTATGCAGGGTTGCATGGGTAAACAAGACAGAAATGGTGACTGGTCTCTCTAAGGGGGAAATGTTTAATGGGCAAGCGGGTGCATAGCAGGTGCTTATGATGGAGAAGTCAAAGCCACCCCAGGGAGCAGAGACTTGGAGAAGTGGAGAAGGCCTGGCGCCAGGCCTGTGGGATCTGGAAGGCTTCTTGGAGAAGGTGACATTCCAACTGTCTTCAAGGGAGTAATTAACCAGGGAGAGGAGTGGTGGGCAGAGTGTAGGGGAGAGGTAGTACCTGAAAGATAAAAGGGACCTTAGGTTTCATCTAGATTTGGGTTTTTCAGACTGTGGGTTGTGGCCCAGTTGAGTTTAGAAGCCAATTTAATGAATCAAGAATAGCATCACACATACAAAAAAAAAAAAAAAGAAAGAAAGAAAAAAAGGGAATAGAAGAAGATAAAGAGGACTAGGATTGCGAGGAATGGAAGAAAACAGAAACAGCAGGAGTGCCTGTGAGTGTGCATCGCATGCAGGAGCAGGGAAACCTGTCCTGTGAAACTTCCCTTCAGTTTGTGGGGACACTCAAGCTTGAAGTACTCACTCCGGGAGCACACGAGGGCAAAAGCGTTTTGTACTGTTGGCTGCTGACAGCACATTTGAAAGACACTGACACCAGACGGCATGTTCTATATTTGAGGAAATCGAGGCCAGCGCCAGCAAGGAGGGGCAGGCTGAGCAGCCTCTGAGCTGGTGTTAGGTTAGGGCATCAGAGCCAAGTGAGAATGAGGCACGACCCAGGTGTGCCCTCTGCACCCCTAGGAATGGCGCCTCACTTCTCTGAGCCCTGAGCTGCAATGAGGATAACGAAATCCCCTTTACAGGGTCACAGGAAGGTGTGTGTGGCCAAGTGCGTTGTAAACACTTTGTTCAACCAAGTCGCAGGGCACTGTGCCTGCCCCTGGCCCAGCTCTGGGGACACGAGGGGTGGGGGGAGCTGAAGTCTGTCAGGATAGATGTCCACACAGGGCACAGAGGAGCCCATGGGGCTGGGGGTGGGGAGGGATTCACAGAGGAGGTAACATAAGGTTGAGCCCGAAATGAGAAGGCAGAGGGGCAGCAAGGGCAGAGGGATGGTGATAGCATGTTCACGACGAGAATGAATAGACCGCTCTGTGTCTGTGGGTAGCGGGGGTGGGGGAAGCTGCAACAGACTCCCTTTCTACCCCATTCCAGCCATAGTGCTGGTTCACAGGAGCCTCGAGGCAGAGTGGTTATGGACACATTTTTTTGGAGTCAGATGACCAGAGACCCACTTCGGCCTCTACCTTCTCAGCTGTGTGACCTCTCTGTGCAATAGTTTCCTCAACAATGACCTGCAGTTACTGAAAGCTCCTTCCTCAGAGTGTGAAATGAGACAGGCTACTGCAGATAAAGGGCTTTGAACAGTGCCCAGCATACACAGAGCGCACAGCTCACAATCAGTGCCCTCCCAGGAACCTGTCAGTCACTTCCTCCCACTTGTGGGGATCAGCTCCTCCTTGTGGCCAAATGCAGAACAGTGCCTCCGGCTCCCAGGAGAATGTTGGGTTTTGGTGGGAAAGACAGAAACCCAGAGACAGAGGAAGCCTGAATTTATTTCCGCCCTACCCTCAACAAAGGCCGGGACTCCAGGCTAGACTTCTACATGAGGAGAGATCCTCAGGCTCCAACAAAGAGCCCCTTGGCTTTCCTTGTTGGCTTTGCTTTCCTGAAATTTCTGGAGAAAGGGGCTGGCCACTTTTTGGTTGGAGCTGTAGATCTGGTCAGGACCCATGATTCAGAAGACCCATGCCTTGGGCAGGGGCTCCCTTCTGTCTCGGGCGTCTGGGTCTGAAATTGGCTGTCATATCACTGAGCACCTATTTCTCTGACTAAAGCAAAGGGGAAGGTTTTCATGTCTGCTTAGGCCTTGAGACACCACCAGGGCCACAGAGATTGCAAACCGATGATGAATAGATAAACAAAACACGGTCTATCTACACAGGGGAATAGCATGCTGCCAGGAAAGGGAATGACATTCTGCTCCAGCTACTCCATGGCTGAGCCTGGAGCACATTATGTGGAGTGCAAGAAGCCAGTCATAAATGACCACATACTGCAGGATTCCACTTGTGGAATCATGAAAGGTCCAGAATTAGCAAATCCACAGAGACAGAAAGTTGATTGGTGGTGAGCTAGGGCTAGGGAAAGAGAAGATTGGGGAGGGACTGCTAAGAGGAAAGCGCTTCCTTTGGGGTGATGAAAATGTTCTAGAATTAAACAGTGCTATTAAATAGAATTAAATAGTTTCACAGCTTTGTGAATATACAAAAACCACTCAACTGAATGCTTTTTAAAAAAGATTTATTTATTTTTATACAAGAACTGAGGTACAGGCCAGTGGTGTGGGAGGGTGAGAGAATTCACCAGAGACAGAGCAGGGAGCAGAGCAGGCAGACGGCCCAAAAGACACTGCTGAGGGGAGAAGCAGACAAGACAGGAGAGGTCTGCCACACCATGGGGGTATGTCCCTGGCTGGCCGGGAGTTAAATCTGTGCTGCAGAGGCTGCGGACAGCTTCACAGCGCTGCGTTCAACCCACTGTGCCACCAGGGAGGCCCTGAATTGAATGCTTTTAATGGATGTGAGTTATCTCAATTTTTAAGAAAACTCTAAATACTGTGAACCAGCCTGCCCAGGTTCAAATGGGAGACAGCCTGCCCAGTTTCAAATGCTGAGTTTCCTAGGATGGTGATTAACATATCCTGGGGGGTGACTCCTAGCCTCTCTGCACCTCAGCTGACAGTAGTTCATGATAAACATACTTCCCAGTGCTGTCATAATACGGAAAGACTAAATGTTTGCAAAAGTAATTCAGGATAACACATAGCAAGTTGTCGATAAATCTCAGCAGTGGTCAGGGCCAGGGGATGGAGGGAGGGTGGGTCAAATGATTGGATGGGCAGCTAGAAGGATGTGTGAGCATGAAATACCATCAGTTGAAGGGAATTTTTTTTCTCACCGGGTTGAACCCTGATTTGGTGGCCATGGCTGTTATTGTTAGACAGGGAGCAGATGAGGGGAAATTTTGCTTTCCCCCAGATTGATGGGAGGCAGAGGGAAACTGTCAGCAGAGGGAGGGGGCAAACCTGAACATTCTGAGCAGCCCCCAGGGGCCAGACTCCAGGGCTTCAGGGCAGGCCTGCCAAGTGAGCCTGCCCCCTCTGTCTGCAGTCGTGGTGCTGTGCATGCACTCGGCGCTCCTGGGGGGCTCCGAGCAGACGGCCCTGTTGAGCCAAGCGTGGGCCCAGGGCCTGGCAGACGGGAGGCTGGTCTTCCTGCCCTACGACACCATGCTCTTCGCCTTGCCCTACCGCAACCACTCCTACCCAGCCCTGGGTGATGGCGGACCCCTGCAAGCAGTCTACGATGCTGTGCTCACCATCAGCCTGGAGTCCGTTCCTGCTGACAAGGCCTTCAAAGCTGCTGGGGTCAGCGCAGAGGAGGCTGCTTGCTGGGAGCCAGAGCAGGTAGGTCAGTGCAGACCTCCCACGGGCCCACACAGGTACGCATGTGCTCCTCACCTGCTCCAGGCTGCCTGGCTCCACTGTGGGCACATGGCCTGTCCCTTATTTGACAAAGTGCATGGTCCCAGAGTATAGTCTCTCTCTCTCTCTCTCTCCTTCCTTCTTATTGCCCATATTCACTCTTTTGACCTGCCTCATCATTTTTTCTGTTATGTCTCTCTTGCTTCTATTTTTCTACCTCCAACTCATTGCTCTAATTCCCATCTACTCTTTCTCTTGCAAACATTCTTCTTCTTTCTCTGAATTTTGAGCAAAATGTGAAGATCAGACAGAGACTGTTGGGGGGGTGGGAGGGAGGGAGGCTTTCTGAAGTCACTGCTGGGCATGTGAAGGGGGAATGGTGTGTGGCTGCTGGCTCAGTTGGCTTGGGGCTCAGCTGCTTGAGTCTCCTTCGGGGTGTCTGCTTCCTGGTGACAAGTAGACCAGTGTCTGGAGTTGGTGACAGGCATGCAGATGCTGGTGGGAGGCCATTCAAATAGTCATTTATCTGATAAATGGCCCTCATGTGCTACTGTGCCTGTCTCGGTCATGGCGATGGACAAGACTTATCTGACCTTCAAGGAACTTCTATTCTATTGGGGGAAACAGACCGTGTAACATGAAAACCAAGTTCAAATAGTAATAATGTGCTAAGAAAATACAACAGGATAGAGTGATTAGAGTGGCTGGGGTGGACATCGAGAAAGAGCGTACACAGAGAGACCCGGTCTGGGGAAGTGGCACCGGAGCAGAGCGCTGAACGGTAGCGGCAACAGGCAGGCTGTGGATGGACAGTTACCCAGCTGGAAATGGCAAGTGCAAAGGCCCTGAGGCAGCATGAGCTCCAATGGCCCCAGGAACAGGCAGAACGGAGTATGGAGCGGCTGGGCTCTCAAGCGTAGGGGTGAGAGGAGCTGGAGATAAACTTGGGCCCTCACTACGAGAGGCACTCAAGCCAGGATGAGGAATCGGAACTTTTCAAAGGTGAAATGAGAAACACCATAATTATTTTTTTTAATTATTTGGTTTATTTATTTATTTTTTAAATCACTTTGCTTGCTTCACGGGGAGGGCCAGATTGAGCCAGGAGGACCTTAGGAGGCTCTTGTGTGGTCCAGGGGACCCACTAGAGGGGCTGGCTGGCACCCAGGTGTGGGCACAGAGGCCGTGGGAAGACAGTGGGTTAGGAGTAAATTCTGAAAAAGAAAGCAGTAAAAAGCTTGATGGTGAACTGGAGGACAGAAAGAAAGGTGTGGGGAATCATGCGGGAGCTTGCAACACTGTTCAGGTGGTAGATCCATTTCCTAAAATGTGGGAGGAGTGGGGTTTGATAGATAGAACCAGACAGAACCTCTAGAAGCAGAACTTCTTATTCGGACATATTAGGTTGATGTGATAGGCCTGGGGACATCAGATCTGGTGGTGGTGGTGCTTGTCATGATGGTGGTGGCCATGGGGACTGTGAGGCTGCTGAGGGGAGCTGAGGTAATGGAGGGACTGAAGAGAGGACTGTATTGGGGTAAGGAGAAGGAAAAGGGGAAGTAATCCAAATATTTGCTGCTGGCAGGTGTTCAGAACTCAGAGATGTCTGGAAATCTGTGCCATGGAATTATGGGGTTAAAGAATCCTCTCTTCCTTAGGTGTCCCCCCTCTTTGGAACCATCTATGATGCCGTGGTGCTGCTGGCCCATGCCCTAAACCGCTCTGAGAGCCGTGGGACGGGGCTCTCAGGGGCCCACTTAGGGGACCACATAAGGACTCTGGATGTGGCTGGCTGTGGCCAGAGGATTCGGATGGATGAGAAGGGCAGGAGGCTGGCTCAGTACGTGATCTTGGACACAGATGGTCAAGGAAGCCAGCTGGTCCCCACCCACATCCTGGACACAGGCACATGGCAAGTGCAGCCGCTGGGCAGGGCCATACACTTTCCTGGCGGCGTCCCACCGGCCAGAGACTCCAAATGCTGGTTTGACCCCAACACATTATGCATGAGAGGTAATTCATCATTCATCCATCTACCCATCTGTCCATCATCCATCCATCCATCATCCATCCACCCATTCATCCCTTTCTCCATTTGTCTATCTGTCCATCCATCCATCCACCCACCCATCCATCCATCCATCCATCCATCCATCCATCCATCCATCCATCCGGCTATTGGTCCATCCATGCACCATCCATTCTTTAAGCCTCTGCATGTGACAGTCTTATATAGGATCAAGAAAAGATACAAAGAAGAGACTTGACACTCTGTTGAAAAGACTAAACCAACCATTGCAAAGTGCCAGGAAAGCCTGGCAAGTCCTCCCCTCAGCTGAGCAGGGCTAGAGCATTTGCTGCAGGTGCCCCCATCTCCTGGTCTCCTAAACCACACAGCAGCCTTGTGACAAGGCCATTGCCCTCTGCAGGACCCAGCAGAAAACTGAAGCTCTGAAAAGTTTGGTGACTTGCCTAAGGTCACACAGCTGAGGTTACTCCATTCCCAAATCTACTGACTACAAGTGCAGAATTTCTCTTATTTTATGACCACAGGGAAGTGAGACATTATTCTGATGCCTAAACTTGTATCCATCCCAGAGTTTCAGCCCCGATGAAACTGTACCCACAGACTCGTGCTTAGATATGCAAAGCTAAACACACACATTAGTGTGCGAACAAGTGTCCACATCCTGAGGTGCACCTGCTTACAGCTCTGTTGGTGGGTGAACTCAGGGTTGACCAGTCTTCCCTTTGTCCCTGCCCTGCCCCAAACCTCACCTCTCCTCGCCCTTCCTACAAGGGCACCCCAGCATGGCCTCCTGCTTGTGGCCCTGCCCAGAGTGGTCACGGTGGACCTCTCCACGCACTGCCCCAGACCCCGCCCTTGGTCTTCCTTCTGCTCTGCTCTCCCTTGAATGCACCAGGCGCGCTCCTGCTTCAGAACTTTTGTGCTGGCCTCTCCCTAAGCCCGGAATGTTCTCTCACCACATGTGCACGCGTGTTCCCTCACCTCCTCCCGATCTGTACTCAACGCTTCCTTCCGAGGGCCTTGGGTGAGAGACAGGGCGCTGCAGTGATGGGACGCCAGAGCAAAACCACGGGGTCAGCCACTCATCCGCCTGTTTCCTCCTCTGCAAAATTGTGAGCATGGCCATAGCGCCCTCCAGTGGTCGTTTCCAGGAATAACGGCGTTGGTGTGCAAGCCCCGTAGACCAGGGGCTGGGTGCAGCACAATGCACCCCAGCGTGATAATAAGTACTGCCAGGCTTGCGCTGCTGTTATTATCATGTGGACAAACTCAGTTGGGGCCCTCAGCAGGGGCAAAGAGAACAGCGCTCCCCTTCTGAAGCCCAGAGGGCATGGTCCTCTTCCAAGAACAGGGCCTGGCATCTTACCATTCTGCCAGCCCAGACAGATGCCAGGGCTGCCCAAGCAAAGTAGACCCCAGCAGCCTCCTTCATCCTAGCCTGACGTGACGGCTGGAGATTTGGATTCAGGATAAGGAGGGCTCGCGGAGTGAGTGGCGGGGGAGCTGGCCCCCAAAGCAGGCAGCGCGTGGCCCACGGGGGACACGCAAGATGGACAGAGACATTTTTATTCAGCACCTGCTCTGTCCAGGTTCTGTTTTAGGTGCCAGGGATACCAGATGAAAGAGGCCGCGCCCTGCCGCCAGCTGTCTTAGTCCAGTGAGAACGCGCCAGAGGTGCCGGCAGGGAGAAGGCCACCGTGTGGTCAGGACTGTAGTGGAGTCTGAGCAGGGCATGAGGGGCCCTGGGGCAGGGCACTGAGGCGAGCACTGGACACAGTGCTGGGACCCAAGGCCTGCGCGTGGTGAGCGGCCACGGACACAAGTTCCCAGCCTAGGGCCATTTTGAGCCTCACCCCTGGTGAGGGAGCGGCAGGGTTTGTCCCTATTTCCTAGGCAGCCCTAAGAAGTCAGGGCAGGAACGGAGTGAGGGGTATCCTTTCTGTGTCATTACTGTTGGGGCTCACGTTTGCCCTGCTTCCCCCGCAGGTTTGCAGCCCCCCGGCAGTCTCCTCTCTCTGGTCCTGGCCTGTGGCTTGTTACTCGCAGGTGGAGCCCTCACTTGCCTTATGAGGTAAGACCTTGTCTGCACCTGAGCCTCGCTCTTGTCCCCCACCCCACACACCCCACAGGGTCTCTCCGCAGGTTGCACAGCCCTGGCAATCTCAAAGGGTTTTCCTTCTTTGTCTCCCATGACAGCCCACACTCCTGTCCACCCTAGAGCCTCGGGTCGGGGCTTTAAGCCATGCCAAGACCATGGGGCCTCCTGAGGATGTCCATTTGGGACCTGAGGAAGAAAGAAACTTGGGCTCTCACATGAGATGGTCCCTTCCTGAGCTTTAGGCTGTGCATCTGTATATGGGGGCTCAGCCAGGATGACCCCCTGGGACCATCCTTCAGTTTTGAAAATTCTTCCTGGGATCTGAGGTCCTCTGTGTCCCTAAGACTTTCATCACTTCCAGGAGGAGGCAGCTCTGGCTGCCCTGTGAGACCTCCAGGCAACTTTGGAACATGAGGCTAGGAACCAGCAGATACCTCAGGCTGGGGGCGCCAGCTCAGAGCTGGGGCCAAGGGGCTCTTTGGAGGCAGGACCCAAAGGCAACTTCTCAGTGCAGCTGGGACTGCTGGGAAAACAGCACAGAAAACAGAGAGAGGGTGGGGAGAGCTTAAACTGAGTGGGTGGTCACTTTCACGCCATCCTCTGCCCTGCGCTTTCTCTCGCCTACAGATGGGGCATCCAGCAGCTGCGACTGGTGCGGGGCCCCCATCGGATCCTGCTGACAGCTGAGGAGCTCACCTTCATCCATCGGCCTCTGAGCAGACGGGTGGGTGGGGGAGGCACTGGGCTGGGTGGGCAGGCCAAGAACTGAGGCCTAGTCCAGGCTCTTGACCATGCCTGGCCCCTACAGAAGCTGCATGTGGACAGTGTGAGTGAATCAAGAAGTGTGGCAGATGGAGGAAGCCTGAGGTCAGTGGCCCAGGGGTCATCAAGGAGCTTGCCAGCCCCTCAGGAGCCCACCAGTGTGGCCCTGTACCAGGTAAGGGCCTCTACCACTGCCATGCCCAGGCCTGGGAACCATAGCCAGTGTGGGAAAAGCCTTGGAACCCTCTCCTTTCTGGCCTCTGTGTGCCCTTCTCCGATTACAGACTGGGAAACTGAGGCTTGAAGCAGGGCAGTGACTGTCCTGGGCCCCAGAGCAAGGAGGTGGCAGGGCACGAAGTAAGAAGCAGGACTTGTATCTTCCAGTCTACTGCGGTTCATGGTCTGACCTGGGGCAACACAGGCTTTGCCTGTGTGATCCATACCAGGGCCTCTCTCAGCATGGAGTCCAGCCTAGGTCACCCTCCTGTCTGCTTTGTCAAGAGGCCATGGAACCTAGGCACCCCGGATCCTGCTGTGTGGGGACAGCACCCAGCCCAGCCCAGCCCCTGGGCCAAGGCTGGACCACTGGCTGGCAGGGAAGCTGGAAGGTGAGAGATTAGACCAGCACAATTCTCACCTTGCTAGGACATGGCACTTTCTCAGGTGCTATGGTTCTCAGATTCTACAACTCACTACTCACTGAAGCCCTGATTCTCAGGGGCGATGAGCAGGGCTGAATTGTTTCCACAGGAAGTGTCATGAAGTTCTTGCCTTTTACCCCACCTCCCCGGGGAATGTCATCTTTTTTCTTATTTCTTTTTTTGTTCTGCTCAAAGGAGGCTTTAATATTGCACAAAGCATGTTCTGTCTGCTTCTCTGAGTTAGCTGACAGGCTTTGAATGAGGCTGAGGAGGCATCACCCATCGGTGACAAGGGGAGAAGGAGCTATGGGCACTGCCCACTCTGGGCCAGGCTGGGCAAGGAAAGGGTCCCCGCCTGAGGTCCCTGCCTCTCCCACCCTCCCCCCTGTCCTACCCTTGAGCCACTTCACCGGGTTTGGGTGTCTGGTTGTTAGCTGACGTCAAGGTTGGGAGCCAAACACTGACATGCTTTAGGTCCACCACCTCTTTAGCCCTGGTGATGTAAGGGGCATGGGGGGTACCATCCTCACTGGACAGAGCTGGAACAGGAGGCTCAGAGAACTGAGGCCACCGGCCCGAAGCCACACAGCTGGACAGTGGGGAAGTCAGGATTAGAACCTGGGTCTGAGCACAGGCTGGGCCCTGCCGCTTCCCAGGCTGCAGTAAACATCTAACTTTTATTTCACCGGCCAGGCTCTGCCCAGCTCAGAGCACACAGAAAGGACACATTTATGGAGAGCAAGCTGAGACTGAAAGAGGCCGAGGGATAGGCCTGAGGTCGCATGGCTGGTGAAGAGCAGCGAATGAACTCTTGCTCTTCCTTGAACAGGGAGAGTGGGTGTGGTTGAAGAAGTTTGAAGCTGGCACAGCCCCTGACCTGCGGCCCAGCTGCCTCAGCCTCCTGAGAAAGGTAGGGTGGAGAGAGATGGAAGGGGGTTGGGGGGGCTGGGCGCTGTCAGGAGACCCCCGCTGGTCTGGATCACTCCTTCCTCAATGGGGATGTCACAGTCACATGACTGTCACCATCACATCCCAGCACACCCAGAGTCACAACATCATCCCAATGTGATCATCACCAAGACCACAGGGCACTGCCCCCTCCATCAGTGTCGTTAGAAGACATCATCATCTCTGAAGGTCCTCTGCCCCTCCACCCCTCCACTCCTTCATCCATTCTTCTTTCCATCCATTTATCTATTCATCTATCCGTCCACTCACCCACCCCCCTCACCACCCATTCTATCCATCCATCCAAACATACGTCTATCCATCCATTCATTCATCTGTCCATCTCTCTGTCCATCCACCCATCTACCAATCAACACTTCTGATGTCTCCCTGCTCAGTCCCAACTGGGAGGTAAGGTCTGGGGACAAGGCGTGTATTGAACTTGGTTCATGCTTCAAGGATCTCCTTCGGGTTGCTAAGGTGCCCATTGCTCCAGCAGATGCGGGAGCTGCGACATGAGAACATCACTGCCTGCCTGGGCTTCTTTGTGGCCCCTGGTGTCAGTGCTTTGGTGTTGGAATACTGTGCCCGGGGCAGCCTGGAGGATCTGCTGCGGAACGAGGCCCTGCAGCTGGACTGGACCTTCAAGTCCTCCCTGATACTGGACTTGATCCGCGTGAGCAGCCTCCCTGGGCCTGGAGCTGCAGGGGTGGGAGGGGGCACAGGAAAGGGTGGTGAGACAAGAGGTGCCCAGATTTGCCAGACCTGGGCTCTTTTCACTTGACCTAAGAAAATCTAAACAGCGTGGCAGAGTGAGGGGAGCGGGAAGATTTCCTGGGGTCTGTGAGAATTCTAAGAGGACCAGGGGCTCGTCTCACTCATACAGCCCAACGGAGGCCCACTTTGTCCACTGCAGGGCATGCGGTATCTGCACCATCGACATTTCCCTCATGGCCGCCTCAAGTCCCGAAACTGTGTAGTGGATGGACGCTTTGTGCTGAAGGTCACTGACCACGGTTATGCGGAACTGCTGGATGCACAGCGGACTCCCTGCCCCAGGCCGGCCTCGGAAGGTCAGCTCTGGGGTGGGTAGGAGGCTGCCAGGCGGCCTCTGAAACAGATGTGTGTGAGGCGGTGGGGTGGGGGGGATCTCCTCCTGCCCTCTGAACCATGACCTAGAGTTGATGGTTTTTCCTCTGGCTGGGAATGGGGAGAACAGAAGCATCTCCTTCCAGAATCATGTGGAAGGTCAATGGAGCCACAAGCAGAAAGCGCCTGGTCAGGAGGGTCAGGGGGTGATCCAACGTGGCCTGGCCCTGTGATTGCAGAGCTGCTGTGGACAGCTCCAGAGCTGCTACGGGGCCCTGGGGCGCCCAGGAGGGGCACCCTCAAAGGAGATGTCTTCAGCATCGGCATCATCCTGCAGGAGGTCTTGACTCGAGGCCCGCCCTACTGCTCCTCGGGGCTCTCGGCAGAAGGTACGGAGTCTTCCTCCTCCCTTGGCCAGTCCCTGATGAGAGTCCCCACGTAGTTAGGGAGCTCGGGGACCGCCACGAAACCCAGGCTTAAAAATAACCAAATAGACACACAAGCCTGGTTTGACCATGAGTATTGGATTTCTTTGCCTTAAGCCAGGTAACTAAGCAGCTCCAGGAATAAATACGTGTTTCTGGGTGAAAGTTCTATCTGGTTCCTCTGTCTCCCAGTGCCATTGTGGAGGGTGCAGGTGACCAAGTCACTTGCCCCGACATAGTCTGTGTCAACACAGGCCTCACCTACTTACTGAGTGAGGAATGACTTACCTGTTCTGAGCCTTGGCCTCCTCATCTTTAAAATGGGGATCCAATAAAAATGTACCTGGCATCTTGCCCATATCTGATATGGCCAAGCTATTCGAATATGGAGACTTGGTCCTCTGCCCGGGTGGGGTGCCTTCAAGACCATCTTTGTCCCCATCTTTTTGGGTGTATGGCGTAACCACTCACACCTTCCCCATTATCACCTTGTCTTAGACATTCTCTCTCTTTGTAGGAATATCTCCTCCTCATCTGAGTTTTCTTTTAGGGATTGCAGCTACTCCTCCAGCTGTCCCTCTGTAGTCTCTGTCCAGTTCTGGGGACCTGTCCCCCCAGAACTCCTGACATCTCAGCCATAGTCAGGGCAATGATGGAGCCAAGCCCACCTTCCCCTCCACTCTTCGTGCATAATCTCTAACTCATAAAGAGCCTGGTCCTGCTTCCTTTCTCCACAAAGCACTGCTTAGAGAATAATGAGCATTCCAGGCCCCAAATTTATGAGGTGGGGGAGCGGGAAGGGGAGGGGCCTTTGTTGGGCCATTTATTCAACCATCCTGAGCTGCCCCCACCCCATCCGCCTGCTGGACAGGCGAGGACCAGCCAGATGGCGTCTGAAAGTCCTGCTGCCCATGTGGGGTCCGCAGGCCAGGTCTCCCCCAGGCTTTAGGTATAGGGACCAGGCCCAGGACCTCATGACCACCCTTAGATTGGGGTGTGAGTCCAAGGCCTACTACTTCCTGGGTGTGCTTCCCCGGCCTCAGGGAAGTCATGTTAAGAACACAGGATTTGAAAGACACCAGCCTAAGCCCAGCTGTGAGCCTGTTCACCTCATGACTTTGAGTCAATCCCTTTCGGGCTCTCAGTTTCTTCATCTATAAATGGGAACCATGAGGCCTGCCTCCCAGAGCAGATGTGAGGATTCAGTGACGCTTTAGACAACGTGCCAGGTTTTCATGGGCACTTAATAAATACCTGCTTGGGTGGCTTCAGGGGGCTGCTCACAGGTGATCCCAGGGCCTGCCCTGCTCACCCTCTTGGAAGCAGGCCTGCTTCCTCTCAGATGACATCTTTTTAAGATGCTGGATGTGTCTGCACTTGCAGTCTCCAGACAAGGAGGGCGACTGCACTCTTTTCAGAGGGGATGCAATGGGGACTCAGAGAGGAGAAAAGAGGAAACCTTGGCCTGGGATTTGGGCACAAGTCCCCTGACCTATGCTCAGTCTTTTGCCCTCATGCTCTTGGGTCATCTCTGGAGCATCTTCCCAGAGCTCCACTATGGAGTTGATGGTGCAGCCCCCTCTGCTGCCTCCCGCCCCCCACCGGTCCCCAGCACGTGGGTCAGTAGCTGCGAGGCACTGTGTGTACCCGTGGGCCTGGTGCTGTGAGGGAACATGAACCTTCCCCCGCCTGGCTCGGTGCTCTGCAGCACACTCACATCTGGGCCTCCCTGTGACTGTCAGGAGAGGCTAGAGTCTCACATGCTATTTGGCTTTTAATATCTGAGGACCGAAAAAATACCCCAAGACAAAAATCTGCTTTGAAATCGGCAACAGTTTGAAGTGGATTTGTATTTTATTCATCACGACACTATCTGAATACTTTTGAAGAAAAGAGTGTGTGTGGTGTGTTATTGGTTCCATCTGCACACACTCCTTTGCAAGGACAGGCAGATTCCCAGCCCTTCCCCCAGGAGGACTTGGGCCCAATGCCTCTGGCACCTGGGAAAGTGGGCAGATGAGAGATCAGGCCAAGTTCTAGGGTTTTTTACCAGCCCTGTGGCTGTGAGAGACCTCCCCTCCCCCCAAACCTCAGTTGCCTTTGTCTGTAAAACGGGACAATGACTCACATACTACCCCTCAATAGGGAAGTCAACAAAGGCATGAGAGGGAGATTGAAATCCAAAAAAAAGCTTGTGCTCGCAGCTCCACAGCCTCCTCCTCACCTCCTCCCTTGGGTGAGGAGGATCCCAGTCCCGCTCAGAAAGGTTAACCTGCTACACTTCATAACAGCCCTCTGGGGTCTGTACTAATGTCATCTCCCCTCCCAATCTTTTTCTTGAAAGCTGAAGTTTTAGACTTTTAAAAAAAGATTTATTTATTTATGCATACAAAAAAAACCTGGGGTGCAGGCCAGAGGTGTGAGGGGGTGAAAGGATTCACCAGAGACAGAATGGGGAGCAGAACAGGCAGACTGACTGAAATACACTGTTGAGGGGAGCAGTGGGAGAGTCAGGAGAGGTCTGCTGCACCTTGTGGGTCAGCTCCCTGGCCGGCCGGGGATCGAACTCTTCTGCAGCTAGCTTCACAGTACGGTGCTTAATCCCTTGCGTCACCAGGGAGGCGCCTTTAGACTTTATTGAGATTAGGATATGGTGATGGTTTCTCTGGCAAGCATTATTCGCTGCAGCTGGAATGGAGACTATTATGTGTTTTACTCAGGGTGAAAATAATGAAGAGCAAGATGTCATTAGCCCAATAGGCCAACTTTATTTGGGAGGAGGTATAATTGACAGATAACATTATATTACTTTCAGGTGTACAGCATGATATTTCAATATTTGTACATATTGCAAAGTGATCACCTCAATATGTCTAGCCAGTCGCCAGAGTTTATAGCTATATAACATATGGCAACAAATTTTTTTTGTGAGAACTTGTAAGACTTATTTTCTTAACTTTCAAATATGTGTTACAGTATAAAACTATAGTTTCCATGCTGTACATTACTATTATGCCCCTTTATCGGTGAGGAAATTGAGTCTCTGAGAGGTGACATAGCTTGTGCTCAGCATGACTGCATAGTCTGGGAGACCCCTCCATGAACTTGGTGCCCAACCCCTCTTCCTCCTTTTGAATCCCTCGGCTCTCCCACCTGCATAGCAGCTGCCTGCATTGGGTTTATTTCCACAAGGTAGGGAAACTGAGGCACGGGGTGATGGCGAGCAGCAGGGCCAGAATGAGAACACTGATGTGTCTGACCTCAACGTAGGCTGATGGGAGCTGTCACAGGGAGTAGGGGCAGGAAGATGAGGGCCGGGCTTTTCTTGGGAACATAATAATGAAGATGATGATAAGCACAGTCTTGCTTCACTCTTGTGGAGAGTTGACTCAGAAGGTCTCCAGGTGGCAGGGCTGGTGGAAAGAGCCACAGTGTCAAGGTTCCCAGCATGCTGCCACTGGCCATGGGGCAGCTGCAGTTGTTGCGGGGCCTGGGGCTGGGTGACAACCTCCTGCGCCAGGTGCTTGACAGCCATCATCTCCCTCTACACCCTCTCTGGAAGGCAGTTTGTTAAGCTTGTTTCACAGATGGGGAGATTGAGGCACAGAAAGGTCACTGTCTAGTCTACCGTGTGTCACACAGAGAGGTGGTGGCAGGTCCAGAATTTACATCCTGCTTAAGCCTACTCCCCACCACACCCCCCGCCCCATCTGCAACCCTTTCCTGGCCACACTCACAGACAGATCCAAGAAGGCTTCAAGCTCCAACCTGTGTCCACGGGCCAGTGTGACTGGAAGCAGAGAGCTGGGGCCCAAGGAGTATCCCCAGGGTCTGCTCCCCACACATCCCCAGTCACCCTGCTCTCCCTCTCAGGACCCCAGGCTCCCTCCCTCCCACGAGCCTTCCCGGGGAACCTCAGGTCCAGCTGTCTCTGGGTGTTTGTTACAGAAATTGTCAGGAAAGTGGCGTCCCCCCGACTCCGGTGCCGGCCACTCGTGTCTCCTGACCACGGGCCGCCCGAGTGCATGCAGCTGATGGAGCAGTGCTGGGAGGAGACTCCAGAGGACAGGCCCAGCCTGGACCAGATTTACAACCAGGTCAGTGCTCCCCAGAGGCTGCTCCCGTTGCCTGGTTCGAGTCTCAGACTATCCCTGGGGCTAGAAATTCTATGTGGAATTGGAAAGGTGGCAACTGGCTAGCACTGTTGTCCCTGAGGGTGGGCTTGGGTCCACTCTCAGAGGAAAGCTCCCTCAGAGCTGGGCTCTGGGGACATCTATTGAGTGCCTTCCTGAGTGCCTAGTCCTGTGCTCGATGCCGCGCTTGCTTCATTTAACCCTCCTGAAAACCCTCCAAAGAAGTAGTTATTATGTTGGCATCACAGGAGAGAAACTGAGGCACAGAGAGGTGAGGGGACTTGCCAGGGTAACTGAGGGAGTGAAAGGTGAGGCTGGTACCCCACCCAGGTTTGTCTGTCTGCCGAGCCACTGGGCCCCTGGCACCAGAACAGAGGTGCAATTTGTGGCTCTGGAGACAGCTCTGGCTCCCCGCACCAGTGAGTGGAAGATATGAGGGGTCCTGGGGCTCCCCAGACCTGCCTTGGGGACTGCAGTGGGAAGGGAGAGGCAAGTCTGTGCAAGTTCGTAGGCAGTGGAGTGTGTGGGCCTGACTGAGCTGGTTAATGGCTCCCACAGCGCCAACCCATCAAGCCCAAGGTGACATCTTCATGCCTCTCTTCCCACCCTCCACTCCCAGCCACAGAGGAATGCTGTCAAGGAGAGGTTCAGACGGGCAACGAGGGAGCGAGGGGCAGGAAGACAGACAGAGCAAAACCACAGGTGTCCTCCGAAAAGCTTCCCACACCTCCGCTTCCCACATCCCCTCCACAGCTCAGCTCCAGCAATGGGAGTGCGTGGGATCCCCATTTCACAGATGAGAAACCTGGACCTCAGAGTAAAGCAGTTCTCAGTGACAGCTGTGAAGTGCTTGCAGAGCTAGGATGAGTAACCAGTACTTAAAACAACAGGCTGGAATCTGTCCAGCCTCAGAGACTGCCCTGGCCAGTGGGGTGGGGGAGGAGGCCTTGTCCTGAGAGAGGGAGGGGTGTCTGCGAGAAAAGATCCCTGTCTAGGGCTCAGTGGCAGAGATGAGAGATGGGTACATGCCACAGGCATCACACAGAAGGTGGGGACTGCATCACACGTGGGGAGGCTAAGGACCCAAAAGCCTGCATTCAAATCCAGGCTGCCACTTACCTACTATTTAACCTTGGCCAAGTTGACTGCTCTGTTGAGCCTCACCTTCCTGAGATGTTACCTGGAAAAACTAACTTTGGCCTAACTCAGCATATTGGCGTGACAATCATGTGAGATAACTAAGTTTAACAACAAAAGGTAGTTTTCTAAGAAGGTGAGAGTGGGTGAGGTATAGAAGAAGGAACATAGACCTCGAAGTCAAAAGACCTTGTTTCATGTTCACTTAACATTGTCCTGGGAGTATTAGCCAGTGCAATTAAACAAGAAAATGAAGATTAGAAAGGAAGAAGAAAATTATAGTTATTTGCAGATCCTGTGACTGTGCCCCTGGGCAATTCAAGGAAAAAAATAGAAAAAAATTCCAAATGATAAAATAATTCAATGAAGGTGGTTGATAATAATATTAATATATAAAAGACGTCACTTGGAAACTCAGTTCCACCATCATGTTGTGTTTGGCAAGTTTTTTCATTCCCTGGATCCTTTGACTCTTCAATTATAAAATAGGTGTTCTCCTTGCAGAGGTGACCTTGTAATTGGTTTTATGTCCTCAATGGTGTTTCAAGGTCAGCAGCTGTCACAGTCACCCTGTTTGACCTTTTAAACTTGTGCCTTCACTTTTAGTGGGCAATACAAAATAGGTGTTCTTTAGGGGTGCCACTCCCCACATCATAAACATTTTGCTGAGAGAAGTAGCATTAGTGGAGGTTGGATTTGTACATGTACACACACACACATACACAGGTGCTGAGTTTGGAATAAACCTCATCACTTTTGCTTTTTACTTTTCTCCTATTGGAACCACATTGTGGAAGTTCTAGTAAATCTCCTTCGGAAACTTGCTTCAATATTTCCAAAACAATATTGTTGAGGGTATAATTTATGGCCATACATGATGTCCTTATGCAAAGACAGAGTATTTCTCTCTGCTCAGCACCAGCAATAGTTGTCTCTTTTGAACAACTAGTTTAATGTTTCATTGCCTCATGGATACCATGGATTACATAATCATAGTTCTCTCTTTACTTTGTTGCTAGGGAACTCCTATCTCAAATTTTGACAAATTCTGGTATGCATTTTACATATAGATGACCTTTTTAAAAACATTTCTTTTGAACAGTGTTTTTACATATTTATTATTTTTGTGGTATCATTTTATTTTTCTTAGTACTTAAATTTTTATGGAACAAGAAGAGAAACAGTGCATTCCCTTGTCAGAACAACATCCCCTGTCTGTTGCGTGTCTGCTGCTATCGGTCCAGGTGTTTCAGGCAAGGACTGCATCTGGTTCATTCCTGTGGCCCAGACACCCAACCTGGGGTAAATTGGATGAACTGAGATTTTCATTCCATCTTCAGTTCAAAAGCATTACGCAAGGCAAGAAGACCAGTGTTGCTGACTCTATGCTGCGGATGCTGGAGAAGTACTCCCAGAACCTGGAGGACCTGATCCAGGAGCGGACTGAGGAACTGGAGCTGGAGAAGCAGAAGACAGAGAGGCTGCTCTCTCAGATGCTCCCTCCGTGAGTGGCCCCTGTGGATTTGATTATGCTTGTAGCCCCAACAGCTAGAATAACATGGGAGCTAGAATATAGCAGATGCTCATGAAATCTAGGTTCCATGAATTCATTCAATTCATTCATTGTGAATTTATCCAAGATATTTGCAGAGTCCTGAAAATATCAGCAGGAAATTAGCTGGGCACAAATGTATTAAATTTCTACTATCTCATTCCTTTGAAAGCAGGGAGAGGGTGCAACATCCTCCACTGCACCTCAGAGGCTGTCCAGAGAGGGACAGGTATTTGCTAGAGGGCAGTCAGCACACCAGCAAACCTGTTCAGACCCTCTGACCCAAATCCAAGATTTCCCCCCAAGTATCCCTACCACATCTCTAAACTGGAAAAGGCGTCCCCCATCTGTGAATCTGGTCCTTTCTATCCCTTCAGGTCTGTGGCTGAAGCTCTGAAAATGGGGGCGACTGTGGAGCCTGAGTACTTTGAGCAGGTTACCATATACTTCAGTGACATCGTTGGCTTCACCACCATCTCAGCCCTGAGTGAGCCCATCGAGGTGGTGGGCCTGCTCAATGACCTCTACACCCTGTTTGATGCTGTTCTGGGCAGCCATGACGTGTACAAGGTGAGTGTTCTGTAGGTGGGTGTTTCCTCTCTCCTTCCTTACTGCTGTGTTTGTGTCATGTAGTTACTTCTGGTCACTCATTTACGTGCTTTTATTAGTTTGCTGTTTGTGTGTAGCAAACACTCCCCAAACACAGTACTGTAAAACAGTGTTTTACAGAAGCCTAGGGGTCACATGGCAAGTTCTCTGAACTCAGTTGGACTCACTCACACATCTGTGGTGGTTGGGTGTAAGAAGGGAAGTTCTGATCTTAACTAGGCTCTAGCGCATCTCTGGAACCTTGGTTCAGACAACTGAGTTCTGCTCCACTAGTCTCTCATCACCCAGCAGGCTAGCGGGTATTGTTCATAAGGTGTGGATACTTCCAAGAGAGAAGGCAGAAGCATGGATCTCTTGAGTTCTAAGCTGGGTTTGGGTACATTGTTATTTCTGACATGTTGTATCAGTCAAAGCAAACCAAAGGTCAGCCCCAATTCAGGAGGCAGGGAAACAAATTCCACCTCTTATGGGAAAAACTTCAGAGACATGTTGGAATAGGTGTGGATACAGAGAGGGGTGCACTTAATGGACCACAGAGATCCCTTGTTCATTCACCTGCCCTTTTAAAAAGCTTTTATTGGCAGGCTACAATGTGCCAGACCCTGTGTAAGAGCAGATGAGTCAGCTCCTGTCTTAGGGATCCTGTCCTCAAGGAGCTCTCAGTGTTGCAGGTAAAAGACAATAAAAAAAAAGGGAATAACAAGAAAAGTAAACAAAATGATCAGAAAGGCAGCAGAGACTGAGAGGGCCCCTACTTCAGCTAGGGATAGATGTAGAACATAAAGAGTAAGGAAGCCTTCCTGGAGGAGGTGCCCTTTCTGTCCCTGAACATTGTGTGGGAGTGGTTGCAGAAGATGATGAGTCTGGTGTGTGCAGAAGATGTTGACTGTGTTGTGATGGCTGGACATGAAGTGGGCCAGTGGGAGCCGTGGGTGGGTGGAGGACCCTGGAGGAGAGCATCAGGGGTTTGGGCAGAGCCCTAAACGCCTTCCATGATCAGTTCCCTGTACACTTCTCAATCCTGGGTTTGAGTTCCACCCTAGTGAATGACAAATGGCTTCCCCTCCCTGGGTTTCTGTTTCCTTATCTCTATATCTGGAATAATGACCCCTGTCCTGGGGAGTCACAGATGATGGGTGGATCCTATTCCCCTTGTAGCAGTGCTGTGTAAACAGTGAATAGCCTCCTCTCCCTCTACACCTGCTGTACCTTCCCACTTCAACCTTGCCCCTTATTCTGGCCAGTTGTTGGGGGCCTTGGGTCAGCTTCGGTCATGCTGGTGGAAGTGGAAGTGGAAGGGAGTTCCCAGAAAACAGCCATCCTCAGGCTCCCCTGGCCTTAGCCTCTGCGACCTGCCAGTCCCCTTCTAGCCACAGTCCTCCAGTGAGGTGGGGACAGCAGATGGCCTGGCTCTGGGGCTGAAACCTGGGGTAAGAGTGCCTGGCAGGAAATTTCTTAGAGAACTGACTCTTTGAAGGGCAGGCAGTCTGCTGGCAGCTTATTTACAGTATCCCAACAACAATAATTTCTAATTCTCATTGAGTGCACACAGTTTGCTGGATGTTAGTCTAAGTGTTTTATATGGATTAATCTACTTTAGCATCGTAACAGTCCACGAAGCAGTACTGACATTCCTCGTTGTAGATGAGGAAACTGAGTGATGAAGGGACTGGCCTAAATGCATGTTCCCAGGGGGTGTGAAGCCCTGATTTGAACTTGGGCATTCTGGTTCCAAGACCCTCCCTGCCCTGTCAGAGGTGCTCACCAAATCCATAACACGCGTATTCTCCGGATCAAGCACAGGTTCCGTAGCCCCAAGGCTCTCTGAGCTCCTCCTGGCCACTCTACCTCCACAGACTCTCGTTCCTCTCATAGTTTTGCTCTAGCCATAAGGCCTGTGCACTTGCAGCCCCGCCCCCTGCCCCAGAACATGACCTCCCTCTTGTCCTCCTCTGCTCTCAGGTTAGCTTCCTTGCCTTCCCAGCCAGGACTAGGAGCTCCTGGGGGATGCCCTCATTACTACCCCTAGACTTTATCTAAATCCAGACTCTATGGTTCCAACCTGAACCGCTCTGTCCCCAGCGCCCACCAATGTCCAACAGCACATCATAGGGCCTCAAGAAATATGCGGACTGAATGAGGAACTCACTGAGGCCCAGAGACAGAAGACTTTTGCCCAAGGTCGCACAGCTGGCAGGTGGCAGAGCCAGGGAGGAACTTGCAGTGTCCACAGCCCAGCTCCGTCCACTGGCACCACACTGCCCGACTCCGGCCCTTGCAGACCTGAGCCACTGGCATCCCAAGGACGTAGCTTTTCTCAAGGTCTACTTTCAGGACCCTATGTTCCTGCCCTGCCTGTGGTTCGAGGTGTCATCTCTCACGCCGACGGGGTTTCCATCTTGCCTCCAGAGCCACCCTGGCCCCATGGGCCCCAGAAAAAGATTCCTCATCTCCTCTGGCTGAGCCCCCCGGCTTTGATGTGCCCTGAGTCATCCCAGGCCTGTCTGTTCCTCCCCTGCTAATCTCTTCTCACACATGTGTCCCTCCCAGCTCTGAATCACGCCTTCTGATCTGCTCTGAACTCTGGCCAAGAGGTCTGCATCTTTCTGGCAGAGTAAAATGAAATAAAACAAGGCCCGCACACCCCTCCAGATGTGGGGAAACAGGAGAGCCATTTGTCAAGATGTGTGAGCGCGTCTCTCATCACTCACACCCTCCGCCTCGGTTTCCCCTCCATCCCCAGCAGGATCTGGTTACTGCCCTCTAATCCGGACTGGGCTGGGAGGCAGCCAGGCCATCATTTCCCGGTTCTGTGGGGGTCTGTGATCCCTCCCAGCACACGCTGAGTGAGCACTTTTATGGGACGTGACTCCAGAGCAGAGGCCATGTGGCTGTGGGGGGAGGCGAGGACTTACCCAGTCCCTTGGAGGAAGGGGCGGGGGTGAGTCTGGCCCCAGTCACACTGTTGAGCAGCCTTTGGGCAAATCACTTTACCTCTCTGACTCTGAGTTCCGCCTTTGGAAAACAGAAGTGCAAATGCCTGTGGCTTAGAATTGTTCTGCAAATTAAGCAGTTATTCATTCACCAGTGTGGTGCAGGCACCAAGGTCTCCCCCTGAAGGCATGGAACTGGGGTGGGAACCACCGAGGGTTGTAGTTTAGGGATTATCACAGGATATCTCATTGAACCCTTGCAATGCCTCTCAAAAGGATGGATCGTTATCCCTAGTTATCCCTACTTCTACCGAGATGAGATGAGGGTGCAGGCTCAGAGAGAGAGGTTAGTGACTCACACAAGGTCACACAGCAAGCCAGTGGCCGTTAGAATTCGTATTTATATTTATTAGCATGGAAACCTTTGCTCTCACCTCTCCCCTGGCTGTGTTCTCTCATCTGAGAAGGGGCCACACCTGGCCCTCCCTGGCATCGAGTGCCCACTGCGATTGAGTGATGATGGTCTCTACAAGTTTGACTGTCTAGAGGGCATGGCCTGTGCTGGTCATCTCTGTGTGTCAGGCTGTAAGGGTGATTATTAATTACACGGCACCCTCCCTTCTGATGCATGCAGCAGGCCAGGGAAGGCTAGAGGTTGGCTTCAGCAGGTTGAAGAATGTGTTCTGGATGGGTGTACACTATGGGACTTCCTACTGCCCTTCTTCCCCAGTCTGGACTTGGGGCAGCCATCTGAGGCAGCACTGGGTCCCCAGGCAGGCACACTGTTTCCGAATCACAGCTCAGTTGAACAGGGACAGGGGAGAGTAGAGGAAATCTCACACACTGGCAGATCTTCCCCAAGAAAGGAGAGGCAGGATCAAGAGAGCATGGTGTGTGGGCTCTGGAGCTGGACCAAGTTCAAATCTGCTCTGTGTGACCTTGGCAAGTGACTTAACCTTTCTGGCCAAATTTCTACCTGCGAAGTGGTGATCATAATAGTACCTGCCTCACAGAGTCCTTGTGAAGACCCAATGCAATAATATTTGTAGGGGTTTGGAACAGTGTCTGGCATGTAAGAATTGCAACGTTAGTACTCGCGGGAACACTTAGCCCTTCCAATCTTGCCAATCACAGAATACAAGCTTCTTCCTTAGGG
Organism: Talpa europaea; assembly: GCF_964194135.1. NCBI lineage: Eukaryota > Metazoa > Chordata > Mammalia > Eulipotyphla > Talpidae > Talpa > Talpa europaea. Next base: position 48,399,657 of record NC_140073.1, on the reverse strand, counting down.
GAAGAAAGGTAGGCGGGGGAAAGCTGGAGCTCACTTAGATTTTTCTCTCTGGGGGCACTGAATGGAAGGTCAATGCACACAGTGGGGTAGCCTGCTCCACCCCACCACCTCTAGCCCTCACATGCTGCATGAACAACAGCTGATAATAGGGAGAGAGAGGGAGATCACAGCTCTGAGGAGGGAGACATCTTTTTCCCAGCTGGTGACCAGGAAGTTGCTCTGGACTCATTCAGGTGTGAGAAGGGCTGATGGAGGGCTCAGATGTCAACTGAGAACTGTCTTGGGCAGGGGGGCATTTCAGGCAGAGGACACATTGGTGAGCACATTTCAGGGCACGTTGGTGAGCAAGTATTGAGTGACTTGTGGAGAGTAGAAAGGGTTCCTGTTTGGCTGAAGCCTGGGGACCTAAGAGCCACTGTTTGGAACTAAGTCAAGAGATTTTGCAAATCGTGGCTTCCCTTATTGTTAGAACATGAAGCATGAATTTCAAACCACTGGTCATAGGCAGCAAATGTTAAGTATATGAGCAGAATATGGCGTGATTAGGCCAGATCTCCCCACGGGGAGGCAGAGGACAGCCCAGGTGAGGTAGAGACTTGGGGGGCATAGAGAGTAGGCCACAGCCCAACTTTTTAGGAATTACAGTGGCCCTTCTAGGCGAGGGAAGCATCACCATCATTATTTTGTCTACTTGGTGCCAAGGGAGGGCAGAGAGAGTCCACCAGGTGCTAAAAGAGGCCGCTTGGTCCAGCCTGTGTCTGCTGTAGGAGCAACAGGGCAGGGGCTGGGCGCTTCACCCGGCAGAGGAGAGGCCAGAGTCACTGTCTTCACGTTGGGTGACCTGGCTTGTGGCAACAGTGACCACAGTTCCTCCATATCTGTGTCCTCAACTCCTAGAGAGGGCTTTTGGAACAGAGAGGACATGAAGGAAAGGATTGTGAGGTCAGGATCCCTCAGGTGAGAGGCAGGGTTCAATTCAACTCAACTTTTGAAAATCAGAGTTGCCAAAAGAAAAACTGCCACCTCGAAAGGGATGGTACTTTCCATCAAGAGACTTGAGCAGACTGGGAAGGTGGGAGGATAACTTTTAAAATCTCTTCCATTGCAAGATTCTGGGATACTCTCTTTCCCCAAGGAAATAATAATGATGATGATAGACAGAAGTCTTCATTTACTGAGATTCTGCGATGGGCCTGATTCTTTAAAATACTTTAAATGCTTTATCTTTAATATACATTCCACAAAAGAGGAAACTGAGGCTCACACAGGTGAAGTGGTCTGCCAAGGTAAGTGATGGAGCCAGGATTTGAATCCACACCATCTGACTTCAAAACTCATATTCTTCCCAGTACACCTTGGGAGGTCACTGAATTCAGAAAAATAGGATATACACCCAATATTTCCATGCTTCTGCAGATGAGGCCCTGACCTGCCACGGTGGCACCATGCAGACAGGGTCTGCTGCCACAGGGCTCTGAGCCTGGGGTCTGAGGAGGTGAGTCAGGTGTGGTCACCTGGAACCCAGACAAAGGCCATCGGAGCTGTGCTGATGCAACTGTTGCTAGCTGGCTAACCGGAGACCCGGGGGAGAGGTCACCGTGGGCCAGAGATGCAAGGAGTGTGTCAGGAGCCTGGAGAGGTGCCTCGTGTGGAATGGGGGACAGGCCAGCGAGGTGTGTTCTTATGCTGGAGCATAAAGGCTGTGACTCCTAGGTGGAGACCATCGGAGATGCCTACATGGTAGCTTCGGGGCTGCCTCGGCGCAATGGCAGCCGGCACGCAGCTGAGGTCGCCAACATGGCTCTGGACATCCTCAGCTCTGTGGGAGACTTCAGGATGCGGCACGCACCCGGCGTGCCCATTTGCATCAGGGCTGGCCTGCACTCAGGTACGGTCAGGGGTGGTGGGCCAGACCAGGCTCCCAACCCCACTGGGGCAACTCCAATGGCATGCTTCTGGAAGTCTGAGATTCTAAAACTCTGTGAGAGAAGAAAATGTTCCCTCTTTTCTCACTTCTTTAATGCTTTGAGATGTTATAAATAACAGAATAGAGGATGCTTGATTCTCTCTCTCTCTCGTCTCAACCTCTATCAAGGGCATCTAAGTATATGCCAAGGAGGCAGGACAAAGGACAGTAGTCATGCAAACAACTAAATATTTGCTGTGCTGGGTCTGGGGGAGACCTTAGGATGTCTAATACAGTCTTTTTTTTTGCCATTAGCCCAGGCGCCCTCCCTAGTTTCACGTGCAGGAAAATGTCCAGTTCCCTGCTCCTAGCCCCATCACCTCCCTTCCCACTTGGTCCTCCTTCATCTATACTCAGCTGCTTGCAGCTGGGACATGGGGTCTCTGCCTCTGTACATTTGCACCTGCTAGTCCCCTGTCCACTCATTCTCTCATCCTCTGAAACACAGCTCATGCACCACTTCCTCCAGGAAGACCTTGGGGCTGGGCAGAATCTCCTTTCTGGGCTGGCACAGAAAGCTTCATCCTCACCTCCCCGAGTGGAGCCCAGAGGTGGGATAGGAAGGGCAAGACTATAACTGGGCCCTCTCTTGGAGCCAGTACCTGCTGGAGTTCACTTGGCGTGTTTGGGTTTCAGGGCCCTGCGTAGCAGGGGTCGTGGGTCTCACCATGCCTCGGTACTGTCTCTTTGGGGACACTGTCAACACTGCATCCCGGATGGAATCCACAGGGCTGCGTGAGTATCTCATATTTCCATTCTGCTATTTGAAACGATGCTTAGTAACCAAATCACCAGGTGGTGGCAGCGTACCCTTGCTGTCATAAAACGCTGTACCATCTGTCACCGGCACTTTTAACTTTCCACAGGGTTCTTGTGATGATCTCACGAGAGAATTAGGATAGAAAATAATGACTTGAGAGTCAGGAAACCTGGGTCTTATCCTGGCCTGCAATTGGCTTGTTTAATGTCCTTAGCAAAATGTTCTTCCTCTGGGTCTTCTTTTCCCATTCTTTGCAATGAGAAGAGCCCTTCCAGTTCTTTTTTCAGATTTATTTATTTATGCATACAAGAGCTGGGGTACAGGCCAGAGGTGGGGGGCGGTGAGAGGATTCACCAGAGAGACAGTGGGGAACAGAACAGGCAGATTGAAATACACTGCTGAGGGGAGCAGCGGGCGAGACAGGAGAGGTCTGCTGCGTTGCAGAGGCTGCGGACAGCTTCACAGGTTGCGTCTTAACCTGCTGCTCCACCAGGGAGGCCCCCTTCCAGTTTTTCTTAATGACTTTTTTAGACCCTTGCTGGCAGCAGAAGCTGCCCTTGTGGCTTCATTAGAACAACCGAAAAAGCTGAAGTCCTGCTACCTCCTCTCCCCCATTCAGTGCACATTCTACATAATTACATGTGATGCCCTCACTGGGGAGTCCTTCTCTTAAAAGAAAAATAAACTGCTTATCTGTACCAACTCAGCCTTCATGGACATCTTTACAAGTAGGAACTACGTTCCTAGAGGTTCTGACTTCATCTTGAATTCCTCTTAGCCCTTGATCTAAATAATTTGTTTTTCCTCAAAGTCTCTATTTTAGGAACCAACTACTGATTAAAGGGCCAAGAACTGCATATTACATGAATCAGAACTGTGTGTATTACTAATTGGAACTGGAACTGTTCCAGGCTTAATGATTTTACTAGGTATACCGCCACCAGGTGGTGACTTGAAACTGCCTTTCTTCTTAGCTTACAGAATTCACGTCAGCAGAAGCACTGTCCAGACACTGCTCAGCCTGGATGAAGGCTACAAAATCGACATCAGAGGCCCGACTGAATTAAAGGTGAGGGACTTTCTCTCTTGGAACTGATAGGGAAAATCGTTGAAGGTTCACTTTCTGTGGGCAACAGAAGAGATTCTCATCTGATGGGTGTGGCTAAAAGAAATGTAGGCCTGGGGTTGGGGAATAGAGCGGATAACTTTCATATGTCCTCTCCACTTCCCAAGTTCTGCAGAAATTTCTTCCTGAGCACCTCTCCCTCATTTGTCTCTTCCTGAGGAGAAGGGCCAAGGCAGAGAAGTTACTTCTATTGTTGACCTAACAGGACACACATGGATGCACAACATATATTAAATATTTATTACAGAAATAATGAAAGCAGGATGGACATGCCCATTTTATAATTGAGGAAATTAGAGAGGCAAAGTGACTTGTCCAAAGTCACACAGTTTGTATTCCAGATCTTGGCTGGAAAGCCTGCCTCCAAAGCCTGTGCCTTCTCTGTTAGCACTATTGGACTCCTACTCATCCCTCAGAACCCTAAAACAGAGATTATCTTGTTGAAACATGCCCTGACCAAGAAATACCCATCTTCTTGCTTTCTCTCTGTAACCACTAGTCCCACAACCAGCCCACTGCTGTTGTAGATGTGATACAGCATTGTACTTGCCATGAGCACCTTAAAGGCAGAGATGACTCTGTAGCCTCTGTATGTCTTTTTTAATGTTAATGTTTAATAGAACTAAGAGTACACTATTCCTATAAATATTTTTTGTCCTGCCCCACTCCCTCTGAATTCCCCAATTCCTTAGCTGGAGACAGGTTTTATGGGGAGACTAGAAGAACCTACACATTTATTTTTTAAAAAGATTGATTTATTTATGCATACAACAGCTGGGGTCTAGGCTAGAAGGGCGGGGCGGTGGGGGGAAGGGTGAGAGGATTCACCAGAGACAGAGCGGGGAACAGAACAGGCAGACTAACTGAAATACACTGCTGAGTGGAGCAGCAGGCAAGATAGGAGAGGTCTGCTGCCCCATGTGGGTTAGCTTCTTGGCCGGGATTGAACTCATGCTACAGTGGCTGCCAATAGCTTCATAGTGCTGAGACTTAACCCCTTGTGACACCAGGGAGGCCCTGAGAGCCTAAACATTTAAAGGCCTGGGCTGGTGACTAGGCCCCCAGACTCACTTCATTACACAGTGGAACGTCAGAGCAGGAGGGTGTGGTTCCAAAAGGGGCTTGTCCATGATCACATAGCCTACGAGGGCCGGAATATGTGGGATCCTTGCTCCAGAAGCTGGGGTTTTGGGAGAGAGAGCTGGAACATGTCATAGCAGGTGTGTCTTGTTTGTGAGAATGGATTCTGGGTGTCCTGAGAAACAGAGGACTCTGCTGACAGAAAGGGACACAGAGAAGGCATGGGGTGGGGGGCAGCATGCTAATCTCCAGGCTGGCCCAGGAGCTGCATATCCATCCCTGGCCCAGTGTGGGGTACAGAAAATCTAGTAGTCAGCCCAGATCCCAGGGATTCTCATGCCCCTTGAACTCTTGACCTACAGGTGACTGCACTCCCGTCCTAAGGGAGGCCTCGGGTCCCTCAATAATTGGGGTGAATCACAGATCATAGAAGTCCTGGGCATCTTAGCATTCTAAGATTCTAATCTCACACTGCCTGCCCAGATACTTAGACCTGCTAATCACAGAATTCATGATGTAGTGTTCACTTACTTCTCTAACAATTAGATTTTTTTTTTTTTAAGATTTGTTTATTTATTCCTACAAGCACTGGGCACAGTCAGAAGCGCGGGAGGGTGAGAGAATTCACCAGAGCCAGAGCGGGGAGCAGAGCAGGCAGAAGGACCAAAGTACACTGCTGAGGGGAGCAGCGGGCGGCAGGAGAGGTCTGCACACCATGTGGGACCCTCCTCTGGTGACCGGGGAGCAGCCGGGGATTGAACCGGCGCTGCAGAGGCTGCGGGCAGCTTCGCAACCCGGCGCTCAACCGCTGCGCCACTGGGGAGGCCCTCTAACAATTAGATTTTAACTTATTTTATCCTCAAAACAACTCTGTGAGGTATTGAGGAAACTGAAGCACAGAGAGGTAAAGTTGTCCAGAGCCACATAACTAGCAGGAGTCAGCACTTGGACCCGACATCTGCCTCTGGGCGCCAGGATGCTCCGCTGAGCTGTTGGAATCGCGCCTCTGCCCTTGCTCACTGCTCGGGCAGATTTGCTCAGTCCCCTTTCTTCTCTGTTCCAGGGCAAGGGCATAGAGGAGACTTACTGGCTGTCTGGAAAGGCAGGTTTCCCCAGGCCCCTTCCCCCGCCTCTGGACATCAAGCCTGGGTAAGAGGAATTCCCCCCAAAGCTTGGCCTCTTTTGTTTGAAATTTGATATTTATGATTTGTCTGGTTATCAAAGTATTACATGCCTAGTGAGGAAAACTTGGAAAACCCAGAATTCTTTCAAGATTAAATAATCGCCACCTTTCCACCGTGAGAGACAACCCTGTTAGCACTTCAGTGGGCCTCCTCCGGCCTGTTTCTGATGCTTTGGCATGGAAGAGATCGTGCTGCCAACATAAACGATAAGATGACCCATTTCCACCCACACACCTGCCCCTGCTGTTCAGGGCGCTTTATAAGCCCCCTAGGGGATGTTGGCAGCACTGCAGCGTGTGGACCACCTCCTTGCTGGACATCTAGAATCTTGCCCTTCTGAGCCCATCACAGGCAAAAGCTGATCCCTATGACCAGGCATTTGTCTCCGTTCAGACATTTCTGCAAATGAGGAATTTATAGAGCAAAGGTCATTCACATTTTAGGGGCCAGATGAAACAAATTCTCAGAAGTCTTGTTCCTTCTTGGCCTTTTGGCTTTTCCCTTTGCCCTCTCTGCCCCGGGACCCCATGCCCCACCCTGAGGGCAGCATGGGGAAGCAATAGCATTTTACTGCAACATTGTATTCCTCCCTCTCTTCCACCCATGCCTTGGACAGTCCCCACCCCAGGGCATCAGAGCACAATCACACTGGGGTTCCTCCCCCAGTTTTCCCTTCATCAGAACTTCCAAATGGCCCTCTCAGCAACACCCGGCTGCTCCCCACCTCCGTCTCAAAGGCCAGAAACGTGTGGGATGCACGTGGGCTTTCTGGGAAAAGACCAGCACCACAGCAGCTACAGGGCCTGCTCTCAAGGCAGATGGACAGACGTGGGCGGGTTGCTGAGGAGGCGCTGGTTACAGCAGCGATTTCTCTTCCACTGCGTCAGCGTGCCCAGGGGCTCCAGACCCCAGGGACCCCCGGCAAAGAAGTACCTGAGGACAGGGTGCCCCGTACCCCCCCCACACACACAGTGGGGTCCAGAAGCACTCAGTAGGGGGGCGGGGTGGAGGTACGTGGATGGGCACACACTGGCATAGGAAGAAAGTGTGCCCTCTTCATAAAGGCACGCCAGCCTCCTGGGGAGCAGAACCGACTGGTGCTCACAGAAGGCCTCACGCAGCCCGGGTCCTTCTGCCCTGCGACCTGGTGCGGCCGCTTGCTGGGGCAGCGACATGAGGACTGGGCTTGGGTCAGGGCCATGGACGGGCTTGTGTGGCCTCGGGCAAGTTCCCCCTCTTATCTCTGGGTCTTCCCCTGTGCCCTGGCAGCTGGCCCACCCGCCCAGAGAACTGCTGTGACCTTTTCTGCCCGCTTCCTCTCCTCCCAGACCCTGTCCTCCACCTTCCTCCCCACAGCACCGCATGTGGACAGGCGCCCTCTCCTGCCTCCTCTATTCCCCCAACACTCTGACCCAACATCCTCTGACACCTGCCCCACCTCTCACCTCCACTCGGGGCCACAGTCCTCAGAAGGCCGGTCTGCTGACGCTGACTCCATTTCCTCACCTCCCACTCCCTGTGCAGCCCCCACAGTCTGACTTCCACCCCTGAGTCCACGGAGGTGCTGTGAAGGGTACAGTCCATGAGCCGTTTTTGTTTTCACCTTGACTACTCAGAAGCATTTCTCCTTTGCCCTCCCTTTTCCTAGAATCGTGCACCTCCACAGCCTCCTCGGTACCCCAGCCCTGCTTCCTCCTTTCCAGCTCACTCCCCTAACCTTTAAATGCTGGGGTTCCATTGGCTTCTCTTTAGGGCTTCCCTTCCCATTCAGACCCTGACAACACCCATCGTGTGCTTCTGAGTTGCCCACTCAGATCTTCTGACCCAGTGGTCACCTGCCCTATCAGCCTGATCTTCCTCCAGATTGTCTCCTTGTGAATGGCCTTGCCATCCTCCCTCTGAAAACCAGACACTGTTCTGGAACCTTCTGGTTCCGCCTCCATCACAGTGGACCCTGCCAGTGTCCCACCTCCATGCTGCTCTGCCAGCCACTCAACTCCTTTCCCAGGCTCCCGACAGCCAGAGTGATATTGTAAATAAAACACAGACTTAATCAAAATGAAAGTTCCCTGCTAAACACCCTCTGGGTCTTCCTACCTCTATGGGCTCAAGTTCAAACTCTTTCGAGCTACTTCTGAGGCCCTGCTCCATCCAGCCTGTGCCCAACCCTCAACTTTGTTTCTAACACCTTCCACAGCTCACACTCGCTTGGGGACTCCTTGATGTTCCTCAATTCACATTAAACTTCTTCCTACCCCAGGACCTTTATGTTTGCTGTCCCTGTCCCTGAAACAACCTGGCCTAGTTCCTTTCCATCCTACAGGCCTCAGCTCTGATGCTCCAGCCTTCATGAGGTGACACTGATCACAGACTACACAGAGTCTGCTGTCACCCTCACCCCACCCTCCACCCCACCCCCAAGCAATACAGTCCCTGGACTTGTTACTTCCTGATAATCCTTGTTGCCATGTTTGTGGAACTTTCCCCTGCCCACATAAGCCTGGCCAGCAGATGTGCCTGCATGTCTGCCAGCAACTCAAAACGTGAACACTGAATTCTCAAGCTCCCGCTGGCTCCCCAGCAGGGTCCTGGCAAAGCAGGCATTGGGCCCCCCAGCTCCCCTGGACTCAGCTCCATCCTGGGAGTGGGGATCTATAGGCCTGGCAGCCATTTGTCATTCTAAGCTCCCTGTGGTGGTGACTCTAGGACAGACATGCCAGAAGCATTTTCATCTCGTTGGCTCGGGGAGGGAGGAGTAGAGATTAGCCTCAGTGACTCTACCCCCTGTAGAAGTCTCCCAAGCCTCGTGGCAGGCAGGTGGGTGTTCCAAGCTCACCTGGGTCCATGAACTGAGACCTGGCACTTGGACCTACTCACACATGAACCATACACACAAGTGCATACACACACGTGCACATGCCCTACTCCTGTTGTGGGTGTCGGGTATACACCCACATGGAGACACCACCAGATGCCCCTCCACATGCCTGGAGATTTGATCACAGACAGACACATAGACAAGACACAGACATATAGACTCTGCAGGAAGGGCTTAGGGTGCCACTGGATGGGAATTTATCTTGGGGCTGCATTTATAAGGCAGGTACCGAATTTCTACTTGAACTGTATGCTGCAGCCTGATTTTTAAAAAATCAAGCTTTTAAAAATGTTTTTATCCTCACTGTATGTATTTATCATATCTGCAGAAGTTACTTTACGTATTAGAGGGTGTTTGGGGAGACTGGTGGAGATCAGGGGGAGGAAACAAAAACCCCCCATCCCATGTCTTTGTGTAGCTATGACCCAGGCGGCCGTGGCCACAGAGGTGCCTCCTGTCACATATCACAGGAACACACCACTCAGTGGCCATTTTGCTCTCTCTCCCCTGCCAACCTGGCTCAAAGGTGTCCCCTACCAGCTTGCTGTGACGGTCACTCCAAGCCTTGCTCTCTCTCTGTGAAAAGGTGCTATGCTGCTCTACCCTCCTCCAGGCATGTGCGTGAGACAAACAAGAAGATGAAGGTGTCTGCTGCAGGGTGGGGTCTGGTATAACCACACTGGAGCTGTGGAATACTCCAAAAGTCACAGAGCTCCTCACCCTAAGACCTCCTGGTGTCTCAAGTTCACGTCCTGAGGAAGCGACAGAGCTGGGGCTAGCTGCCCATCTCCGGGAGGCCTCCAGATGGAAGTCACACACAGAGACAAGTCAGCAACTGTGTGGCCTCCGAGAAGGCATTTCACCTCTCTGAGTCTCGGTGCCCTAGAATTCAAGGGGAGAGGGCTGCTGCAGGAGTCGAGAGAAGCCGAGGAAGTAAAGGGCTCCTTGTGAGCAATAGTCGCTCTAAACACTTATTCTGGACGGTGGTTTCATTCCTTGTCTTCCTCCTTTCTTCCTAGGGACCCCTGGCAGGACCTCATAAAGCAAGAAATCAAGGCAGCCTTTGCCAAAGCTCGACAGGACACTGCAGGGCCCTGGAGCTCAGGGAAGGACTTGGCAAAGCCCTAAGGAGAGGGACAGAGCTGGCCAGGGGCCTGCATCAGCCCAGAGACCCTTGTGCTTGGACTGCCCCGCCCCTCCCCCACCCTTCTCCCTGCAGAGTCTCCTCTTGCTGAACCCCCTAGCAAGCCAAGCAGAGCTCATTAATTAGTGCGGTGGAGTGCTATTCATTGACCTGTGACTGTAGGAATCCTCTCGATAAACTTGCCTCAAAAACAGTAAAAATAGAAATATTGCCTTCCTTTCGTGCAGTGCTATGTTCCTGACAATGGTTTCGATTCAGAGTTCGTTATTCTAGAGCTCACTATGCCACACATCATGAACACCCACCCAGCCAAGGGGCCTGGCTGAAGGGAGGTCATGTGGCCCAGGGGGCAAAAACAAGACAGGAATGGTAATGAGAGGCAGGCCACAGGGCTCCAGGCTCTGTTTTGTCACCCCTAAAATGGGTGTTGACAGGTCACATAGGCTGGTTCCCCCACAGAGCAGCACCTCACAGCTGCTGCTACCTCCCTTCCCACACCAGCTTGCCCTTGGGGGTCTTCGAGCCTTGCGTTGGAGTCCAGACTTGGGCTCCCAGAATCTCGGGGGAGAAGGGGAGAATGATAATTCCTTGGTTCTTAGGAAAATGAGTTTTCTGTCTTAAGGGGAAAAAAAAGAACCACAACTAACTCATTAGAGTACTTTCGACATCAAAGGGTGCTCGCCGCACCCCAGAGGGTGATTTGAGAGGGCACTGGAATCCACTTCCCTGACAGGGCAAGAGGACAGTGGTCAAGGGGGAAGGTTAAGCTTTAAACAAATTCATCCTTCTTCAAAAAATCCCTTGGGTGGGAGGGAGGCACTCAAATTGAACTTGGATGGGGGGGGGTCTTTTGGAGAATGTTCTGCCGGGGGCTGTGCGCCCAAGCTGCGAGTGTACGCGTACACGTGTGTAAGGGAGGAGAGAGGAAAAGGCTGTGGAGGAGGTGTGCATGGGGCCCTGTGAGGTGGAAAGCACAGACGTGCCTCTGCGAACCACCACTGCTGCTCAGGCCTGCACAGTTTGGGTCTAACCTTCTTATGCCCCAGTTTCCTCAAATGCAAAATGGAAGCGGTCACCCTTACATCTTGTGTCATGTGAGAATTAACCGAGAGGACAGCGGAAATACCATGCGGGGCAGGCCCCAAGCAAGCCTGTGGGAGTGTGGGACGTGCCCTCCCTTTGTGTGCGTCCATGTCTGTGAGATGGGTGGGGGCACGGGCGCCTGTGCTTGGCTTCTCCTCCGACCTCTGTATAGCCCAGCTCAGGCCAGCAGATTTTCTCTGTGGGCCTCTGTCTCTTCATCTGAAAGGGGGATTTGCTCTAGGTGAGCTGGGAGGCCCTCTGGGCAGGAGACTTGGTGTACCTTTGAGCATCACGTGTGATAAATGGAGACCCGGCGGGGTGGGCAGACACAAGGAGGCCAGAATTCAAGCCAGGATTCATCTTCCCTACCATGGGTGGTCAGGGGGCCTCTAACCCTCCATCCACCACGTCCCCCAGCGACCGGTCCCTGACCCTGCCCTGCCTTGTGAGTCTGCTATTAGGTCAAAGGAGGCAATAGTGAAATGTGACAGCTGTGCACGCGTGTTGTCGGCGAGGGGCGCACTGTCGCCATGGCTAAGGGTACACTGTGTGTGAACAGAATGACGTGGCTTTGTGTATGCTACGTGGCGTCACAGTTCAAAGGGTCCTGAGCAGACAGTGACAGTGTGCCCTGCGTGTGTGTGCTGGTCCGTGGGAGTCCGCGTGCCTGTTGTCTGCTGGCGTCTGTAAGCACAGCTCGGCGATAATGCAGGCTCAGCTCCAGATCAAGGCAGTAAAGCAAATGTTGCAACCAAGTCATGTGAATGTTTGGGTTTCCGGTACATATCGAAGTTGTTTCCACTATACTGGAGTGTATTAAGTGTGCAGTCACATGTCCACAAAAGCAAAGTGCGTGCCTTATTTAAACGTGACACAGAGACATGAATGAGCACACTCTTGGAAAAAATAGTGCCAACAGACTCACTAGAGGCAAACAGCCACAAATCTTCAATTTGTAAAAAAAACACAGTATCTGTGAAGCACAAGGAAGCGAAGTGCCATAAAACAAGGAACGCCTGTATGTGCGCTTGTGTGTCCCTGTGAATTTGTGTGTGCGCATCTGTGTACCGGCAGGCCTCGGGGCGTGAGTGTGCCACCTTAGCTGGGTCTGCTGTGTGTCTGAATGTGTCTGTTGGGCACAACAGCCGCGAGCAGCAGCAGCTACTGGTGTGATGTCCACAAGCTCCATCTGTGCCACATTGTGGTATGCTTTCAAGTGCACGCCCTGTTAATGTGTGAGCTGTCTGCGGTGCACCTGGACCCAGTCGTGGGTCTCCTTGCTTTTGGTCCTCTGCCCGCCCTTGGAGCTGCCCAGGCAGAGAAGTGCCGAGGCAGCTCCTCCTCAGAGACTCCCTGTGAGATCCCCTGGGCAGAACTAGGAGAGAATTCTGGCTCCAAGCTGAGACACTGCCTGTGAACAGGCCCTTCCATCTGGGGCGTTCATAGCTCCCCCATCATCCCAAGGTGGGGACAGAGGAGGAGGGCTAGTGCCTACCTGACTGGGCAGGGCTCTTTCCTTCACCCTGGGAGGCCTTGTTTTTTTTTGCCACATTTGCCTCCTATCTGCTGTGGGCCAGGCCCAGAGGCTGGATCCACACACATTATCTCAACCACAAACTCGCTGGAGGTGGGAGTTAATGTGCCCACTTTTCAGATGAGCAAAAGAGGCTCAGAGGGGAGATATGACTTATCTCTGGCAACCTGTCTCCTCATCTGTACTGGCACACAGTGTTCTGAAAGTCCAGAGAAAGAGCCATGGTCCCCGGAAGGCCCCCAGAGGAGGTGGCCTCAGGGGGCACGCTGCTCTTTCTCTTCTGCAGAGCAAGGATGAGGACAACGCCTTTCTGGTGAGACTGGGGGTGCTCTCAGGATGGGTGCTTCTCTTGTGAACAGCCGGTCCAGCATTTGCATAGGGCTTCTGTGCACCTGCCCAGGTGGAAACCCAGAAATGGGGCCCAAGTCATGACTTTCGTGATGAGTCAGTGCCAGCTGGTCCCCTATGAAGTCCCCCAATCTTCCCCCGACAGCCTGTCCCTTGGGGTTGCTGCTCAGCAATGGGGCACTCTTGGCATCTCTAGGGGATGGGGTTCTTGCTATAGCGGATGGGGTCACAGGGCTCTAGAAGGTCCTCACAAGGCCCCATGATCTGGAACCACTTAGTTCATAGCTCTTCAGGCAGGCACAATTTGGGGTGGACTCCTTGGGATAGTCCAGGCACTTTAGCTTGGTATTCAAGGCCCTAAACATGCCTCATCTGTCTCTAGACAACAGCTCTCTGGCCATGACAGATTTCTTACTCTTCCTCAAATCTCTCATGGTTCACCCCTTGCTCTTGTTGCTTTCTATACCTAGATGCTTTCTATACTTTTATCCATTTTTCAACATTTGGTGAACTCCTATGCATTCTTCAAAGTCCACCTAAAAAGCCCTTTGAAACTGTTTCCCAGCTATCCTCTGTATGCAAGTTGTAGTTGCCATGCCTGACCCTCATTTGATGGCACCAACTTTATTTAGTTATCCCTTTAGTTCAATGCCCAGAAAGGGGTAGCTAGTGAAGTTGAGCTGATGAAAGAACAAACTAATAAACTATTTAACCCAAGACTTTTAAGGAATAACCTCCCTTCCTACAATGTCAGCTCCTGTGATCTCCTGTTTAGTTTCTCCTCTGCTCTTCTATTACCACCGCCCTTCTCAGTGCTATAGATGCTCTTACCACCAACCCCTGCACCAGCCTGCCTGCTCCTCCCCAGCCCTTCTGCTTCTCACCTCTTCCAGCCAACTCTTCCTCACCCTCCAAGCCTGGGCTCTTCTGCTACTTCCCCCAGGAAGCCTTCCCTGAAGCCCTCCCTTCCTTCTCACATTCTATGGGAAGGTACCCCATCAGCTCCCTGGATACCCTGTCTAGTCCTGGACCTGCAGATTCGGGGCTTCCTGAAGGCAGGGCTAGGTTTAAGTCCTCTTTTTATGGCCCCAGCGGGAGAAGAAATAGAACAGGGCAGGAGAGGTGGGGGAGGATGCTGTGGTGGCAGGTGAACCCCACTTTAAGGAAATGGCATCTGCATGAAAATACAGATTTGCTCAAAGACTGTTACACCTGCATCTGCCCTCTCAGAGTGGGAGGCGGAGTGCTGGCGAGCAGGAGGCAAACACTGAGTGTGTTGAACTGAGTGTGTTGGTTGTACATTGTCCCAGGGGCCTAACCTCGCAGCCTTAGGAAGTGGGTACCATTGTTCCCCCTGCTGCTGAGTTCAGCTGGGGCTGTGGGAAGCCGAGGCCCGGCCACACTGCCTCTTGTTCCATGTCTGTCCCTGAAATTGCTTGCACACTCACTCCTGCTGGGAGCTCTAGTCTCCCTGTGGATAAGGCAGATTTAATCTCCAAGGTCCCATGCCAAGGAGTTTACAGGACCTGGCCAGACTCCCCAGAAGTCCACTAGGGGGCAGGCAAGCTGTTCCAAAGACAACCAAGAGCCCCTCCAGCAACCCCAGGTTCCAGGCCCCTCCCAAAGTGGCAGGCTCCCTGGGCTCAGCTGACCACTGCGGAAGGGAGGATGGTGGCGCAGAGCAATAGGTGAGTCCCACCCCACAGCGGAGCCCCGTGTGGGGACGTCCCTGATGGCTGAAGGATCCTGAGAGGACGGCAGGTGACAGTGTCCACCTGGCAAAGTCCTGGCCCGAGTCGATAGGTGTCAAAGGTGTGTCCAGGTTCCAGGTACTTGCATTTCCTTTTAAATAACATGAAGTTGATGCTCAGTCTTCCCAAGTGCTTTCAGGACGCCGGCTCACCCTGTCTACCACGCGGTCTCCTGGGAGGCAGGTGTAAGTTCCCCAAGCCCACGGATAAGGCTCCTGTGGGCAGCTCTTTCTTGTTGCTGACTTAGACCGTTTTCTGGACTTCAGAGACTGCAGATGCCCCGCCTGCTCTCTGCCACACCTGACTGGAGCCAAGGGTGAGCACCCTCTCTCCCCATCTTTCCCACAACCATCATCTCCCACCAAGTTCATCCTGCCCACCACGATGGTCTCTGTCTTTGCCCAGGCCCCATCAATTGGGTCCCCAGTGTGGCGCCGGCTTCCATGCCACTGTCCTGCCTCCATTCCCCACTGGCTCAGGTCCTCCCCGGCCAACTGGCAGGACAGACCCCAACCCCTGCCCCCTGCTTAGCATCCTCCCCACTGCTGATGGTCTGAGCCCGTCATGATGGAGTTCCTGCCCACAGACCCTCCCCCACCTCCACCCAGCCCGGGCCCAGCCCCATCCTTAGGCCCATCTGGTCCTCAAATTGCCCAGACCTTCTAGACCCTTGGACCCCCAGTGCCGTCAACCTAGAGGAGGTTGATAGTAAAGGTATTCCTGTTAGTGACCCGCCCCACCCCCCGGCCCCTGCCGCGAGGGCTGAACGCTGTGCCTTCACCTTTGGGTCCAGGTGCAAAATCCTCCCAGTTTGAAGAATATCACCACAATCACTTGGCCCGTGTCTAGAATTGTCATAATGTGCGTGGCCGGGGCTGGGGGTGAAGCCAGGTGCTGGGAGCGGTCCACCGCCATGGGATGTGTCCTCCTAGGTCCATGCTCAGCGTGCTTTAGAGTCCTGCCACCAGATCCGTTTCCCAGTGCGTCAGTGAGAAGCAGAGTTTGCTGGGGATTTCCTGTGAACCAGGAGCCTTCAGGGGCTGACTCGGGCCTTCTCAGTCACCTGACAAGGATGTCTTCAGTGTTCCCTGTGTGGGCAGCCCGCAGAGGCGTCTTTATTTTTCACTGAGAAGAAGGCATTGATATGGGTGATTCCACGAGCTTTAATCCTCACTGCGGTCAGGTGAGCGAAACATTATTCTCTCTAAAGTTTCTATCACGCTATGGAGACCCGCCCAAGGTCACCCAGCGAGCCGATGGCAGGACTGGGCCCTGACTCTGAAGTACCCACCAGGGGCACCTCCTTGGCTGTCCTGTTGGTCACAACCACATCCTATTCCGAAAAAGGTAACGCAGACACAGCGACCGCTCAGTCACCAGCCTCGGGGGGAGACGAGCCAACGGAAATGGGGTGAGCTCAGGAGGGGCAGCAGATGAGGCCAGAGACCCAGGTGAGGCCAAGGCCAATGGCCAGGTGTCAGAATGGCGGATGGAGATGCTGAATGGGACAGACGTCAGCGTGGGCTGTGGGCGGGGGCCAAGGTCGAAATCTACAGTGTAAGTGGGGGCTGCGGGTGAGCAAGTGGGCTCCGAAGCCGAACCCCGGCTGTGGGCAAGGAGCCTGTAACGGGCTGATTCGGGCCTTCCAGGCACAGGGCAGGGTGTCTTCAAGAGTCCCTCTGTGGGAAACACAAGGGAGGCTGGTTTTCTACCCCCGGCAGCCACAATCTCCCCTCTCCTCTAGTGCAGACATGAGAGTCCTTTGATCAGTGAGCTCGGCTTCTTTGGGGGTGGGGGGGATGGATATGAGGGCTCCAGAAGCTAAGGGAGAGGGAGGTAGATAACTAAGCGTAGTTGGAACAGAGCAGGAAAGAAGCGATGACGGAGGATGCATGTGGGTGCATGATAGGGGATCTGGCCCCCACGAGGAGTGGGAGAGACAGGAAAATAGAAACATGACATGTGCCTGGACCCCCAGGCCATCAAAAGGTTTTAAGCAGGGAGTGACCTGGTCAGATCTGTGTTTTGGAGAAATTCCGCCTGGCTGCCATGCGGAGGATGAACGGCTGGATGGATGACCAGGAAAGGGAGACCCTGGGGCAGGCAGCTGTCCCCGGGGAGGCCGAGGGGGAGGAAGACCTGTGAGCTTCCACACTTAAAGAGCAGATGGCAGAGGCGCGGAGGCCGGCACATGGATGCAGTTGATGAAGAGGAGGGAGAGAACAAGGAGAGTGTCTCAGGTGCCAAGGGAGGAGGAGGCCTGAGGAAGGAGACAGTGGGTGACTACGAAGAATGCAGCCAAGTGACCAAGGGCGCTGGGGAGCTTGCTGGAAGGAAAGGGCTGGACACAAGCAGAAGCAAGGGAAATGGAAGGAAGTGGAGACAGCGAGAGTAGGCAGTGACCTTGACAGGTCTGGCTACGAGGAGACAAGGGACTGGACTATAGCTGGGGACCTGGAAGGCCAGGGAGGGGGTCATGATATAAGGGAGTGTCTTTGCTGATGGGATAACCTGCAGGCAGAGGGGCTGCCCAAGTTTCTGAAGAGTGGCCTCTGCCAGCAGGAAGGGCAGCCTATCCCTGAGAGGCCAGCAGAGGCTTTGGCAGGGGTGCTTTGGTTTAGGGGATCTGGTTCAGGCCTCAAACCCAGGTCTCCTGCTCCCAGTGTACAGGAGGGAGGAAAAGCAAGCAGGCAGAAGTTATATAGCTCAAAAGAGGCCAGAGGGCTATTGTTCTGAAGGCCTGTCACCACCCCCAAGCTTCCAACCTAGAGAGAGGGACTGGCTTTGGCAGTAGGTCTGGGCTTCCACCCCTCAGGAGGTGGGATCCAGTCCTCTGCATTCTGGATCCCCAGCCCAGACTCCCAGTTCTTGGGGTCCTGAGCTCACAGCATCCTGTCCTAATCATGAGAGCCTGGGAGACCACAGTTACCTGTCCAGCAGTGCTCCCCTTCCAAGTTGGGATGGACTGGGCTGTGCAGCTTTCGAATGCAGCTTCACGTGACAGTCCATTTAATCCTATAATACCTAACCAGCTAATTATTGTTATTGTTTTATTAATAAATAATGTATCAGCGTCTCAAGCAATGAGCGATTACAGTCTGGCACCCATGAGCCTGTGCTTCAGGCCATGTGTGTGGAAGAGGGGCATTTGGAAGGGATGTTTTTATACTGTTTTGGGGGGAGCATCATGTGTGCAGGGATGTTATGTGGGGGAGGTGTGAATCCCAACACAGAGAGGGGCAGAGTTCCAGTCCCCCTCTTTACCATCCCCTATTTGTGTGACCTTGAACTCTTTACTGCCCCCCAGGCCATATTTGGAGTGCTCCAGGAACGCCCTATTGTCAGGAGGACAAAGGCAATGGGAGTAGGGCAAGAAAGGGTCACTAAAGAGGACCCTGTTTCAGTGAGAGTGGGGTGTGCCCAGGCCTCTGAGCCCTTGACTTATTTTCTGGGGATCCTACCCAGGCCCCTGAAGAATAAGAATGCCATCCCCCACTCTGCCCTGACATGCAGCCACAGATACCTTTCAGCCCCCAAGCAGAGGGGGAGTTTCACAAATCTTTTCAAGAAGATAGAACTGGGCCCCCGCAAAGACAAGCAGGAACCCAGCCAAGAACCACAGCAGCGCCATCGGTGGCCATGAGAGGGCAGGCACTTGGCACGAAGGCGCTCACTGTTCAAACGGCTCCTCCTGATGGGCTGGGTACAGGGAGATGAGGCCACCAGTCCAAAGTCACACTGGTGGGGCAAGGAGGATGGGAACGCAGGTGGGTCCCTCTCTGAGACCTGGGCCTCTTCTCTTCCTCCACTCAACTCTCCTCATGCCCCTCCTCAGTGCACCCAAGAGGGGAAAACACAATTCTACACAGAGGGGGTGTCATGGGAAAATTTAAAGAGGTTTAGATTATTTACCCTGTTGGCCAATGAATGCTCCACAGATAGTACAACAGATTATTCAGTGAGGTCTGGACTCATCCACACATACTGTGCAAGTTTGAGTTAATTACTTAACCTCTCTGGGCTTCCTCATGTGTCATGGGGGGAAATAATGATACATTATTTATTAATAAAACAACAACAGTAATGAGCTGGTTAGGTATTGTAGGATTAAATGGGCTGCCAGGTGAAGCTGCATTGGAAAGCTGTGTAGGCCAGTCCAGCCCAACTTGAAAGTAAGCAGAGGCCTCATGCTGGTCTCAGAATTTGATTCATGGAAAGAAAGATTTATAATCCTGTGAACCATAACATTTACATTTCATTCCTTCATCTTTGCAAGTCAGTGGGGAGGGCCAGTGTGACTTCATCCTGCTGAGCCTCAGCGGTGCTGGGAGTTTGCTGGAGATGCAGCGCCAGGCTCCACCTCAGACCCACTGACAGACTCTGGCGTGGCACTGTTTTAACAAGTCTTAGGGATTCCTGTGGCGATTGAGGGGAACTAGGGTGGACCTCCACAGAGCTTGTAGGGTGAACCCGGGAGTACCTCATGTGGGACAAGTTGGAAGAAAGTAGGGTGGGGGGAGGGAAATAGCACCCTCAGTCTGAGTATGACGTCTGCCACACACAAACCCTTTGGGGGTGTAGTACCTGCATCATTCTTGGGTGGAAGGAGAGGGGGCAAGCAAAGTCCTCTGAAACTTTGGGAGGTAACCATTATCTGTAGGGATCCCCTATGTATAGGTGACCCTACTTCCAGAAGCTCTGCTAGGTCTTCTGCCTTGACTGCCCTGAGGAAAACAGGAACCCGCAGCCCTTGGGGAGCTCAACACAGTGAGGGACTCCAGATAGGGAAGGGTTGGGGTGTTCAGAAGGGTCTTCCAGGGAGGCGGGATACCCCCACCACGGATGTCCTGCCTGGACCACAGCCCTTCTCTGCACGGGAGCTGGGCCCTGCCTAAGGAGCCTGGAGCCCACCCTGCCACGGGCCCACTGAGCCCACAGCACCAGGGTCCCTCTGACTCAGCCCCTTCCCAGTCACGGTTTCCACCCCTGGATGAGCCATCTGCCAACAGGTCCGTTCAGTCAACCACAGAATCACATTCTTTCACTTGAAGCAGATGAGATCAACACGCCCCTACTCCCCGAGCGTTTCCACCGCGCTGTTCCTTCACCTCCCCCTGAAGCTGGCAGAAAGGCTGTCTCTATGTTACCAGTGAGAAACAGACAACTGGTGAGAATGACTTCCCCGGTCCCCCAGCTCCCTGTGGCCGGCAGTCCCCGGCAGCCTCACCTGCCAGTGAGGTGAGTGTTTGCAGCGGTCCCACCCTGGCTTGGCTGTTGCTGTTGTTAGCGTGGTGACTACGCCTTATGAGACATCACGGACCACACCAGAGCCCATACTGAGAACCCTAGATCATCAAGAAAAAGGTATGTGGGGCTAATCTTCAACTGGCTAAATGAAGGAAAGTGCTTGCTGGCGCAAAGGGACCTTCAGGTTCCCAGCAGGCTTGGAGCAGCAAGAGCTGTGGTTTCATGGCCTGTGGCAGGGCCCGGTCATGCCGTGGATGCGCTCTGATTGGCCCTGCCTGCTTTGCTCGGTCTTGAATTTTCTCATCTCTCATTCCCCCCTCTCCTGTGGGACCTCCCGGAGTTGCTGGACTCCTCAACCCAATTCTCCATGACCAGACTCAGAGCCAGGAGCTTCCTGTGTGGCTGAGGGTACACGGGGCCTCACTAACACCTGCTTCCCTACACTGTTCATGCCAAGTGCTCCCTGAGGCTGGCCTGTGCTCCCACTGAAATCAGAAAAACAGCCAAGCCCTCACTGGCCATGGACAAGGGCCTGGGAGCCTGAGGACGCAGACAGGACCTGCTGCTGTGCCTGCCCTGTGAGCTGCGTACCCACAGACTCCCTCTGGGCCCCCTTCCCGCCCCCTTCCCTCTGCACAAGGATCCTCTCTTCATTGTGGTTGTGAGATCATGCAAGTACCTTGTCCTAAAAGGCTTAACATTTCCACTTAACTCTTCAGCTGGGCCTCAGAGCAAGGGACACACCACTGTCCCATTTTTAAGTGTTTGTTTTCCAAGCACCCAAACCTGGCTTTGAGCTCACAAACTCCCTATAGCTGACACTCAGCAAAACCCTGCTGTTCTTTCCTGCAGGACTTGGCTTCTATAGTGTGAACCTGGTTGCCCTAAGAAACAAGGGAGGGCAGGCAAGAGAAGAACTAGGAAACCCAGTTTTCTGTCCCAGAAGGCAGGGTCCAAGAGGTGCGGATGAGGGTACTCCCTAATCTCCAGGGACCCACAGAGGTGCAGGGAGGGCCAGGGAGTGAGAATCCTTGTTGGAGCTCTGGCCTGGGCGTTTGTACAACTATGTTCCTGGCTCCAGAAGCTGTGTGACTTCGGCTATTCATTTAATCTCTGCGCCCCAGCTCCCTTGTCAGTAATTGAGAATAAAGACACCTCACTGTGGCCGTCTTTACCCTC
Source organism: Talpa europaea (assembly GCF_964194135.1). Classification (NCBI taxonomy): domain Eukaryota; kingdom Metazoa; phylum Chordata; class Mammalia; order Eulipotyphla; family Talpidae; genus Talpa; species Talpa europaea. The sequence goes on along the minus strand of NC_140073.1, from coordinate 48,378,377 downwards.
ATTTGCTGCATGAGATGGACTGGCCCACACTGGGTGCTCAGCAAAGAGTAAGGGAAACTAAATTGGGGTCTCGGATGTCATGGCCTTCCCACTTCAGTCTATGGTAACATGAGTATAGTAAGGCACAGAGAGGCTTAGTGATTTGGCCTAGGTCACACAAGATGAACTCATCATGGTCCACTTCCTGGGCCACTTACTCCTTCCGGAACACTTAGGTTTCATCCTGGCCCAAGATGAAATCCCCCCAGGGAAACTTGAACCCGGTTCCTGAGAGGATTTCTCATCTAGAATGTAGTCCTGAGGACACAGGAAAAGACAGGTCTCCTATCTTCACTGACAGATTCATGAAGAAATAGCAGCATTTCTACCAAAATACCAACACTGTGAAGACCGAGCTGCCCATTCCTACAGGTGTGCGAGCAAGAGCTGGATGAAGAGTTGGCTCCGGTGATCTTTAAAAGAAAGCTACCTTCCGCATGACTGCCGGGCAAAATAAACCCTGTCCGCTTCTCCTCCTCAGGGTCAAATTCAGACTCGTGGACTTGGCCTTCAAGGTCCCTGGACTCAATCATCCTGCGTGCTCCTCTGCCTCTCATCTGGTCTGGGAGCTCCACAAGGGTGTGTTCTGGACATTGTTATTAACCAGCTATCCAGGGCCCACCAGGGGAGAGAGGTAATGTTTACTGAACAAGTACCATGGGCCGGAATCCCCCACCATGTAATTTACATAGGTTGTTGCATTTGGTCTTTACAGCAAGTCAGCATATCAGATGCTATTATTAGCCTCGCTTTGCACATTAGCAAACTAAGGTCAGAAAGATCAAGCAAGCTGCCAAAAGTCATAGCAACATGACTGTTGAAGAAGTGAAGAGATGAAGGAAGAGGTGCTGAACACGTGGGGCTCCAGATAGTAACCCCCAGTCCCAAGGGCCATCTGCAGCAGGTAGGCAAGCTTGGTTGCTCTTCTGTCTCCATCTCTTGGGGAGCCCCATCTGGGTACTGAGTGAGGTGGAACTAACCACAACCACAGGCTTTGGGAGGCCGCCTCTCCCCTGACCTGCCACAGCCCCAGCCTGGCCCTAGCCCAGCCTTAGCCAAAGCTCTGCATCAGCCCACAGGTTTCAGGCAGCCTGGGCCTGGGTGGAGAGGGAGCAGATGGGCTAGGAAGCCCTGGAACAGCCTGATTCTGACTCAGCCATGAGCCTGAGCTACAGAGTCACTGTGAAGCACACCCTGGACGTTTGGCCCCTTGGACAAGGATCTGGAAAAGGCAGCCTGCACAATATTAGCAGAGGTATCATCAGTCCCTGAAACAAAGACTGAGGAGTTACCTCACATCTGCTGGGTGCAGGCCACAGATTGGGTCCATTATGCTTAAATCTGGCACCAACCTCAAGAAGGAGCTACAATTTTCCCACCTCACACACAAGGAGACTGAAATTCCATTTGACCAGAGAGGGGTTAAGGACAACCAGCTGGGACCTCCTTGACCAGAGAGCTGGGAGCGAAGGGGAGGTCTGGGCACCCTTTCTAGCCTAAAACCTTTCCTACCCATCTCCCTACTGCAGCCCAAGGCCTCGTAGGGAGGCTTTCCCGAATCCTCCTGTGAGGCTAGGTTAGGCCCTGGGCCACTGTTCTCACAGGGACTCCTCTCTAGGCTGCCCCTCTCTCCCCAGACCCCTCCCCACAGTCAGCCAGCCCGGAGGAAGAAAAGAGGGCGGCCTTCTAGGATTCAGGGAACCAAGCATCTAAGCCTAACTTTACCCTGATCTGCCACAAGGCTTGGGGGATGGGGTGTGACTTTTCCATCTGTTAAATGGGCCCCCCTGTGCTATTCTCAGGGCTGGTGAGCACCAAGGGAAGAGGAACACCATGGAAGAGGAACCTTCTGCCCTTTGAACCAGGGCAGTGGGGAACAGCTGTGATCTTCCTCCCAGCCACTCCCATGGGGTCCCCCCCAGCAGGGCAGGGCACAAGTGATTTGGTAGGGCCCAGTCATCAGGAAGAGGGGGCAGCTTTGGAGCTGGTGGAAAAGGAAGCGCTTCCTTTGGGCGGGCAGCTGAAGAGACAATCGCTGGGCTTGTGTGCAGCGCTGTAGAACACCTAGAGCAAAATGGTGCCTGGCAAAGGGACTTGAATTTTGGGGCAGAATGGGCTCAAATCCCTCCCTCTTATAGGCTGTGTAACTTTGGACATGCCATTTAACCTTTCCGTGCCTCTGTTTCCCCAAATATAGGCGGGGACCTTACCAGTCCCAAGCCCCTGGGTTTTATTTATATTTGCTTTCCTCTTCCCCAGGCGCGGGACAGTGACAGTCCTGCCTCACAGGGTGGCTGACGGGTCCTGGGAGGGGGTGGAAGAGGATGAATTTGGACACTAGAGCACATCAGAGAAGGGAAGCGACCCGCCTGGACTCGCCGTAGGGGATGTGGCCACGGTGCGGGGAACCCCCTCTGTGGCTGCCCCAGGGCCAGCGAAGGGTCATTTCCTTCCGCGTTCGGCCCAGTCACCTCTCCTGTTTGCACCCCCACCCCCGGCCCCCCAAGCGCCCCGGCCCGGATTTCCTCCGCGGACCTGCGACTCCTGGAGTCACCCCCGGCCCCCCCCACCCCGACGCCGCGGGCCGCGGGCTGCACGTGCGGGGTGGGCGGCGGGCGGGACCGCGCTGGCACCCCACTTCTCAGCGACCCCTCTCCCTCCGGCGCGCTCCCCCGGGCCTCCCACCCCGCCTTCCCAGCGGGGATCCAGCGTGAAGAAGATGCTCCCCCACCCCCGGGGTTCAGATAACCCGCGTCTGCGGGGCGCGCCGTGCGGGCGCTAGGACCCCGCGCCGGGCCGGGGGCGTGGTGGGGCGGGTCGCGGCATCGGGGTTTAAATCGGAGCCCGCGCCGCCCCCTCGCGGGTCGGGCTCCCGTGGGGCAGTGGCGCGGCCGCGAGCCTCCTCCGCGGGGACCCCGGGGTCTGGCGCGGGGTGGGACTTGGGCGCGGGCGGGTTTGCGCAAAATGTGCCGGTGCTGTTCGGGAGCGGAGCGGCAGCCGCGCTGAGCCAGGTAGGAGCCGCCGGCTGGCCAGGCTGACCCGACCCGGGGGACCCCAGTCCCGCGCCCCACTTTCCCAGCCCCACCCCGCTCTCCGCGCGCGCAGAGCCCCGGCGGGGCTAGGGCTAATTCATGAGGGTGCAGCGCGCCCACCCCCCAGTCCCGGCCCAGCCGCCCCTACTCCGCGCGTGGAGCCGGGTGGACCCGCCCTGGCCCGGAGAGGTCTGCGCGCCTGCTGGCCCCGAGCCTCGTCCCCGCAGAGGGAGCGGGCTGGCCGCCCCGTCTGACAGATGGGGGAACACGGGCAGAAACACTGGCATTTGCCCGGGACCCGCAGCTAGGTGGGCAGAAGAGGATTTGAACCCAGGGCTCCTGCCACCCTCTGACCCTGGCCTGGGATTGGCGTCCCACCCCACGCCCCGGACAGCCTGCCTGTGGCACGGAGTGGGGGCACCCACCTGTCCTAGAACCTCGGAAGTCAGCCTTCTTCATGGGTGGGGGGGTGGCTGAGGGACCCCCACCCCCACCCGAGCTGCCTGAAATTCCACCATCACAGCTACATTCCTTTGGGTTCTGGTCTAATTCCCCCGTGGGATGCACATGTCTCCAGATGGGACTTGCCCTTGGTGATTCACAGCGCCCTTCGCAGCATCCGCTGGCCAGGGATGGGGCTGAGAGGAGGGAGAGCAGCACCTCAGAGCCCAGCCCTGGGAGGCTGCCTGCTTGTGTGCCTGCTGGGGGTGAAGGGGGCTTGGAGAGCCAGGAGGGAGATGTTGGCCTGATGTGGTGGAACCACTTCCTACCATTTCCTTTGGAGGCAGATGGACTGTGTTCTGATCCGGAATGCTATTTACTGCCTCGTGTGACTTTGGGTAAGTCACCTCTCTGAGCCTCATTTTCTTCCTGTAAATTGTAGACGTTTCTCTACTCTACAGGGCAGGCAGCTTACTTAGCACCTGCTAGAAAAAACACAGTATTTGGGTCATGTGGACCTGGGCTAAATCCCAAAACACTCTGAACTGGGTAACTATTGGGTCAGTAACTTCAGATTTCTCATCTATAAAGTGGAAACTATAGTAATTATTTAATTGGATTGTTGTGGAAATTAAATGAGATAATATAGGGCAAGCATTTCAAAGCGTGTCCAACACCCTTAAATGGTACAAATGGGCTTATGATAATTGTAGACACTGTCCCCCATCCCATATTTCTCTCTCCTTTCTCCCGCTCTCCTTTTCTCCCTCCCTCCCTCCCCCTTCTCTCTTTGTCTCTCTCTCACACACACACACACACACACACACACACACACCCCTTTTTTGTATGCCTCTCTTCCCAGCCAGAGTCCTGAGATATTACTTGCCTACTCTTGCCTGAGCCCCCTGTCTGCAGGCCTGGGCTCCCCTCCTCAGCATGCCTCACATGGGCTGCTCGGCCCTGTGGGTCGCTGCCCCAGTTGGGAAAGACAACACGTGTCCAGGACACATTCACGGACTCTCAGCTTAACCACCACAATGGTTGAGGGTGGCCAGTGGCAGAACCTGAACCAGGCTACTGGCTCACAAATGAGACACTGAGGCACTGACAGATTAAGGGAACAGCTCCAGGCTGGCGAGCTGTAGAGGCTGGATGTGAACTGTCTCTGCGTTACTCCAGTTCTCCTTCTTGCCTTTCAATGCTACCCACAGTGTCTTGGGCACTGCCAATGGGTGCCCACTGCTGAGGGGCCTCGTCCTGTCAGCTGCCAGGGCAAATTCTGGGTACAAGAAGGTTGGTCCCTGCTGGATCTGCAGATGCCTGCTTTGGGAGCTGGGTGGGATCTGGCAGGAAGAAGAGGAGAAAGTATTGCCTCCGGTCCAGTACTAAATCCAGGCCCATCCATGCCTTCACCTCGCACTCACCACCAGCCCACTGTAGAGCTTAGTGAGAACCTGCTTAATACTCCTGTTCTCACAGAATAAGAAATCATCAGGAAATTACCAATGCCAGGAAAGTGATAAAACATGTGAGGATCTGGGGAAGAGCATTCCCAGTGGAAGGAGCCGCAGGGCAAAGGCCCTGAGGCAGGAATGCACTTGCTGTGTCTGCGGAACAGTGAGAAAGCTGGAATTGGTGAGGCAACAGAAAATGATAGATGGAATCAGGGAGGCAATTGTGTGAAGCTTGGGTTTTTGCGGAAGCTTTCAAGCAGTAGAGATTCATGATCAGGTCCTTGATTTAGAGTTGACGTAAAGACATCACGCAGGCTGCTCTGTGTAGGATAGACTGTGAGAGGTCAGGGTGTTGCTGTGGTGGAAGCTCAGAATCGTGGTGGTGCCTCAGACAGTGAAGGAAGACGGGGCGGGGGGGGGGGGGGGGGGGAGGTAGGCAGATCTGGGCTGTTTTTCAGGGAGAGCAGAAAGAACCCCCTGATGGGGAGAAGGAATGTGGCAGGAAGGAAAAGGGAGTCGACAGCACCAGACTCCTCCTATCCATTCCCAGGGCATCCTCTGACCTCCTCTGTGGTGTGAGATGAATTCCAGAGAGTGAGCCCCTCTGCTCTAGGGGTGCTTCGCATAGGAGAGAAGAGTCGGAGACAAGCCATGGTGCCCAGCTCCATGTGCTCAATGGGGGCTCTGGGACATGGGAGAGCTAATAGGAAGGGCCATGTATAGACCAGACTTAGGGAACCAAGGAAGACTTCTTGGAGGAGGTAACATATAAGCTGAGACCCAAAACATGAGGATGTTTCCAGCACAAGAAAGAGGAGAAGGTGGAGGTTTGGGGCAGTGAAAGGTTGGTCAGGGACTGAAAATTACCCGAGGTATTTGGAACCCAGAGTGGGAGACGAAATGGAAAGAAGTGCCGGAATGGAAAGAAGTACCGGCCCCGAAGCTTCCACTGAGACTAGTACCTGATTCTGAGTACACTAACTTTCAGACGGGCGGTGATGTTTTGGTTTTTAAACAGCAGAGCAAAATTTCCTGTGAAAGCCCAACCTGTAATGCAGGTGAGTGGAAAGCAGCTGTGAGCAGCAGGACGGGGTTAGCATGACCCTGGGGGGAACTCAGGGAGTAGGGTTTAAAAGCCACTACTGTGGCCCTTGCATGTTGGAGCAAGGAAGGATGTCAGAGCAGAGCTATCTGCATTTAAAATTTATCACCAAAGATGCCAGTGGGTTCCAACAGTCAGTCCTCAAAGGTCCTATAAGTGCCTCTTCTAAAATATTCTTCAGAGTCACAACTCAGTGCTCACCTATTGAGCACCTCTGGAGACCTTATAATGTAGAGGTTAAGGGCACAGACCCAGGAGCCAGACTGCCTGTGCCTGCCACTTGCTAGCTGTGTGACCTTGCATGTTCTTTAATGTCTCCGAGCCTCAGCTTCCCCGTCTGCACAGTGAGAATGGGGATCATAGAACCGAATCATGGAATCATTGTGAAGATTGCGTGAACGCAAGTAAAATATCGGGGAGGGTGAGTGGTGTATAATTAATGTCCTGTCAGTTGCACTGTCATAGAACATACTTCATTTGATCTTTAACAAACTTGGTGAGGTGGCATTAACCTCAGAAGAGGAGACTGAGGCTCAGTGAGGTGAAGTAACATGCTCGAGGTCACATGGCAGGTTAAGAGGAGGTGAGAGGGGCAGCCAGGGAGGAGAGAAAAGAGCCCAGTGCTCCTGAGGGCTTTATGTGCCCCTCCTTGTTACAGTATAGGTTTTATGATCGTTTTCAGTGAATGTGTTCTCACTTCCCAACGCAGAACCAGGAATAAAGATAGGAATGAATGAATGAAATTGATGGATCGATCTGTGTGTTCCTGACACTTAACCCAGGTCCTCAGTTAGGAAGCCCCTACCAGCACTAGGATTCACCCTGCTGAGGTCTCTGTGGTCCTTCTAAACCCCACCTCTGGGAGAAGGGCTGAACCAGCAGGCCTTGGTGTCCCCTGCGTGATGCCTGAGGTTTAAGTGAAAGTAATGGGCCCGGCCACCTGCTCCTGGGGAAGTCCAGGGTAGCAGTCCTGGGGGCAGGGCTGGCCTCCTGGCGGGCTTCCTGTCAGTGCTCTGGGCCCAGCCTTCAAACAATGGCAGGGACTCCAGTATCAGAAAATCAAAAGAAAAAGGGCAAAATAAAAGTCCAGGGTGGGGGAATTAAGGAATTCCGTTTGGGGCCCAGGGATGGGGGACCTGCTTATGACCTGGGTGGAAGTGGATCCAGAGGCCCAGCTCCCCACATCACCTTACCCCAGCCCTGAGCTTGGCTCAGAGCAGACATAGGTTCTTTCTGCTCCTACTCCTCACCTCCAGGCTGTCTTCCCCCAGGTGGGGTCTTTTGAAATCCGAATCTGACTACTTCAGCTGCTGTTGAACAACTCCTGCACCCAGAGAAGTGGCTTAGCAAATTGGATTGACATTGGAAGCCCTTTGTGGTGGGCTACGGCCCCACTTCTCACCCCGCTCCTTGCTATATCCACAGAACCTCTATCCCAGCTCCAACTGTGATCTGGGGGTCCCTGATGGCAGATGCCAACGGTGGGGGGGGCTGGGGGGGAAGGGTTGGGGGGGAGGGGGAATGGTAGTGGGAAGGAGACAGTGATCTGACCGTGTTCTCGATCCTTCCACCCTGTCTTCTATACAGAGCCATGAGCCACCGGACCCTGCAGCTCCTGGCTGTGCTGACTCTGGGCCTGGCTACCTCCCAACACCGAGACAAGATGCCCTGTAAGATGGTAAGAAGCCCTGCCCAGGCAGGGTAAGCACCTCACTCATTACTCCTCTAGGGAGCCTCTGTGACCCCTCTAGGTTGAACTGATTCTATTTGCTCCTTTCCCTGGGTTTCTAAAGTGCTAAGCTGCCCTCTTTCTCAAAACTGGGCATGTGCGGTAGTTGGTGATGGGTCTAAGCCTCTCTTACCTGCCAGACCAAAAACTTCTTGAAAGTAGGTACCAGGTTTGTTTTATTTCTGTTCCTTTTTCCTGCCCTGAGTCAGGGAGACCATCCTGAAGTTGCTCTGCCCCTGCAGGGTTCAGGGGAGAGGGAGGCCTGGGCAGTCACTGAGGTCAAGGCTGGAGCTTGGACTGGGCCCTCCAGCAGCAGACTTGGACCTGGGCCTGGAAGCTCTTGACATAACACAGGAGGGGCAGGTGCTTCTGGAGGCTGAAGAGCTGGCAGCCAGGGGCCCGCAGCCTCCCTTGGGGGTTGCAGTTCCTGCTGTTGCCATCTCACTTCTTGCCCCCACGGCCCCTCTGGGATTCCCAAACTCCAAACTATGAGGTGGAGAGGGCTTTGGATGGCACCACTTGCCATCCCAAATTCTACTTGGGGAGACAGGCTGGGAGCAAAGGCCCGGGCCACCCACAGGCAGAGGGAAGCTGGATGAGCTTTGACTCCTGGCAAATGAGACCACAGACAGGAAAGCTTGCTCTCGACTATCAGAGCTACCATGGAAAAATCAACATACTCTGCAGCTATGGAGATTTTCAAAGTAGTAAAAAGAGATTGCCATATGCAGAGGGCTCTTGGGGTGCCACACTGTACTAAGGGCTCCCTCTCACTTTACCCTGTCCAGAAAACCTCTTTTCGGCTAGGTGAACTGAACCCAAGAGAAGTGATGTGGCCCCCCAGGTCATACACATAGGAAGTAGTAGAGGCAGGATTTGACCCGGCACCCCTGGGCTCATGCTGTCTGTCCTTTGCCGGAGACTCTTCCTTCCCTGCTCTTTTCTGCATGCAGGTGGCAAAAAGGGAATGGGGTGGCGAGTCCTTCTCCCTATTTAAAAAAGTGCTGGACAGTTACCTCCTGGCATTCCAGAGAGAGTAGGCAGCAAGTTGTGAGAAGTACCGGGCCTGGTTATAAGTAGTCATGCTGGGAGTTTGGAGCCCAGGGAGCAGGAGGGCCATTGAATGCAGCTCCGAGAGCTTCCCTGGCCTTCCGGCTCCCTCCTAGGCAGCCCACCACAACCCTGCCCAAAGCAGCCTCTCTAGGTCTGTGGCAGGGGTACCTGGCACCTGGGCTGAGAGTAGATCTTAGACTCTGGGTTTGACCCACTTGTATCCCAGCTCAACTCTCAGGGCCTGGTACCCCAGGGAACATTTGCATACCCAGAGGTGAAACAAGGTGTGCATTTGCACAAGGGGTACAGTGTGAAGCATATATCTTATCCACCCCAAGTAAGTGCCCAGGAAATGGTGTCCACGAAGGACTCAACCCGGGAGCCCATCCAGCTGCGAGCCTATGGTCAGAACTTGGCTGGCACTGGCAAGCATAGGTTTGCAGTGATACTTTTGAGTCTCTGGCTATCTGATTTATAATAGCCTCCCCCCTTGAACTTCATTTTTCTTTGAGGGTCTGATGGAATAAATAGTTCCTGGGAGGATGAAATGAGCCTCATCATCTATGCACAGACCAAGCCTGGCCCAGAGCTGGTGCTCCGGGAGACCGGCGACACTGCGTCAGTCAGGATGGTCTGGGAAGCTGAGGCTAGGACTGAAAGCGTGTTACCTAGTGGTTCCAGTTGGCAGAGAGATCGGGACAGATGAAGGAGGCAGGAGCCAGGCAGGACTGGCAAGTTTGTTGGGGTAGATTTCCTGTTTACATGGGTACTCAACAATACAGCGGTACCCAACAATAGGGATACAATAGATCTGCCCGGGTCTCAAAACTCCATGCAGCAACCTCCCCTGGAGTGTCAGCCGTTGTGCTGCACTGAATAGGAAGAGTCACGCAGATGCCTGAGCAGGGGCACCAGTGAGGATATGGGAGGAAGGGCATTTCTGTCCCCCTCCTGCCTTCACCCCTGCACTTGGGGCTCTGGGGATGAAGTGGGAAGCTGGGCTAGGCTGGGAAGACCCAGGCTGGTGTTTGCCCCACTGGCTTAGCCGCTCACTCCCTGTGACCTTATACAGGTCATTGCCATCTTCAGACTCAATCTCCCCATCTTTTTGCTCTAATGGCCTTTGACTCCAGTGTAGATATTTGGATAATCCCATGTCTTCCTCTTAGAAAGGTGACTGAGTCGATCCTTCAGACCTTAACTAAGCGGGTGATGCCTGTGACTTTTTCCAATCATTAATAAAGTTTTCTGAGCACTTTCTGTGGGCCAGTTTCAAGCATCCACTTCAGTCACGCCAGTCCTGTTTGCTCTGAGATTACTGTGTAGCAGGTCCCCACACAGGCATCACAATTCAGTGGCTGAGGCTCTGAAGGAGGACGCCCCAGTGGAAATGACCTGCCCAGTGGCAGTCAGGGAATACTTCCTGGAGGAGGAGACCCAGAGCTCAGCATACAGATGTTCTCTCTGCAGATCTAGTGAGAATGGCATAACCAGCACAGGGAACAGCAAGGAGGAGACCCAGAGGCGGGTGTGGGAGGGCAAGGTGGACATTGGTTGCTGCAGTGGTTTAGAAGGAGACGGGACAGGTTGGCAGGCGCCACAAACACTATACCGCCCTGCTGAAGGTCCTGGACTTTGTGCTACAGAGTTTTAAGCAGGCGGCAGCATGTCAGAGTGGGGTTTTGCAGTTGCCAGGCATTTGATTGGTAGGTGAGCATGAAAGGGGCAGTGCAAACAGAGAGGCCTAAGCGGGAGTGGAACTGAGCTGGGAGGTTGTGGAAATTAGACCTTTCACTGGCAAAGCCTGAGGCTCCTGGGGTCCTGGGGAAGGCGAGAGAAAAACTGCGTTTGCACAGAAGTCACACATGGTGGGAAGACAAGAATGGAGCCTTTGGTTGTTAAAACATCGGGGTTCCATCCCAGCCCTGTTGCTCACCATTTAGAAGCTGCAATCCTCAACCTCTCTTCCCCTCTCTGAGCTGGGCTTCCTATAAATAGGGTTGATCATGTTTGATGGGCAGGCTATGGCGAGGATTCACTGAGACAGTGGGCCTAGAAGTCTCAATAAACTATAAAATGCAGAGTAGGTGCTGGAGAAGGATGAGTTATGTTCTAGATAAGTAATCAGAGTGGTAAATGATCGATGGGGCTCGCACAGAAAAATCAGTTATGCCATCAAAGACTGTGGGTGGGGACCCTGGCCCTCTCTTCCCCTGCCCCTTAGACTCACTCCCCTCTCCAGGGACTGATCTAGACTGGACCATGAGCAGCGAGGCCACCGAAGGGGGTGGTGGAGGGGAGCAACAGCAGAAAGGAGGTCACATCTGGGGCGCATCAGTGAGGAAGCGCTGGTGCCCGGAATTCTGCCCATGGAATGAAGGCTTAAATGAGGGCTGGGTGGGAGGCCAAAATAAAAACTGATGACAGGGGTGCAAATTTCATTTTTCCCTTTCAGAAACATTTCTCCCAAAGTAGTTTATAGCCTGACACCAGCTGGCTAAATCTAACTGTATGGGCCCAAGGAAGGCAGCCAGGGGCCCGGCTTGGCTCTGCTGCTCACTGGCCCTGGATCATTCTAGGTGATACATGGCTCAGCTTCCTGTAAAATACTCAGTACAGGTCTTTTTGTTAGTTTGTTGGTCCTTCTACTTCTATCCACCTACTCATCAAAGCTTCTTTGGGTCTTCCTTGATGCCCCATACTGAACTGGGTCCCAGAGATAGGGGCAGGGAGTGGGATGGGGGCCCTCCAGGCATGAGAGGATGTCTGGAGGTCATTCAGACATGACTAGGCTGGGGTGACTAGGAATGTGAGATATGCTGGGAGCTCAGAAGAAAAGCCTAATCAAGCCTGACAGAAAATCAAGTCATCCTCCCTAGAGGACCAAGTCTGGTTCTACCCTTATTGCACCTCTAATGCCTGCTGTTCTCCCTGCCTCCCCAGGTGGACAAGGAGGCCTTGTGCCAGGGCCTTGGTCTGCTCCAGGTCCCCTCAGTGCTCCCACTGGACATCAAGGCCCTGGACATGTCTGGAAATCAGCTGCGGGGCATCCTGACCTCACCCCTGGGCTTCTACACAGAGCTTCGTCACCTGGACCTGAGCAGCAACGAGATCAGCTTCTTTCAGCCTGGTGTCTTCGAGGCCCTGCTCCATCTGGAGCACCTCAACCTGGCCCATAACTGCCTGGGGGTGGGCACCTCGCTGAGCACCCCTGGTCTAGGTCATCTGCCGAGCTTGATGTCCCTGGACCTGTCTGGGAACAGCTTGTACAGTGACCTGGTGGAGCCGCTGCTGGGGGAGGCTCCTGTCCTGTGCACCCTCTCACTGGCAGAGAACAGTCTAACCCGCCTGACCCGCCACACCTTCAGGGGCACGCCCTTGCTGGAGCAGCTGGACCTGCACAGCAATGTGCTGATGGACATCGAGGACGGTGCTTTCGAGGACCTGCCTCGCCTGGCCCACCTCAATCTCTCCAGGAACTCTCTCACCTGCATCTCTGATTTCAGCCTCCAGCAGCTGCGGGTGCTGGACCTGAGCTGCAACAGTATCGAGGCCTTTCAGATGGCACCCCCGGAGCCGCAGGCTGAGTACCAGCTGGCCTGGCTGGACCTGCGGGAGAACAAACTGCTGCACTTCCCTGACCTGGCTGCCCTCCCCAGACTCATCTACCTGAATGTGTCCAACAACCTCATCCGGCTCCCTGCAGGACCTCCTCTGGGAGGCGAGGGCATCCATGCACCTTCTGAGGGCTGGTCAGCCTTGCCCCTTCCAAACCCCAGCTGGAATGCCAGCACCCACCCCCACTCCCAGCTCTTGAACCTGGATTTGAGCTACAATGAAATCGAGCTCCTCCCGGAGGGCTTTCTTGAGCACCTGACCTCCCTGCGCTTCCTGAACCTCAGTCGGAACTGCTTGCGGGCCTTTGAGGCCCAGCGGGCCGGTTCCCTGCCCTGCTTAGTGCTCCTGGACATCAGCCACAATGCCCTGGAGGCACTGGAGGTGGGCGCCTTAGCCCTGGGGTCTCTGAGGACGCTGTTCCTGCAGGACAATGCCCTGCAGGATCTGCCCCCGTTCACCTTTGCCAGCCTTGCAAGCCTGCAGAAGCTCAACCTGCAGGGGAACCGGGTCAGGCCCTGTGGGGGACCAAGCGGGCCTGGCCTCTCAGACTGCGTGACCTTCTCAGGCATCTCCTCCCTCCGCATCCTGAACCTGGTGGACAATGAGATGGAGGTGCTCCGTGCGGGGACCTTCCTGCACACCCCCCTGACCGAGCTGGACCTCTCTGCCAACCCTGGGCTAGATGTGGACACAGGGGCCCTGGCTGGCCTGGAAGCCTCCTTGGAAGTCCTGGCCCTGCAGGGCAATGGGCTGGCCATGCTGCAGGTCGACCTGCCCTGCTTCAGCTGCCTCAAGCGGCTCAATCTTGCCGAGAACCGCCTGAGCCGCCTGCCCGCCTGGACGCAGGCCGTGTCCCTGGAGGTGCTGGACCTGAGGAACAACAGCTTCAGCCTCCTGCCAGGCAGTGCCATGGGAGGGCTGGAGACCAGCCTCCGGCGCCTCTACCTGCAGGGGAATCCACTCAGCTGCTGTGGCAACGGCTGGCTGGCCTCCCAGCTGCACCGGGGCCGCGTGGACGTGGATGCCACCCAGGATCTGGTCTGCCGCTTTGGCTCCCAGGAGGAGGTGTCCCTGAGCCATGTGCGCCCCGAGGACTGTGAGAAGGGGGGGCTCAAGAATGTCAACCTCATCATCATCCTCTCCTTCACGCTGGTCTCCGCCATCCTGCTCACCACGCTGGCCACCTGTTGCTGCGTCCGTCGGCAGAAGTTCAGCCAGCAGTACAAAGCCTAGAGACACCCAGGCTGCTGGAAAGCTCAGCCCGGAGACCGTCGAGAGGTCAGTGGAGGAGCCAGAGGCACAGAGAAGGGTAGGGACTGTCCCAAGATCACACACTGAGCCTGGGTCCTGGAACCCCAGCCCGTGCTTCCTTTCCCTGCATCCTGCCACATCAGTAGGTGACACACTTCCAGGCACACATGTGGTTCAGCTGTGAAAGCCAGAAGTTGGGCAACTTCAGGAATACGGCTGACCCATCAGATCAACAGATCCTCACCAGGCATCCGTTTTGTGCCACACCCTGCTCCAAGCACTGGGCACGCTGGTGGATGAGATGTCGGCAATGCCCACAGGTGAAATGGGCCCCTGCCCTCAAGCATCTCCCAGTCTGAGTGGGGAGGTGGTCGCAGAACCCTGCAGTGATCACAGAGAATGTGGAAGTCCAAGTCTCCAGAGCCCTGCAGCCCCCATGGGCTGAGAGCGGGGAGGCCCATCCCGGCTAGACCAGGGCACAGGAGGGATGAGACCAAAAGGATTTGACTAAGACGTTTCCAAGCAGACTCTTTGTCCCATCTTCTGATAATGACTTTCAGCTTTTCTGGAACATGAAGAACTTGCGCCTGGAAGAGAGAACGAAAACCACATGAGCATGTTTGGATCCAGGGTTCGCGGGCAGGCTGCGGCGGCTCCAGCAGGGCCTGGTTAAGAAGCTGTCATCCAAGGCCTTGGTGCGCAACAGACCACACGCTTCCCACCCTGGGCAGGCTCTTGCCCTGCCTGGCACCTTTGCGTTGCACACACTGGCCCAAATACTGCCCCAGGCCCCCAACACCCACCCAGGCCCATCTCTACAGTCTAGCCCCACCCTCGCCGGTCTGCTGATGAGCAGGAATGAGAGGCTTAGGTGTCTGGTTCTGTTTTGCACCAGGCTTGGCAGCTGTAACAAACCCAAGCAGACTTCTGCCTCTTCACGACAACTCTCTGAAGTTGGTATTTTTTTCCCATTTTACAACAGAAGAACCAAATTCTCCTTCCAGGGCCTGTCAATTAAGAAATGCCAAAATTGAGATTGAGACTTACATCCTGCTGACCTCAGGGCCTGAGCTTGGCCCCTGGGGGGCTGCAGGCTGGCAGGTGGACAGGAAGTGGCCCCACAAGCTGGAACAGGGCCTGGGCGCATCCTGTGCTGGACATACCCACCTGCTGCTCTACCTCCTCTTCCCCAGATGGGCAGAGAGACAGGCAGCCACAGGGCCTCTCCCCTTCTCTGCCTCAGTTTCCCTCATTCCCTCCTTTGCAAACCAGCACTCTTCTTTTTCTCTCCTTGCTCTGGTGTCCCTCATTCTTTCTGCACTAAGTCAAACCTGGTATTTAAGAACATTGAATCCTCCTCCCCCTTACACAAATAGGGAAACTGAGGCTTAGAAAGAAAATAACTGTGTGCACAAAGCTGAGAGAGGCAGTGGTGAAGCCCATGAAAAAAGCGACTTCAGACCTCAATGGGCATTGGGGCCTGGGGCGTGGGGGAGGGTGGGCCCGAGCCGTTTCCTTCACGTGCTAAGATCCTGCTGGCTCCAACCCCTCTTTCTGGTCCTCATTTTGCAGGGATTTTTTTTTCACCTAGAAAAATGGTAAAAACCCATTTAGATCTGAATCATGATAACTGACCCCACCCCGGCCCATGAAATCATGGACTGTCCAGGGGGAAAGGAAGCCCTGGGCTCAGCCCAAGAGCCCGCGTTTCAGTCTTCACCCTCTTGGCCCGCAGGCTGGCTCAGGACAGCGCTCAGTAACATCAGACAATCAACACGCCCCTCCCTCTGCTCCATTTTATTGATGAGTAAACTGAGGCCCAGCATGGGCCTACGACTCGGGGAGTTGGTGGCAGAGCTGGGGTGTGCAGGACAGCCAGGTGGAGCCGGTCCTGGGTGGGGACACACCTCTGGTGCTCACTACACACACACACTCCTCCTCGGGCTGGGAGGGCAGGTGTGGCCCCTTCGTGCCTGATCTTTGAGAACACTATACGATGCTGCTCTCACTCGCAGGGACCAGGCCACAGCCCAGGCCTCGGGACCAGCTCTTTGTATAACCCACATGAATGTATTAAAAACAGTTTTGGAGAAACCAGGTGTTCTGCCAGCCTCCTCCTTGCTCAGGTCCTGGGCGCCATTGCTTCTGCTTCTGCCTGCTCTGCTCTGCTTGTGCCATGGCCTTTGAGTCCTCATGACAGGCTGGGGAGATGGTAGGTGAGAAACTGAGGTGCTGGGTCATCACCACCCTGGACCCTGGGGCCTCAGCCACCCTCACATTCCCTGCCACACCTCCAGTCCCCCACAGTCAGCCAGCCCTGCTCCCCACTAGCACTGCTGAGAAATAGCGACTTTCAGCAGTTGTCCTGCCCCTCCCTGCCCTGCAGCTCCTTGGCCTCGTGTTTCCTCTGTGCCACGCCCCCCCCCATCTCTGAGGCAGTGCCCTCAGGGTGCTCACTCCCCTCCCTCATGCTCCTTTCTCTCCAGCCTCTCCTCCCAGACTACAGCTTTGCTCAGTCTTGTCCACCTTAAAAAGAGTAAAAAGGCCCTCCTGCTCCTACTTCATGGGCTAACTTCTTGGCAAAGTAGCTTCCCTTTCCCCACTCCATACTGAAGCCTCCACACTGTCCCCCGACACTGCCTTCAACCCTCCACACCCCACTCGCCCTGGCTATGGTCACCCACAGTGTCCTTTGTCAAACTCAGTCCCTTTTAGACTGAGCATCCTTGACCTTCAGCTGTGAGGGCCCCTGTACCCCCATTCTCCCTGACACCCACCCCTTCCCTCAGTACACTCTCCCCTAAATCTAGGGTACCCCACATGTGGTTTTCACCTTCCTCTCAGGCCGCTCCTTTTCAGGGTCCTCTCTGTACTCCTCTTAGGCCACCTGAGCAGTGACCACCATAACGCTGTCCCAGGCCTTCTTCCCTTGGGAATGTCACATTCTCGTTGCTGTACAAACTGCCCTGTTGCTCTGATGACACCCACCTCTCTGTCTCCAGCCTCATCCCTGCTGAGTGCGCAGGCCTGACACCCTGAGGCCTCCCCAGCTAGAGAGCTGAAGCTCTGCCCGGGCTGGAGCTGAGTGGCAGTGAGCCACCTACTGCACATCAAGGTCAAACTTGGAAGAAGAGCCAGGAGCGGCATAAGGACATGCCTGTTTTCTGGATGGGAGCTGGGGGGTGAGGGTGTGGGCAAAGCCTCTGGGAGAGCGGACAAGGGCCACCTCACCTGGGTGGGGCCAGGGAAGGGGTTCTGAGTCACAGTCTAGAGTGCAAGCTTCCTGCTCCCAATTTGCAGCCCCCTGTACCTGTCCTCAGGTGATCCCACCTCCCCTTCGCAGCTGCCTGACACCTAGACAGGGTCCAGCCTTCACTTCCCTACCTCCTCTCCCCAGATTCAAGGCCCAGCTCAGCAATGTTCTGCCCTTTCCCCCCAAGCATCCTGGAGATTTCTCCAACCTTCTCCAGTCTGTGATCTCTCACCTCCCAGCACTGCTCCCAGCTGCTGCTCGCCCAAGTACATTTGCAGTGCCTGTTTCATGGGTGAGGTTGGGGGGTGAGAGGAGGTGCGACTCAACTCTCTAGCACATGGTAGGAACTCAGTGAAGGCCTAAGGGCAAGTGGAAGCATGGGTTTAGCTCATCTTGGGGGCTCTGCAGGTCTCTGACCCAGCTGGGAGCTCACCAGGTCCCTGACCCCTTTTCCTGGAAAACAGGGGAGTTTATTCACCTGGCCAAGACCCCCAGCAAGGCAGAAATTCCTGTTTTCAGCCAAACGTGGACACAGCTGCCAACTAGGTCATCAGAGCATCCGGCAAATTCCAGGGAGGGGGAGGCCCTGCAGGCCCCCTGTCACAAAAGGTCTGAGGTGCCATGTCACCAGCTTGTTCAATTCAGTGAGCTGCCATGACATTGGGAGGAGCTAGACTCGTGGAGGGGGGGTGCGGGAGGGGAGCAGCCCCTCAGCCCATCTGTGCCTCACCTCTCATCCCCTGGGGCTGCGATCTGCTGTCTGCTCTCTGCTGCAGTCCTTCAGCCCACAGGCTTGAGGCCCGGCCGCCCGGCCGCACGGCCGCCCCACACAAGCTTGCAATCACCCAGCACCGTGGGCAGGTACTGTGCTGAGCCCCGGGGAGCATGGTGGTATTTCATTCTAACAAGCTCTGAAGAGATCTCTGTTATCATCCTCATTTGAGAGAAACCGAGACTCATGTTTCCACAGTTACAAAGTGCCAGAGCCGAGGTTTGCCCCACTCTGGAGCCAGTGTAACCTTGCCTCCTGACCCTCCTCCACCTGGAATGTCTCAAGCACACCCCCTGCCCACAGGCCAAACTCCATCAACCAACGCCTAATCACCTCCCCTGGGGGGACTGCCCTGACTTCCCTCCTCCAGCTCTCCACAGTCCAGGTTGCCTGGCCACAGCCTCGGGATCCGCTTCCTGACACCAGAGGGAGGACCTCCCCGGGCCTTTCCCGTGTCCCCTGGGCCTGTGAGTTGACACAGGGGGAGCTCAGGGGAAGTTTCCTGACCCAAAGGCCCCAGGCCTCTAGGACTTAAATTTTTGTGGGGATTACCCCCAACCCTCAGACCCAGAATGGAGTGGTTCAGAGGATACAGAGGAGGTGCAGGGGATGCAGGGGCAGTGGTGGCCAGAAGTGAGGCAAAGAAAGACCCTTTCTCACCTCCATCTCCCTCGGCTTCCCTCTCACCTCTAGGACCCTGGAGTCCTAGCTCCTCTTCTCCTTTCCCTCCTAATTTCCTCTTCCCACCCTTCTCTCACTGGGAGAACCTGGGTCTGTGGTGGCAGAAAACAGGAGGGCGGAGGGAGGAGCGGGAGGCCGGAGCTGTTTATAGGAACTGGAGCAGCTCCATCCATCAGCTCTGTTTGGAGCTAGAGACCAAGCACAATAAATACTTTGGCTCCTCCCCAGCTGTGCTTTCCCTGAACTTGGCCATTGGAACTCCAAATCTCCTGGCTTGCTGGTTCTCAGGACCCAGCTCCCACCCCACCCCACCCTGCTTCCACTTCCCACCGGGCTGGCTTGGAGGACAGTCTGGGGCCGGCTCTGGGGGACAGTCATGTAGGGCTGAGTCTAGGCGCTGCGACCACTTGGCTTTGGGAGCAAGGGCAAGTCATGCCACTTGTCTGCCTCCACTTCCCCATCTGTGAAATGGGGTCAGCATCACTGCCCCCGAAACACACAGCGTTGTTTGTATGCTCGGCTTGAGTGGCTTCGGCATCTGCTCTGTGCTGGACCCTGGGTCTTGAGGGATCCCCGAGATCTGTCAGACAGAAAGATGGATGGACAAAGACTGCCTATTGGTGGAGGGAGGGGCTGCACCGAAGCACAAGCAGGAAGTGGTCAGCACCACTGGGAGGTCCAGATTTTGTGCTCTGGGAGTTTGTTTGCAGCAGGGAGCGGCTTTCCAGCTGGAGGAGCAGGGGAGACTTTGGGGACATCTGTGCTAGCCTGCAAGGAAGGGAGGGATCTCATCATGTTAAGATGAGGGGAGGCTCTTCCAGGCAAAACATAGGCGAGAGCAAGAGCCAGCAGTGGGAAGTCACGGCCCATTCCTAACTCGTCCTCTCTGATCCTTCAGCACCTTTTGCTCTGACCTTCCAGGCTTCTGGAATCTTCCCTTCTCTGGAGAACCCTTGACTCACCCAGCTCTCTCAAGCTGTGGATACATTCCTGGAATTCTGCAGTCATGTCCCCACTCCCACCTCCCCCAACAAAAGTCACCCTAGAAAGTGGAAGACTCAGATGAGGGGAAATGTCATTGGCCAATAGCACATGTTTCTGGAATGAATAAGGGAATGAAGGAGTGAATAAAAGTGAGTCAATGAAAAAGAGAATAAGTGAGTAAGAAAATGACTGAATTCAACTTAAGTGCCTCCACACGCTAAGGGGCTGTTCTTACAAGACCCCTCCCCTCCTGGTCCTCATTGTTTATTGAAGGAAATAGCCATTAAATACACACATGTGGATAAAGACACAAAGCAAATTATGTTGAGGAAGCAAAACAAGACATAATTGAGATGGACAAGCTCAGAGAAGTCCTCTCCAAGGATGTAATCTGTAAGCCTAACTGAAAGAGGACATTGCATGCATAAGACAATATTCCTTCCAGCCTCTTCCATTCACTCCCTTGAACTTGCAAAATGCCTGGGGACAACAAGAGCTACATTCTGGACCCAGAAACTCATTTTTGCCCACTGAAATTAGTCGCCTACACTGGGGCCCTGCTGGACTCCCCTCCCCCTCAGTGCCATGCCTGCTCCATTCTAGAATCATGGAGAAAAATATGGAAGCCACATATAATAATGTCGAAGGAGTCCCAGGAGTCAAGG
This sequence comes from Talpa europaea, assembly GCF_964194135.1. Taxonomy (NCBI): domain Eukaryota; kingdom Metazoa; phylum Chordata; class Mammalia; order Eulipotyphla; family Talpidae; genus Talpa; species Talpa europaea. Next base: position 48,358,303 of record NC_140073.1, on the reverse strand, counting down.
TCGGAGTCCCAGGAGTCAAGAATTGTGGGCGTAGGAGGCTAGTTAGGTTGCAAAGTAAGAGGGTCTAGTTCCAACATCCCTGCTGTTTAATTTAATTTTGGGGGGAGAGGTGAAATAGGCTTGTCTCCCTTTTCCATTTCTGTCCCACCCATGCCAGCTTGCACCAACCCTTTCCTTTGACCCCAGGTAATCTGTATCAGCATTCACATATTCGTATGATTTTTTAAATCATTGACAGGTGCATTTAAATTGTCTGCAAATACTGTCATTGTATAATAAAAACCGCATTGCATTATTTATATTTTTGTGCGTCTTGCTTTTCTTATTCAAAAATACTTCAAGGAAATTCCCCCCCAAAATCAGTATAAGTCTGATTCGTTTTTGACAGTACCTAGTATTCCATAGTGTGAATATTCCACTTACTCAGTCGTTCACCAGTTGATGGACATTCATTTTGTTGCTTTTTCTTGCAATTGTAAACATGCTGCAGAAACAGCTTGTTTGTATGCCTGTAGCTGTCAAGTCAGTACTTAGAAGTGAGACTCTACATCTCTTTATAAAATACACACATATATACATGTATACATCATTTTAATAAAGCTTACTTTTAAAGTTTTTTCACAGTAATGTTTCGTACTTGCACAAATAACTTCTGAGTGTCTTTTGCTGTGCATCCTTAGAAAAGCAGCTACTATCAATAGTTACAGGTGTAAGGTTGTCTCTCATTGTTATTTTATTTTTTTAAGATTTATTAATTTATGCATATAAGAGCTGGGGTGTAGGCCAGAGATACGGGGAGGTGAGAGGATTCACCAGAGACAAAGTGGGGAGCAGAACAGGCGGATCTGCTGAAGTACACTGCTGAGGGGAGCAGCGGGGAGACAGGAGAGGTCTGCTGTGCCATGCGGGTCAGCTCCTTGACGGGAGATTGAACTCTTGCTGCAGTGGCTGCCAATAGTTTCATAGTCCTGAGACTTAACTCCTTGTGCCACCAGGGATGCCCCAATCTTCACCTTTTCTTGTTTACTTATTCTTTCCATAATTATTTAAATATGTGTAGATCTCTGCCATCTTTGCCTCTGATGATATTCAGTAAAATGAGCCAAATAGAACGTAAGCTCCAATTGGAAAAATTATCTGTGTCACCCAGTCCACGACAAAAAGGCAAGGGCAGTTTCTTCACGAGTCTCTCGGCTCCACGTGCCTCCTCCAGGTCTTCCGGCTCCATCCTGCTTCCTTCCTTTCTTATTGTTATTTTAAATTGCATTTCTCAACTGCTAGATCTGGGCAGTTTTTCATTTGTTGGCTATTTGAATGAACTCTTCCATGAATTTCCTGGTTTTGTTCTTTGTCCATTTTCCTATCTAGTTAACTTTTTCTTGTTGATTTGTAAAACCTCATTGTATGTTGAAGCCCTTAAACTTTGTCTAGCATTTTTTTAACAAATACTTTCCAAATCTCTCATTCATCTATTGACTTTGCCCTACAATCTCTCTCAGGGCCTCACTTATCCTTTTATCTTCTTCATTTGATTGTTTCATTAGACTGCACATATAGTCTCCTAACTTCTCCCCTCCCGTCTTCTGTTTTTACATTGAGATCTTTAAATAATCTGTAATTTTTTTTACAGTGAAGTTGGATAAGGATCAAATTTTATTTGCTTTCAAATGGACAGTAGTTGTACCAGCACCATTTATTAAATAATTAAAAAGTCATTCATCACATATACACATTTGGAGTCTACTTCTGGATCTGCTCTGCATATTTCATTCAGCTATTTCTCTATTTCCATACCAATACTCTCGTAATTGGTTTTAGAATTCATCCCGATACCTATAGGGCAAATCCTCTTGCTCTGTTAATATTTTCCACAACTTTCTGGCTATTCTCAAGCAGTTATACTTCCTTATAAACTTTAAGATCATTTCACTCTATTTGGAATTTATTTGGGGAGTTCTAACATTTTTATGATAAGAAGACTTCCATCCAAGAGCAGGGGATGCCTTTCCATTTAAGATACTGTGTTCTCTTCTTCCACGAGATTGTGTAACTTTCTTCTTTTGACCCTATGTCTTTCTTGTTAAAATTATTCCTAACTATTGTGGATCTTGCATCAATATTGTAAAGGGAATATTTTTTATTTCCATTTTTATGTGTTTATTGTCGAAAGAGAGAAGGAATGGGTTTTTGTATCTTTACCTTATCCAATAACTTTATGAATTTTTCTTATTAATTCAACTAGGAGTTTGTTTTTTGGTTTTTTGTTTGTTTGTTTGTTTCATTTGTTTTTGGGTTTTGTTTCTCTGCTAGAAGCTCTTGGGTTTTCTAGGTGTATGATCATTTAATGACCTCATTATTTACACAGCTCCTTTGCCAGGTCTACAGGCAACTTCCAGGGACCTCCACTGCCCCCAGCCCCAGACCTCCTTCCCCCTTGGCCTCTCTCCCCAAGATCAGGGCTCCAACCCAGTCTCTGGTTTGCAGAGTAGAGTGGAGGCGTGGATGGGGCCTCAGAACTCCTGCTACTTTGTTCCACAGAGTGCATTTGTTGCCCTGCCCTGTCTAACTGGAATTCTGTTCTCTTAGAGCAAAGGTTGAAAGCTGGTGGCCTGTGGGCCCGATTTAGCCTGCAGGCATGCTTTATTTGGCGAGCACAGTGGTTTATAAAAATATGGACTAGTTTCCATCATTCAAAAATTAGAAAAGCTGTTTCATATGGGAACACATAAAACTCTAGACTTCTGATTTTTCTTAAAATCCTGGAAAATCTGAGAACCTGGGCCCCCAACCCAGGACCATGAATGGCAGGAACATTGAAATTTTGTTTCCCACCCAAAGGCAGGGGGCTATCCTGACCCCTCTTCCTCAGCACCGGACACCTCCTGGCTCTAGTCAGGGGTCATAAAAGTTAAATTCCTTTCCTTCTATATCACAGGCAAGTCGCAAGGACATGTGAGTTAAGAGCCCCTTATGGGAAGTGTTCTGACCTGTGTTGTGCCTTGAACCCCTTGGCAGTCTGATAAAACCAACAGACCCTTTTCTCAAAGTTGAATTTGTTAAATTCATAAAATAAAAAAAAAAAAACCACACGATTACAAAGGAAATGAATTCTATTGAATGCAGTTATTGAACTATTAAGACATAATTGCGATTTAGTAACACTTTTTTTATTAACACATTACTTAATGAGATCAGCTGGCAGCTCAATTATCATCTGTAATTTCAAAGCACTGATGTGCATGAACAGTGTTTGGAGAGCTGCTGCAACTGTCATCCGACATGAAAACGTCTGTGATTTCTGTTGGTGGTGGAATTGCTAATGACACAGGCACTGCTAATACTGCAGAGATTGTGGCTTACACATTCATGATAGATAGAAAGAACTACTGCATTTCAATTGAAGGCTAAAGATAAAAATAGACATGAAGCTTGTTTTCTCATCCAAGTTCACAGACCCCAAACATTCTACCCACTGTCTCATGAATCTCAGGTCAAAACCCCTGCATTGGGGAGAAGGTGCTAAATGGCTATAATAACTCAGCTACAATAACAAAGAAACACAATCCCACAGAAATCACACCAATCTTGGGTGTTCTTGTTCAGGTCAGAATTGGGGTATAAATTAGATTCCTTTTTTCTGGAGGAATCCTTGGCAATATGTTCCAAGATTCTTAAAAATGTGCAACTGCCTTAACCCAGCAAGTCTTTTTCTATGCTATGCGTTTATCCTAAGGGAATAAAGATGAAGCCAAAGGAAGGCTGAGTATGCAGATGTGTATCATAACCAAGGGCACAAAAACCAAGATTTTGTGGAGCCTGAAGCCTATGCAATGTCAAGGGCCTCTTTTACAAAAAGAAGACAAAAATCAAGAACATATAATTGTTAGACTGCTCACAAACAGAAGCGTCCAGAGCAAGGGAGGGACCCTGTAGCTAAAGCTTCATCAGCGTCACGTAAATTGACCCAATAGTGGAGTTATTAATAATAATCTAAAATTTAAAACAACCTAAAACAGCCACTGTCAGGGCTTGATATAGTAAGGTATAGTGTATCTACACAAGGGAAAACTAATTGGTGCTTAAAATATGGATGTAGGGGTATATTTATTGACATGGAAAATTGCTCAAAAGATAGTAGTAGCTAAAAGAAAAGAGGGCTATAAAATATGTGCAAGATCCCAGTTTTGTTAAAAAAAAAAGTATTAGTTATGTGAATTAGAGTAGGAGTTTTCCTGGGTCAGAACTGCTACTTTGAGAGCAGCACCAGACACAGCCCAGCAGGACTCAGGGAGGTTGTGACAACCACACCCCACCATTCATGTCCAGTCTCACAGCAGACACTGACCAGGGAGAGGAGGTTGGGTGCTGAGACTCTCCATGGGAAGAGCTCTCTAAATGCCTCATGTCACCCCACATGCCTCAAGTCAAACAATCCAGGCCTTCCTGGAGCTTAGAGCACAAAGCCTGGGCCCACCTGTCTCATGGAGAAGTCTAAAGATGAAGAGACAGGGAGAGCTGCCCTGCTGGGAATGGGGACGCTACGGGAGTGGCTCACGCGTCCAGGATTTGGCAGCAAAGGAGAGGAATGTTTCCTACAGGACACAGTACAAAAGAGCTGGGCATGAGCCACCCCTCCCCAAGAAGTCTACCCTCCAGGACTCGGGACCCCTATGGAAGGAGCCATCAGTGAAGAGGAGGGGGCATACACAGGTGATCAGCCTGGGGGTAAACACCCCAAGCTGATGGGGCAGCTGCAGGAGATCTAGGAAGGAAGTTCCACAGAACCCAGAAAGTGTTTGTTTCATGAAAGCAAGAACCGGATTTGGGCATCTGTCACCCAGATGGGTATCATGTCAGTTTACAATGACTGCATCCCAAGCTGACTCTGACTTGCCTTTGCCTTTCCCAAACCAGCCCTGAGCCGGATTAGAAAATGCACATCAAAAAGGGAGACAAATAATCCTTATTTTTCCCAGTGGAGGTTTTTGAGCAGTGTCTGGTTGAAAGTTTAAGGGTAGGAGACAAACTTTGAGAAGCTCAAGTTCATTTGTGTAACTGAGGTGTCATTCACCCCTCATAGTTCTATGAGTTTTGACAAACAGACACAGTTGTGCAACCACCACCACAGTCAAAGAGCAAAACATTTCATTCATTCTAAAATGTTCCCTTGTGCCCCTCGACAGTCAACTCCTCTCTTCGCCCCAGCCCCTAGCAATCACAGATCTGTTTTCTATAATAGTTTTGTCTCGTTCAGAATGTCACATAAAAGGAATCACACAGTTTGTCATCTCATGAATAGGGAGGGACTTCTTCACTTAATACAATGCCCTTGAGATTCATTCACAGTGTTTTTAAGTATCAAGGTCCCTTCTGATTACAAACTAATATTCCATTGAATGGATGATCATAGTTTGTCAAACCATTTCCCTATTAAATAATGTTTGAGTTGTTTCTCAGTTTTGACTGGGATTATAAATGAAACTGCTATAAACATTCACATCCAGTTTTTTGTGTGACCATAAATTTTCATCTCTTGGGTAAACACCTAGGAGTGGAGTTATTAGGTCCTATGGCAGGTGTATATATATTTACCATTCAAAGATATTGACAAATAGTCTTCCACAGTTATTGTTCAATTTTTTTTAATTTTTTTATAGAGGCATGTTTTTATTTATTTATTTGTTTGTTTGTTTGTTTGTTTGTTTATACATGCACTGGGTACAGTCAGAAGTGCGGGAGGGCGAGAGAATTCACCAGAGCCAGAGAGGGGAGCAGAGCAGGCAGAAGGACCGAAGTACACTGCTGAGGGGAGCAGCGGGCGGCAGGAGAGGTCTGCGTGCCATGTGGGACCCCCCTCTGGTAGCCGGGGAGCAGCCGGGGTTCGAACCGGCGCTGCAGAGGCTGTGGGCAGCTTCGCAACCCAGTGCTCAACCGCTGCACCACCGGGGAGGCCCTTATTGTTCAATTTTTGATTCCCATCAGCAATGTGCAAGAATTCCAGTTGCTCTTCACTCTCATTAACACTTGATATTGTTGTTCTTCCTAATCCATATAACAGAAGAGTGAAGTTCTTTTTTTCTAATAGACTTTGAAGAGCAATCCTTCATCTGATGTGTCTTTTGCAAGTATTTTCTCCCAGAAACAGAGGTTTTGTTTGAACTGGACTGAAATTTTTTTAACTCTTGGTTTCAAAACAACTTCAGACTTGCAGAAGAATTGTAAGGACTATACAAAGAAGTCCCATTTACCCTTCCTCCAGGTTCACCAACTGTCAGAAATTGTTGACACTTTGTTTTGTCATTTTCTGTATCTAAATATACACATTTTTCTCCAACCATTTGAGGGTAAGTTGCATTCATCGTCACCCCCAAATATTTCAACATGTATTTCCTAGTAAAAAGACATTCTTTTATATAACCATAGTATAGTTCTCAAAATAAGTAAATTTAACCTTACTAAAATACTATCTAATCCTCAGGTCAGATCTAAATTTTCATTAAGTTTGCCCCAATAATGTCCTTTAGAGTAATATCCCCTGCAATCTGGGATCCAAATCAGGACCATGCATTCAGTTTGGTTACCAGGTCTCTTTAGTCTCTCTGAATTTGGAACAGTTCCTCAATCTTCCATTGTGTTCATGGCACTGACACTTTTGATGAGTCTGGGCCAGTTATTTTGTGGACTGGTTTTCAATTTGGATTTATCTGATGGCTCCTCTGTGGGGTTCTGCCTTTTCGACAGGAATACCACAAAAATAATGTATCTTTCTCAGGTTCCCACATCAGCATCAGGAGGTGCTTTATACTCCACTGAGTAAGACTTTTAGTATGCATCAGGACAAAAAAAAAGACTAGAAGGAAGAGATTCACCAAAAGATAAGCATAGGAGGAGGTTTTCAGGTGATTTTTACTTTCTTCTTGACTTATCTGGATACTGGAGTCAGGCCCAGCAAGCATTTAATCTCATCACCTACCACCTCCAAATTCTCACCCACTTCAATAGACCTTGGCCTTTGATGCCACAGAGGAAAGGAAGTTACAGTTAAGAGAAAAAGAAAATTACACACGAAATGTAATCTTTGTTTTTTGAATTTCTAATATCTCACCTCCTTCCACTTAAAAGATTGTGCAGGGTCGTTTTTATTATGAGCAATTTTTACTTTATACTCAGAAGGCCCAATGTCAGTGTGTTTGCAGATTTTTTTAATACAGTTATATTACTCACGAGTGATAAGAAAAAAAATTGTTATTAAAAAAGGTGAAAAATCACGTGGTTCCATGAATTGACATTTTGAACAGTGGATCAGACACCTCAGCAGCCTGTGGGGAGTGGCTCATTTCTTTGCTTGCTGTCTCACCAAGACTGACAGCTGTCAGCCAGGGGGCTGGGGGTGGCATGATTGATATGCCACTGCAGACATCATGGAAATTCTCAGTGTGGCATTTTCAAAAGCAGGAGGGGCTTGGAGGCAGGTAACTCATAGGGAAATACCTCCAAATCAGTCAGCAGGCTCACCTTTCTTCCTCCTAAATGTCTCTCACTGCCTCTTCCTCCTCATGTCCCTAGAGGCCCAGACCGTGGGCATCTCTCACCTGGACCATGGCCCCAAGCACAGATCTCCCTTTAGTCTCTGTAGAGAATAAGATTCCCAGAACCCTGCTGTTATTCTATCTCCTTTCTGTGGCTTTCCACCACCCTATTGCCTACCCAATTCAGTGCCTCTCAAATCCTGATTTCCTGAAACCCACCTTTCCCCACCCATCCCCCACCCCCAGTCCCACCCTACTACTATGCTTCCTGTCAGAAGCCCAGCCAACCCTGGGCTCCTCCCTGCTCTTTCCTGCCTCCATGTTATTGCTCCCACCCATCTCTTCCCTGGAATACCTTCCCCTGACAGTCCTGCCTGTCCACATCAGGACCGGCCTTCAAGGGAAAGCATCAAAGTTAACTCTTTGGAGAAATCTTCAGTGAATCTGTGCGGAAAGTCTCCTGTGGAGCCGAAGCTCTGGCCGGGCCCTCAAGATACAGCAGTGACCGTGGCGCAGGCCCTGCCTCCATGGGGTTCACTATCCACTGGGGAGTCAAAAAGGCAAATAAGCAGAAACCAAGGCTGAATTACCTCTTAGATGGTCATGGGTTTGCCAGCATGACCACAGCAAACTCCCATAAACTCAGTGGTATTTTGAACCACAAAAATCTGTTATCTTTCACAAGTATTTTGGCTGCTAGTTCTGGTGGCTGTAAGTCCCAGATCGAGGTGTGAGCACGAGCCGAGTGTGCTCTGAAGGTGCTGGGGAAGGGTCCCTTCCAGGCTTTCTCATTTCTGGGGGTTCCTTGTCTCCTGCAGCAGAATCCCAGTCTTTACATGAGTTCTCCCAGGGTGCGTGTCTGCTAAAATTTTCCCTTTCTATTGGACACAGCCACACACCCTATCTATGGAGGTTAAGGGCCCACCCTATACCAGAATGACCTTATTGTAACTAATTAACGTTTGTAACAGCCCTATTTCCAAATCTGGTCCCAATCTAAGGTACTGGGAGTTAGGACTTCAACATATTGATTTGGAGGGACACAATTCAACTCCTCACAGGTGAGTAGCGGTCAGAAACCGAAGGGCCGGGTGAGCATAGACGAAGAGAACGAGAAACTCTCAAGCTAAATGCACCTGTGTGAGAGGCAGCTAGACAGAAGAGGGACTTGGGAAAAAGACAGAAATAGCTCATGGGATTAAAAACATAAGGTATCGCTGTGTGGTATGCACCGTTAACTCTTCTTTCCACAAAAGCTACTGCTGCTCTGGACAGTGAGTGCAGGCCTGGAACTCAGACAGGACAAAACAGCACTGCCCATAGAGGCCAGGGCTCCTGGGTAGCACGGGCTAAAGCACATCGTGAAGGAGGTGGCGGACACCTGGCTGAGGGAGCAAAACGTGCGACAGTCTGGGCAGCAACTTCCTGAGGGAAGGGATGTCCCAGTTGTATTCGGCATCAAGCTCTGCATGGGCAGTCGTTTCTGAGGGCACATTTGAGTCTCACAACACCTCTGTATGGTTGAAATTATTTTTCCTGCTTTACAACTGAGGAGGCAGTTGCTCAAGTCGCTCACTTGAGGACCCAGAAAGTCTGAAGACAGAACCAGGCTCCTTCCACGGCTCTCAGATGCACTCTGACCCTAGCCTCCTCTTCAGCTACTCCAGGCCCCTCAGGCACGGCTGAGCTCCAGGACTGAAGTGGGCTGACGGATTAAGGAGGCTTGAGGAGCCTTTGTTGTCACATCCCTGGGGTCATCTGGCTTCAGCCATAGCTAACCTCTCAGAGTCCTACCCCAAGCTTGAGCTGCGAGTTTCTGCAGCTTCCACAGATTCTTCTACACCAACTGACCTTGCTTGGACAGAAAACACAGCCCAGAGGTCTATTCGCCTCCATCTGATGGGGTGGGAGCAGAAGTCAGCAAATGGAATTCCACGTTCCCATCTTGCTGGTGAAGGATTCTGGGAGGCGTTCTCTATGCTTCGTGGGGTCCTTGGGACATAGCCCTATCACGCCAGGGTGGAGATGCCACAACCCACCCTAGTAGGGACTTTTCTTTCTTCCCTGCCTCCCTCTCCCCACTGCCTTCCTCCTTCCTGGGATCCGTCCCCAGGAAATAACTTGCACCAAAGACTATGTCATACTCTGCTTTGAAGGAACCCAGATTCAGACAGCAATGGGAAATGCGGAGGAATTCTTTCCAAGGTGGTAACTCTGAAACGGACTCAGAGCTACAAACGAAGAAGCCAGCAAAAGCTGACGGATTTTGGAACACCAAATAAGGCTTTGCTGTAGAGGTAAAACTAGGGTGGGAGGCCTGGGCAACTTCCATAGGTCAGAGAGTTTGGGCTTCATTTGAGCACAGGAGAGACACGCTTAGGTTTATACTTCTGAAAGACCACTCTGGTTGCTGAATGCAGAATGGATTGGAGGGATTAAGACTGGGAGCAGGGAGCCTGTGAGGAGGCCGTTAGCACAAGTGGGTATAGATCATGAGGCCCAGACGAGAGGTCTGGCAATGGCCTGGAGAGAAGATGACAAAAGAGTCAAAGTGGTTCAGAAAGTAGGACAGCTGGACTGGCAGGAACCTGGATATGGTCAGAGGTAGGTGGCTCTGGAGAGAGACAGTCATGTTAGGGCTGATTGCAGATTCTGGTAACTTCCCCTTCTGAGGAGAGAAATAGGGAAGAAGGTGACACGTTGGGTGTTGTCCTCCTGCGTTACAAAGGTCTCTGGAGCATGAGAAATCTGTGTGTGGTGCTCAGAAGTGGGGCTGATCTTGAAGCAGGCTGGGGAGGGTCCACCTAGTGACCCCAGCTGTGTCTTTACTCCTGGGCCTATTCCAGCTCTTGATTAAGAAGGTCACCTTGGGTGACTCAAAGGGTCACAGTCTGGATCCTTCAGGAAAGCCTGGATCCAGACCTCTTCTCTCCTAAACACCCCCCCAGCCCCCCAAGCAGGACACTCCGCTTCTTCAAACCCTGAGTCCTGGAAATCAGGCCTGTCCCAGGAGACAGGAGTCATGGAGAGACCCATTACCAGCCCTTGGAAACCGCTTCTCATTGTTTCCAACTCCAGGCCCAAACAATTCAGGAGGCACAGAGGGAAGCAGACTTTGCCAAGTCACTGCCCTGTCTCAGTGCAGGCATGGAGCAAAGCAGAAGGTCAGAGAAGGGTCCAGCCGGCCACAGGGCCCATCAGGTAAAGGGCTGGAGAGATGGTTGAGAGGAGGTTGAAGGAAACCAAAAGAGGGTATCGAGCACCCAGACCAGCCAAGCAGTCACCCTCCTAGGCCTACAGAGTCCAGAGAAGACAATGGTGTCCTGCAGTCAGTGGTGCTTAGACTGGACCCTCAAAATGAGTGGCCGCAGCACCTTGGCCAGTAGCAGGGGACTATATCTTTTCCTTTCCTTCCCTGGTCTCCTGCCACAATCCCCCGGCACTGCACGTAATGGAAAAGTGGTGCACTCACACGCGTCATCCTCCCAGGACACAGAGCATGACTGAGAACAGACCCGGGTCAGAGGGAGAACAACCAGCACAGTGCGGACCCCGGATCCCGCTGCACTGTTTTCCAGATGCTCAAGGAAGATTTCCTCTTCTTCGTTTTCCCTATCTGTAGAGCGGACATAACAACTGTCTAGGAGACTGACAGGCAGAGAGTGCTTGACATGTCCCTCCTTTGAGCTAATCTTGCCACGGGTTTTACTCAGCAGCAAGGGTGAGCGCAGGTGCCCAGGAAGGATGACCCTGATGCAAGGTTTGATCCTGTGAACCTTCAAATGGAACTGGATGCTTTTTGAAACATCCCGATGGTAAGGCCGGGAGTCTGAAGACCTGGGAGAAGCTCCGGGCCCCATCCACTACCTGAGAGAAGCCCTTTACATCTCTAAATCACGATCTTCTCAGCTACTGAAAATGTCATCTTTGTTATTTTGACCCATCCCCTTCCCCATGTGTCCTGAGACAGGGCCGTGAGCACTAATTCACACCAGTGAATTTATAGGGTGTATCTCATTCACATCTGCATCATAGTACCTAGCACCATGCCCAGCTTCTCATGGGCGGAGGGAAAATGTGGAGTAACCAAACTCTTGTGTTAAGGATCACCATTCTGGGAATCCAGGAGGAGTCTGGCAAAGAGAAGGGATTCCCGGGTGTCATTACTATGCAGTAGGGCCCAAGGCCAACACCTAAGAGTGGGATCCCTGGCCTGGGAGGCCAGCAGTGGATCCCAGAGGCCAGGACCTCCCCTCTCTGATACAAGAAGTCAAGGTCCTGGCAACAGCTACAACCAGCTGGCACCAGGTCCCAGCCAGAGGCATTGTTTGGGCAAAACAGGAAGCCGCCCAAGGGGAAGTGTGGCCTCGCCTCAGTGAGCCCCTGAAGAATGGCCCCGAGAAACTGGGGGACGTGCTGGCAGACATGACCACACTGCAGCTATACCTTCTCCAGCTGGGAATGGACATCCCTCGGCCCTTGGAAGCTGGCATAGAAAACAAGGCTGGGAGCCAGGGGTCTGGATTCCAGCACTATGTGACCTTGAACAGGTCACTGCATCTCCAGAAAAATGAAAAAAAATCTCATCTATCCACTGACGCAGTCTGGCTGCATTTGCCTGTTTCCTGAGGTATCAGTCTTCTCTTCCAGACAAGGCCTGTGGAATGACTGTTTCACCAGAAGAGGGTTAACCTGATAGGTCCACAGTCCTTCACAGTTGGCAAAGCACCATCTCCTTCTTTCATTTGACCCCCCAACAATTGTGCCGAGAGGTGAAGTGAGGTTCCCGGTACAATCTCACAGAGGAGACCAAAGAAGCTCAAAGTCAGGATTCGAATCCACCACCTTGGCCCTGGATCCCGCAGCTCTTGGGAAACCTCATGCCATGCGTGAACTTATGCATGCTCTGACTGGCATGGGAGGCAGCCACCCTCCCTGTGAGGTGAGCTCTGAGACAGAGCCCACAGGTGGGCAAGCCGCGGGAGCCCCAAGTGGCAGCAGGCCCTGCCTGAGGGGCCGGGGTCAGGATGCCTGCCCAGTTCGTTTGCTATGTATTTCTTTTTCTTAATTTAGCCTCTGCCGCTTACCAGCTGGATGATCCCAGCGAGCCATTCCATTTCCCTAAGCCTTGGGGGCTTCGGGGTGACCCAGAGATGATGCCCGTCCTCTTGATCCCTGACTTGGGTGGAGATTGGATGAGCTGATGGGGATGGAGTCTCATGATCATGAAAATGTGCTGGTTCTCCATCCAGTAACTAATCCCCTTTTCCTACCTTACAGGACCCCAATTTTGAACAGATCTCCTCTCTGCCCCCAGGTTTAACCATAGGTCCCAATTAAACTAAGTCAAGTGGCACGTGGCGTTCCCTGAGAAACTATTACTTGGGTGGAAACATGACCCCAAGTTGTCCAGTGCAAACCAAAGAGAAGGGCTTGGGGTTCCGGTCTGAGAGAAGGTCCTCTCTTGCATGCCCCTGCAGAACATTCACACGGAAGCTGATGCGGCCAGAGGCAGCCGTCACGACAGCCATCATGAGGCTACAAAAGGAACCAGCTGACGACAAGCAAGAAAGAAAAGTCTGTATCTGATGCCACCAGGAGCCACCCAGCTCTGGGCTTGCAATGGTGTGAGATGAGACGGTTCCTGGCTTCATTCAGACAACAGAGGCAGGGTTTTCTTACTTGAAGGCAAAGGCATCTTCAGAGTTCCGGTCTTTGTGCAATTTCTAGTGCATAGAGGGGGGCCGAGCCACCCTCCCCACATCAGCTCGCTCTTGATATTCAAGCCTGGAGAACAGTTGCGAAACCTCTGGGCACCCAGTCAGGGCAGATGACTTGTTCACGGCTTTTTGGAAGCTCTGCATTCTTTCCTCTCTGTTTCTTAAGCCAGACAATTCCTCCCTCCCTGCAGCTGGCCTGCTGACATTAATGTTGCAAGTTTGTTGAGGCACAGAGGCAGAGAGCCTGACCCGGAGACCCCAGCCCCAGCTGCTTTTTCTGCTCAGTCTCTGTTTTTTTCCCTCTTCCCTCCAGGGACCTGAGCCACTTTGTATCCTTAGGATTGTAAAGTTTTTGGAACATAAGGGCCTTTGGAGATGACCTAGTGCAACCTCTTTGGTATACAGAAGTAGAAACGAAGGTCTGGATATAGGCAAGAGGCCCGGCCCAGGTCACAGGCAGCTGGGACTGGACTCCAGCTTTCTAGACTCCAGTCCAGGATTCAGCACCATACACTATGGCAAGGTCGTAAACAGAAATAATTTTTTTCAGTTTTGTGTCTCTTGCCTCAAACCCCCATTTCTATTCCTATGGCTGTTGCTTTGATTTAAGCTCCATGATCTCTTGTATGAGTGTTGACCTCGTTCTCAGGCCAGTTCCCATCTACAGTGCTGCTTTCCCTCCCCCCCAGCAGCCAGCAGGCTGTTAATGAAGAGCAGATTCTCAGTCCCTGGCTTTCCAGACTACAGGAAAAGATCCAAGAGTCATAAACTGCCCAATCTCGTCTGTCAATCCAGACCTATAGTCCTTACTGCTAAACTCAATTGATGCTCTCTCCAAGAACCAATCCCTGATGGCTCCATCTGTGATAGGTGCTGTGTCTGAGTCTATGACAGAGCCCTTCTTGGCCTGGGAGGGGCTGACCCCCACTTTCCACTCCGCTGCACAGTGAGTGCCTCCAAGGCAGGGACCATGTCCTCTCAGCATGTCTGACGGTCTGCACCCTTCAACAGGTTTGACCTTGTCCAAGGGCAGCTTCCTTTGGCTGACTCCAACTTATCTATCCATAGCTCTGGAAAAGCAAGTAATACATGAGCAATTGGTAGGAGATTCTGACTTCTCGCCCTCAGCAGGCTCCATCCATCTGCTCTGTCCCTCTGACGATCCAACTTGGGTGTAAGCATGTCTCTACTCAAGATCACATGCATTGAGAACCAGGCCTGCCTGGGGCTCTGGGAAGTCATGGGGGCAAAGTTTGACAAATACTCCCCTCTGAGCACAGCCAAGAAAAGCCCTGGACTTGGAACTCAGTGCTGCGATTCTAAGAGTTCCACTTCCAGGAATCAATTCTAAGGGGGGAAAATCCAGACTGTCAACAAAGATGAACGTGGCAGAATATATTAATAATGGAAAAAACCTGGGAACAATTTAGGACTCTAGAAGTACACATACGTATTTACCCTTTGACCCAGCCATCCCACTTCTAGGAACCTACCCCAAAGATACAATGGCAAAAATAAGACAAGATGTACGCATCAAGTTATTTCTAGAAGCACCACTTGTAACAGCACAAAACTGGAAACCAGTCAAATGCCCATCAGTAGAGACTAGTTGGTCACACAATGGATCACTCCACAGCTAGAAAAGGCAAGGAGGAAAATCTCTCGATGCTGTGAAGACATAATCCAGGGCACAACACTAAGTGAAAGAGCAAAGCGGAATAAATGTATATAGTACCTTATCATTTATCAACGAAAGGGACTATACAAACACCTGCATATTTTCTTTCATTAAAAAAAGTTAAATATAAAAAACAAAATTAAAAATTTTTCTCCACTGTTGGAGAGAGGAAATAGGGTAAAGAGGATGCAGGTAGAACTTACACTTCTCCGACTATAGCTCATTTTATAGATTATCCTTAGAATTAAATAAAGGTTTCACATAAAAAGAAAATTAAGACAAAAAAATGTCAAAAACAATCCCCAAAACTCAAAATGATGTAAGTAAATCTGTGTGTAGAGTTGATGGCTTCACGAAGCAGAGTTGCATTATTTCAAATGATTTAGTAATCTTGAATGCACATCAGAAATAGTATAAGTAGTTTCAGGACAAAAGAACTACAACCAAATTGTAAAGTCATCATGTTGTTAGTGAAACTACAGGTATTGTTATCCTGAAGTTGTGTACTATAGAGAGAAAATAGGAGGAAAAAATCAGTAATCATGTTAATGTTAAGATGTAAGGTTACCAGCATTAGAGGAAAGAGATAAGAGTATAAAATCAAAAAATTTAAGTAAAAGTCCTGGAGCCTTAGACATTGGTTAAAATATCAATATGAACTCTGGTGTGTATTTTCTTAAGAAAAAAATTATAATTCCCAGTTCTGTACACTGAAAAAGGTTAGAAGTAAAGACCAACCAAATAGTACTCAGCACCAGCATCCAAACTTGGCATCTCTACCATTTTTTTTTTTTTTAATAGAGGCATGTTTATTTATTTATTTGTTTGTTTGTTTTTGTTTATACATGCACTGGGTACAGTCAGAAGCACGGGAGGGTGAGAGAATCACCAGAGCCAGAGCGGGGAGCAGAGCAGGCAGAAGGACCGAAGTACACTGCTGAGGGGAGCAGCGGGCAGCAGGAGAGGTCTGCGCGCCATGCGGGACCCTCCTCCGGTGGCCGGGGAGCAGCCGGGGATCGAACCGGCCCTGCAGAGGCTGCGGGCAGCTTCACAACCCTGCGCTCAACTGCTGTGCCACCAGGGGAGGCCCATCTCTACCATTTCTTACTAAAAGAGCCAGGGCTTTTTGAAAGTATAGCTGATTCCGAGTCGAGTCTGAGCAAAAAATACACTGGCCACAGGTGGGGAAAGTTGAATGATGATGAGAATAATAACTGTAATGGATAGAAACATACCAAAACCATTAAAAACTCTAACAGTGGTGCCTCCCTGGTGGCTCCAGGGAGTGCTATCAAGCTATCGCCAGCCACTGCCTCATGAGTTCGATCCCCAGCCAGGGAGATACCCACATGACGCAGCAGACCTCTCCTGTCTCGTCCGCTGCTCCCCTCAGCAGTGTATCAGTCAGTCTGCCTGTTCTGCTCCCCACTCCATCTCTGGTGAATCTTCTCACCCCCCGCACCTCTGGCCTGCACCCCAGCTCTTGTATGCATAAATAAATAAATCTTTAAAAAAAAATAAAAACTCTAACAATCATCAAACCAAACCAAACCCTTGTTGGTCACCTTTGGAGAATGTCAGAGAATCAACTCATTGTTTTGAAAACTGAAGAATAAGATGAAAGCCTCCAGCATTCATCCTGACTTTCCTAAGCAAACTGTGCCTCAGAGAAACTAAAATATTGATGAAAGAAGGTTTTTCCCATAGAAGTATCCCAGCTAGTAAATGAAGGGGGAATGACAAAAGTAAAATATCACTGTTTTGCAAATCTCTAACAACAAAGTAGTGGATCTAGACAAAGATAACCAAAGGCTTCTAAAAACACAAAAGACAGACAGCCAGTCAGCTTGTGCCCTTTGAGAAAAGTACACACTTTCTTCATAAAAAGTACATGCTCTGTAACCTCTGTCTGAATCGTGACATTTCTGGGTCCTGTCCCCAGTCCCAGGCAGGGGGGACAAGCATGCTGGGAGCGGGGGTGTGCGGGGAGCATGGGGCTGCAGAGGGTGGGGCCCAACTTTCCTTTCCTGGTAACATGCTTGCTAAGCTCATTTCCTTTTTCTGAAGGGAAATGCCATTGACATCACACAACTGGATTTTCACTGAGGCCAGATAAAAACTCGTGATTCCTTCACAGGCAAGAAGGATGCACGCATGGGCTAGACACAAATGCTCGCTGGGGTGCATTTGGAGAACTCCTGATGTGAGGCGCCCATCCTTGCTTCAGAAATGGGGATTCCTAGGCCAAACAGGGACAGAGGCACACCCAGGGGTCCACAGCCAGAACCCAGGAACCTGCATCCCAAACAAGGATCTAGATGAAGGCGCCTAACCTGTTCGCCGACACCCCCCCCCTTTAAAATGGCACCAACATCCACCAAGATACCCACACCAGAAAACAGCCTCAGTGTGAACGCCTCCCTTACAAGACGGCAGCCACCCAGCTCCTCCTCCCCGGACACACCCTAGCTTGCGCCTCCTTGTCTTTCTCTAGGAGGCCTACCCAGTCTCTGCACAGGTCTCCCCATGTCTGTCCAGAATTCCTTCTCTAAAACCCAGAGCCCATGATGTCACCCCCCCCCCAACCTGCAACCTCCAGGGCTTCCTGGCTGGACCCTGGAGACCCCCCATGATGCTCTCCATCTTCTTAGCCACTACCCTGGATCTGCCCCTCCCTCCCTCAATGCAGCCACTACTGGCCAAGCCCAGACTGTTAACCTTCCTGGGCTAGCTCTTGCTGTTCCCCCTGCTGGGAGGCCTCTGTCCTTGGGTATATTCCCGCTGACATTCCCTCCTGAAGAAGGCTCGGGCCCTCCAGGGTGTGCCTCAGCATGGCCAGGAAGGAATGAATCTCCTTGGTTGCTATGTCTAAGTCTTCCTCCCTGCCCTGATAGCAGCAAAAACATTCTATTGTGGAAAATTTCAAACATACACAAAAATAGAAGAATACGAAGAACCTGGCATTATCCTCACTCAGCTTCAAGCCTCTCCAACTCAAGGCCACTGACTTCATTGTTATCCAACTGGATTATTCGGTGCAAATCCAAATCACCAAATCCTTTCCCCCCAAACATTGCAGTATGTATTTTTAAAAGAGAAAGGCGTGACCAAAACACCATTATCATACTGAGATTTTAATAATTTTTTTAGCCATCAATATCCAGGGACATTTAAATTCCCCCAATTTCCAATCAATGGTCTTTTAAAATTATTTTGTTCAAAATCAGGATCCAAAGTCCCATCCCTTTCACTAACTTGGTGGTTGCATCTCATCGTTGGTAACTGTGGGTTCATCTCAAACTGTGGGTTCCTCTTCCCTCTCACTTTTTCCCCCATCTTACTGATTGAATAGACCAGGTTATTGGTCCACTGCAGTTTTCACATTCTGGACTTTTCCTACTGCATCCCCTATATCATTGAGCAGTCTTCAGGTCCCTACCTTTCCTATAAATACACAGTCAGATCTAAAAACTCTAGATTCAGATTTAAAGTTTTGGAAAGAAAACTTCACAGGAGGGTGGACTTTCCTTCAAGTGCTGTTATGACGGCAACATGAAAGCAAAACCCAGTCTATCCCATGTAATTGCTGTATCCTTCGGAATTGAAAGAAAATAATGAAAAGTAAATACAGTGTGTTCACCAAATCTGTTATTTGAAAGATTGGTCACTTGGCATGTTGGCCACCAAATAAATATATTTTTAGGGACAAGAGCCAGCGCTGACCCACCCAGCACCACCCTCCCAGCTGTGAGCCCAGCTGCTCTCTCCGCCCCTCCCCCACACCCTCTCCGAGGGCGCCTGGTGCCCAGTGTAGCGGTGCTGGTGACCTCGCTGCTCACTGGTCTAAGGAAGCGAGGAGATGGGATCCCCATGTTGGACTGGATGACTTCGAGGGTTGAGGGGCTGGTGGCAGGTGGATCAACTGTGGTGACCTTGGTCACCCCTGACACAGGGAGGAAACAGGGTGGAAAAACCTCACCTTTGCTCTTATTGCAAAAGTCAACTCAGGTCATACTTTCCACTGTGCCCCCTGCAGGGAGGGCGCCCTCCCACACACCCAGGGGCAGGGGGTTTTCAGGTGAAGCGGAACTAGGTGTTTGTGTCTCTGCACCTTTGCAGGCTTTCTCAGCAACCATGGAGCCCAAAGAGACAATATGTATGCTCGGCGTGCAGTACTGGTGAGCTTGTGCATGTGCGTGCAAGGGGGTGTGTGTGAGCTTATTTGCACATGCCCTCATGGATGGCGCTGACATGCAGTTTTGTTATGGATGTGCAGATGCTTACCTCTGTGTGGTAATTGTGTATTAGTGTGTACGTGAAGTATCTCTGTGTACCATGTTTGCAGGGCATGCGTGTGTTGTGTGGGCAACCATTTGTGTACAAACCTTCACAATGCACGTATAGTGAGGATACACACCTGTTTATCAGTGGGAGTGTATGACTGGGTGTGTGTATGTGTGTATTTTTTGCAACCAACATATTTGTGCATTTATGTCCATCCATATGAATGTAGGAGATATGCTAGGTTTGGATGATGTGTGTGTGTGTGTGTGTGTGTTCTGCAGGTGCCTCTTGATGTAGGAATGGGAATGAGTATGATGTGTACTCATGTGTACGTGTGCCCGTGGGGATGAGTGTTTTGGAAGTGCCTCTGTGAACATGTGTGTGGAGCTCTATAAATGTGTGTCTGTTGGTATGTACGTGTGGGGCGTGCCTGTGTGCATGCACATGCCCTCAAACATATCCTTGTTGTCATTTTCTTTCCTTTCCTCTTGGGGAATTACAGGGCTTCTGAGTCCTAACCATGGCTGGTGGCTCTTCCAGGAACATGGTTTCTCGAAAACTAAGATGTCAGAGGTCTCGTGGGAGTGAGGAAGAGGGGTGATCCCGAGACTTGGGTTCCTCTGAGGAAGTGGGGGGAGGCCACTGTTGGGGACCAGTCTGTTGGTAGGATTGAGACACCTGGAGCCTCAGACCCCACTCTGTGCCTTGGGCAATGTCACTGCCACCTCCAATCTTCAGTTCACCTGTGTGCTTTCAAAGCCTTGCTGTTTGTGGGACCAAAACAAGACCTTTCAAGGCGCTCCTCCATGCAAAGCAGGTAAATAAACGGGAACTGCTGAGACAGAAGTTGGGGAGGGTTGGGGACTACTCTGCGTGGAACCTGGTTCTAGGTGCCAAGGCTAGCTTGTGCCTGGGCCTGCTCGGCTTACATTCTAGTTGAGTTTTAGAAACATCGCCACATCCATCATCTCAGCTTCTTCTCATGAGCTTCTTCCAGCCTGTCTGGGGAGGCTGGGAGTGGAGATGTAGGAAGGCCTGACCCCGGTTCGACACCGGCCCCCGCATCTAACTTCTGTTCCCCAAGCCTCCCTCACAGGGACAGACCACATTGTTGACACCGTGGGGGGTTCCATCAGCATGTGGCAGACCCGAAGTGAGGTTATTGTGCTTATGTAAACCCCACTGCAGGTGTGGAAACAGACCCAGAGCGGAAACCGACCTCTGACTTTGTCTGAAGTTGATCTGGAGACGCTGGTGAGGACCGAGACCTCTCCCGACCTCGGTGCCCACCCTCTGCCATCACATGTGTTTTCTTGTTCTTCTGGGCTGGGCCAGGCCGTGGTAAACCCCACATGTGGTTCTGTGGTTGCCCACACAGGCCTAAAAATAGCCAACAGGAGTCGGGGCTCCCCCCTGATGAGTGGCAGAAGGTCCATTCCCCAGGAGCGCTGTGCTGGGCACCTAGATGCGCTGGTCTGGTCTGAGAAGGGCTGAGTGGCAGGAGCCTGTGCCAAGCTTGTAATAGGAATTACTTAATTTCATTGGCCTGGTTTTTGGTTTTTTTTTTTTTTTGAAGATTAATTTATTTATGCACACAAGAGCTGGGGTACAGGCCAGAGGTGTGGGGGGGTGAAAGGATTCATCAGAGACAGAGCAGGGAACAGAACAGGCAGACTGACTGAAATACGCTGCTGAGGGGAGCATTGGCGAGTCAGGAGAGGTCTGCTGCGCCATGTGGGTAGCTCCCTGGCCGGGGATCGTCTCGTGCTGCAGTGGCTGCGGACAGCTTCATAGTTTGCGTCTTAACCCCTTGCACCACCAGGACGGCCCTCATTGGTTTGTTTTTTTAAAGTCTGTGGCATGGAGGTTATGACTCCCTCGGACATATGGAGACTGAGGTTCAGAGAAATGAAACAATCTGCCCAAGGTCAAGGCACTTGTGTCAGAACCCACACTATCTGATCCTTAGGACTGTTCTTCATCCTCCAGCCCTCACCCCTGCCTTATCTCGACCTGCCCACGGTTGGCGTGGGCACAAGAGCAAGGCCTTTGGAGTCACACAGAGCTGCCTTCAGATCCCAGCCTCACTGGTGACTCCTTGTGGTCTTGGTAAGTCACCTCACCTCACTCAGCCTCAGTTTCCTCACGGCCTAACTGGAACCAGCATTGCCCTCCATGTAGGATCATGGTGGAGATTAATGAAGAAGACACGGAAGCGCCAAGTGGGGCCTGGCAGGTGCTGCCTCTCTTCCTCCCATCACTAAGGACCTGGCTTCCACAGTTGGCTGGGCGGGACGATGTCGCTCAAGCCTCTAGAGGCGTCTTGCCAGGTCAGGGAAGTGGGACTACTGAGGAGGGGTCAGGAGAGGAGATCCTTGTGGTCCGCCATGTTTTCCAAATTTGGACTTGGGAATGTTTCCAGTTCCACAAACTGGTCTTTTGTCATTCTCCATCAAGAAAGGATCTAACTAGCCTTTGAAAGGTGAACTTAATGCAGTACATACAGAAGTTGATTCATAATCACGCACACAAAGTCTATGTAATCCTATAACCAAATGTAACTTCAATTAAAAAATTAAAAATCAAGGGCCTCCCTGGTGGCGCAAGGGGTTAAGCACTGAGCCTGAGTCGCATAGAAAGGCCACTCCAGGCGCTCGTACCCACGGCCCCAGTTAAGGTCTTGGCCAACGGCCAGTTTCAACCACTAGACATAAGCATGAGTGACTTTTCAAACGATTCCAGCTCTAGGCTACAAACCATCCCAGGTAATGTCAAGTGGAGCAGAGATAAACTGTCCCTTCTGAGCTCCACTCAAATGCAGATTCAGAGCAAAAGAAATGTCATTGTTTCAGGCACTAAGCACTGGGTGCACAGCACCAGGTAACAGGAACAACACTCCTCCTGCCCCTGTAGCCTTCTGAATCACCCAATCCCACCCCTGGGATAGGTAAGCTCCGCCCTGGCTCTCCACTCCTACTGTCAGTACCTGGAGTCTGTGCCCTGCCTGCTATTGAGGTCTCCAGGCTGGACAGGCCTGGCTCAGAGCTACCTCTGTGGCTCCAGCTGTGTTCCCTCAGGCAGGTCACCAAGCCTCGTGATGCTCAGCCCCCTCTGCCCATGGGAATCTCGATCATACCCCTCAAGAGCTGAGGGTTAAAATAGTACCTGGCACACAGTGAGTGTCAGGGAGTGGGGGCTTCAGGGAAGTGACACTGGGAAGAAAGGATGAAGTCAAAGATGTGGCCCCAGCCTCTGATTCAATCAAGGAAGATGGAGAAGGAGGAAGCTTTCAGGGAGCCTGGAAGGGGTGAATGAGCTGGCTGATGTCAGAGCGTGAGGAGCCCAGGTTCCTACAGGTGTGCAGGTCAGAGGGGTCCCCAGGAGGCTCTGCCCCTCTCCTCTCCTCGGTTGCTCACAGACTGGCCCAGATAAGGCGGGAAGAGGTGTGGGGCTGGGTGGGCCCTGGCAGAAGCAGGTCAAGGGTGAACGGGGTGGGGGAGCAGAGGAATAGCCGGGGAGGCCTCTCCAGAGCCAGGTGGACTCAGCTGCACCTGAGCATCAGGCTCGGGGGCTCTCATGAGCTGAGGGTTACCCTCCCCCACCCTCTCAGCTGGACCCTATCTAAGGAGATAAAGTCTCTGCAGAGGCTCCCAAACTGGAGACGTCCTTATCAGCCACTCTGTCTGGGGTACTTGGGAATGTAAACTCACCCGCCTCACGGCCATTCCAGGCAGGCCCTGGCCCCAGAAGACACAAAACAGACACACAGGAGAAGCCCCCCCTCCACACCCCCACTTCCCTCCTTCCAGTAAGAGGGTGTGACAGGAGCAGCGGCCTCACACGGGCGGGGGTCAGCCTCTGCTCTAACACCAGGTTCTGTTCTGAGTGATTTATGGCATCACCTCATTTAATTCACCCGGCCCTCCAGGACAACACTGTTCACTTTTCCCTTTCACAGACAAGGAAGCTGAGACAAGGGAGGTTACAGCGTTTGTACACATTCCCAGAGCTGAGACTAAAGGCTCCGCGGCCTGGCTCTGTGGAGAGCGGGACCGTGGTGAGTGCTGTGATGGGGGCTCTGGCTGAGAGGAGCAAGGGTGTGGAGGGCAGTGCAGAGGGGCGCCCAGTCCCGCTGCCCTCCCCTCCACACGCCCCTCCCGCCCTGTGGGACCTGTGACCTGTGGCCCCTGGGTGGAGGTGAGGCCCCTTTACATGTGCTCCCGGGATACAGAGGTGCCAATACCAGGCAGGAGGGACGGGAAAAGGGTGTAGGTTTTAATCTTGGCTCTGCAGGCCTTCCTGGGGAGGGCGGGGGAAGTGGGGGGCAAGGGTAGGACAAGACACTGAGCAGCTACCTGAGCCCAATTCCTTCCTTTCCCTCTGTAGGGTAAAGAAAATGTCAGGCTTTTCTGCCCTTCCACCATCAGGATAGATGATGGATCCTTGTGGTCCTGAATGCATGCCTGATGGCGGGCACCTGGAGTAGGGTGTGGGCATAGGTAGATGGGATTCACCTGGGCTAAGACTGTGCTTTTAAGGCCGGCGTCACGGGGACGCCAGCAGCAGCAGCGCAGAAGCCGAAAGGGAAGCTGAGAAGCAGAAGCAGAGAACGCCAGAGAGCCCAGATAGAGTGAGGATTTGCGGGAGGCCGGGAGGACTGCCAGCCTCCCGGCCCCCCAGCACCCCTGCCTGCAATATGCCTGGTGAACCCCAATAAAAGACCTGCAAAAACCCACTAAGGACTCTGACTCCTCCTTTACCTGGTCTGCATGGGATCAGAAAACCTGCACCGTGTTCAGTTCCTGCCCTACACCCTCCCTATCCTGCCTTTCTCCCGGGCCCAACAAAATCTAGCCCCTGGGCAGAGGGCCTCCCAGGCTGGGCTGGGGGCTGCCTGCTTGGTGTCACAGGGCACAGACCCAGGCCTGTGCGGGTGCAAGGTGGGAGGAGGAACAGTTTGAAGGAAGGGTCAAGGCCATCCTGTGGGGAAATCTTTGGAGATGTGATCTTTGAAGAATGGGTTGGTGTTTCCAGGCAGACCACACCAGGGTCGGGGGGCAGGCGGGATCGGGGGCGAGTCTTGGCCAGGAGCTGGGGACCAAGGCCTGGAGGTAGGACCTTAGGAATCTGTCTCCTTCTGGATGGCTGGAGCGTGGACGGGAGCCCACAAGTTCAGCAGGGGCAGCAGACAGTAAGAAGAGCCTTGCACCCCAGACTGAGGAGCTTGGATATTTCCCTGAGGGTGCCGGGGAGCCATGCAAGGTTGTGAGAAGAGGAGGGTTGTGACCAGAACTATACCTGAACTGTGTCTCTAGCTACCATGAGGAAGCTAAACTGACTCCGGAGATGGTAGGGTACAGGTCTGGGGATGCAAGCAAGGGGACTGGTGATTATCAGGGAAGTGAAGGTGGGGGTGGGCAGCAGAAGAACCCAGGTATCTGACTGGTTTAGGCACAAGGTGGGTGATGGAGTTCATCACGGACAGAGTCCAGAGGGTGGGGAGTCGAAGAGATTTTATCTGGAACACACAAAATATGGTTATGTGGTAGCCGGATCCTGGGCTCATGGGTATGCAGGCCCCAGGTCAGGCATCAGAGTGGGGGCAGACTGGGGAGGGTATGGGAAAGGCCATGATGAAGGAGGGCGGTTTGGTGACTAGGACAAGGAATGAGACTTCGGGCAGATGTCCAAGGAGGTTTCCTCTCTTCGGTCTGGAGAGGAGGCCTCAGGGCTGGACAACGCTGATGGACAGTGTGGGTCACTCGGCCAGTCTGCTGGCTATGACTGGCCTGTGCCTATAATCGTGGATGACTCAAGCTTTATGGGCTGCTGCTCAGCATTTTTGGTTCAGGGGTTCAGTCAGAAGAACTTGAAGCCCCTGCCCTTTCTAATTTCTCATGGCTCCTTTGTCCTCTCTGCCCCCTTACTCACCATGTGGCCTTAAGAGAGGCTCCTTTGCTCTAGGCACAGCTGCCTCCAATTCAGAGTCCGAATTAGACTGGAATGATCTCTAAGGTTGCACAGAAGTCTGCAGTGTTTGTGCAAAGAACAAGCGAACAGATTCCAGCTGCCACAGCTTCAGACTTTGCTCCTATCCAAGGAATCCACACTCAGCCCTTCCTCACCAGCCAGTCCGCCTGGCCCCTGCCCTCAATTAGTCAGCTCAGAGGATTCGGACAGAGCCTGTCTGCTTCCAACTCTCCCACTCCCTAACCCCCTGAGTGCTCTGCAGCTGGGGAGGAGAGGCAGGCCTGCAGACCCAAGGCTTTCCCTCCCTCCATCTGAGGATTAGAGCCAGCTCCTCAGTAAAACCCCACCGGCCCCAGAGAGAGGGCACGGCTGCCCTGCTGATGCTGGGCAGACCCTGGAATTAGGAAAGAAGGCAGCTGGCAGCAGATAAATAATGACCTTCGTCTGGGTTTGTAGGTTTTCTTTACGAAACACTGGGCCCCACCTCATGGATGCCCCTCACCACGGCCCTGTGAGGAAGAAGAGCCCTCACTGAACAGAAGTTCTCTGAGAGAGGGAATAACTTGCCCAAAGCCACACAGCTGGGTCTTCCGCTTTGGATCTGCCACAGTCTGCCATACAGAGACTTCTGATTCTGATGATCCCTAAGATCCCCCTGGAACTCACACCTAGGGGTTCCTCCAGGCAGATGGGAGAGGACAGGAAGGGCAGGACAGCCTGAGCTTGGTGAACCGCAAGCCACCACCTGCACCATCATGACAGCCACACCAGCTTGCTTTGCTTCCAGGCAGACCTGAGGCCCTGCTATAGCCCTCAAGGCCCGGGGGTGGCCTCGCCCCACGCTCTCCAACCTCTTCTATCCCCTCTTCCTTGACCCCTGAGCTCCTGCCGTATGGTCTTCACTTTCTTAAACATACAAGGCTCCCAGCCACAGGGCCTTTGCACGTGCCATTTCCTCAGCTGAACACAGAAGCCACAAGCGCCAACCCCTTCCATGTCCGTGATTAATAAATCTTCATCCTTCCATCTTTTTAAATTACAGCTTTATTGAGATAAAATTCATATATCATACAATTCACCTATTTAAAATGTTTAATTCAGGGCCTCCCAGGTGGCGCAGTAGGTTGAGCACCATGCTGTGAAGCTGTCCACAGCCTCTGCAGCGCCGGTTCAATTCCCGGCTGGCCAGGGAGAATCCCACATGGCGCACCAGACCTCTCCTGCTTTGCCCTCTGCTCCCCTCAGCAGTGTCTTTGGTCTGCCTGCCTGTTCTTCTCCACACTCTGTCTCTG
The DNA here is from genome assembly GCF_964194135.1 of Talpa europaea. NCBI lineage: Eukaryota > Metazoa > Chordata > Mammalia > Eulipotyphla > Talpidae > Talpa > Talpa europaea. The sequence continues at coordinate 48,331,830 of NC_140073.1, read as the reverse complement.
GTGGGTTCTCTCACCCTCCCATGCCTCTGACTGTACCCCAGTTCTTATATAAATAAATAAATCTTTAAAAAAAATAAAATAAAATGTATAATTCAGTGGCTTTAAGTGTATCCACAGTATTGGGTAACCATCACCATAATCAACTTCAGAACATTTATCTCACTTCCCAAAGCCCTCTACTCACGAGCAGTGACTGCCCACACACGTGTAATTTGGCAACCTCTAATCTAATTTCTGTCTCTGGAGATTTTCCAGTTCAGGACATTTCATATAAATGGAATCATACAGTATGTGGTCTTTTGTGACTGACTTCTTTCACTTGGCATAACGTTTTCAACATTCTTCCACGTTGTACCATATATCAATACTTCACTCCTTTTTATTGCCAGATAATATTCCATCTCATGGGTGACACTTTTTATTTATCCATTCATCAGTTGATGTGGGTTGTTTTCATTTTTTAGCACTTACTGCTATGAACATGTACAAGTTTTGGTGAAGGCATATGTTTTCATTTCTCTTGCATATATTCCTAGGAGTGAAATTGCTGCATAGATTAGTAATTCTGCATTCTCCTTGTTTCACCTTTTGAGGAACTGCCAGGCTGTTCTCCACAGAGACTGTTATCATTTTTCCATTACAACTAACAGTGAATTAGGGTTCCAATTTCCCCACATCCTGATTATGTTTTTTATTATCTTTTAAAATTATGTATGTAGCCATTATCCTGAGTATGAAGTGGTATCTCATTGTGGTTTTGAGTTACATTTCTCTGATGGCTAATGACCTCAGAGCATCTTTGCATGTGCTCATCGGCCACATGATTATCTTTTTTGGAGAAATGTCTATCCAGACCCTTTACCCATTGATTGGGTTTTCTTTTTGTTATTGAGTTGTAACATTTCTTTATATATTCTAGTTACATAATTTGCAATTTTTTCTCATTCTTAATGGTGTCTTTTGAGATGCAATGTTTTTAATTTTGATGACTTTTAATGCATCCAATATTTCTTTTGTTGCTGGTGCTTTTGGTGTTATATTCAAGAAACCATCACCTAATCCAGGGTATAATTGTCTTCCTCTAAGAGTTTTATAGCTTTCATTTTCACCTTGAGATTTTTGCTAGATTTCAAGTTAATTTTTGTGTATGGTGTGAGGTAGGGAATGAGCTTTCTTTTTTCTTTTTTTTGCATGTGGATATCCAGTTGTCAAATTTCAACAAATCCAGCACCATTGTTATAAAAGCTATTCTTTATCTCATGGAATGGTCTTGGCATCATTATGAAAAAATCCACTGCCTATAAATGTCATCTTTCCATTTTAACTCAAGCATCACTTTCTCAGGGAAACCTTTGCTGACCCCTCCATAACTAACCTCAGCTTACTTTCTGAGGTAGGTCTATAAAACTCATAGATAGCACTAGATGGTATAAATTACATTTATTTGCATAATGTAGCAGCCATTAGCACACATTCTGGAACCAGATAGTCGAGGTTCAAATCCCAGATCTGCCACTTCCAAGCTACCTGGTGTATTGCTTCACCTCTCTATGTCTCAACTTCCCCATCAGTAGATGGAGGATTTTCGTACCTCATAGAGTTGTCATGAGAGTTATTATGTATAAAGTACATGGCAGGTGGTACTAAGGTTGAATGTATGAGCCCTTATTAATTAGTCTCTTCGCCTTAGACTCTAAACCCTGTGAGACGAGCAACACTGTCTATTTTGACTTCCATGGAATCCTCAGCACCATACCTAGCACAAGGAAGGAGTTCAATACCTGATTGTTCGATTAACTGGTGAGTGGAGACCTATAAGAATTCATGAATGAACCTGGCAGACAAGATTCTAACCCCACCCTCACACCATCTAACTACTGGGACTTCTCTGGAGCTCTAAAACCAGAACATGAGATTCGTGGGCAGTTAGCCCCCTTCTTCTACTTGGACACAGAACACTCTCTTTACCTGAAATAACAGGAACACCAGGTATAATGCAGACAAAGGAAACTACTGTGAAGGAACCCCGGGCAGGGCTCAGAGCCCCCTCATCCTGGGCACCCCTAGAGCCTGCCAGACACTGTGAAAATCACTCTCCAGGATGTGATCCTACGTGCTCCCCTGGCTCAGAGCAGCCCATGATTCAGAGGCAGCTGACGTCTGAAGCTCTTAATTCAGCCCAAATGCTAGAGGTCTGTGTCTTGCAGCCTGGGGGAGGCGGAGGATCACATTCCAAAGAGAAAAGCTCTCTCTTCCTTCTACCCTTGAGAGGAGCTATGTTCCTGAGGTAGCTCAAGCAGAGATGAGCAAGTCCTTGCTCTCATAGTCTTCTTCATTCCCTTACCCGAATCCCCATGGCTTCTTCTTGCCTTCCCTATACCCTGATCTCAGACCCCACTCACTTTTGGAGAGACCCACTCTGCTCCTGCCCAAATCACCTCCTGTGCTCTCATCTCACCTAGCAGACAACTCCTCAGGGGCTTAGAGAGTGAGTGACTCATTCAAGGTCATAGCACAGTAAATAAGTAGCAGAGCAAAGATTCAAGCCCTGAGCTCTTGACTCTAAGACCAGACTCTTTCTTCAATAGCTGCCTTCAATATACTAATGGGGCACCATGGGGACAGAAGCAGACCAGTAGGTGCTGGAGTCAGTCAAGCTCTGTAGGGTCTAGGAGAAAGGAAAGCCTCAAGAGATGCCCCCAAAGCAGGACCCCTAGCCACAGTGGGTGAGGCTGCCCTTGGAAAGCAGGGCCAGGATGTCCCTGCTAAATGCTAAACATGAACTATGGACTTAGGAAAATCTGTCGGGTCACCCTCAGCCTGCATGAGCTTCAATCCCTCACTCCATGGCCCATAAAATAAGGATAATAGTGCCCACATTGCTGGGTTGCTATACCAGCAGAGGAGGCAAAGACCTCGGCCCTCTTTGGCCGGTGTGACACAGTCATTACTGCCCTTAGTGCCAGCAAATAGTCAGCAGAGCCCACAGGAGTGGCCCAGAGCCCCTGTGAGAAGCGGGGCAGGCTTGTAGGAGGAGACAACTCAATTCCATGGCCCTCCAGGTCTTTGCATCTTTTGTTTTAAGAACTCTTTTTCTACCAAAAAAAAAAAAAAAAAAAAAAGAGGTTTATAATTGCTAGCAATTTTGGAGGAAACAAGTTGGAGCATCACTGAGCTGGAGAGTCACTTTGAGTTCATTTAGAATTTTTTTCAACTCAGATTTCCTTCAGGACTTTACTCTCATTTGGTCATAAGACAAGGAGAGTCAGGAAACGGGATCATGCTTGGGGGTGAAGAAAGCTCACAGACTGCGTGTCACCTTGCTTTGGGTCCTAGCTCTGCCAGCTGTCCAGGGCAAGTTGTTCAACCCTTCTAAGCCTCAGTTTGCCCAACTGTAAAGTAGAGGATGAGGTGATATAGGTGAAGACCCGGCCCCTTTCCAGCACATGTACCAAGTTGGCTCTCTCATTTTGAACCTTTGAAGTGCTGAGTTCCTCAAGCAGCGGAGAAGATCCTTTCGAAGAGAGGAGGGAACCTAGGAACACTTCCTGGAGGCAGGGGCTGAACCCAGAAGAATGGAGAAGGCAATCCAAGCAGAGGGAACAGCTTGAGCAAGGGAATGGCAGCGGGAAACCACGAACGGTTGCAATTGGAATGGAGAGATTCATCAAGGGTAAATAGAGAGGAAAGTAGGAAGGTGAGAATTTGCCTTGGGGAGCTCAGGTGACTTGTTCAGTTGCCCACAGAGACAGGGATCTAAATGCGGCCATCCCCTGTGCTCTGGGCTGCTTCTTGGAAGACCTCCTGGAGCTATTCTCAGAGCTCCCAAGGGACAGGGAGGGCCCAGTGATTCAGGTCTGCTCTGCTGTTGACACAGCTTCCTGATGTCATGGTGAGGGGCAGGTTCCTGGAGGGCGTGGCCTCCCACCCACCCAACCCCACGGCCCCTCAACCCACGGGAGCACCAAGGGAAGTGAGATTTGACCCATGCTCGAATTATTCATCCACAGGCCCAAAAAAAGCCAACAATTGACACCCACGTTAATGATAAAGAAAACAATTCCTTAAATGTGCTCCAATCATGGGACTAGGCTGCCTCCCGTGAGGTCACTCTCTCTACCTCCCTCCCTGACAGGAAACTGAAGTCTAAGGGGGGAAGTGACTCCACTGAGGCCAGTCATTTAGGAGGCTGTGTTGTGTGTTGGGTGGAAGGGGCACGGGGGTGGGCGGGGGGAAGCTAGGTGTGTTGTGTGGGGTGGGAAGGGGTTGGACACAGCAGGGGCCGGACCATTGCGTAGGGATATTAACCCAGTGGGTTCCCTCAGTCTTGGGAAGGGTAAAAGGTGGGTGGCTGGGTCCAGGGTTCTTAATTGCCTTCATTTTGTTTTCCTCCTGCTTCAGGAAGAGCAACCTGGAGCAGCCAGCCTGCGCAATGCTAGGGCAAGTGAGACATGGGGCGATGGGCACAGCTTAGTGTGGATGGAGGGAGAGGCTTGTAGGCCAATGAGGAAGAAGTGGGGACAGGTCAGCCAAGAAACCTGCTGATGAGGGATGCTGGGGCTCAGGAAAAGAAGCATTGTCTTTCCCAGAGTAGACTGAAATATTTCAGTCCAGGTAGAAATAAGTTGCCTTCTTGTGACTCTGAAGTGGGTCCCACAGGGAGTCCTAAAAAGTGGGCCCGCCAGCAGTGTCACTGGTATGAATGCAGCAACCTCCCAAGAGGACCATGTCAAGTGAGGTGGGTTTGGAAGGACGATCCTTCCTAAAGTGTGGGAACTGTGCTGGGAACACCTCTGCCATCCCATCTCACTCAACAGACAAAGAACCTTCCTGGCCCACATTTGTCCACAGCTACAGTTTGTTAATGGACAGTAGATTGACTTCTGAACCCTAATCCCTCTGGGCCCAGCTCTCCCTTTGACCAGTTGCTCTTCCCCTGGCCCCACAGCCAGGGCCAGGCCAGACAATGGTCAATCCTTGGATCACTCCCAAGTGTGTCCAGATTCGGCGTGCCAGTCCTTCCGGGGCCAGAGGGGACAATGTGACCTTCCTGTGCTGCTCTGACTAACAGACTAACAGACCCCTGGCTCGGTGCTCCATCATAACAGACCTGTTGCCAGGGTGACCTCTAGACCCAGTGGCTTGAGAGCAGGGGTTTTAGCCTCCGCATGCTGGCGGCCTGAGCATTCACAGCGCAGACTTCCTGGGCTCTGCTGCGCTGAGAATAAGGCCCTTTCTGGAGCACTCAGCCTGAGCGGGGAGCAGAGAGGAAGCAGATCCTTGGTTTCTCTCTCTCCCTTAGTCCTGGTCTCCTGGTGTCCAATTAGGATCCCACAAGGCCACACTTTTGCAGGGACCAAGAACACAGGCAACACCAGGGGTGCCTCCCAGGGTCACCCCACCTCCTCAACACACCCATATCCATATCCTGCATTTCTGCTTTCTCCAACACCTCTGGCATTCTCCCCTTCCCTCTCCTTACAGGCAGCCCCAGGCTCCCTCCTGGGCTGGATCTGTGTCATAGCCCAGCCCCCCTCTAGACTCAGACCTTCAGTTTCCAAAGTAGCCCCAAATGAATCTTGTCCCAAATGGGTGACTGTCCCCCATCACACTCACCACAGATGAATTTCATGCATGAGCCCTGACCCACGCCCCCCCACAGGAAAAAAAAAAGCTTATGCAACCTAACAATACATACATTTATTTATTTATAGATTATATGCATATCACCATAGAAATACGTTAGACAAATTATAAAATATATACCAAAAAATAGAAACTTCAAAAACAATGAAAAAGTCAATAATAGATTTTCATTGTTAGTTTAACTTCCTTTTATTTAATGGTATAAAAACAAGCTTCTTGCTCTGACTATATGATTACTAAAAATTGTGATTCTCTTTTATTTCTTAAGAAAATCTCGGTTTAATGACATGGTTCATTTGAGGATGTGGTACTCAATTCTATTTATCTTTTCCCTTGGTTCAGTGCCTCTTGCCCTTGAAAAATATACCCACCCTGAGCACATTCCTGACTGTTCTCACTAAATCACAAGTTGCGATGTTCCCTTCCATGCCTAGGTTTTGGTTGAAATGGGCTTTAAACCGATACCTGTCAGTTGTTATTGGAAACTAATCAGAAGGTGTTACTTTAAAAATATTTTTGACAAGTGAGCTCAAAACTCACTGAAAGTTTTGCTTTACTTAGAAGATTTTTAAATAGGTTATAAAATTCTATTTCCCTGTTTTTAAAGGTGTAGATGTGACAGACTGGTGACCCTGCTGGCAATAAAATCATCCCTGGAGAGGAGCCCACAAAGGCCTCTCACTGTAGTGGTTTCTTTCCAAGAGTCACTCACTCTTTAAAAAAATGACACCTTTACCTCTGGTCTCTAGGTCTTTACTTTAGTTTGTGATAGATAGTATATCCTTGTTGGTACAGGAAGAGCCCACTTATCTGGATCATTTATCTTTTCATATAAAAGGCGCAAGTTATTTTTAAGGGGTTAACTCTTTTAAGTATTTTGCTATGAGATAACCAGCAAATTTCAGTAAGTAGAAAATACCTTTGCCACCCTTGACTCTATCAACCACAAGTTTTGCAAAGATTCTATAATTGAAAGACTCTGTACAAAATTGAGTGCCTGGATGAATCCTGTGGCTGACTATCTGAAGGTATCACCATGGGGTGGAGGTGCCATTGTCAGCCAAGCCAACATGGAAGACGCCAACCTGCTTTCCTCAGGAGACCCTGGTCAAGGTGAGGACACGGATGTCAGTCTATTTACTAAATACTAGTAGACTTAAATTTAAAATTCTAGAATGTTCTTTCTCCATGAACGGAACCCTTTGTGCACCCCATCTGGACACATCTGGGCCGCATAATAGGGCCATGTTCACAGCTCCTTGGAATCTGTTCCTGTCTTCCTCCCAAACTAGATCCAGTGTTCCAAAATACAAGACACCCTGTTGTGTCTTTCCAGTGCAAATCTTTTTGGCTAATATGTCCATCCCAGTGGGCCAGCCCAAAATTCTATCCTTTAAGAGCCATCCCAGGTCACCCTCCATTACGCCTGTTCTCATTCTCTGGGCAGAGCCATTCAGTCAACAAATATTGATGGAGCATCTACTGTATGCCAGGCTGTTGGAGGGGGCTACTGGATATATAGCAGTGAACCAAATAGACAAACGTTCTCCCCTGGGGGTGCTCACATTCTAGTGGGTTGGATGATACTGTTCTAGGGCCAGTCCTTATTCCATTTACCTACAAGGTGATTGGCCATTTACAAGTTAACTATTCTCAGCATTTGTTGCTGAGAGCGGGGACTTCCTGAGCCCGAACTCTAAGCACAGGTCCTCGTCCAGAGTGGGGGTCCAGTAAGTAATGGTTGGAATTAATGAATAATATAGGAAGTAACTCATAGTTGAAGATCTGACACCAGATCTGACATCAGACTGGGGTCCTCTAAGCCCCTAAACCCACCACAGGCTGACCCAGCACTGGGAGCTCAGTCTCACAAACACTGTTCCCACAGCCTCATCCCTGCTTCTACGAGAAGGAACTGGATGGCCCCCTGCGGCCGGCAGGAACCACTTCCACCTCCGAGTGTCCCTATATTTAGCCAACTAAATATCTGCTGTGACCCTGCAACCTTCTCCTCTCATGGCCCCAGGGAGTTGCCCTGGGGCAGCTTTGATGCCTGTTTTCCCAGGCCCCACTCCTGCTTCCCAGACCCTCAGCCTCCCTGCAGGAGGTAGGGCCGTTAGTCCAGGCCCCACCCAAGGGGCAGGTTCTGATCTCAAAATAGCATCAGTACTTGGCAAGACAAGACCACCACTGTAGAGACAGTGCTGCCTGGGGGTGGGGATGGGGTTAGGAATGGCCTGGAACCTCCCAGAAACCTTCAGATTGCACACACCTGTATTCCCTGACCCATTCTAAGGGTTAAGGCCATGGCCTCTGATTCTTCCACTGCTGACATCAAAATAAGCCCTAGAGCCTCATCTTCCACTTCCCCCATCCCTCCACAGTCAATCTGGACACTAATGCTCTAGCCACACGGTCTCATGCAAGGTCACTAACAAGCTTCCCACCTCTGAAATCTGGCTTATCCCAGCCTCCCCACCTCCACTCCCAATCCAAAAAACCATGGATTCAGGGTAAGTGAAGACGCTGCAGTGGCTCTGTCCCTGGTCCCCCAGGCCTGCCCATCCTGTAACTTCTGCTGGGTTTCAATCCCTAGACTGATGATTAAAAGATGCAGTTTCAAGCTTCATCTTTCTATGTGGCTTGGGTGGGGTGAAGGGCTGCTCTCCGTGTGGCCCGCAGATTGCCTGTCTTTGAAATGAGGAAGCTTTACTACATGGCCTCTGTGGGCCCTCCCAGCATGGTGAGCCTATGATTCACCCTCTGGGGGAACAAGATCATTTGGGTAGAGGGAACTTGCCCTGAACCTCAAGCCATTGGCGTGCGGTTTCCACCTCTTCTCCCCTCTCCCCGAAAAAGCCAGTCGATCCTGAGGCAGATGGGGGGTTTCTTCAGCTGCTATCAGTGGGATGCGGTAGTGGGTGAGGCAAGCTTCCAAACCAACCAGGCCTTGGAAGCAACCTCCCTCTCCTGCCCAGGGGGAAGCCTCCATCCATCTGGTTCAGGTTTCTCTGTTTTTTTCCTGCCGGAGCACTCTGCCCATGAGTCTTGTCAACTGGAATGAAACACCTCGACCACAGCATTCCCTTGCTGTTTATTTCAGCAGCACACAGGCCCACGGGTCCTGCGAAGACCACTGGGATCTTGGCAGGAAGATAGAAAATGCCAGTAGAAGGCTCTGAAACTTGGAGAAGGTGCCTGTTCTTGCTGGGATTCCCGTGAGGCAACAAAGATTCCAGAGGATGTTCACGTCTCGCCAGGCATGTGAGTGTCCAGTGAATATTCTCTTTTCTAGGTAGAGATTAGATGCAGCTTCCAGAAACTTTACCATTTAAAGAGAACATACCAGGCTGTATGTTCCATGCAAGCAAAGATGGTAATTATTCAACAGTCATTTATTCAGTAGATGCCAACTGTGTACCAAGCACTACTCTAAGACACCAGGATACAAGTAGACGGTCCAGTCTCTTCATAGAACTGATGTTCTAGTGGAAAGACGAATGAATATATAATTGCCCAGGTGCTATGAAGGAAATAAAGTGTGTCAGGGAGACACAGGAAAAGTGGGTGTGAGGGGCTATTTTAAACAGGCTTCTCTCTGGAGTTTGACATTTGAGTCAAGTCCCAGAGGAAATGAGACAGGAGCTTTGGGAATATTTGGAGAGGAGCATTTCAGAAGGAGGAAACAGCTGGTGTGAAGGCCCTGCGGCAGGAATGTGCCAGGAGAGATGCAGGAATAGGGAGATGTCAGTGAGGCTGACACAGTGAGCAAGGGAGAGACGGGAGAGATAAAGCAAGGAGGTCACAGCAGCTGGGTAGCAGATTCTGCTCACCAGTGTTTTTTTAATTTTTGTTGATTACAACCTACAGTAAAATAAATTTTATATTGCAATCCAGTATAAATATACCTAGGTTAAAATGAAACCAAAGTAAACACTTCACGAAATATACTTTCCCTCTATGAATGTATTCAAATATTCTATTTTTTTCTACTTCATCTAAAAAATTGCTAATCATGAGCTTAAAATGATGTCTTGACCTACTAAAAGGCCACAGCCCACAGTTTGAAAAAAATGATCTAGGGCCTTAAAGACCATTCTAAAGAGGGAGATGGAAGCCCTTGGATAGGTCTGCATGGTGTAACGTCATCTGCTTTGCTCTTTGTTTTATTTTTCTTCATTAACAAATAAGTTACATAGAGCAAAACACACCCTTTCTAGTGCTCAGTTCTGACTGTACACTACACATGTATAGTCGTGTAGTCATGTTTGCTTCTGAAAGGGGTCACTGACTACTGAGCGGAGCCAAGCCCAGAAGGGGCATGGGTGGCCTCCAGGGCAGCAGCTAGAGGCTATGGAAAGAGCCCAGATAAATGGACACAACCCAAATGCCCCCCCAAAGATGACTGGATCAAGAAGATGTGGCACATATACACCATGGAATATTACTCAGCAATCAAAAAAGATAAACTCATGCCATTTGCAGCAATGTGGATGGAGCTGGCAGGGATCATGCTCAGCGAAATAAGCCAGAAGGAAAAAGAAAAACATCGGATGGTCTCACTTAGAGGAGGAACACTGGGGAACCAAAGAGCCAGGTAAGAAAGGATGGGGTGGCTCCCAGGGGGCGAGGGGCAGAGGGGCATAAGTCGGAAGGGGTGTGGCTTTAGGAGCTTGGGCCTTGTTGGGTGTGGGCTGAGCGGAGGGGATGGGATCGCTAACATTTTGGATGTGTGAGAAGAGGATTCGGGAATGCCAGCCAGCTTTCAGAAGTGGGAATGGGGGGTGGGGGGGGAGTGAAGAGCATTGGAGGAAGGAAATCGCCAGAACTGGCTCAGGAACCCTGAGGTAAAAGTCATGTAGAGAATCAGTTGGGAATAGCAGGAGTGAGGGGAGAGGCCCAGATTGAAGATTCCACTGGTCCTCTTTGGTGTCCCAGGACTCCATGGGCCTGCCTGGGGTGTTCAAGGGAGTGGGAGGCTGGGAAGAGCCTGGACATGGCCACACCAAAGGGTGGACAGTCACTACGGCCTGGACAGGAGGGGAGAATAAGCTGCCGTGAGACCGGGCATCCGCGAGCAAAATGCCTGAGCGGAGAGAGAGGCTGGCTGATTAGCAGAACCTGGGCCAGGCAAACTAGGGGTCTCTGCAGCTTGCCTGGATTTTTTGCAGTAGACACTGGGGGGCATGTCGATGGCTGAGCAGGCAGCCGCTTGAGCAAACTGTGCTTTATGATTACATATTATTACATCACTAATTGTTATCATTGACCCCTTGTTCCGGCCAGGTCCTGTGCTGGTGCTTTACACATATTTTTTTTTTTTTTAAAGATTTATTTATTTATTTATACAAGCACTGGGTACAGTCAGAAGCGCGGGAGGGTGAGAGAATTCACCAGAGCCAGAGCGGGGAGCAGAGCAGGCAGAAGGACTGAAGGACACTGCTGAGGGGAGCAGCGGGCGGCAGGAGAGGTCTGCGCACCATGTGGGACCCTCCTCTGGTGGCCGGGGAGCAGCCGGGGATCGAACCGGCACTACAGAGGCTGCGGGCAGCTTCGCAACCCAGCACTCAACCGCTGCACCACCGGGGAGGCCCGCTTTACACATATAAACTCCTGAACCCTCTCATCAAGCTTTGTTGCAAGTATTCCCGTTGTTTTTAATTTACACATGAAGACACTGACTCAGTGACTTGTCCAGGGTCACACAGCCAGGAGGAGGTGGACCTGGATCCATCCACAGCCCTGACAGTCTGGCTCCAGAGTAAGACTCAGCAGGGGGCAAATAACGTTCTTCAGGGAGCAGAGCCCAGCCTCAGACTCAGCCTTTTTGGTCTGTTACTGGTGACTTGAGAAGGTCACCAAAGGGGTCTGGACCTTGATTTTGGCCTGAGCAGTGGGTCACCCTTGATTTCCTGTGACTCTGCTCCTCTGCTTTTGGCTGCTCTTGGTATCTGTGCCCCGGTGCCCTCACCGTGGCTGCCTTTCTGCTCGTGAACAGAGACGTCCAAGAGGCACCCAGTGGGGTTTGGCAACCGCAGGACCTGCTCTTCGCTCTTGCCCAAGGCGGTTAGTTTCTTGGGGAATCTGTTACCATCTGGTCCCCATGTGTGGCCTGCGGTTCTGTCTGGGGCACTGGAGGTTTCCATTGCAGCCCAGGATAATTATTGCCAGAGGAAGGCAAGTCCGGGTGGGAGGGAGGGCGCGGTGGGCATCGCCTAGAGCAGACAGCAGGGCGAAAGAGGAGCGTGAGACAGAGGCAGAGACAGTCAGGGATAGAAGGGGACAGAGAGACACCCCGAGACAAAGCAGGGTAAGACAAAGCATGCCTGAGAGCAGGAGGGGCAGAGGGCAAAGAGAGAAATGACAGCAGGAGGAGGGGCCGCGGCTGAGAATGAGGCATTGAGGGGCCGAGACAGCTGGGGAGACCAGATCCAAGAAGAGCCTCAACAGAGGCAACGAGCGAGCGAGGAAAGAGAGACAGCAAAGGAGAAAGGGGAACAGCGGAGGAGGAGAAACAGCGTCAAAGGCAGAAAGAACGAGACTGAGGCTGTGCCAAGACAGCGGGAGCTGGCGGCACTGAGGGCACATGGGAAGCTTGAAAGCAGATGGTGCCAGCATGGGCACAGCCCTGGGGCAGCCGCTCCATACCCGGAGAGGTCAGCTTTGGCGTGCGGGCCTCTTGGAGCCTGGCCTCTGCCTTGCACTCCCCACCCAGGGGCGCCCTTCCTCACGCTTCCCTCCTGGGCCCAGGAGCCTTGGAACCCTACTCCATTCCCCACCCACCCCAGCCTGGCTCCCCAAATCACCTTTTTGGAACACGGAACCACGAGCCTTGTTCTACTCATCACGCAGCCCCTCGCCCCCTTCCTCCCCTCCTGCACCTCAGCTTCTTCCTCCACAGAAAGGCAGGCCTTACCGCAGGAGACTGCTCAGGTGACGCTGCTGGGACCGGCCTCTGCTTCACCCACACTCTCCTCGAGCCTCCTTCTCCTCCCTGCCTCCCTCCTGCTCTTCCTTTCTCTCTCGCTACTGAGTGTCCTCTCTGTGCCAGTCCTGGACCGGGCACGGATGCCTCAGAGGCAGATGTTCAGGGTTCCCATGTCTGGTGGAGTCAGCACAGCCTTACTGGCCCGGGCCCAGAAGGGGAAGATCAGACTCCAGGCAGAGACGCTCCAGCCCCAGCCCATCTGGCTCAGCCAGGACTAGACCTGACCTTCCTGTCTACTCAGTCCTGCTCTGGGCAGTTCAGCTCTGGACCTTGACACCACCACCCCCCGCCCCCACCCAGTGCACAGAGGCCAACACTGGCACAATCAAACATTTCCCATGTTAGACTTAGGGGTGGCCAGTGAGTCCAGAGAGGAGCAGGCACTTGCCCAAGGTAACACAGTCAATCACAGCCTGACTGTACTCAACTTGGTCTGTTCTGGGGAACCCCACACCTAGGGTGAAAGCTGCCTCAGCCAGTCCTTGGCAGATCAAGGAAAGTCTAGTGATGACCAGTCTGATTGAGGTCATTGATAGGACCCAGGTGTTTAGCTCCTGCCCCCACTCCATCACCACCCTCCCCAGCCAGCCCAGGGGCCCAGAGGTAAGGTGCGCGGGGATGCAGCCCAGTCACTGCACCCAGAAGTGATGAACTCTGAGGCCAAAGATGAGAAGCAGGAAAGAAAGTGGCTTCCACCTTGCCCACTGGGGGAGGGGAGCCCTGGAAGGATCAGCCACAGGTTGGGGGGTGGGCAGGGGCTGCACGTGGCCTCAGTCAAGCCCAGACTGTGGTCCCGAGCTGAGTGCTGGAGCCTGACGACACCTCCACGTACCTTCTGTGACTGCTGGTTTCGTGCGTCAGCCGGGCTAAGCCACAGTCCCCACTTCAATCAAACACGAAAGCTAGGCGTTGCTGTGAAGGTATTTTGTAGCTGTAAAGTACAAATCAGTTGACTTTAAGTAAACGAGGTTATCCCAGATAATCCACGTGGGCCTGGTGCAGTCAGATAAAGGGTTTAGGAGCAGCTTGTGGTTCGTGCCCAAGAGTTGCAGCCTGCCCTCCCTGACGACCTGCTCTATGGACTTCACACGTCCTTGGCCAGCCCCCACTCTGTAAGCTAACTCCTGGCGAAAGTCCTTGATACACATCTCCTGCTGGATGGAGCCCCAGCTGATGCACCCTCTTTGGCATGCCACGCTGGATTTTACTTAACAGTCCTTTCCACGTTGCACCAGAATCTTCATTTTTGAGGCAGAGTATTCTATCCTGCTGATGCGCCATAATTTATTACACGAATCAATCCCCTTTTGATGGATATTTAATTACTTCTAAATATTCACTGACACACACATACACAGAGTGGGAACCCCCCCCCCACTACCGCCACCACAATCCAGAGTTTCACTTTCCACATTTTCAGTTACTGTGGTCAGACCGTGTGAAACACTGCATGCAATAAGAGATGTGCACAAAGACCACGCTGCATAACTCTGATGACAGTATATTGTTATGATTGTCCTGTTTTATGATTAGTTATTGTTACCGATCCCTTACGGGGCCTTATTTATACATTAGATTTTATCATAGTGCATATGTATAGGAAAAACAGTCTATGTAGGGTTTGGTACTGTCCACAGCTTCAAGCACCCCACTGGGTTCTTGGAACATCTTGTCTCTCCCTCTCTTTCTCTCCCCCTCGTGTGTGTGTGTGTGTGTGTGTGTGTGTGTGTGAGGGGAAGTACAGATACTCTACACCTCCAGGGGCAGCCCTCAATTCTGAAGGGAGTCTGGACAAGCACCTCAGCTCCTGCTCCCCATTTGGAAGGTTCTGGTGTGTTTTCTGTACCCCAAGTTCAGAGGGTACCCGCACCCTTGACTTATTCAAGCACAGTTCATGGGCTCTCTCCCTCACCCATCTTGCTTCTCCATAGCTCACTGTGCTCACCTCTGGAACAAACTACCTGCTCTGGAGTCTTTGCTTCCAGGTCCTCTAATACTGTCCGGTGCAGGTTAGGACAGAAGCTGTGAGAACTTTCCTTCAGAGACTCAGCACTACCTGTGAGAAAGGGGTCAGATTAGCAAGTTTCTTCTCAATCTTAGTCCACTTTCCCCAGAAACCCTCGGCACCCGCCTCTTCTCTGTGGCTGACTGAGTGAGCTGTGGCCAAAGCCACATCCCTAACTCCTTCCTGCCCTTCAACAACCACCGCTCACTGTAAGCCAGGCACAGTGCTGGGAGCTGTTGACTGACATCATTCAACTCCCAGCACCCCCATGGAGCAGATACACTGGCGATGCCCATTTCATAAGTGAAGAAACTAGAGGTGTAGAGAAGAGGGGGCTCACCCCTGCCACACAACTGGGGCAAGCCGGGGCCCGATCACATCCAGGTCCGGGCCCGTCATGAGGGCTCTCTCACCCTCACAACCCCCTTGAGAGGTCAGGGGATTCCTTGGAGCTGACTCAGGGCCTGGGGCAAGGAAGCCACATCACTGGGGTCTGTGGGGAGAGAGAAAGTGACTCTGGGAAATTCCCACAAGGCTTTGAGGCTCTAACCAGCTGGGCTGCTGGGGCTTGATGCAGGGGGACTGCAAGCTCTGTTGGCCACACTGGTCCTGGGGGGGCCTGGGCCCCTTGACTCAGTCTAAGCCTCCTGGGAGACTGCATGACGTGTGGGGAGCTGGGGAGAAGGGAGTGAGGCCACGCTGGGTGGCCTCTGGAGCCCAGGGCCGTCTGGGAAGCAGACATGCGTCAGTGGCTGAGGTTGAGTGGAATTCAATGGAAATTCCAAAGCCTGCTTTTCCTGGGAGCCACCAGGAAGATACCCTGGCAATGGCCTGTCCAAGTTTTAAAGCAGTGTTATCGAATAAAATAAAAATGCCAGCCACACAGGTAATAAAATTTTCCTAGGAGCCCAATTATGAAAGTAAAAACAGGTGAGCTTAATTTCAATAGCATCTTTCCTTTAACCTAATATATCAAAAATATTATCATTTCGGCATGTAATCAATATTGAAAGTTATTAATGATGTATTTTACGTTCTCTTTTTGTAGGAAGCTCTGAAACCCGGTGTGTATTTCGTACTTACAGCACAGCTGGGCCCAGACAAGGCACCATTTCAAATGCCCAGAGCTGTCTGTGGCTGCTGGCTACTCAGCGGAGAGGCTCCACGCGGCCCGGAGATGCTTTCCAAGCCGGACTGAGGAGTGAGCCACAGGGCCCTGTGCCCCCATGCCAAAGACCCGCAGGTAACCCGGGACTCCAGGTCTGGTCACACGTATAATCCTCGCAACATCCCATCATTCAAGCCCTCCAATCCCCAGCTGCCCAGCTGTCTAGAGCCTCAGAGCTGTGTGGGAACTTCCCAGCCCCACTTTCCCTCCCACAGGCCCCAGGGATGTGGCTTCCTTACCCCAGGCTTGAATCAGCTCCAAGGAATCCCCATCCTCTCAAGGGGCTTGTGAGGGTGAGAGGCAGCCCTTGCAGATGGTGGCATTTGGCTGGGAGGAGCACATGGGTAGGGGAGGGGGTAGTCTGTATCCCAAGGAAGCTTGAGCTGGGAAGGAACTGGGAGGCATCTCTATGGAGGGGGATGCAGTGGTTCTGGGGGTGTCACTGTCCTTGTGAGCCTTCCCAAATGCCCTGTTCAAAACCGGCCCCTTCCCTGCCTCATTATCCTCGACAACCCTCACCCACCCGTCATACTGTAACGTGCCTTTCACTTACCTTGCTCATTGTCTGCACCCCATGCAGGGAGGGGGGCTGTGTGTCCTTGTATTTACAGGGGTTAGAACATTGTCTGCCCCAAAGATGCATGGCTGGATGGGGGTGGGTAGGTGGATGTCAACAGTGAAGACATGGTAGAGAAATAAGCACCATCGATGAGGTCCCCTGTGCCCAGGTAGCCTTGGGAAAGTCATTTCCAATTTCTCTGCTCTCCAGGTTATATATTAAAACCACAGGGTCAGAAGTTTCTATCTGCTTCCCTGTTGCAGGTGATGAGGCAGGTACTCCCTGGTGTCAGAGAAGAGCATGGTGAAAGGAAAGGAGGCGAGGAAACGACTCAGAAAGGGAGAGAGAAAAACTGGGTGAAGCAATGGAGTGTGGTGGGTTCACCTCCTGTGTCGCAGGCATTGGAGCCCCACCTCGCTGCCTACCTGCAGTGAGGTTGCAAGCAGGTAGATATGTTTTCTAAGCTTTGGCTTCCGTAAAATGGGAATCATAGATATAAACCAAGAGAGAGGTGGTGGGGGGAGAGAGAGAGAAAGAGACAGAGAGAGAGAGAGAGAGAGAGAGAGAGAGAGCACATGCGCACTTACGCATGCGTGTGTGGTGGTAGTGTTGTGAGAATAAACATCAGGGCAGGCCAAACAGTCCTTTCCTCCCATTTCAGTCCTATCTTCTTTCTCATGTGACATGACATTGAGTCGATTCCTTGTACGACTCTCCCCACCCACCTCTGTTGGGGTCCCCACACCTTCTCCCCACCAGACGGAGGAGCTATATCTCTGTGTCCTGGACCCAAGTTTACACTCCACCAAAAGCCCCTTCTGAGAACCACAACCCTGTGAGATAAACATCTCCACGGGTTCTCAAGAACTCCCTCCAGCACTGAGCCACACCTGCAGTGTGCTTTGTTTCGACAGGTGTTAGGAAGTGTCTGGTAAGCAATAGACGGATCTCCAAATGCACCCTTTCCTTCTGGGGTTCACAGTCCCAGCCCCATGGAGTCTCACAGAGAACAAGTGTCTGCTGAGCAGCTAAGCTTGGTTCTTCATAGTCACTCCTCATTTTCTTCTCACAGCAAACTCAGGGGGCAGATGCTGGTTCAGCCCTGCTTTGCAGGTGAGGAGACAGAGCATAAAGGAGACTGGAAGCCCTTGCGGCATGTCTGCACCACAGAACATTCCCCACCTCACCCCTCTGCCCTGCGCAGGAGTATCATCTGGTCCCTGCAGGCCCAGTGCTGTACCTCCATGTCTGTGCCTGGTTCCGAACTCCCACCAGCCTGGAAGTCCCTGCAAGGTAGGCCTGGCCACATGACTCACTGAGGGCCTGGCCCATACCAGGGTTCATTAAGTATATGAGTGAATGAATGAATGAATGAATGAGAAGTCCGGAGCCCTATCTTCAAGCATGTCATGATCTGGTGGACAAGCACCTGAAATGCTCAGGGAGCAGAGGGCCTTGGAAAATACCGACTTCTCCATCTGCACACACAGGGAACAGGCCACTCAGCCTCCTGGCCCAGGAGAGGCGATGGCTGAGACTGATAAATGGGAGACAAGGGACTTTGCCGCTGTGTGCCAGGAGAGACAGATCACACAACTATTAGGTTATCAGAAAAGTCATAATGTGTTTTTGCTTGAAAAACAGAAAAAATACGTTATGACTTTTCCAACAACCCAATAGTTAGCTGCAATAGGTTTGTGGGCCTAGGTCCTCAGACCTCAAGCCTCTCCTGAACATCTCATTATTACCATTACACTATCATTATTGTTAACGTCACACACAGTCTGGCCCTTTGTGAAGTGTCATTGAGGTGCTGACTTGTGACAATGTGGGAACAATACCAGCCTCTCCTGGGTGTGCCCGAATTGACCTGGGAGGCCTGGTCCACACCTACCTCCTGTAGTCTTGCAACAAGCCTTGAGGCTCCTGGTGTTCTCCCTGTGTGAAAATGAGCACACAGAGATGCAGCGGCAGGGAGCTCACGTGTGTGAGACACAGGGCAAAAAATAAGGCCAAGAACATGCGATGAAAAAAATGTTCTGGAGTTGAAAGTGGTGATGGTTGCACAACAGTGTAAATGTACTTAATGCAGCTGAATTGTACATTCAAAAAGGATTTAAATGGTACATTTAAATTTTTATATATATAATTATATACTTTTTATAATTACTAAATATACTGAATTAACTATATATATATAATTATATATATTTTACAATTTTAAAAAAATGGCCAAGGTGGATTCCCCCCACCTGAGACCACGAGGCTCCGCACTCGGTATTCTTTCCCTTCCTCTACCTGGGGTGGGGAGCTATTCACATGCTCAGGGCTTTCTGGGAACCCACACCACCCTCCCCTCTTCCTCCTTCAGCAAACCTTTCTTGGGTCCCCACTCCATCTGGCCTGGCTGTGTGCTGGCCACACAGGGAGGGGTGTGCTGGCCCAGCCTCCCCCCACCCCATGAGCCCCTCCCCAGCCCCGGGAACCCCACAGAGATTGCTCCAGGTGCTTTCTGCCTATGGATCCCAGCCAGAGGCAGAACAGGACCCCCCACCCATCTGCACACATCTCCTGACTAGGCCAAAAACCCCAGGCCATAGATCAGGGAGATAGGAAGTGAGGGCTGGGATAAAGCCCCCCACTCCAATCCCAGACAAAACACCAGTGTGCAGGAATCCTGCACACCTGGCCTTTAGCCCAGCTCCGCCCTGACCTGCGCAGGTCACCTTCTCCCAGTCTCCACGTCCTCTGGGTGAGACCCACTCTACTTTGGGCCTGTGATGATTTTATTCATGCACATAATGCCCAGCTCAAAGCTGACTCTCTCCTCCCTGCCTGCCCCTCACCCTGTCCCCTACCCGCTCCATCGCCTGCCCCTCACCATTGTTGCATAGACAGCCCTGAGCTGCAGCAGGCAGGAGGGCTTTGAGAAGTTCCAGTCCCAAACTCCAGGACTGACTGTGGGTTCCCTGTCCCATGTACCCCAACTTGGGCCTCCATATGTGCCAGGTTCAAAAATGCCTTCCCTAGTGTGCATTTATTTCATCTCTAATGAGGTGGGGACTATTGTCATCCAGTCTACAGAAAAGGAAGCTCAGAGAGCAACTTCCCCAGTGTGCTTGACATCAAGATCATGATCTCCCCATTCCACCATCTTCTCAGGTCATCGGCAGTGGACAGAGGCCACCAAGGGCCATTCTCCTCCACCTGCTGCATTTCATTTTGGGAATTGGGCACAACCCTGCAGCTGCCTGCTGTCTGGGCTGTTACCTGTCCAAGGTCCCCACAGCCCTGTCCCGTCCTGACTCCCTGTGGCTATGCACACCATACGTACACCTGCATATGCCCCGGCTTACCTGGACACTGCTGGGGACTGAATGCTGCTGGGGCCTCTACTCCCCAGGTGAGTAAGTCTTGAGGGGTGAAGGGTCTTGTCCCTATTTGTCATGCTGTATCCCTAGGCAGGAGGCTCCATAAATGCCACATGAATGAAGAATGAACAACCCACTGAAATATCCCTGGCACCTAGAGCCAAAATCATTTGTTTAGGACCATGCCACTGCCAGAGTTGGAGCCGGGGTCCTACTTCAGAGGGGTGACTAGGACAGTGAATATGTGGTGGAGAAAGTAGACACCTGGAGCTGGTTCAAAAGAAAGGGCAAGAGGCAGAAGGTTCTGGAAACTGGGTGATTATGGAAAGTGGGTGTCTGGGTTTTATCCTGGAGAAGACTCCAGAGGGACTTCTGATTGATTCACTCATTCATTCATTTATTTATTCACAAACTTTGCTGAGCTGTCTTCCTATGCCATACCCTGAGCTGGACGCTGAGACTGAGCCATGATCATCGTGCTCTCCCTGCCTTGGAGAACGCTCGGTGAGTAGGAGAGAGCATGGGGCCAGACAAGAGCCCTCCTCCTCACACTACTCTGAGCTGAGTATGGACTAGGGCAGAGGGACCAGACTATGATGTTTGGCTGAATGACTGGGCAGGACCACACTGAGACCCTTAATTCTGATTGAGCATCTGGATGGACAGTGATAGCACCACAGTGATGGAAACACAAAGAACATCCCGGAGAACACAGGGAAGGCAAGAGAAGACGGATGGAGACTTGTGGGGTTGAGGAGTGGTCAGGTATCCTGGGGGACCTATAGAAGGGCCAGAGAGTTGGATCAGGCTATCTGCAGCGACAGGGCCAGGCAGACAGTCAGGTTAGAAATGATTCTAACAGAATCATGTCCATTCTATAGAAAAGGACTTCAGGGCCAGAGCACGTGTTGGTGGGGGAGTAGGTGGGGGGTACAGAAGAGTGGACAACCTGACTGAGAGGAAGCCCGGCCACTTCCTCTCTCTGCCTGGAGCCTGTGGAAGATAATGGCAGGCCTCAGGCCTGTGGCAGTGGGGCCTTCCTGCTCAGCAGTGCAGCATACGAAGGAAATAACTTTATTAGCTCGTGGATGAAAAACAGGAAATGTATGCTGTGTCTCGGGCACCGGCCGAGTTTCACTAACATCTAGTTTCTAGGAAACAGTTATGTGGCCTCAGATTAGGTTGGGGTTTTCTCAGCCAAGTCTTTCTGGAAACGCCATGCTTTTCTCAGGAAAAACCATGTCCCCCTTCCTCCCCCAAGGGGTAGTAAGGGGTAATAGTGAGAAGAGGCCTCACTTCCCTTCCCAGCCTCCTACCTCCAGCAGGTCTCAAAGAGACCCAGGTCAACAGTGACACTTCCTGAGCACCTACTGTGTGCCATATGATAGAAATAAATAGAACACATCAATCGGCAATAGTAACACGATGAAGATCATCAAGGTAAATTTTTAGCAGTTCACTCTAAGAAAACAGAGAAGTTGAAAGTCAAAGAATAGAAGAGATAAACATTTATCATATTGATGGCCATATTGACATCAGGCAAAATAGACAGGAACACTACAACAGATAAACTGGGCCACTGCAAAAACGACTAAAGATTCAATGAAGTAGGAAGATATAAAACTCTTTCATTCATATATACACAAAAATATAGTTTTATATAACATTGTATATATTATGTTAAATATAAAGCGAATGTAGTGGAAGGTCTATCAAGATTCGCTAGATCACGTAAACAAAATAAAACTTGAAAAGCACCCCACTAGAAAGCAACTCTAATGCATACGTATACTGAACCTTGTAACTAAGGACTGGAGAATAAACCCAATTTTAAACACACATAGACAACCTTGGCTTATTTATACTCATCTATACTGATTACACCACATAGCAAGTATCAACAAATTCCAAAGAATCAGTCTCTTACAGACCATGGTCTCTTAGCACATTGGGTTGAACATTGGAAAAATATATACATGAATTGCTTATCAACAGATTAAAGGAAAAAAGTAAGGATGATTTCAATAAATGTTTAGAAAACATAAAATTAAATCTCCATAGTTGAAAATACATCTCTTAGCAAATTAGTAATATAGACAAACTTTCTAAACCTGATATCTACCAAAAAAACTCACTAAATCCCAAAACATTGAAAGTGTTTTTAAAAAACCAGGGTAAAAGGGATGCCTACCTACAATTTCCATTTCTATTCAATATTGTGCTTTTTAGACTCTTCAGAAAACACAATTAGACAAAAAAGAAATAAAATTATAAGTATTAAAAAGGAAAAAACAAAACTGCCTTATGACTTGATATGATTGTCAACATAGAAAAGCAAACTAATCTATAGTCAAATTACTAGACTATAAAAGAGTTTGACAATTTGATGCAAAACAATATACCTCTAAATATTACCATTTCCCCATTTTTAAGCTAGAAAATGCAATTTTTAAATGTTATGATTCGTACTAGCAATAAAAATATGCAGTATGTTGGAATAAATCTAACAAAAGATGTGCAAGATCTTTAATAAAATTCCATGGAAAGACATTAAAAGAGACCTAAATAAACAGAGATATATACCACATTCATAGATAGGAAGGCTCACTATCTTAAAGCTGTCCATTCTCCTCAAATTCACGTGTAGAATTAATGTAATTCCAAGCAAAACTCCCAGGGGCTTTTTTCAGTCAAAATCCAAAACTCAGTTTGGGTTTGTTCCCTCCTGATTAAATCCATGTGGAAGAATAAAGTTCCAAGTTAGGCTCTCATTGACCAAAGACGGAATCATTTAAACATCAATAAGAATAATGATAAGTAGGTTGAAATGCATAAAAATCAATAAATTCCTAATAATCTAAAAAAACCTTTGGAGAAGGCTGTAAAACGAACTCATTTTTTTTTTTGACAACTGGCAAATAAAGGAAAAGACAAACATTTATCATGACTTGCTATTTAAACTGAAATTCAAGGAAATGAATTAGTGCTGTTGATGAAAAGGAAGTTTTTGTTTGTATTTTTGAAAAAAGGAATTCGAACTAATAAACAAAGAAAGAATAATAGAATTATAGAAAGAATATCACCATTTTGCAATTCCCTAGAGAATGCGTGATTATAGGATAGGGACAGGAAAAGTACAAGATGCGTCTGGAACATCTTGTTATGCCAGAAAGTAAGGAAGTATTCAAATCATGATGGGGGATTTTTCAGAGGGACACAGGAGCAGCTTGAAGAGACTCCCTCCACTGGCTGTAAACTGCTG
Source organism: Talpa europaea (assembly GCF_964194135.1). Taxonomy (NCBI): domain Eukaryota; kingdom Metazoa; phylum Chordata; class Mammalia; order Eulipotyphla; family Talpidae; genus Talpa; species Talpa europaea. Next base: position 48,308,831 of record NC_140073.1, on the reverse strand, counting down.
ACACTTGTTGAATATCAAAAAAAATAATAATAATAATGGTAGTAAGAGATTACAACTCATTGAATGAAAGAAAGCCCTAAGTCCATGCTGACATAAACAGTTGAATAAATTGAACGTTTTTGATAAGGAATGAGATACTTGCACAGTTTCAAAATATCTCTATAAAGTCACAAAGGAGAAAAGAGTAACTTCATCATGGAGAAGACCAGCAGACATCACCATAATCATCAGTAATAGGACCCATCAGAATCACACGCCACCTGAAGATGTGCTGAGAAAAATACAGGGCTGCTTTGTGATGTTCCTGCCGAAGTCGCAGAGTCAGGAGAAAACATCAGGCAAGCTCAAACTGAAGATCTAAAAAAACCACTTCCAAAGTGTCACGGTCTTAAAAGTCAGTTAAAGTTGAGGAAATTTTCTAAACTGAAGGAGTCAAAATAGGCAGGACAACTAAATATAGTGGGTGTGTCTGAACTGGACTTTGGCTATAAGACATTATGGGGCCAGTGGCGATTGGGATCCCGGGAGATGATGACAAGGATTCCATGTTAATCTCCTGATTCTGATGGTTGTATTTCAGGGAAAGACAGTTCCATTTGTAGGAAACATTTCAAATTTGGGAGATGGTGGGAATCTACGACTCTCTCCCAAAAGGTTCAACCCATCATTTGCAGGTCTGGGACAGGAATATATATGGAGGCCCCACTGTTTCTGGCTCCCCTTCTATGGTGCAGTGTGTATCACAAAGGAGGGCCCCACAATATACCTCAGTCCCTATACTTTCTTACACTCCTGTTCATGGAGAGGTGGCATCAGCACCCCCCGCCCCCCAATCTGGGCAGTTATGACAACAGCAGAAACGATGCTATGTGCTTCTGCTACTGGGTCACCAAAGGCCACACAGTGTCTGCCTGATTTTTTGGGGGGACTGTTGTTCTTGGAACTCAGCTGCCATGCCATGAGAAACCACTGGCCAATGCCAGCGGAGGTGAAAGTGCTCTGCCCAAAAGCTTCAAGGAAAGAACAGGTATCCTAACATACTTGCAGCTTTTCTGTAAGTTTGTGATTGTTTCCAAAATTTTCTTTAATTTCATAACAAAGGCAATGTCTGGATCTTAATTTGGATCCTTACACCAGCAAACACATTGTGTGGTGTGTGTGTGTGTGTATACATTTATACATTATGTGTGCTATGTGCCATATATAAAGACAACCATTTGATTTTTTTATTATATTAAAAAATCATTGATTCATGGGATTTGAAAGTCTTTACCTTTTGGAGACTGGTTGAAGCACTTAGAGATGAAATTATATGTCTAGCATCTGCTTCAAATAATTTGGGGTTGAGGGTCCAGATGGAGCAGTTTGCTGGTTGAAGTTGGGTGATGAGGTCCATTGTACCATTCACTCCACTTTTGCATATGTGTGAATTTTTCCCCAATTTAAAAAAAATTCCAAAATGTAATAAAAAGCTAATGTGGTAAGTGTGTAGCAAAGATGGGTGATAGATACATGGTGCTTGTAGGTTCTGTGCTCTGTCTTCACTGTCTCTGTTTAACTATTGCCTTAAAAGCACCGGGTGTTGGTGACGATGTGACCCAACAGGCAGTGTGAGGCAGGGCTGGTGGGAATAAAATGGCCAGGATCATTTTGGATGGTAATTTGTTTAGTGAAGCAGAATTGATTCTTTTTAAATGAACTCTTAGAAACACAACACACCTCAATAAGAAATTGATTAACTATATTAGAATAGTTCTCTAAAATGGGATGCTCCACAGATACTTTTTTTCAGTGAGGCAGTTCTCTTTTTCCAACCTGAAACTGACATATTTCTAAGTGAAAATGTGAGACAGCAATACAGTGTATGAAACACGACTCCGTCATAATGTTTACATAAATACATTGCATGCATATGTTGGTAGCCATCTGAAAACTCTGTAAGAATATATACCAAACCCAGTAGTCAAATTCCCACTTTTTCTGTTATACAAATTGGAAAGTAAGTTGTTCAAATTAATAGTAATGCTAGCATTGTTTTTAGAAACACTTTATATAAATGCATCAGGGTGAGAATTTTAAATATCCATTAGAAGATACAAAAAAATATAACAAAGAGTATCTGGAAGAAAACCAAGAAGTAGACAGAGGAGTTTTACTCTACCAGGTAATAAGGCACACTATAAAATTCTAGAAATTGAAACTGAGTTATTGAGGCAGGCAGTGGCAGCATTCCCAATCAATAAATGATGCCAAGACCACTGCTTATCTACATTTTGAAAACTAGAGCCCTACCTCGCAGCTTACACAAAAGTCAATTCCAGATGAAATTGAAGTGGTATGTAAAAGCTACTATTTGGATTGTTAGAAGAACATGGAGCATGGGATTAAAAAAAGATTCTTAAAGGCACACACAAAAAAAGCACAAAGCATTAAAAAAAATGGATACGTTTAACATTAAAATTAAGAATCTCTGCTCATTAAAAGACATCATAAAAAATATGAAAAGACAAACCCCAAACTAGTAGACATATTTGCAAAATATATAACAAATTTATTAGTCAGTAGGCTAATCTACCTTTCGAGATCTCTAAATACATTTGTGAATTCCTAAAAATCAACAGGAAGAAGACAACTCAGCCTCTCCATCAAATGGCTCTGCACTCCTGACATGTAGTGCACGGTGTGATCCTTATATGTACTGTACGGTGTGATCCTTATATGTACCGCATTGTGTGATCCTACCTCCCTGGAAGCAGGCCCCTCCTCTGAGAACCAGCTCTGACTGGGAGGTAGTTCTTTCCCTAGGGGAGCTGAGAACTGGGCTCTGCTTTCTGTGCCTTGCCTGCAGCATCCGGAGGCAACCAGGTTGACTTCAGCTGCATGAGTTTCCTCAGACTGCCCCAACAAACTGAGCGGCTTAAGACAACAGAACTTTATTGTCTCACAGTTCTGGAGGCTAGAAATCCAAGATCAGGGTATTGGCAGAGTCACACTGCTCCAGAGCCTTTCGGGAAGGATCCTTCCTGCCTCTTCCAACTTTTGGTAGCCCCAGGCACCATAGCTCCAATCTCTGCCTTTGTCTTCACTAGCTATCTTCCCTTTTCTTATAAGGACACCAGTCATGTTGGGTTAGGGTCACCCTAAAGACTTTTTCTTAACTTGATGGCATCTGTGAAGACCTTATCTCCAAATAAGGCCATATTCACAGGTATGGGGAAGGGTTAAGATTTCATCATATTTTTGTGGGGCGGGGGCGGGGGGGACATAATTCTACCCATAACACCAGCTTCATTCTGCCGTCTTGATCCAGTCCTGGTGATCCAGGGCCCAGGCTACCATAACCTGAGGCTGGAAGGGAAGTTCTGTGCACAAGCGAGTGTGGGGTTCATTCAATCCACACAGCAGCCTCCAAGTGGGCCTTACTTGCATCTTCCTGATGCAAAATATGATCCCACAGGTGAGACCTGGGTCTGCCACTTCCTAGCTATGAAACCCCAAATAGGCCATGCCCACTCCGGGCCTTTGTTTCTTCAGTAGAATTCAATGTATACATTCCTCACAGACTGGCTGTGAGGGTCCATAGGATGACGCTTGTGGAAGTGCCTGGTCCCAGGCAAATAATTGACTCTCAATAAATGTTGGTGATGTTATCTCCTTGGTTTCCAGCGTTCTTCATGAGCCGGGGAAGCCCAGAGCTGTGCCATTCCCCCACGCGAGGGCCTTGTAGCTGCCCCATCAGCTGACCGCGTCTAAGATGAGTGACCCCTTTGAAAGGGCAGCCTGACCCCAAGAAAAAGCCAGTCACCGCTGGGAAGACTGTGGGAATCTCCACACTCACGCCATGAAGCAGAGCTGACCCTCAAGAAAGGAACTCAAAGAGCAGAAAGTGCATCTCAGTGGGCGGCCAGGCATGTTCTTGTTCCCTTTGCCCCTGTTTGGAGTCTGGCCCCATTGAGATTTGGGAATGTTTATTTATTTATTTATTTATTTTTTGGTGGGAAAACAGAGTAGGATAAAATATTTCCTTGCGTCTGCAGAGCTATTTTCAGCCAGGCCAGCCGGGTGATGCTCCTGGTGATGGACGCTGGCTGACCCGGGCTGGGCCCAGGCCTTCCGGCCTCTCTCCCAGACCCCACAGTCCTGGCAGCAGCTCGGTCTATTGAAGCCTGGCTTCCAGTCCCAGCCCTGTGACTCATGCTGCGGTGCTCTTGGTCTTGGGGAAGCCTTTGGGGCTTGTTGGGCCTCATTTCCCAAAAGGGAGACTGAGACTTGTGCTGCCCCCTCCTGGAGATTGTGCCAGAGACATCCAGACAGGGCATGGATGAAGATACAGATGTGGCCGTGGCTGTAGATATGGATATGGAGCATGATGTGGAGACATGTAGAGTGTGGACAAATAGCAGGCTTACCCCACAGCCTGTCCAGCTCAAGAACCCAGAGGTACAAGGGACCTCACTGGAGGCTCCTGAGAACCCCAACATTCTCCATACATCTAGCCACGCCCCTCTCAGCCATCGCCACTTGGAAGCCACACTGAACTTCTGAAAAGCCAATCTGAGTTGGCCCCAATTTGCCTAATTTTTACCAGCCTCCCACTGCTCCCAGGAAGAAACCCTGTTGACTCCAGGGTTTGCAGGTCAGACCTCTGGCTGCCTCAGCCAGGGCTTGCTTTCTTTTCTGAAGCCAGGGGCCCACTGTCCGCTCCTCCAGCAGCTGACACATCACCCAGCAGTTTCACAGCTTCATGTTATTTCATCCTCACAGTGACCCTCACAGGCAAGTGCACCTTCCAGGGCCAAAGGGTGGGTGGAAGTGATGTTTGCAAATGTGCCACCACACAATGGAACCTTAATAAATGTTGGTTTTTCTTCCTTCCTTATGAACACACACCCTCTTTTCTTTACAAAACACCAATGGCATCACATAAATCTCAGTCCAGCAGCTACTATGTTGGCTTGGGGGTGGGAGGGAGGCAGGAAAGCCCAACTGGCTCCACCCCAGTGGTGCAAGCCAGGCCTGGGGGTGGGGAGGGGGAAGGGCTCCTAACAGCCCTGCTCTCTAATCCCTCCTGGGCCTGCCCCAGGAGCTGGCAAGCTGTGTTAACGTGCTCCCCACATGGTCAGTGGAAATGGGGCTGTGTTTTCCACAAGAAGTTAGAGGAAGGTCCTCCCTTAGTCAAAACCTAGCGGGGACAAGGGGCAACTTGAGATTTCTGGATTCTGAAGGTGAAGCCGGAACTGATGGGGAGGAGGGGCTCCCAGGGGGTTGTTTCAGGAACCTCTGGACAGCCTGGGGGGCTGGGATGAGGGGAAGGAGGCATTTCAAATTCCAGATCCTGACAAAGTTTCTCCTCCAGGCCCTTGCTCTTAAAATGTGGTCTAAGGGCCTCCAATGCCAGCAGATTCCGGAAGCTTGTTAGAAATGCCCCAGAATGGCTGGATCCGAATCTGTTAACAAGACTTCAGTGATCCATGAGCACATGAAAGTTTGGGAAGCACTGTTCCTGCTGAAGTTCCCATCTCACAATGCAGAGGCCAGGGTCCTAAGAGGAGAAGTCCACTTTCCCCACCACTGAGCCTGGATCCTGCCGTTCTGAGCTGCCCAGGGGCCTGGGACTAATCTCTACCTCATTCTCTTCAGTGACACAGGAAGCCACCCACCCTCCTTGGGTGTTTCCAGAACAGAAAGGACTGAAACTTGTTAGAAGAGCCCCAGTTGGGCAGGCAGGGGGCCTGGCACTGTCGCCTACTCAAGGGCGGGTGCTCTAGGGGCCTCTGTTTTCCCTGTGGTTCTCTGAGATGGGCTGGGGTCAGCAGCATAATCAGGCAGTACAATCGACCACATTCATTCTCCCATAGCTGCTGGGGAGGTAGGTCACCAAGAAATACCGTCCTTATTCTACGATGGGCTCAAGGCCTGCCAGGCAGCAGTTTCATGGGCTGGGGTTTCAGAAGGCTGAGCCCAGGGGGCACATTCAGAGTCACCTAGGCCGTGCAAGGAAGTCAGGGCTGGCGGCCCAGGTGACTCTGAATGTGCCCCCTGGACCCAGCCTTCTTTTCTAACGGTCCTTTCAGCTCCTGTCAGTTATCAGAGGCCCCAGCTCGGCTGACAGCCAACGTGTCTGCTGCTGATGCTTGGTGCCCACATTCCTGGGCCATGACGGGAAGCACACACGAAGCCCAGGCTGGGGGCGTTCAGAGGGGTTCCGCTTGGCTGCAAGCTCTGGGGCCTGACTGTCTGGGGAGTGTCAGGAAGCAAAAAACCTTCTCTCCTTCTCCCTGAAGGGGGGAGAGGGAGATGTCTCTGGAGGCTGATATGGCGGAGTTGGATAGGGTGCAGGCTCAGCCAGGCCTGAGGAAGGCCTAGCTCTGAGAACTGGGACCAGGATCTGTGAGTGGGGCAGGAATGTACTTGGGGCCAGTGGCTGCCCAGAAGAGCTGTTAGAGCAGCACATCTGAAAAACCTTAAGCTAGAAAGTCAGAGAAATCTGGGTCTTTGCCTGAGCTCTGACATTTCATAGCTGGGTGACAGGGACAAGTTGTCCCCAAATCCCTGACCCTCAGTTTCTTCACCTATAAAGTAATAACACAGCCTAGTTCATACACAGTAAGTTGGCAGGGTAACCCTTGTGAAGCCACAGACACCCACTGTTCAGTCCCAGACTGTCATTGCATTTTAGAAGCACCTCACCTCTAAGCAGATGAAAGTCATAGAAGAATCCATTTCTTACTTGGCCCTCTTGAAGAGAAAAGTGAACCCACGTGATGTTCTCAGAACTTTCTTCTCCTGGCCATTTCTATCCTGTACCTGGTTTCACTCCTCTCCTCAAACTCCCTAAAAACCTCTCCAACCCCAAGCTAATTAGCTTCTTCTCATCTCCTCTCACCCTCAATGCTTTATCATATGATCAACTTGGCCTCTCATCCAATGATAGGGGGAAGAAAGGGGTGAAAGAGCAGAGTCCCTGTAGAATTCTCCCTGGCAGAATAATATCCTGCATCATGCCCTGTGTCCCATCCCAGTTCCTGCTCTTACTTAAAGCTGTGGCGGGACACACATTATGAGCATATGAATATTCAAGAACTTACTTCTAACTCCTACCCAACTCCTTTTCCCTGTAGTTTCTTCCCGCCCGGGCCATACACTAGCAATAGCAGCCTTCACTTTGGGACTGGAGAATGAAGTTGGAGGCTGTGTAGAGGTAAATCCTATCAGTGGGCAGTAAGAAGGGGGGAGGATTTGGCAAAATAGATTAATCCTGTTTACTTTATTTCAGAACGCAGAAGGGATGTTTCACTGCTGCCCAAGAGAGAGAGAACTGGAAAGATCATTGTTCCCACCCTCGCAAGAAAAAACCATATAACTGCAGATCAAAACTTTTCTTGAACCCATCAAAGATCTCAGGTCAGAGGACAGCCAAGCCCCCTGGATCCCCACGAGACAGGCACCCCCGAGGAGAGAGGACACCAGGGCTGGCTTGCCTGGGACAGCACAGAAGGAAAAGGCCAACTTATGAACAAATAAAAAGAAAACAGCCACACATTTAATGAACTGCCAATGGCTGAGTGTAGACTAGCATAACAGTGTAGAGCCCCAGACTCAAGGAGAGTTTTCAGAATTTCAGCCTCTTTTCCATGGACCTCTACCAGGTGCTCATAGGGAACTCTTTGCGGGTGACGTAGTTGTGCAGGAGAGGTTCAGTAACTACTAGGGGAAAGACATAAAGTGCCATCCCCTGCCGAGATCCTTCTCTCACAAGGAACAAGGATATCTCTCACTGATGAAGGATAAAAGAAAAAAAAATCCAATCTTGGTAGAAGGCAGGAAGCTGTCCTAGAATCCCAGAATGATCCTAAACATACCACTAGAGAGCTCTTACGACTGGAGGAGAGCAGGAAATCCTATCAAGAGCAAGATAGAAGGCAAATTGTCTTCTATGGGGAAAAGCATTAGGAATGCTGAGAGGAGACTACCTCTGAGGCTCAGCACACAGGCTGGCACAGAACGGAGAGACTACCCATCTGTGCCCAGTAGCCTACTGCAGGAGGAGGAGCCAGAACGAACGTGGAGAAAGAGCCCTTGTGTGGTGAAGGAATGCAGAGATGGCTGAAGTAGAAGGCGGGGTCACTGAGAAATCCCTCACCATCCCATTCCTAATCCTAAACATGAGGCAACTCTAGAGGAATTTGAAACCTGTGACGCTCTGAAGATAACCATAGCAATAACAAAAACTCAAATCTAGGTCAACTCCCAATGAGATTGCTTCAACCCCACATACTAATAGTCTGACAGAACAATTCCCAGGTGAAAATGCTGTTGAGCTCAGCCTCTACTGTTCTACAATGTCTGACATTCAAAAGGAAAAACAAGACACATCAGAAAAGCAAGAAACAAATGATCCATCATCCTGAGACAAAGCAATCAATAAAACCTGACTCAGAGATGATCCAGACGGTGGCGCTATCAGGAAAGGACTTTAAAATAACCAAAATAACAGGTTATCAAATCTAGTAGGAAAGGCAGACAATACACAAAAACAGATGGAGGAGTTTCAGCAAAGAGATGAAAGCTATCAGATTGAGTTTGATGAGCATCGTAGAGATAAAAACCACAGTACCCAAGGTGAAAAATTCCTTCACTGGCTCATCTATAGACTGAAAATGGCTGAGAAAGGTATTAGTGAAGATAGGGCAGTAAAACAATTACCCAGATTAAAACACAAAGAAGAATATCCAATAATAACAACAACAACAAACAAAAAGCGAGAATTCAAGAACTGTGAGACTCGATTAAGCAGTTTAATGTAAGTGTAACAGGAGACCCAAAAATGGGAGAGAAGAGGGAGAAAATAGGGCACAAAAAATATTAAAGAGATCATAGCTGAGAATTTCCCAAAAAACAAAAACAAAAAAACCCACACACATACCCACAGATCTAAAATATTAAGAGAACCCCAAAAATAATTATGAAAAAAATAAACAGTAACCCTAGCTACATCATATTCAAATATCCAACATAAAGAGAAAGTTTTGAAGGCCAGTTAAGGGGAAAAAATACAAATTACTTAGAAGCACAAAGACAAGAACAGTAGCCAACTTCCTTTGCATAATTATACAAAACAGAAGGCAGTTAGGTGATAACATTAAAGTACTAAGGGAGAAAACAATAAGAACTGTTGTCCAGAAGTCTTCCCAGTAAAAACGTCTTTCAAAAATGAAGGTAAAATAAGGGCTTTCCGAGACCAAAAAAATCAGAGTCCTCACTCCAGAAGGATCGAGTTAGAAGAAATGTTAAAAGACGTTCAGGCTGAAAGATTATCATACCAGACAAAAATTGGGTATACACAAAGAAATGACTAGCTCTGGAAATATTTTTTAAATGAAGGTCGATATGAAGACTTTTCTTTTGGAAAAAAAGAAAGTATTAAAAGATAGTTGACTATCAGAAACAAAAATAATAATGATGGGGTGTGGGGTTTGTAATATAATAAAGGCAAAAATGCATGACAACAATAGCACAAAGTGGGGAGGAGGAATTGAAAGTCCTGCTGTTGTAAAGTTCTTACACCTTATTTGAAACTGCATAGTATTATTTGATCATCGACTGTGACAAATTAAGTATGCATATTTTAAACCGTAGGGAAACCACCAAAGGAAATTTAGAATCAGGAGTAATAACCCAAAAGTGGAGTTAACATTGAATTTTAACTAATACAGCAAAGGAAGACAGAATAAGGAAAAGTGAAAGAAAGAAAACACAGAAGAAACAGAAAACAATTAGCAAGATGGTAGATTTAAATCCAACTAGATTAATAAGCACATTAAACATAGATGACCCTAAATGCACCTATTAAAAGCAGATATTAGCAGATTGCATAAAAGGCAAGACTTAACAAGATGTCATCTACAAGAAACCCACGGCAAATGCAGGTTGATATACACAGGCAAAGAGTGAAAGAGCACAGGGTGGGCCATGAAAGCGACAATGAGCAGAGAGACCGAGTGGCCATGTTAACAGCAGACCGCAGGCTCCGATCAAGGCCATAACCAAAACTGCACTGGCAGCGATAATCTGCATGAATCTCAGGAGCACAGTGTTGAGCAAGAGAAGCCAGGCACAACAAGCAAGTACATACTATATGGTTCCATTTTTATAAGGTACAAAAGCAGGCAAAATTATGTTGCTATTGTCAAGATAGTGTTTACCCTCTGGCAGGGGATAGTAATGACAGAAAGGAGACTTTCTGGGTACTGATCTCTTTCTTGATTTGAGTGCTACTCCAACGCAGGTGTTCGTTTTGTGAAAATTCATTGAGTCAACATGTTTTGCTATGTGCAGTTTTCTGTATTATATTTATTTAACTGCAGGTTTTTTTTTTTTAAAGATAGCATTAAAAGGCAAGTAGTATATAAGTCAGGAGTGGAAAAGTACACATTTTGAGGGTTTTTTATTGTTCAAAAGGAGGGTAAAAATATTAACCACATTGGATTTTGGTAAATTCAGGATGATCTTTTAATTTCTAAAGAAAGTGCTGAAGAGATAAGTACAGAGCATGTATCTTTCAGATTAGTAGATTCAAAAAAGGGATGGTAATAATCAATCCAAATGAAAGTGAAAGAGGAGTGAAAAAGAAATAAAAAGAATGGAATAAATAGAAAGCACACATAAATATTAGATACAAATTTAATATATCTGTATTTTAATTAAATATGGAATAAATGGTCCATTTCAAATCCAGAGGTTTTCTATCTATCAAAGGCATTATAAAGAGTGAAAAAGTAAGAAAGAACAGAAAGTAAGCACAGACATGTGCAGTACATATGGCCAGAAAAGAACTTATATCAGAATATATAAAGAAGTAGCAGGAAATGATAAGAAAAAGATAGAAATCAAATAGAAATATGGGCCAAACAATTGAATAGGCACTTCATAAAATGAAGTCAAATGGCCAATAAGTGTATGAAACAAACTCATATTAAGAATATATAATACTCAAACTCATGTGTCATTAAAGAAATGCCAATTAAAGCAATGAGATTTCATTACTCATCTGTTAGAATTACTAAATCCCAAACCTGACAATATTGAATGTTGAAAGAACGTGGAGCACTAGGAACCCACATTCATGGCTGGTGGGTTTGCAATGTGGTAACCACTTTGGAAGATAGTTTGGCTGTTTATTATAAAGTCAAACATAAATTTACCAGACAACCCAGCAATTACCCTCCATTTATATAAAGTTCAAAACTGAAAAATATATCATTCAGTCATGCACAAATAGATGGCAAACTTTTCTTTTTAAGCAAGGGCATGACCATAACAAAAATCAGAAGAGTAATTTTGTCTTGAGAAGAAAGAAGGAATGTGACCAAGAAGGGTCGCACAGAACTGTAGGGGAGCTCCCCGGTGGTACAGCGTTTGAACGCTGGGTTGCGAGGCTGCCCACAGCCTCTGCAGCGCCAGTTAGATCCCCGGCCACCAGGGGAGGGTCCCACATGGTGCGCAGACCTCTCCTGCTGCCCGCTGCTCCCCTCAGCAGTGTGCTTCCTCAGTCTGACTGTTCTGCTCCCCGCTCTGACTCTGGTGAATTCTCTCACCCTCCCGCGCTTCTGACTATGCCCAGTGCTTGTATAAATAAATAAATAAACAAACAAACAAACAAACAAACAAATAAATAAATAAATCTTTAAAAAAAAAAGAATTGTAGGGTATAATTTATAATTATAAATCAAATTATTTGATTTATAATTTTTTTAAGATTTATTTATTTATGCATACAAGAGCTGGGGTACAGGCCAGAGGTGTGGGGGGTGAGAGGATTCACTAGAGACAGAATGGGGAACAGAACAGCAGACTGACGAAATACACTGCTGTGGGGAGCAGTAGGCGAGTCAGGAGAGGTCTGCTGCGCCATGTGGGTAGCTCCCTGTCTGGCCGGGGATTGAACTCATGCTGCAGAGTCTGTGAATTGCTTCATAGTGCAATCCTTAACCTCTTGCACCACCAGGGAGTCCCTATAATTATTCTTTAAACTGCACACACATGCCTTACACACTCTTTTGTATGTGTTATATATTCTAAAATTTTAAAAAATCATACAGAATATAGAAGCTGTTCTGTTTGAAGAGTTGGTAGAGAAAAACTTCTAAGTAAAAGTAACAGCAAGTGCAAATGTCCTGAGATAGCAACAGAAAAAATATCAGTTAGCTGGAGCATGGCGAGCCCTGAGAATGGAGGAAAATGAGCCTGGGGAGGTAGGCATGGGTCAGTTGCACCAGAGGCGGGGGTTGAGGGGTTATGTTAAGTGCAATGAGAAGCCATCAGGTATCTGTTTGGCTCATACTTAATCCAAGAGTTCTTTACAAAATTTAGAACTGCTTTTCGATAACAGTTTGCTATATAGTCCACAAAATTCACCTAAAATATAAAATTCAGAGTTGAGCAATCATCTCTACAATCAACTTTAGAACACTGGGGAAAAGGAGACAAAAAACTCCAGATCCATTACCCATCATCCCTTCCCATCCAAAACCCCAAGTCCCAGGCAACCACCTGCCAGCTTTTTGGATGAACATTTCAAGAAATGGAATTCTTCAGCATACAGTGCAGGTTTTTGTGTGGATGTCAATTCTCCACTCCTTTAGCTAAGTAGATAAATGCCAAGGAGTACAGTTGCTAGATCATATGGTAAGAGTATGTTTAGCTTTGTAAGAAATTGCCAAACTGTCTTCCACAGTGGCTGTACCATTGGGCATCACACATAATATTTTCAAGCTTCATCCATGTTGTAGCATCTATCGGTATTTCTTTTTCTAATCAATAATATTTCATGTTATGGATACCCCACATTTTTTTTTATCCATTTATCAGCTGATGAACATTTGGATCATCTCTTTTTTGCCTCTTGTTTTTCGTTTTTGAAGCTGCAGGGGGTAAGAGGATTCACCAAAGACAGAGTGGGAGCAGAACAGGCGGATCTACTAAAATACACTGCTGAGGGGAGCAGCCGGTGAGACAGGAGAGGTCTGCTGCGCCATGTGAGTAGCTCCCTGGCTGCAGATCAAACTCAAGCTGCCGCAGTCATAGTGCTGAGACTTAACCCCTAGGCCACCAGGGAGGCTTTATTTTTTGGTTATTGTAAATAATGCTATGAGTATACATGTACAAGTTTTTGTATAAATATTTTTCATGTCTTGGTTATATACCCAGGAGTGAAACTACTAGGTCATAGGGTAACTCTGTTTGACCACCTGAGGAGTCGCCAAACTGCCCTCCACAGTGGCTATACCATTTCACATGCCCTTAAGCAATGTTTCCACATCCATGTCAACACTTTTCTTTTTATTATAGTCACCCCAGTGGGTGTGAAATGATATGTCATTGTGACAGACATTCAGCTGAACTTCCCTGATGCCTAGTGATGTTAAGCATCTTTTCATGTAGATTGTCTTTGGAGAATGTCTATTCAGGCTTTTTTGCTCATTTTTTTTTTATATTGGGCTCTGGACACTGTACCCTTATCAGATCTGTAACTTGAAAATATTTCCTCCCTTTTTGTGGGTCTGCTTTCTTGCCTAGTGTCCTTTGATGCACAAGTTTCTTAATTTTGATGAAGTCCAATTTATGAAATTTTTTGGAGGGATTTTTTTATTTTATTGGATCTTTTATTTCATATCTAAGAAGTCAAATCCAAAGTCACAAAGATTTACACCTATGTTTTCTTGAAAAAGTTCTGTATTGTTAGCTCTTACATATATATTGTTGATCCGTTCTGAGTAAATTTTTTTATATGGCGTCAGGTAGAAGTCCAAATTTGTTCATTTATATGTGGATAACCAGTTGTCCCAGCACCATTTGTTGAAAAGAACAACTAATTTGTTGATCTTGCAAGATCGATACATTCTTATGTCAGTTAATTTTGGTTGTTGTTTCCATTGAATTATTTTGAAAAATGGTTATATCATCTGCAGAAAAAGACAGTTTTACTTCTTCCCTTTTTATCTGAATGCCTTTTATTTCTTTCTGCTGCTTTGTCATTGCACGGGTTAGAACCCCCAGCACAATATTGAACAGAAGTAAAAGGAGCAAACATTCTTGGCTTGACTTGCCTTTCAAGAATAGAAATACCCCTTCTATTTATAATCTGCTCAGATCTTCTTGGGAATGCATATTGAATTTTACCAATTTTTTTTTTTCTGCATCTATTCAGATAATCATGCCTTTTCCTTTTCAGTCTTAATCTGGTGAAATTGCATTGATTGGCTTTCAAATGTTAATCAACTTTTCATTATTGGGATAAACTCTCTTAATCATGGTGTATAATTCCTTTCAAGTTAGATTTTGTTTGCTAAAATTTTGTTTAGAATTTTTGAAGATCTATCTTTACAAATGATTTTAGCTTAGTTTTCTTTTCATGTTTTTTGTCTGTTTTTTGGTATCAAAGAAATGCTGTCTTCATACAATGAACCAGGAATTATTTCCTTCTCTCCCATTTCATGCACGAATTTGAAGAGGATTTGCTATATTTCTTTTTTTTTTTTTAAGTTTTTTTTTTTATAGAGGCATGTTTTATTTGTTTGTTTGTTTGTTTTGTTTGTTTGTTTATACATGCACTGGGTACAGTCAGAAGCGCGGGAGGGTGAGAGAATTCACCAGAGTCAGAGCGGGGAGCAGAGCAGGCAGAAGGACCGAAGTACACTGCTGAGGGGAGCAGCGGGCGGCAGGAGAGGTCTGCGCGCCATGTGGGACCCTCCTCCGGTGGCCGGGGAGCAGCCGGGGATCGAACCGGTGCCGCAGAGGCCGCGGGCAGCTTCGCAAGCCAGCGCTCTACCGCTGCGCCACCGGGGAGGCCCTGCTATATTTCTTTTTTTAAAAAAAATTTTATTTATGCATACAAGAGCTGGGGCACAGGCCAGAGGTGCGGGGGTAGGGGGTGGGGGCTGGTGAGAGGATCCACCAGAGACAGAGTGGGGACAGAACAGGCAGACTGATGAAATACACTGCTGAGGGGAGCAGCGGGCGAGACAGGAGAGATGCACCATGTGGGATTCTCCCTGGCCAGTGGGCTACAGAAGCTGTGGATTGCTTCACAGTGCGGTGTTTAACCCCTTGCGCCACCAGGGAAGCCCAGATTTGCTATATTTCTTTCACAAATATTTGGTAGGATTCATCAGTGAATCTATCTGGACATGGGGTAATCTATGTAGGAAGGTTTTGAGTTACACATTCAATTTGTTTAATAGACATAAAGCTATTCAGGTTATTTCTCTTTTTGAATGAGATTTGGCAGTTTGTGTCTTTTAAGAAACTCATGTATTTAATCTCAGTTGGTGAATTGATTGATATAAATTCATTCATAATAGTCTATAATTAATATCTGTAGGATATGTAATGTCAACTCCAATTCCTAACATTGGTAATTTGCATCTTTCCCCATTTTTCCTGAATAGTTTGATCAGTAATTTATCAATTTTGACTTAGTTTTATTGAATTTATGTCTCACTTATTTTATCCATGATTTTTTGTTTTCCATTTCATTGGTTTCTGCTCTGATCTTTGTCATTTTATTTCTTCTGCTTACTCTGGGCTTAATTTGTTCATTTTTCTAGTTTCTTAAAATGGACCTTAATTTTGGAGACTCCTTCCTGCCTCAATATAGGTCTTTAATGTCACAAATTTCCCTGAACATTGCCTTAGTGGCATTCCAAATTAATTCTGGTATGTTCTATTTTTCTTCTCATTCAGATGAAAATACTTTCTAATCAATCTTTACAACTTATCTAACTTATCTTTTATATTTGGGGTTATCTTACATTTGGGGGTTTTAGAAGTGTGTTAGTTTCTAAATATTGGGGAATTTTTCAGAGATCTTTTTGCTACTGATTTCTAATGTAATTCCATTATTGCAAGAAAAGATGCTTAGTAGACTTGAATCCTTTTAAATTGTCAAGAATTATTTTATGGCCCAGAATATGGTCTATCATGGTTAATTTTCCACATGTACTTGAAAACAATTCTGCTATTATTGAGTAGAGTGTTATATAAATGTCAATTAAGTCAAGTTCATTGATAGCATTATTCAAGCTTTTGTAGCTTTACTTATTTTCTGTTCTATTAGTCAAAAGGAATGTTGCACTAGTTGGACACAATTCTGAATGTCTTTCTCCTTGCGGTTCTATCCGTTTTTCTCTAATATAGTTGGAAATTCTGTTAGGCGCATAGGTTTTTCAGCTCTCCTCGTGATGAATTGATCCTGTTCATTGGGAAATATGTTCTTTATCCCTTATAATATTCTTTGCTCTAATACAGTTACTTCAACTTTCTTTGTATTATTTATTTTTTATTCATTTTTTTAATAGAGGCATGTTTTATTTATTTGTTTGTTTGTATGTTTTGTTTATACAAGCACTGGGTACAGTCAGAAGCGCGGGAGGGTGAGAGAATTCACCAGAGCCAGAGCGGGGAGCACAGCAGGCAGAAGGACCGAAGTACACTGCTGAGGGGAGCAGCGGGCGGCAGGAGAGGTCTGCGCGCCATGTGGGACCCTCCTCCGGTGGCCGGGAGCAACCGGGGATCGAACCGGTGCTGCAGAGGCTGCGGGCAGCTTCGCAAGCCAGCGCTCAACCGCTGCGCCACCGGGGAGGCCCTCTTTGTATTATTTATGACAACATTATCAGGCAAGTTACTAGAGCACCTTAATGTGGGGGAAAATGCTTCAGAATTATCCCAAATGAAGGAGTGAAGAATTGGATTATTTTACATCAACTCCCATCAGTCCTTGGTTGACTGAGGGACGTACATTTTCCAGCACTTCAGAGTCTACATGGGGTAGAGCAGGCCCCGGTGGTCAGGCTGTCCTGAATGGAAAAGCTTAAAGTGATGACAATGGCACTAAGAACATCTGGGCATAAGCTACAAGAGCCATTGCTGCCTGTGACTCCAGTATGGTCTGTGACAAGGTCGCCATCTGAAGGTGACAATTTGAGGGAAGGGGAATGTTATTCTTACTCAGGCGTTCTCAGTGAGACTGCAGGGGGGGGGGGGGGCATGTGTTGCGGCTGTTGATTAGTCTTTCATCTTTTTTTTTCCCCCTAAAGATTTATTTATTTATGCATATAAGAAGTGGAGTGTGAGTCAGAGGTGTGCGGGGGCAGGGGTGGGGGGGCGGTGCCAGGGTTGGGGGATGAGAGGATTCACCAGAGACACAGTGGGGAGCAGAACAGGCAGTGGCTGGGAATAGCTTGATAGCACTGTCTTAACCCTTGTGCCACGAGGGAGGCCCCTGATCAGTCTTTCATTTTACACAAGCACACACCTGTGCTGCAAGCAACCACTTTCCCCACGCGTCCCCACTGTGTTGCGAGAGCACAGCACAGATGTGGGGGGAGCAGCAAGGGGCAGTGTAAAGAGCGCAGAGTGTGGAGTCATGAGCTCTAGTTCACCCCCTCTGTGAACAGTGTAATGTCAGGAATTGGCTTCTCAGTGGGTGAAGTGGTGCTAACTTGCCTCCGAGGACTATTGTGAGAATGAGAGAAACAGGGAACTTTAGGGCACAGGAGGAATTATTACTGCCAGAGGCCACCTGGGACTTGAAAGATGCCACTGAAAGAGTCCCTAAGAGGAGCATCCCCATTATCTTACAGGATAGAAGAAAACCTCCAGGAGGGCCAAGGTTGATGTTGAAGGTCTGTGGCCAAGCAGTGTAGTTATGATCTGGGATTTCTGCTGAATCAGAATCTGCATTTTAACAAGATCCCCAGGTGATCTGAATGCACACTGAAGCCAAAGCCTCTCTGGCCCAGCATGGGGGCCCAGGCCTGCCTCTTTTCCCTCACTCACCCCTCTGAAGTGTGGGGTAAGTCACAAGTTCCACCTTAGATTTCAGGCTGAAGTCTGGATCTGCTCCCACAGAAACGGAGACTCTTACTCTTTTATCCAGGCTGTATTCTCACTGCGGAGCTGTAAAATTATTGTAACTGTGCTCACAATAATGATTCTGAAGACACAGAAGAGGGACAATGTTCAGAAAAGCAATTCTTTTATGAAGTTTACTATCCAAAATGGTTGAGAGTAACAACAACAACGTCCTGTTGCTTGATTTATTTGAACTGCGGCAATCCGGAAAAGTCGTCAGTGCAAAGTGACTCATTCCCTGAGGGTTCTGCATGATTCTAAAATCACCACCCATGGTTTTCCTGAACTTTGAAGTGACAGAACAAATGACAGCAGAGATGGGCACTGTCCTTGAGTCCAGAGTGGCTGATCCACAAACATATCCCAACAATAACATCCTCATCCAAAAGCAACCTGCAATAGGATGTTTTTTTTTCTGTAGTTTGCTCCTGCATTTGAGTTAAGCATCTGTGCACCTGCAGGCAGAGCCCCAGGACTAGGATGCTTGGGGGTGGAGGGAGGGTGGGGGGGGGGGCAATCAAAAAACTCATTGATACCTCCTCCATTCCAGATCCTGTTCTAAAGATGACTCCAAGTCTCAGAGTGCAGCTTGCATGCAGCCATGAGATCCAAGAGGAAATACAGAAGAGCCACAGGGAGATGCAGATAAGGAGGCTAAGAGTGTAGGACAGCATCACAGGAGGTGGCCTTGCAGGTGCAGGGTGGGAAGGGGCTTAGTCAATATTTGCGTATGAGGAGAGAACAGTCTGCATGAGGCCCAGAGAGGTAAAGGCTTGTCAGGGCTCTTTTCCCAGCAAGACAACAATCTGATGCTATGGAAGAAATATTCGAGGTAAGTGTCCCTTTGGGCCATGGGACAAACTGCAGGTAACGCCACAGACACTGGCAGAATGTTCTGTTCGTCCCTGGGTGTCTGCTCTCAGCTCATGCTCCCCAGTCACTCCACACCCAAGCCCAGTTTCCCAATTCAACTTTGAGTTCTCAACCTATTTCATTTCATTGTGGTCTCTACCCTAACCCCAAACTTGACCCTCCCTTTCCTCAGCACAGATAGGAATGCCATGGATAGGTAGTAATGCAGCAGAAAGAATGGATTAGAAGGAAAATGAATGACCTTGATTTGGACAAACTGAGGCTGAAATATTTGCCAGTCCAGCTAGGGATGGCTCAAAGCAGTAAGTTTCGCCTCAGAGAAGAGATGATTATAAATCTAGACTCATCAGGGCCTCCCCGGTGGCGCAGCAGTTGAGCGCTGGGTTGCGAAGCTGCCCGCGGCCTCTGCGGCGCCGGTTCGATCCCCGGCTGCTCCCCGGCCACCAGAGGAGGGTCCCACATGGCGCGCAGACCTCTCCTGCCGCCCGCTGCTCCCCTCAGCAGTGTACTTTGGTCCTTCTGCCTGTTCTGCTCCCTGCTCTGGCTCTGGTGAATTCTCTCACCCTCCCGGCTTCTGACTGTACCCAGTGCATGTATAAACCAAACAAACAAACAAACAAATAGATAAATAAATAAGACATGCCTCTAGAAAATTAAAAAAAAATAAAAAATAAAAAATAAAAAAAATAAAAAATCTAGACTCATCAGAAATGGAAACAAATGCATTTACTCACTTACCTTAGTCGGTCCCCACATATCTTCTTTCTTCTCTGTTGCAATGAATGAACTCAGTTTCCATAAATCTCACCCCCTTCCACTATTCAAGAGTAGTGCCCAAGCAATTCTCTCTCTTATAGTAGAAACTTTCTTCACTCCCTTGAATCAGTCCCACCTGGTGTCCCAATTCCTTGAATTAAAACCGAAAAAAAGGGGGGCAGTGGTCAAAATGGGAAAGAGAAGAGACTGTGACGATGGCTCACAGATGACGTGGTGGTGGGAGAATCGTGGGCACCACACTTGAGGGGAGATATCAAAAAGTGTATAAAAGTGAACAACAATGTAAGAAAATAAACCACCACCAAAAAACGACCTTTGACCCCCACTTACCTTTCCAGCAATGGCTCCATTTCTTCACCCTTCCTTACAGTAGATCTTCAAAGTATCTGCACGCTCAGTCTCCAATTCCTTCCTCACATTCTCCTCTCGCTTTTGCCCCCAATTCCACCAAAACTGCCCTTCCCAAGGCCACCGGGAACTTCCATTAACTGACTACATGAGTTCTCGTTTTATTTGACTTTGCAAGAGAAATATTTTGTTTCCCAGACTCTATAATCTCAATCTCCAGCTTTAACTCACATCCTCTGGGCATCCTTTCTTAGTTCCTTTTCTGGTCCTGTCGAGCCTCCCGTGCCCCTCTGTGCTGGACTGCCTAGAGGTCAGTTCTTGGCACCGCTTCTCTTCTCTAACCTGTGCGCTCTCTCCACTTCATGTGCAATTGTCACCTTGAGTCTAACATTTACCAAACTGAATCCTTGACATTCTCCCCCCAAATGAGACCTTCCCAAAGTCTTTCCCACCTCACTTGATGGTCATTCTATTCCTCCAAGATACTCAGGACAAAACTTTGGTGTTGAGAGGGACTTTAGTAAAATAATAGAGTAGGCCGCTCCAATGGCCCATCTTCCCAGAAATACTAAAAGCAAGCAGATCCAACTTTGTCAGGACCCTGGAAAATAGCCAATGGTTTATAGCAACCACTGAATGCTCACTCAGGAAAATAGGCAACTTCAAAAGTATGGAGTGATTAACAGGGGTTGGGAGAGTAAGAGTAGGGAGCTAGTGTTTAATGGCTAGAGTTCCAATTTGTTACAGAAAGAACACAAGAAGAGATAGTTGTAGTGGTTGCACAACAATGTGCTTAATGCCACTGAACTATACACTTAAAAATGATGAAAATAGTTAATTTTGTTATATACATTTTACAATAAAAGAAATGGGACAGAAAAAAAAAAAAACTGTAGGAAAACTTTGTGGCATGTTCACTAACCTTCACCCTGCCTTCCCTCCAGCTCAGCAGCAGTCTTAAAGATAGCAGTTCATATTACCATGTGGGGTCAGAGTACCTAGTTCTGGAAGGAGCACAGTTGATCTGATTTGCAAATTATTGTGTATGCTTGATCTCACCTGTCTCAGAGCTCTTTGAAGGACAGATGCAAGGCTTCTGTTCCACCTAAATCCAAACTCACCCAGGTTAGGAAAGTGGCAGACATTACTTGAGAGCAAGGTAAGGCTGGCAACAACCTCCAGATACCTGACCTGAAATACCGTGCAGATTAGGAAATGTATAATAGGCCTGGGAGGAAAGCAGGGGAGACTTCCCCTGAGAAAGTAGGGCATTCAAAGGCATCAACATATAAGCATATACCCAGAAAAGAACTGAGAAGACTCAAGCTTTCACCTTAGGCTGGTCCGTAGGCTCAGGGGAAGCCTGGGTGAGGGCCGAAGAAGGGCCCCAATACAGAGCCAACCCACGAGGACAGAGAGAGCTGTGTGTGATTGTTTAGCTCCTGGCATCCAAGGAAATATGTCAAAATACTAGTTGAACACAAGCTAAGGAACAGAGACCACAGTGGCCACACACGAAAAGGAATATAGTGTTTAAAAGAAAAAATACATTAGGAAAAGTCACTAGTCAAATGAACCAAATCAGCCTGTAACGAAACAAAGAAACAAAAAACAACTTCAACCAGCAAACCCTGAGAAAAAAAGGGAGAATCTGGTTTCCAGAATTAATACATCATAATATTCAAATAGTCAATTTTCAACAAAAAATCACAAGGTATACAAGGAAAATATGACCCATTCAAAGAAACAAAATTAATGGACTAAAACCAGTCCCCAAGGAAAACCACACATTAGATTTGCCAAAAAAAAACTTTAAAATAATTGTCTTAAACATGCAGGAAGAAATAAAGGGTAACAGCAACAAAGAATGGAAGTAAGGAATGTGACGTCTGAACAAAATAAGACTACCAATAAAAAGACAGAAATTACAAAAAAGGAGCCAAACAGAAATTCTGGAGATGAAATGTATAATTAATGAAAAGAAAACTTCATGGAAACCAGTGTAGATTCCTCAAAAAATTAAAAATAGAACTATCCGGATTCAGCAATCCCACTTGTGAGCATATGTCCAAAACATGAAATCATTATCTTGAAGAGATATTTTGCACTTCCAGGTTCACTGCAGCATAAGTCATAAAAGTCAAGACAGGTGAAAGAATAAAGAGAATGTATGTACACAAGCACCAATACACAGAGCAATAATAATATTCAGCCTTAAAAAAGGAAAGCCTATCATTTGCGACAACATGGATAAACGAGGAAGACATTCTGCTAAGTGAAATAAACCAGATGTAAAGACAAATAATGCATGATCTACAAGCAGAATCTGAAAAAAATCAAGCTCATAGAAACAAAGAGCAGACTTGTGATTGCAGGGAGCTTAGGGTGGGGGGACAGGGACAGGTCACTAAATAAAAATTGAAACAATTCACTAGAGTGGTTCAACAGTAAATTTGATCATGCAAAAGACAGAATCAATGAACTTGAAGATAAAACAACTTAAATTATCTAGACTAAGGAAGAGGGGAAAAAAAAAGACTGAAGTGAACAGAGTCTACTATTTATCCATCAAAAGGATCGATAAATGCATTGTGGGAGTCCCAGAAAAAGAAGAGAGAATGATTGGGCAGAAAGAGTATTTGATGAAATAATAACTAAAAATTTCTCAAATTTTATGAAAGTCATGAATCTAAAGATTCAAGAAGCACAGTGAGTCTCAGTAGGCTAAATTCAAAGAGATCCGCAGTAGGATACATTACGGTTGACTCTTGACACAAGTTTGAAATGTGCAGGCCCGGTTATACATGAATTTTCCCCCACAGGTTCCTTATTCACAAATTCAACCATCATGGATGTCAGTTGGTTGAATGCACAAATGAATATTTTGTTAATACAGAGGGCTAGCTATAAGTTACACACACATTTTCAACTGTTTTTGGGGGTGGGGGTCAGCATCCATAACCCCATATTATTCAAGGGTCAACTATATAGTCAAATTGTCAAAAGACAAAGACAAAGAGAGAATCTTGAAAAGAATCAAGTGGGCAACACTTGTCACATGTAAGGGAGCCTCAATAAGATTAACACCCATGAAACTGATGGAGGAAAGAGTAGTAAACCTAAAAGAGGCATCACGAGACTAAAACCTGACTCACACAGGAGGTGGACCCCCAAAAACCCCAACAAAACCATGAAGGTCAGAGACAGTGGGATGACACATGTAAAGTGCTGGATAAAAAGAGGGGAAAAGAAACTGCCAAGACTTCAATATCTGACAAAATTGCCCTAAAAAATGAGGAGAAATTAGGATGTTTTCAGATAAACGAAAGATCAGGAAGTTCATTATCATTAGACCTTACCTAAAAGAAATGCTAAAGGGAGTCTTTCAGGTTGAAACAAAAGGCTACTCAACAGTAATTTGAAGCCATATGAAAAAGTAAAGGCAACTATATGGGCAAATATAAAAGTTGGTATTACTGTATTTTTGATTTGTAACTCCACTTTTTTCACTACATGACTTAAAAAACAAATACATAAAATTAATTATAAATCTATGTTATTTGGTACATACCGTGTAAAGAAATAATTTGTAGGGCCTCCCTGGTGGCACAAGGGGTTAGGACACAACCTATGAAGCTGTCCACAGGCACTGCAGCACGAGTTCCATCCCCACTGCCGGCCAGGGAGCTACCCACATGGCGCAGCAGACCTCTCCAGTCTTGCCTGCTGCTCCCCTCAGCAGTGTACTTTGATCAATCTGCCTGTTCTGTTTCCCACTCAGTCTCTGGTGAATCCTCTCACCCCCCCATACCTCTGGCCTGAACCCCAGCTCTTGTATGCATAAATAAATAAATCTTAAAAAAATATAATTTGTAATGACAATATAATGGGGGGACAAAACTATATAGTAGAGCTTTTAATATACTGTTAAAGTATTGCTATAAATTTAGAGTATATAAATGTAATTCCCAGGTTAAATAAATACCCAGATATATTTAAAATATACACAAGGGAAGTGACAAGAGAATGAAAACATTTCATTACAAAAAAAGCAACTAAACACAAAAGAAGGCACTAATGGAGAAAGTGGGGGGAGGGGTTAAAAAGATAGACCATATAGAAAACACCTATCAAGTGGCAGAAATAAATCCTTATTATTAGAAATTACATTAGATGTAAATGGATTAAGCTCATCAATAAGGAGACTGTCAGATTGGCTAAAAAGCTGCAATCCAATGTCATCCATAAGAGAATCACTCCACACCTAAAGACACAAGCAGATTGTAAGTGAAGGGATAGAAAAATATAGTCCATGTAAATAGTAACCAAAATTGTGCTGAGGGAACTACATAACATCAGACAAAACAGATTTTGTCAAAAACTGTTAAAAGAGACAAAGGAAGGACAATATATATTGATTAAAGCAGTTAACTCATCAAGAAGATGTAGAATTATAAACATATGTACCAAAACAACAGAGAATTCAAATACATAAGGCAAAAATTAATGGAATTAAAAGGAGAAATAATTCCTCGATAAATGTGACTTGTAGAGGCTTCAGTACACCACTATTAACCATACAGAACATCGGGGCCTCGCTGGTGGCGCAAGGGGTTGAGACGCAACCTATGTATCTGCAGCCTCTGTAGCACAAGTTCTATCCCTGGCCAGGGAGCTAATCCACATGGCACAGCAGACCTCTCCTGACTTGCCTGCTGCTCCCATCAGCAGTGTATTTCGTCAGTCTGCCTGCTCTGTTCCCCACTCTGTCTCTGGTGAATCCTCTCACCCCCCACACCTCTGGCCTGTACCCTAGTTCTTGTATGCATAAATAAATATTTTTAAAAATCATACGGAACATTAACAATAGAATGGAGATAGGAATCAATGATAGGGAAAAATGGAAAATTCACAAACATGAAAGTTACACAACATACTCTTAATCAATGGATCGAAGAACAAGAAATTAAAAAAATAAATTAGAAAATACTTGGAAATGAATTAAAAAAATGCAACATACTAAAACTTAGGGAATGGAGCAAAAACAATGCTTGGAGAGAAATTTATAGCAATAAATGCCTACATTAAAGAAGAAAAAAGACATCAAATCAATAAGTTAACTTTACACCCTAAGGAACTAGAAAAAAATAAAATCTAAACCGAAAGCTAACAAAAGCATGAAAATTATAAAGAATAGAATAGAGATGAATGAAAGAGAGAATAGAAAAATGAGAATCTTTGAAACTAAAAGTCAGTTCTTGGAAAAGATCAAGAAAATTGACAACACGTTAGCTAGACTAACCAAAAAAAGAAGACACAAATAACTAAAATCAGAAATATAAAAGTGGGGACATTACCACTATCATAACAGAAACGAAAGGATTATAAGAATATTATGAACAAATTATGAACAATTAACAAATCAGATTACCTAGGTGAAACAGAAAAAATTTCTAGAAACACACAAATGACCTAAATTGACTTAAGGAAAGTTAGAAAATATCGAGACCTATACCAAAAGACCTATACCAACTAAAAATCTCCAACAAAGCAAAGTCTAGGATTAAATGGTTTCACAGGTAAATTCTACCAAAATATAGCAAATATCAATCCTTCCCAAACTCTTCAAAAAATACGAGAACACTTCCTATCTCATTCTATGAGGTCAGCACTATCCTGATAATGAAGACATCACAAGGAAATTATAGACCAACATCCCTTATGTGTATAGACACAAGAATACTCAATAAAACACTATCAAATCAACCTAACAGCCTATTAAAAGGATTACATGCCATAACTAAGTGGAATACATTACAAAAACACATGAGTGGTTCAGTCAATGTGTACTTCAATAATAGGGGAAACATCACACAATAATCTCCATGGCATTTCACAAAATCCAACACTTTTCATCATAAAAACTTTGAAAACTAGAATGGTATGCAGTTCTTTGACCTCGTATACCACTCCTTCCTACTCCGTTCACTCCCACCCTAGCTCCTTATTTTCCTTACTGTTCTTTCAACATGCAGACACATCTCTCCGAGCCTTTGCACCTGCTCTTTTCTCCATTGAGGACACTGCTCCTGCAGCCATCAGTCTGACTTTCTCACTTCCCTTAAGTTTTTTTTCAAGTCACCTTTCTCAGCGAGACCTTCCTTCTCTCTTCTCTCTGAAATTTCACAGCCCCAGGAATTTCATATTCAATTTTCCTACTTGATTTTCCCCCCTTATTACTACCATACATATCTTTTTAAAGTTCAATTTTATTGCTAATTCAGAAGGTAAGCTACATAGGGTTGATTTTCTTTTAATTATTCTGTTCACTCCATATTACTAAACAGTGCCTCAGCCATAATAAATGCTCAGTTAATCAATTAATCCATTTATTGATAGAGGTTGGAGTCATCGCACAGACGAAAGTCCCAGGAAGACCGTGTAGGGTGAAAAAGGATGTGGGTTGAGCACAGACCCTAACGAATAAACTGTGGCAAGGAAATAACAGTTGGTTGTTTGGAGATCCAAATAGAATGCAGCTGACTGGAACGCAAGAGTGAATTTTATCAGCAATGCTCTCACTGAACTCTAACAATCTTAAACAGTAAGTCTTAAGCTTCAATTCAAGGGCATAAGAGAAAAAAAAATCAGGAAAGCGCAACATCTTTCACTTTAGGCTGAATTTTCTTAATTCTCTAGAATTTCAAGGGCTTGTCTAAGGGGTGCATTGTGGGGGATTTTTTTTAACATAGGAAACCTCACATTGTGTGACAGTGGACATGTGGAACTCCAGTCAGGAACCTTCAGCTCCTGAGGCAACCTCCCCATCTTTAAATACTATGCCATCACAGCACTTATCACTGAACACATTTGGTTGTGATCTTTGATTAACTTTCCTTTACTAGGCAGAAGCTCCAGGTTGGTAGGGATTCCCACCCCATGCCTGACAACTGTATCTCTGATGTCTGCACTTAGGAAGTATCTAATAGCCATTTGTGGGAAGAGAGAAAGATTAGAAAGGCTGAAAGAACCATTATGCCAGGCTACGGAGTAGGGGGGAAGGAGATTACTTATCTTTCAGTCTTTCTAAAAAAATGGGAATTAGATATTACAGCATTGTAATTCATTCCATCTTCTGCTTTAAATCTCTTAGCTTGGCCAAGCTCACACGGCTTGCCAGGATTCAAACTCAGGCCTGCCTGTTTTCAAAAAAAAAATCAGTATCTGTTTTCAGTTAGTGCCCCTGGTTTAAGCAAGGAAAACAGGCAGAGCAGGCCTTCCCATAGTACAAATCTCATCCCACTGTGTTTAAATTCATTTTTCAATCTGTAAGTCATCAAGCCTTCCTTACTTAAAGGCTTATAAACCTGCAAGCAGAGGCAGTAAACTGCTTTTTCACTGTCTTTTCTGGGAAAGCCTTGCTTCTATGGTACTTTTTCATTCCACTTCCTCTTATCTCGGATTTGTGACACATAATTGAACTCAAAAAACAAACCTGAAGGGAGCACCTGCATGCAGGCGCTAAGGTTGGCAAAGAAGCCGTGTTCTAGACAAACCCAAGTTACTGTCTCCTCAAAGGCTGGTTGTGTTTGGTGACACACACTCCTCTACAAAAGCAGGAACTGGTAGCATCAAGTTTTGGTACTTCACTCATCAATGAGCCCTCATTTCTAGTTATAAAGTAGGTGTTTTAAACACTAGACTTTATTTAAAAAAAAAAAAAGTACCTATTAACTCTGTGCCCGGAATTATTAGCTGCACTAATTCATCTATTTTTTGTTTGTTTGTTTGTTTTTTTGTGGGACCCTCGCCGGGGGCCGGGGAACGAACCAGCGCTGCAGAGGCTGCGGGCAACCTTGCAGCCCAGAGCTCAACCGCTGTGCCACCAGGGGAGGCCCTAATTCATCTAGTTTTCATATAACCCCAAGGCATCAGAAATACTTTGTATTATAGGGACTGTGGCTTGCTCAAGTTCAAGTGATCATACACAGGGGAGCCTGGGGCTCTAATCCAGACCGCCTACCTACCCTTTCCTTGGTACCATGTTCTATCCCAGCACACTGCTGAGAACCTCACAAAGAAAGGCATTTAAAAGCATTTTCAACTATAAAGCTCTATGCAGTTTAAAGAATGTTAAGCAATTTGTTACATTAAAGGAAACTGCCCTACAATTTTAAGGATGATGAATTACTGGATCACAGCTTACTTTTCTCTTAATAGTAATCATTCCTGTACTTCAAAATTTCTCAATTTAGATAAATCAAAAAAATTGAAAAATGGACAGGGGACCTGAATAGACACTTTTCCAAAGGTATATGACTAGCCTATGTAATGTGAGAAGTTGCTCATCATTAGGTATCAGTGAAATGGAAATCAGTCACAATGAAGGAGCACTTCACACACTAGATTCACATGGATGAACCTTAAAAATACTATGCTAAGCAAAAGTGTGTTGACAAAGATGTAAAGAAACTGGAACTCTCCTACACTGCTGTTAAGAAATGTGCAGTCACTGGAAAACAGCATCAGTTAAACATAGTCGCTGCATGAACCAACAACTGCACTCCTAGATATATACCCAAGACTGAAAACATATGTACTACTTGTAACAAATATCCATAGTATTCATAAAAATCAAGAAGTGGAAACACTCAAATATCCATCAATTGATGGATGGGTAACTAAAATCTGGTATATGCACACAATGGAATACTACTGAGCCATAAAAAGGAATACATGATACAACATGGATAAACTTTGAAAATTCTATGCCAACCAAAAGAAGCCAGTCACAAAAGGCCACATATTATATGATTCCATTTATATAAAATGCCCAGAATAAGCAAATCCTTAGAGAAGGTTGGGTGGTGGCGGTACAGTTTCAGGGGTGATGGCTACAGAGTTATGGAGTTATGTAAATGTTCTAAACTTGATTGTAGTGATGGCTGCCCAACCCTGTAAATATGCACAAAACCACTGAACTGTGTAACAGTTTTAGTGAGTGAATTGTATGGTATGTGAATTAATCTCAATAAAGCTATTTATTTTTTAAAGTTCTTTAAGTTGACCACAGCTGCACCTGCAATACTAAGTAGTTACCAGCTTATTTTAAACCAAATGGATTTTTCTGTAACAGCTAGTAGGGTTCTAATAATTTTTTGTAGTATTTGCAATGTAATCTCTGAATATTTTTCCCCAGATGAGTTAAAATTACATTTATGGGCTTAAACACATGAAATACATAGCTAACGCTAAGACTTGCACTAAAAGGATGCTTGGAGAGCCATAGATGGTATCACCTTCCATCCACTTAATCAAAAAGCCCTTGTCTTTCTTGTTTCCTCCACCTTTTAGCCCTCACACTTCCTTTTATTAGCAAAAGTTCTTTTTGTAAATGCCATGAGGGTTAGATCTTTGTATTTATTCAGTAGGATATCTGTGGTACTTAGAATAGTACCTGGCTTAATTAATGTTGAACAAATAAAAGAATTCATGTTCTCCTTAAAATTAACACCTTTAAAAGAAAAAAGAATTAATTCCTCACTTGATAGTTTCTTTATATACTCATTTTTAAAAATATAGATTATGCAAGTTTCATGCACCATTCCAAATGTAAAACACAAAGGCAAAATTTCAGAAGGGACATAGGTATGCTATGCTGCCAGAATGGGTATAAGTAAAACACAATAACTTTATTCAAGTTGGCTCTTGTTACCTGATCCACGAAGGTTTAAAAGGTATTTTATTTTATAAAAACTTACATCTGTAAGTAATGAATTGACCATAACAGAGGGCTTAATCTGGAATACATGGATAGGCTTAGAGGTCCATGAACCCCTAAAATTGTATGTAAAATCTAACATGTATATTGGCAAGTGTATCTTTTTGGTGAGAGAGTTCATAGTGTAATCAGATACTCAAAGAAGTCTATGACCCAAGAGGTTAAAAAATTACTTAACTAGAAACAGAGTCACAAAGTCTTTTAAACATGAATTGGTACAATAAAATAATATCCAACAGCTCCATCTATGGGCAAGTCATTATCACCTAGCAGAGTTAATGACAACTACCAGAGACCAGTGCATCTTATGAATGCTTGCGTTTAAATCTTCAGTGTCACTCTAGTGGGGATTTATTAACTATAATATCACAGTTTTTTTTTTCCAGATATAGTTGCAAAAATTAGGAGACTGTTGATGAATTCTACTTACAGTACTTCAGCACCAAAAAAATTGGGCAGTTATGCTGATATATGTATATACATTTCAACATTTGTCAGTCTTAAAATGCTTATTTATAGTGAAATCTATATAAAACCGTTAAAAACTTTTCTATTTACATTTTTAAAAAAATGAAAAGTAGTTTCCTTTGCCACAACTTGTCAAAACTGACTCTTACCCTCCCACCCACTGATCCTTCACTCTACCTGTGACAGTGATCACAAGACCCAAACATATTGCTTAAACAAACTGTGTCCTAAAAAGATAGGATGCTTAAAAAACATTACATTTAGAACTGTAAATGAACTTTTCATACATCTCAAAGGGGGTTAACAAAAGTACATAAAAGTTATTTTTAAAGTCTCAGTCCAACATGAATGTGCAATTTCAATGTTAAGATAGCATCATATGAATATTGTTGTCCTGAACGTAACTGGGTATTTCCTTTGGGCTAGAAAATGTTTCTTTTCCTCTGCTTCACAACGAAACATTTTCTTGTAAGTATTCTTAAAGGAGGGGAGGGGGAAGCAGAAGGTAGAAAAGGGTAGGCAATCCTGGTTTACAGGAAATTTGTCAGAAGGATTATGGCCTGCTTTGAAATGTTTACATTTAAATAAATAGAAGGCAAGTATGCTGCCCACAGCACAAAGGAACAACAACACAATAAATAAGCATACAATTGGTGAAAATGTACAAGCCACCCACAAAGCACTTCCCACTGGTTAGGCATCTAATTCCCACCATCCAACAAGGATTCTTTAATGCCAGTATTTTTCTAGCTATTTTATAAACGATGAACTGAGCAAATGTAATATGATTACCAATTCAACACTTCAGGGATTTACAAAACCATACAAGATCTTGAAAAAACTGTTCCCAACACACCATTTCAAAATACAAACTATTCACATTCTTCTTTTTTTTTGGATGGTATTTTGCTTAGTAGAAACCAGTTGAGGAACATTCACAGGAAAAGTCTCTTTCTACTGCAAGACAAACTTTTCCACTGGTCATGGTCCAACAGAGAAAGAATATCAGGTCTTACGTCACTGTAGAGGTGCATCTTTTTTTTTTTGTCTTTTTCTTCTTTTTTTATAAAAGTACATTCCCCTGTGAGTTTTCTTGTTTTAAAATGCTGCTCCTGCAGCAAATCTTGCTGAAACACTGCTGTTTTGGGGTCCACAGCCTTAGCATGGGCAAAGTGCTCTCTTTATACATCAAAATACAAGGGCTTCCCTGGACACTTGGTAATCAAGTAGGTTTTAAAGTGCACTCCTGCGTCCAAAATACTAGGACCGTTCAGCAGAACTCTGAGAAGGGCTGGGCTCAGTTCCATCCTCTGTGCTACTGTCTATGTCCTGCTCCATTGTTGTCTCATCATCATCCAACTGCTGACTGGTGAAGTTGTTTAGCTCAAGAAGCCCGCTGGGCTCTACTACCACATTGGAGCTGGAGTGACAAGGAATAGCATACTGGGGAATGGCCTGGAAGATAAGACACAGGAGAGACACTTTATGGTAAGGAAAGGCAACAGAAGGGTGTCCCCAAACGCGCTAAGGAAGGAAAAAGAACACTGAGAGCTACTATACACCAGGCACTGTGCTAGGTACTTTCACGTAATGTTCTACTAAATCCCCATAACATTAAAGGAAAACATTACTTTCATTTTAAAATGAGGAAACTGAGTAAGTGACTTATGAAGGTCGCATGGACAGTCAGGATTAATAGCAGGACTCAAATTTAAGTCTTACACAACTAAAACTCACGGTTCTACTCCTAGATGGCACCACTACTAACAAAGGAGGTTATGTGAAGTCCATGCCTAATTCAAGAGACAGACTTTGGAAGATATTTTTGATTGATCATTAAGCCAATTTAAATGTAAATGTTGTCAAATTTTGTTCATTATTATCTGAAGATGAATGATTAATTTGCACCATAGTGTAAAATACACCACAGTGTATTTTCAGCATTTTGGTAAGCCTCTGGTTGTCAAAGGGGAAATTATTTGTTTGGGTCACAAAGAAACAATCTATAATGAAAATAAGAGTAGAAAAGACTGTTTTTTAAATGAAATAATACCAGTAAATAAATAGATATGGTAACCATACTGCCTTGTCCGATTCTTTTTTCTCATCTTTATCTTTTTAAAAAGTACATCAGTTCATATCATACCCCTATTTAAAGCTGCAATTATTTCCTACTCTACTTGCTATATATAAAACCCAACTCTTACCATGGCTTCAGCTTTATGTCAAACTTCTACTTGAGGGTCTTTGCACTAGTTCCTCCCTTCTTCCTAGAAAACAAACCTTCGCATAGCTGGTTCCATCCCATCATTTGTGTTTTAGTCCAAA
Source organism: Talpa europaea (assembly GCF_964194135.1). Classification (NCBI taxonomy): domain Eukaryota; kingdom Metazoa; phylum Chordata; class Mammalia; order Eulipotyphla; family Talpidae; genus Talpa; species Talpa europaea. The sequence goes on along the minus strand of NC_140073.1, from coordinate 48,276,343 downwards.
TGCTTAGAGTGTCATCGTCAAGAAACCAGATGACTGGGCGGAGCCCATCCCTCCACCGCTGTTACGTTCACTTACATGTTCGTCGCTGCTTTTACCATCTCCTTATTAAATTGTTTCTCATCCTTAGAATGTAGGCTCCATAAGAACATGGACTACCGCAGAACTCTAGACTATTTTTTATTTTATTACTAGATGTCCAGAGCATGAACAGATGCTCCATAAACATTTGTCAAATGAGTATCTTTAACGTTAAAAACTCCAGAGCAAAGCTGAATATCAGCATTTTGTAAATGTACCTTCTACCGGGACAACCTTCTACTGGGAGGGGAAAGATGTAAATTTAACACTTTCAAGAAAATACAGCAAGATGTTTAAGGCATTGATTCTGGGGCAGTGGAGTTTTTTGTTTGTGTGCTTCTCCCCATCCCCCATAGCTGATCACTATGAGAAAGTCTCGGGTGGGATGTGTGGAGACCTAGATTTTAGTTCACCTCTGGGTCTGACTTGCTATGGACCACTGTAAGTCACTTCACTTCCTGGAGTCTTAATTTAATTTTGTGTAAAGTAAGTTCGTTGGAGAAGACAAGTTCTAAAGATCCCCGTGTTTCTTAAAGTCTATGAATCCCACCTTCGGCAAAGAATATATATTCATCTTATTTACTCCTCTACCTGCAGCTCCCAGCACAGTGCCTAGAACACAGAGGTTAAATAATTTATGTGGAATGAATGAATGAATAAACGAAACAGATACTTGTCTACAAAGAACAATGCTTTTCATTCAGAGCATTAAGTATCAACATTCTGACTTTTTAGACATCTTTCAAGGAATCCAAGCACTCTGGACACTTCTCAACACATTCCCATACATATTCTACTCAATCAGTAAAATTTACTTTAGGTCAAAGCTAAGCATAACAAATGAGATCTGAAAATGTTCTAACAATATATTAATGATGATTGTAACAACATAAGCTATCTCTGAGTAGTACTTTGAACCAAATACCTGACCAGCTGGTTTATATACATTTTCTTACTTAATTTTTAAAACCACCTTGGGAAGTACATGTTACCATTTCCACTTCATAGGCAATGAAACTGGGCCACAGAGTTACTCTCTTGCTCAAAGCCACAATGTTGGCAAGGAGTACAGGCAATATTCAAATGTAGGTATTTCTGACTCCAAAAGCTTGGTTCTTCACTAGTGTGTTACCCATCCCTGACATAGCAACAACCTAGCACAAGGTCCATGATGAAACCTACTCACCAGTTATCATGCTTGATACATGAAACAAATTATATTTTCAACCCTGTTCATAAACTACAGAAAATATTGGGTTGCCAGAAAAGTCATAGCATATTTTTTTTGTTTTCTATGCAAAAATGCATCATGACTTTTCCAATAACCCAAGTCAACCAAAATGATTTTCAATTCAGTGAGCATACCAATGTAACCCCCAGGAGTTACAGTAATTATAGTAAAAACAGTACTAACTACCATGTATTCATTCAGCAATCACTCTGAGCCAGGTACTGTGCTAGGTGCTTCATCTCAATTTTTTCTAATCCTACATCAATCATGTAAAGCAGGCATTCCTTATTCTCATTTTACTGATGAGGAAACTAAGGCAACACTGAGGTTAAGTAGACTTGTCCAAGGTTGCACTGTGCATGTCAAAGCCAGGAAGCCTTTTCTCCCATATCCTACCGTCTTTAGCAGGGAGAACAACATAACAAATCCCTTTGTCAAGGATTTTTTCATTCACTAACACTTGTTTTTACAGGGAGATATACATTATTTAAATAATTCAATGGTCATTTCTACTTGGCTTCAAGCATTCCCCCCAACTTATGTTATTTGATTAAAATTAGTCAATTTGCATTCTCTTATAATTTGGCATCATGGGAAAGGGATTTATCACAGATACTTCTAAGTCACACAATATGAGAATCTGTGATAAATTCTAAACTATCCACATTTCAATAAATCTACATTCTCAATTAACTAAAATGTGCTGTTCTGATACCTTCTAAGTCATATATAAATTTAACAAAAAAATGATAAATGTCACGAAAACATCCTGATACCCTGCAAGGAGAGAGGGAAATAAAACACAACTTCTAAGGGCTAGTCTAGACTCAGTGATTCAATGTTCTGGATCTATTATCCATGACAACAGATGAGTTTTAGAATGAAGGGAATGTGAAGCAGAGGTAGAACCACTCTCAATGAATAGTCCTTATGTTCACTAGCCTGTATCACCTAGGCAGGACAGTAATCATAACAGGATTTTTCAGTAACCATGATTGAAATAAAAAGCAAAAGCTTTATGGTTAATCCCAAGTTAGATATAAAAGTAAATTACTTAGAAACATTCTTTTACAACATGTTTCTCCTGACATTTCAGTTAATTAAGGTTTTATTGTGCTGAAAACCATAAATCTGGATCAAGATCAAGAAGTATGTTTTTCCAAGGAAAGGGTCCCTGAAATTGACATAGACGTGCAATCCAGTTATATCCCAAGAGTTTCTGAACACAGACTGGGGAGCCCATAGTTTGCCTCCAGGAATTTACCAATCTTTTGGGTTGACTTACTACATTAACACTGACAAGTATGACTTGAATCTATAAATCAAGTTGACAAATGGACTTGGGATACCTGATTGCCTCTAAAGTATGCTATATGTCAACATATAACATCAATTTCTAGAACTCTCTTGCAGGAAAAAAACATAAATTCATATATTTGTATTAGGTCCTAAAGCAAATTTGTCAAATGCAGCTCAAAGATAGAATCTCTGTCTTTTTGCCCTGTTGGCTTAACTCTTCCTATGACACCCCAAGATATATCAAACCCCCCAGATGCCCAAGATTTCTCATTTCCCTTCTAATTCTTACCTGGATGATAATTTCTGCTGGGCTCTCTTCTGCTTTCTTTTGGCCTACATTCTGAATACGCATGAACTGGCCTGCTGTAGACACTCCTGTAGCATCGATTTTCCTTGTCGTTAGGGGAGGACCAACAGCAGATGGACTTGCACAGGACTCTCTACATTTCTGTTGCTGGGGAGTGGAATTCGCCATCCCTGTCACCACCACGTGAGTGGAAGATACTGATCCTGCTTCACCAGTGAGCATACTAGTGGCAAGAGCCTTCTTTGGGGGATCCACTACCATATGCTCTACATTTGTATCAATCTGAGCTTCCATCAAAGACATTTTCAAAATGTCTGACACTGCTGTCTTCTCAGAGGCCTGAATGGGAGATATGCTTGTAACTGGTGATGTCAGCTTAGGCACAGAACTGCCACCAGTTATCTTTGTAACTGTGGGAGGCTGGCGCCCCTCAAAAGTTATCTTTGTAACAGAGGATCCTTGGGTTATAATTGGTTGCTCCACCTGAAAACAAATTGGGGTTGTGTGTGTTACAGCTACATCTCTTTGAAAAAAAACCTATCAAACACCCCAGACAATATGGCAAAAGAAACATTCGTGCGGTATACTAGGAAGACATTTTGAAGCTTGGTGTTTAATAAGGAGGCTGGATGGGAAAGTATCTGGCTACTTCTAAGGAATCTAGGGAAAGAGGAGGGGTTGAAAGAACCCTTGTTCAGCCAAGGTTCATAGCAGTAAAGAAAAAAAAAAGTCACAGCAGCCTTGTTTTTCCTTTGGGGTTTATATCCCCACACAGTACACTTCCAAGCTGTCTCAATTATTTCATATAATCTTCGGCTTTTGAAAATAAAAAGAAGCAGGATTTTTTTCCGATCTTTTGCTTCAAATTACATTTACACAAACGTATTCTATATGGATTTATAATATACACATACACACATATATATCACTCCAAAGCCACTGATTTTCCTTAATATAATTTCTTTTGAATATCCACAGATAATTCCTCTGTAATCTATAAGATAAATCTAAAAGATAAAGTTATTAACTAGGTGGTAATGATGTAAACTACAAAGGAAAATGTTCAATGAAGTTCCTTAAAAGACTGTAGTTTACTTAGCATTATTGCAACAGAAAAGAGTCTACAAGCATGGAAATATTTTTATCTAAAAAATAAAAATAATTTAGGAATACAGCCTCTATGCACTGTTGGTCAATGCTGAAGTGATTTCATTAAAAACTATCTGGAAAATCAAGTTCTGAGTGCTATGCTTTTTTTTTCTTCCTATATATAATGCGTGCATTTCTTCCCTAATGTCAACCTTCTGATGGGGCAAAGTAATATCAGCGTAATAAGGTTTTTGAGTATCCTCTTGCCAGGAGAAAGCACTGCTAATCACAATAGGGCCGTGATGTTCTCATATTTTCCGTGAACAGAGTTTAACTTTGCATGCTATCAATATTCCGTTACCTGGCTCACCGGCTGTTTCTCTGACGAGGCTGGCAGCGGCATTTGGCTTTGGGGGGTTTGGGGTTGCACGTAGATTTTTGGTTGGTTCGGAGCCTGCTGCAGTTTAGGGAGCTGCTGCGTGGTTTTCACTGCAAGCACCTGTACTACAGTTTGTGGGGGCTGTGCCATTAAGGTAGGAAGCTGCCTGTCTTTGGCCACCATGGGATGCTGTGTGTGCTGTACATCTGGCTTGGGCTGTGCTTGTTCTTGCTGGAGAGGGGTGAGTTTTTGATGCCTGATGGAAAGCTGGGGCATTTGCGGGAGTTTGTGCTGGAGCTGGTCTGCCTGCAGGTGGATGGTCTGCTTCTGTTTAGTCTGGAAGCACTGCAGAGTTTTCACTTGCAGCTGAGTCTGTTCCAGCTGGGGCTGGCTAAGTTTCTGCTGTTTAGCTGACTGTGACTGAGTCAGGGCAGATCGGTAAAACAGACCTGTCTGAGGGTCTAAAGTGTCCATCTCTTCAACCTCGCCCTCCTCAGTTCCAAGTTCCTCGCTGTGTTTGGTAAAAGCAGTGTGACTGCTTAAAGCCTAAGTAAAAAAGGCACAAAGTAAGAATGAAATAAGAAAAATGCCTACATTGCTACATATTCCTCAAACCACAGAAGACTTGATTATGAGATTCTTTCAAAAACTTTCAGAAGGAATAAACTAAAAAAACACAAGAAATCTTAAGGTTGCCAATCTAAAGGGGGCATCAGATTAAAACTGAGCAATTTTAACTCTTAGACATTAAATGGCTACCAAAACTGGTCTAGCTGCTTTCTAAAAGAAAATTCTTAGGTAACCCAGAACTTACAGGAAAGAGTGATTAAGATTACCCTGCAAGCACTACCCAACATGAGAGAGAAGAAAAGGCCCTCTGGCTCAGGAAACACCTTTGGTCACCTTTCCAGCCTGGAAGAGATGTTAACCCAGCGAGAGAAAGGATACAGCACCCGTGGAGTGAGGGACTCAGAGGAAAGCCAGACAAGCCCACTTGGGCCATGTGCACATCCAGCGTGCTCCGGAAGGTGCGAGTGGTTGCCCGAGGGATGTGCCCATCCCCGTCCCCGCAAAGGGCCTCTCTGCTTGGATGGGGAGGGTTCGGCAGAATTCACCAAGGGCTGTGGACAACCCTCTACACTAGCCCTCCTCGCCCCCTTGTTCAGATTCCAGGCCCACCAGGCAACACCTTCCCAGAGATCCGGCTCACAGGAGGGCAGGAGACTGAGGAGGGAACAAGAGCGCACACGTGAGCGGACAGAGAGACTGCCTCGCCAGTGTCAGATAGAACAGTGCAGGGAGGAGGCAGCAGCCTCGGGTGACATGGTCGGGGCCAGCCTGTCTGACCTCTCTAGGTGAGTTGAGAAGGTCAATGTCAGGACCATCAGGTGAGGCCAAGACTCCAGGACTAGCTCTGACAACCAGCAAAACTTCTGGCCATCTGGCTTCCCTTAGTGACACAAGAGTCACTCCAAACCCATCCTTACCTGCCTTGTCATATGCTGCATCTCTACTCTAAATGTAGAAGGTTGAGATTTGGTTGAAACCTTCCCCTATCTCATAATGACCTTACACATACAGGTTTTTAATTCTACAATATATTCATTGTCTTTCAGGTAGTTTCCCTAGAATTAGGGTCAACAGCTACCACTTGAATGGTGGTGATTTATGTGACTACTAATTATAAGTCATGCTTGAATATGGTATCTATGATATCATTTTATAACAGAGGCAGGATGCTCTAGGTTTAAATCCTGGTTCTGCCAGCCAGCGGTAAGCTACTTAACTTTTGTAAGTATGCGTTTCCTCATTTGTGAGAGCTATAATACACTCACCTTCAGGGTCATAGTGAGAATTAAACAAGTTAATGTACTTAAAGCTCAAAGCAAAGTGTCTGTCAAAAAAATCAACTTATCAACATATTTTTTCTTTTCCTCATTACTCTTTGTACCAGATCTTGTTTTATATTAGTTCATTCTCCTTTCTGTTGAGTCTCTTCCTCCTTAATTGGTCACATATAGTAAAATGAGTCAAATATATATTTATATATATTTATTTATATATATTTATCTCATGAGAATTCATTATAAAAGCAAAAAGTAAAGCAAGCCAAAAAAAAAAAAAATCCATCAACAGCTAAACAAACTAACTTCTATTTCATCTGAAAAATCTTACTTCAGTGATAAATTCTTCCATAATAGTAACATAGAAACAGTAACCAATTCAGTGTCACAGATTCATCTAGATGGCCCTACCTTTTGAAATGGTAAGAGCTAAGAATAGCATTGCTTAGTTATTTCCTAGTGTTAAGACTCTCAATTAATTTCCTCTACTCAATCCTTGCAAAGGAACTACAAATTCTTCAGTTCAGTTATTTGCCCTTTTATAATAAGACACGAAACTGATCCTTCTTCAGGAAGAAAGCAGTAACAGGGAATAGGAAGAGAAGAGATACAACCTGCTGCATAATGTGGGTGATGGCTCCAGGGGAAGACGCAGGGATGGACTTCACCACCACAGAAGTCTGTGTCGCAGTCTGTGACTGAGCCACATGCTGGAGGAGGGTCCTCTGGGGCTGGGAGGGCTGTTGGGGCTGGGAGCGATGGCTGACTGAAAATAGAGGAGGTGATGATATTTCTCCAGAAATCACCACAGCATCTGTAACCAGTAGTTATTTTAAACAAATGTCTATGAGATTGCATCACAGAGAGAAAGTATGGTAATATAAACTAGGAGGTAGAAGACCAGAGTCTGTCCATCTATGAGCTGTGTGACTTTGAGAAAGTTACTTATCTTCTTTGAGACTCTGTGTCCTCATCTGTAAAATGGGAATAATAGGCTATTATAAATATGAGATGAGAAATGTATGTGGAAGCACTGTGAAAACTATTATCACAAAGGAGGAACAAAATCTGCCAAGTTAAATGCTCCGGTGAGTCAGACTCATTTTCCCTACTAAGGTAATAAAACAATAATCAGTTTCTATAATCAAATCCCAGACTAATAATTTTAAGGATAGTGAGACAATACAAATTCTTTATTCTAACGATTCCAGTTCCAAATGCAATAATTCAAAACCTGAAGCACTTGTTCCTTTATATGAAGTGACATGGTCTCACAACCTTAATTCCTAAATCTAAAAATGTCCAGAGGCCTACATAAAACTGCAGAAAGAGAACTGGGCCGAGAGTCACACCTGGATTCTGTCCCACTCTGCCATCAACCAGCTGTGTAAATTTGAAGAGGTCATTTAACCACTCAGAGGTTTAATTTTGTTTGATTTTTTTTTTAAATGGGATAATAAACATTTGTTTCTACCTAAAAGAGGACAAAATGAGGTAATCAATCTAGATTGATTACTTCAATCTTAAATTGTAAAGTGCTAAAATATAAGGGCAAAAAAGAATAGAAAAATCAGTGTTCTTTATCTTCTTAAATTTAGCTCATCTGACACAAATAGATGGGAGTAGACTGTCGGAAACAACTCCACTTTTTATTTTCTTGCTACAAAGGTCCCATGGAGTAAACTACACTTGTAGTGACAAATACAAAGATGCAAACTACACATCTACATCGGTGCCAATCTGTTATCGTGTACCACTCTCAATTTCAACTTTTTCAACAGTATAAACAGTCACCACTTCCTCTTCCACAGAGCTTTAACTTTTTTAAAGCAGACAGTAAAACCTGTAAAATTAGCTAAGGAGGTGCAGAGGGGTGAGAGGATTCACCAGAGACAGAGTGGGGAGCAGAACAGGCAGACTGATGGAAATACACTGCTGAAGGGAGCAGTGGGCAAGACAGGAGACGCCTGCTGCACCATGTGGGTCAGCTCCCTGGCTGGGAATCAAACTAATGCGCAGTGGCTGGCAATAGTGTGATAGTGCTGAGACTTTAACCCCTGTTCCACCAGGGAGGGCTAGCTTTATTGATTTTTATAACAAATTCTAGCCAAACACAATTTTTCTATTGTTGACATATATTTGCCTACATGTGATATAAAAGTTGTAGGCACTACAGCCAGTACTTTCATAAATATTCTGCAGTGTATTACTGTATGTTCTAGCATGTTTTATATGTACATTTAAAATTCTGTGTTAATAAAATCTTCCACACATGCACAACCAAACTGAACAACAACTACTGAAATCATTTACAAATGCATGAGGAAAAAAACATATGATACTAATACTAAAATTAAGCAGATTAACGAAGGTTCTTATTGATGGACACATTATCAGAAATAAATGACATCTGAAAAGTAAAAAGAAATAAAAATAATTTCTGATGAAGTAATCATATTATATGGAACACTTCTGCCCATAGTAATCTTCATTATTATTACATTAAGTTTTTTATTAGAAATGAAATGGGTTTAATAGAAGATCAATGTAAACCATTTAAAAGTAATCTTCTCTTCATAGTAATTCCCTAGAGAGCAGGAGAGTTAGGAATCTCTACAGGATGAATCAAGAAGCCAGGGCCAATAAATGGGCTTTGAAGTTAAAGACAATGCTCACTGCAGCTCAGTCTAATAGGAGAGGAGATTAGGAAAGGAGTTCCCGAGTGAACCTTTGGAAAACAGTTGAAGTGACCTTAACTATTAACACCATAAAACAGTCACATTTCTTAACTCATTTTTTTCCAGTTTCAACTGCTCATTACTAGGAAGAATTTTACTGTTCTGCAAAGGAAAATCTGGCTCCCTATCAGAGTGGAGCTTACCTTTCCTCTACCAGATCAGAGTAGAGCGCATCCATTTAAGTGGTTCCCCCCCACCAAAACAATTATCTTTTACCTTCAATTATACTACAAATGGATGCACACCACTTACCTAGAAGGGGAAAAGCAACCTCTGTCCCCTCATCAGTGCGTTCTGAAAAGGATAAGTAAGGGAAGAAATCATAGATCTTTCCATCTATTTACCAAATGATAATCTAGTATAGCCCTAGAGGTTAATACTGACTTCCCCAAATTACTGTCCTGTGCTTTATTTAGCTTTGTGCTAAGTATCTCTAACGACAGACACTAGAGGGCTTCCATAATCTTCAAATGGATTTTTCTCTTTTGGCAATTTTAACCCAGCAGTCTAAATAATATTTCTTAAAATGATACCAAAGAAATACTTTTCTGCTTTGGTATTTATATCCTTCAAACATTTGAAACATTATGTTTTCTTTTAATTCCTACCAAAGAAAACTTACATACTGCATAAGTCAGCTCTCCTAACCCGTAATTATTCGTATTACTACTCTCTGATCTATTTAAAATATCAAGGTAATGAAGTGTCCAAAATCAAAAGCAATATTCCAGGTGTGGTCATAATATAATATAAAAAAAAGAATCTATATTATCTTCCCACTCCCACTCTACTTCTCTATATATGCCATCCAAAAATCTCATCAGTGTTTTGCTGCCAGACCACATTTTAAATACCTAATTTGCTTTCCATCAAAACTTCTAAGTATTAACAGGGATTTAATGCTTTCTACATTTTTCTCTTTACATTAAAAAAGGGCTGGATTTTATACCTTCTTTCTCTTTTGACCCACCTTCTCTTTCCCACAAACACACACAAAAATTCAGATGCATAAAAATAATTTTATTCTTAGGTAGGATATTTTATTTTCTCTCTACAACTGTTGTCCTATATAAACATGTTATGGCCAATTTGCAGTTTTAAGTTAGTTGCAAACTTTGTAACAACCTATTTTTCCCCCTATATGTTAAAGGCAGGATAAATCTCAAGGACAGTATGAATTTACTCTCAGAGCAAACTGGAAAAGGTCTAGAAATATAAGCAATATATCCTTCCCAAAAGACCATCCCACAAAATCCGGAAAGGTAGTTATCCTACCTTAAAACTACATTTTAAGAGGACACCTACCAGTAGTGATGTATTCAGCAACTAGTTCTGACTCTACCACAGCAATGGATGGACTCTCAGGAGAATGTCTCTTTTCCTGGGTCATCTGAATAGGCACTGCCATTTGACTCAAGTCAATAGTGGGTTGTCTTGGTTTAGATTCCAATTTTTCCTTTACTGCATAAAAAAGTCAGGGGAAAAGTTAACTTTTATTACAAACAAGTACCAAGACCAGAGTTGTCCATGGGAATAATGAACCAGACTCTGGGGTAACACACTGGCAGTGTCTAAGGAGACAGTGAGTTGAAAAGAAAAAAGCAGACTACTATGTATGGCAACAGAGTACACAATTTGTGCAGCCATACCCAACAGCCTAGCAAGAAGGACTCATACGCAGTCATAATAAAATCCTATTACTACTAGGCCAAACAACTGCGTCTGTTTCTTTTGTACACACTCCCTTCAGGCCATTTTTTTTCCCTTCCTTAAGGTTGTCCCTGGTTTTCTCAAGTTCAACCTGAAAACAAAGGGTGAATAAGTAGTATACAGCATGATCTGTTCTAGGGCACATTTATCCAGACCAGCACAACACTGTAACCTGTTAAATTTGCTCTACTAAAAAAATCAAATTAATTTCCAAAGAAACATTCTAATGTCTTACATGATTCTAAAAAATAAAACATCTAGGGTCAGGAGAAAAAGTCCTCTCTGTTCCTGTAAAAATGTCTTATGGAGTGGTCTGGAATCAAGAATGGTTTCCCTGAATAGATTTACTTTCTATCATTTTTTCTACAAATTCCATTCATTTGGTCCCCACCCTCTATAAGTATTAATGGAAGTGGCATTGCATGCCAAAGATAAGGAATTGAGGAAATGCCTAAGGCAAAAAATAAAACCAATAGAAAGATTAACTGAAGGATTACATTAAATACTAGTATCCTTTGGGTGGTACAGAGTAGAAATTACAACAAACAGTAACAAGTAATTAAGTTCAATGAATGATCATTCAGATTATTCCCATCAAGTATGACAAAATCAAAATAAGCATTTACACAAAGAAAGCAAAACAAGTCCATAAAATATATAAAATTTACCCTACAAGTAAAAGACACTGAACCAAAAGATATGGATTCTCTCTCTGCCACTAGCCAATTATCAACAGATTACCTCTCTACATTTTAGTTTACTTGGCCATAAAATGAAAGGGTTGGAGGACATCATCACTAAGGTCCTTAAATATCTGGCAATCTTTGACCTATAGTAATAGAAAAGTCATTACAACGAACATAGATTTTGCCTAGAATTTACTGAAGATATTTAGTAATAGAAATACTTATAGACTCTTGTTAAATGAATACAGTTTTACATGGAAGCTCAAGTGGTTAAATTAAACAAAGAAAAAACGAAGATAAAATTAAAACAAATTAAGAATGCTAGCAAGGACCACTAATAGTGTTTTCTGATCTCAAAACTGCCCCACTAATATAAAGGAGGATGGCAGGGCCCCTTCAATTGGTCTCCTATTCTTGAACAGAACGGACGGCAGTACTGCATCTATCCTTGTGCCCAGAAGTGATAGACTACTCCTTCCTGATGACAAAAGGCAACAGGATTATTCATTTTAGAAAGGAAGACAGAGAAAAAAGAACTCTGTTTCTTTTCTCCTTTCTACTGATTCTAGTTTATGGATCCTTCAATAATCCTATGCACAACCTAGTCAAATGACAAGTAGACAGACTACACCAAAGACTATAAACAGTTCCAGAGGGGGGAAATGTGCTCAAATAATAACAAAGAAAACATAACAGTGGTAGTATTTTAGCACAATCCATCTCTAGAGAAAACATGCTTCATTCAGGTGAGCATGTGAATTCATACCTGTTGTCTGTTGGAGTTCTAACAGAGCTTTGATTGTTGAAGTAGCTGATTGTGATTCACTGGATACATCCTGATAAATTATGGTGGGGCTAGTCTCCATTGCAATCTCATGTTCTGACCAATCCTGACGCCGGGAAGCAATTACATGAACTACAGGCTGGGAATCTGTTTTATATCAGTTAAAAAAAAAAAAAAAAACCCTATAAACAAAGTTTCTCTTTTAAAAAAAAAAAAGGCAATGTTTTTTTATATATTTATTGTAAACTCCATGCTTTATCTCCCCAAGAAGATTGTAAGCCCCCAGAGGGCATAATGACTTTCAGTTTTATATTTACTTATTCATTCATTCAACAAACTGCCAGAATATATATTTGGCATTGACGACACACAGGAGCTCAGAGAATAATCACAGGATGCTCAGAAAGCACACAATCTGGTCAGGGAGACAGACATGTAAAAAGACAAATTACAATTCATGTGATAACTGTCATAACAAATAGATGTGCATTTCTATAGGTGGGTGCATGTTTGTGTATAAGAATAAAATGCTGTAGGAGTCTTATATTTCCCAAAGCACCTAATGTGGATTACAAGCTGAGCATTCAACACTTATTGGATGGTTAAATTACATAAAGGAAATCCTGCCCACCACCACCAAGAATACATAAGTGATCTAGGAGGAATGATATTAATAGGATATGTATAATTTGCAGTTCAACACCTTAGATTACAGTCCCAGCTCTTTCAATTATTATCAATTAATTCCTAGAGTTTTGATTTCATTATTTCTAAAATGGCAATGATAAAATTACCTTTCTACCTTATAAGATTTCTGAGGATATAATGAAGTAATATATGTAAAAGAGCTTTATAATCTATGAATTACAATAAAATGTCATGGAATTACAGTTTCAATTTTGAGATTTTTTGTTAATTTCAAAATAAATTACAGTCCTAATTTAAAGCTTATTATATTTATGCTATACACATATACACGTGAATACTAAAATGCACATCAAAACAAGCAACAAAATATTTACTGAGTTTTCCATTTAAAAATAAACAAGTTGGACTAATCTATTGTTAAGTTCCTAAACTCCTTTTTTAAGATACTACAGGAAATTTTGTGGGCTATAAAAGCAAGATCACTATCCCCAAATTTAGGTTATAGTGGAAAGGACACAAAGATATACATAAGGCTTTGTATTTGGGGGCAAAATAAAATGTTTAGGACAAATAAAACAAATAAGTAGAAAGTAAAATTCTGCTTTGAATTGGAATGGTAAGTGAAAGCATTATAGAAGAATGAAAAGAATTCATGCAGCCCACAAAATCAGAACAAATAAACATATGAACCCTCTATTTTTGAAAAGCCCAAACAGGCTGGGGTAGGAGGAACAATTCTTAAATGAAAAAACAAAACCAGTCTTTCCCAAGTAAAACAATGTGAAAACACAATAGATTGAGAATTTTCAATTATCATTAACAAACTGTATTTCTACCCCCGCTCCAAAAAACCAATGGATAAATGCCGTATTAGGTATGTATAATTTCCATTAAACATTCCCCAAAACTAGAATATCGACAGACATTATCTTGCAATGTCTGTGAAATGCCACGGGAAATAAATAAGTTATTCTTTGTTCATTCTAAGTAGCTATATAGAATTTAAACTTAAGAGAACTGACTATATAAAGAATCATTATTTTTATATACCCTAGGTTATCAAATTTAAGAAATTCTCATGATAGTATAAGTAGTCTCTGTTTAGTGACTCTGCAACCTAACTGTGTTAAGATACATTGAATATCCTGAAGAAAACAGGGATTGCACCGTAGAGAGAGAAGGCAGAAAGAGACTAGAAGAGGAAAACAAATTTCCATATGGGAGAAGCACCTAACAGAGACATCACTCCAAATAACATCCTCAGTAGGAACTGGGGAGACTGCTCACTCTATCCATGTTCAGAAAGAATAACTGACCATCAGAGTGTTATAGCAAGCAGCAGTCCTGAAAGCCATGACACAGAATGAGAGCATGAACTTAGGTGAAAAACCATTCTTTAAGTGATCTTCCCCTGTACTGCTGGCTTACGCTTAGACTAGATAAATCTACTGCCTATCAAGTCTGATGGAGAGTGAAATAGTACAATGACTAATACTCCAGGAGAATGATCTCACAAACACAATTTAATTATGTAGTGTGCATACAGTATGTATGTAGGCTTTCCTTTCTCTTCAAGGATGGTAGCCTGCTAACCCTAGGACAGCTTTCCCCACATATTTATTAGACACCTACTAGAGATACATACTCTAACATATCCAAAGGCAGAATCAGGTATCACCATAGAAGAATGACTCCTATGTGTTTACTATAAATGGTCTATGGCACAATTCCATAAAATCTTAAGATCTCTCTCCACTAGAGAGGGTGTTTGTTTAACGCTATCGTCAATTCTATGCTAAAATCTTCACACTATCCCTGCCAATCCAGAAATGCCAATACCAGAGAACTCACTATTTCCTCCCTTTCATCGCTGCATTATTATGACAATTATAAAATTGTTTTATATGGAGTAGAGTCAGGTCTTTCTGTGACTTCTATCTAATGATTCTAGTTTCTATCCAAGCATTCATAAAGACTAATTCTTTTCCCTCTTCTACTCCATAGTCAAGCTAAGTGACAAAAGCTTCGATGTTCCCTCAATCCAAGCTTCATCTTCTCTTCTCTTGTCTCCACCAACCATTTCTCATATAAAATGATTTCCAGACACCTTACCCTTCTAAATCATCTCTTCTGAATAAATTCAAGATATCTGTATCTTTTCTATACCCTCCCTCTGAAGTACTATCACAAATCCCCAAGTCTTTACTATATTTAACTACCTAGACAGCATCGTTCAAAAACATTCTATAGCACTAGTTTAAGATGTTTTGCAAAAGAAGGGTTACAGGTCAAAAGAGACAGGGAGCCTATTCTCTATCTTCATTTTTCACAATATATTAGCCTAAATGATTCTGCAAAGTTCTGCAAAAATTATGTTTTGCCTAACTTGAATTTATTCTCCACCTGCACCATGACCTACTAAGACAATGAAGCTTCAAGAAAATTGTCCTAGAAACTGTATGCGGTCTACCTACAGCAATGTCTTTTCAGGGTGCATTTTTTTATTCACTTCATGCCATCCTCCAACTTAATTCCTTACCCTAGGTTTTGTCTCCTTGTTCTCTTCCATTTTACTCACATAATACTGTATTCTATCTAATCCACCTTACAGTGTTTTGGAAATAAACAGAACATAAGTAAAGCCCGATGTTTTACTTTTTAAAATAAATCTGGAACCCAAAAGGCTATATACTCCAAAGTAATAAAGGAAAAAAGAAGAGCCAATTAAGAAGGAAAGCTCAGAAGTTGTGAAAGGTATATGGCCCAGTTTTCAGTAAGTGACTAGGCAAGTAGGTTTCGATCCATTAGGTTTGGTCACCTAGTTGTCTATTAATACTTAAAAGGCCTACCCACAAGGTTAGGGGGAATTCCAAAAAGGAAACGGTATTTTGGACTTAGGCAAAAAAAAAAAACAAAAACAAAAACAAAAAAAGACCTTATAAAGCTTATGCTTAAGCATAATAGCTTAACCAACCACAGTTATTAATGGTTATTTTACTCTTTGTTCAGGGAAATTTTTACTAACTGCCTACTTAGTGCTTATATAGAGATGAATATGATCTTTGCCCTTGAGAAGCTAGTAGCCTAGTAGAAGACAATTATAATAAACTAACAAAAACTACAAAATAAAATGATCAGTAATAAAATAAGCTAGTAATACAATTCTGAAAGCAGAGTGTAAAAGGAATGATGAACTCTCCCAGGGTGTTACAACGAAGTGAAGGCAGAAGTCTCAATTCTAACCTGTGAGGAGACAATTCCAGAATTAAGTATAAGACCTAAACTGCTTCACTTTAGGGATCAGGTATGGCAGGGAAAAGTTTAGAAGTAACAAATAGAATCAAGAAATCCTGTTGGTATAAAAGATACTTTATTCCATGACTTGTGTAAAAGGAAAATTGCCAGAAAATGAATATGAAGGCAAGAAAAGGCTGATTCTTTCTTATAGTAGAATGTCTAATATTAAATATACATAAAGATGTTAGAAAATCATCAATGGATACTAAAACTAGTAGATGAATGTTTTATGAGAAACATGATATTTATATAGTCTCAAAGTCTCCCTACATACTACTATTTGTCTAAAAGCAAAATATGCTAACTTCAAAATTTTTTTAAAAATGGGAGGATATCACCTTAATCAAGTGGTTAACATTAATACCATCAATACTGGGACAAACTGACATCATGTGCTCCCTGCTAAAACTAAGGACACAAAATCACATCTGTGGAATTCCTGCTAAATCCAATCATGAGAATACATCAGATAAAACCAAAATGAAGTATATTATGCAAACTAAATTATTTACAGTCTTCAAAAATGTCAGTCAGGAAATATAAAGAAAGGCTAAGGGACAAATCCAAGTTAAAATTAAAGACCCGTGACAATTAAATGCAATCAATGCATGATCCTGAATTAGACGATATATGGGGTGGGAGAGAAAGGATTATAAGGACAGTAACAGTTTATGACATTTGAAAAGCCTATAAATTATAATACTGTAATAGTAAATCTCTTGGTTTCATAATAGTATTTTAGTTATAAAGAGCATAGTCCTTAAGAAATATAGACCTACAAGATGTTAAGTAATTAAGGGCTAAGGACTGTTAGGTAGTGTTTACATTCCCAGTAGATATGACCCTCACGTACTTGGAAAACCAGTGTGATCTTAGGCTAAACATTTACCTGCGCTCTATGAAAATAATTCTCAAGGGGGAATACAAGGCTAGCATACTTAAGGAACTGTAGACTTAAAAACAAAGGAGGAAAAAGCAGCTGATGTGCTGAAATACAAATGGAATCTATAAATATTCAATATGTCCAAAAGAAATGATTAGATAATAAGCACCACTCCACTATAACTTGCAGATAAACTCATTCATAATCAATATAAAATGCTAAAGTAAATCTCAGTATATTAACTAAAAAAATTACTATAATATACTAAAAAACACTACTTTCTAAACTGAGTATTAAAATCAATATTCAATTTATTTTTAAGTGATAAGTTTTCAAGACCATTTCAAATGCTACCTCCTCATGAAGCTTTTTCATCTACTCTCCCTGGAATATAAACTTTCAGCCTTTGGCTTTTTTTTTTTTTTTTCTTTTGGTTTGTTGCTAAAAAATTCTTATACTGTAGTTGTATCTGTTATTTTTTAAACCCCCTATTCTAGATTTTAAGCTGCTAGAGGACAAGAACTGTACTTTATGTATGCAAACTTTATAGTTTCTAACACAATACTTAGTATAGAGTATTGTCAAATTGAATTAATGGAAAAATCAGTAATTTGAACCATGTTAAGACTAACCTGGGGTGACTCCACTGAAAAGTTGAAATAATCAAGTATTTGTAAAATATAAAAAATCTGTATTAGAAAAGTTAAGGTGCTAAGAAAGCCCTCCAGACAGAATAATGAGGAGGGTAGGAGAGAATGGAATCAAGGGGAAATGACTAAGGGTAGACAAAATGCTTTGTCTAGATGCACAGAGTATATAAGCAAAGGCATAGATATATCACCTAACAATAAGGGTGGGTAAGGTAACTAATAGACATTAGCATTAAATATGTTAAGTCTCAAAGCTTTATTTTAAGAGACTTCTTTTGGAACAGCACAATTAACAAAACACTAGCTTCATAAGTCCTGCTTTGTAATTAGCTCAACCATACAATTAACATCTAACTGGGATGCCACTGAGAGTGAAAGAGGGCACTATTAATGATTATGCTTGACATACGCAGACATAAACTAGGACTTGTTCTGTGCAAACTGCAACGTATGGTCACACTTTTTTTTTTTTTTTTTTTTACATAGAAGAACTGGGGTGTAGGCCAGAGGTGTGGGGGTTGGGGTGAGAGGATTCTCCAGAGACAGTGGGGAAAAGAACAGGTGGACTTACTAAAATACACTGCTAAGGGGAGCAGTGAGAGAGGCAGGCGAGGTGTGCTGTGCCAAATGTGAGTTAGTGCCCTAGCCAGGAATTAAACTCAGGCTGTAGCGATGATGGCATGCTGAGACTCAACCCTTAGACACCAGGGAGACCCTTGGTCATTCTATTTATAGCCCACTTACAGCCTACCCCTGGCTACCTGAGTCTTTCTCAAGATTCAGCAACAACCATTTCAAAAGGTATGTTTACTTTCTTGCATAATTCACCTACTTACCCAAAAAGAAACAGGAGGGATCACAGCTCTAAACAATTTTATAATACCTACCTGTCAAAACCATCCTCTAAAGTTTACCTATTAAGTGAGGACCATATATAGCATGCAGAAAAGAATGGTAAGCATTACCAAAAATAAAATGTTAGTTCACTAAAGCTTTCTTCAAACACAAGAAAATAAAAAGAATCGACAAATCAAAGCATACATGTTTGTCTGAATTCCCTAGATGCAACTTCTACTATGTCAGCATTAATTAAATAAATCAGAAGAAAATGAATCTTACCTTGGGAACTTTGGGAAGACTCTGCGGAAGAGGAACTACTATCTGTATAATTCTGTGGTTCTTCTTTTCCCTCCTGAATTGATGAATTACCAGCCTCCGCCACCCTGGATGCTTGTTGTAATGTTTCTGTGACAAGCTGCCTTGTTTGTTCACTAACAACTGTGGCTTGAAATGTCACTGGTTTGGGTTTTATAAGAACCTGGAGGAAAAGCAGAATTATCCCCATTTATAAGAAGCACCATTTAAAAAGCTAAACTTTTAGGTTATAAACGGGTATTTTTCTGACATGGGAAACAGCATTCTGTACATTTATTGTGCTTTGGGCACAGCATTGTTCATCAAAGTCAAGCTATGAACAAATTATAATCAAGGCAAATACAATGTTCTAAGTGCTAAAACCATGACTCTGACAAGAGTCTTCACCCCTGTTTTTTCTTGTCTAGAGTGCCTTAAGGAGTCATTTTAAAATCAGTACACTATATAATAGAACGGCAGTCATAAGCGAAGGATGACAGAACAGAAAGACACAAGGAGGAATTCTGAGCCACAATAACAGTTTAGAAATCCTCCTTCAGAACTTATATTACCATAATAAAAATAAAACCCATTTTTTTAAGCCACTGTTCTTCAGGTTTCTTTTCATTAGTAACCAAATGAAATTTCTAACTGAGATACCTGAACAAAGTTGACTTGCCTGGGACCTAAGTAATCTTTAAAGAACTCCCCAAAGGAACAATGATTTAGATAGTATTAGAAGCAACATGGAACATGTGATCGACAAACTCCTAGCAAAGGTAAAAAAAAAATCAAAAACACTAACTAGCAAATGAAATACAAAAATTTCAAATTAAACGATTTGACTTCAAAATTTAGGACTCCAGGAGTTGACTTCAATTGGAAATGGCATAAAAATATTAACTCACCACATTTATTTTTTATTTATCTCGCACATAAGATTCCAAACTATTTTAGACTCTATTAAGTCAACCATTTCAAGAATTCAAGAATGAAAACATGAGTTATATTTTGACTTAGATGATGAAGCAAATAAAATCATTACAATTGAAATGAAAAGGCAATTTGTACTTAACTTCTAATCACAAAACCTATTTGTTCAGATGTATAATTTACTTGGCTATGACTATGAGGGAATCAATTATAATGACAAATTGCTCATTTATGGGTAAATTAACACTTATTATAAAAATTCTAGGATAGCATTTCTCAACCAAAGCTGACATTGCTTCCCTTCTTACTTTCAGAAAAGCAGTAATACCTGCAAAAAACAGTAACCTAGTAACATAAGATTAAATCATGAGTCTGAAATTCCAAGACAAATTTCCAGTAAAGTTCCTTTATCTTCTATTGGTTGAAAAATGAACAGATCTCTAGTTTCTCCATTATTTAGGCTGCAAGTAAAGCATATCTTGTAAGTAAATAATGCTTTCAAAGTCCTTATTAGCTTATAAAAAGAAATTACTATCCCTTGAGAGTTTCTAAATGACTACTATTACCCTCAACCTTTTACATTTCAAATAACAAAATATGCCTTCAGCAATTTTTCATTCTAAAGGGACTCTTTTCCCCAGTCTTTGTTCATGATGTAACACAAATACTTAGACATATTAGATATAAAAAGTACTGAAGAGAGAAACGCAGGTTTTGAAAATAGCTAATTGTACATGCTAGATCAGAACATTTAACAATCTGATTTTTTAAAGATCACTGATCTTTTCATTGAAATTTCTACTTTGGAATTTTAGGAATTTAAAATATCCCAGCATCAAGAAAAACCACTGTATTCATAGCCTACCTGTGTTTTCCCTTGCTGGCCATAAACAATTTTTGTTGGGATGATCTTAGCTGCTGGTTGAACTGTGGAACCTATTCCCTTTGGCTGCGTTACAATCATTTTGGTGATGGGTCTTGTAGCAGTGATGATAGCTGGTTTTGCTCCTGTTGGCACTGTCTGAATAGTCTTTTCTCCCTAAATTGAAGTCAGTGAGTATATAAAAGATTTATATGCATTTAAATGATAGAAATTGCCATTTACTGAAAAATCACAGAAAGGTTTTATCAGGATGATGGGAAAAGGACTGTAAATTGCGCAACAAAGTACATTTCCAGATGACAAAAGCCCTGGACTTATTTAATATTTAAGAAGTCATCTGACCAACTTTCTATCCAAAGGAGGCATTATTTCCTGATGAGTGACTTTAAAAATGAATTCCTCATGTAAGAATATTTATTAGATTAACCCATTCACAGAATACATATTAGGGTCAGAAAATTCTAGAAGAATATAAATTAAAATGTTAATAATATTTCTCTCTAAAAGTTTGGATTATAGGTCTTGCCCTCTCACATCCATTTTTATATTCTAATTTATCTGGAATGAATATTTATATAATAAACTGCCTAAATTTCCCATATATGAAATTATAAGGATGTACAGCAGATTGTCTTCGTGAAAAAGTATAAGAGATGGAATTAGCAGTGATATTAACATGACTTCTATGGTTACATGGGAAAACTTGGTGCATTTCCCATGTTTTACTATTAGTATATTACTAATATCACCTTAATTTATTAAGTACATTGCTTAAGCCCATTAACTTTCCACTATTTTTTTTAACGATTTATTTATTTATTTATTATTTATACAAGCACTGGGTACAATCGGAAGTGCTGCGGGAGTG
This sequence comes from Talpa europaea, assembly GCF_964194135.1. Lineage (NCBI taxonomy): Eukaryota > Metazoa > Chordata > Mammalia > Eulipotyphla > Talpidae > Talpa > Talpa europaea. The sequence goes on along the minus strand of NC_140073.1, from coordinate 48,254,902 downwards.
TGAGAGAATTCACCAGAGCCAGAGCAGGGAGCAGAACAGACAGAAGGACCGAAGTACACTGCTGAGGGGAGCAGTGGGTAGCAGGAGAGGTCTGCGCGCCATGCGGGACCCTCCTCCGGTGGCCGAGGAGCAGCAGGGGATCGAACCGGCGCTGAAGAGGCTGCAGGCAGCTTTGCAACCCAGCGCTCAACCGCTGCGCCACTGGGGAGGCCCAACTTTCCACTATTTTTAACTGCTTTCTTCTTAAGTGCCATTTTCATTCATGGAGTCAATACTTGAACTAAATTAAATTCAAAGAGTGATTTTACCATATTATTAACATTTTAAAAATTGAAATTCAGGGCCTCCCCGGTGGCGCAGCGGTTTGAGTGCAGTGCTGTGAAGCTGTCCACAGCCTATGCAGCACCCGTTCGATTCTCGTCCGGCCAGGGAGAATCCCACATGACGAGGCAGACCTCTCCTGCCTCTACCGCTGCTCCCCTCAGCAGTGCTTTCAGTCTGTCTGCTTGTTCTGCTCCCTGCTCTGTCTCTGGTGAATCCTCTCACCCTCCCATGACTCTGGCCTGTACCCCAGCTCTTATATAAATAAAAATACATCTTAAAAATAAAATTGAAATTCATAAAACTAAAAAGGATCTGAAGTGTTTTACCTTACCAACTTTTCTGAAGTTTTAGTCATCATCATCACCTAAATGTGTGACCATCTAAACTTAGCAACCATTAAAAACAAAGTACACCTAGGTGAGCTGGTTAAAGATAATCACTGTGAACTTATAACTAAATATGATTATAAAAAAATCACAAATTTAACTATTTGCCTGTAATTATATAAGGGAAACATGATGTGTCTGTCAACTATGTGATTACTTATTTTAATACATACACACACTTTCACAACAGCGTCTCTGGAAAGAGCTCTAGAGTTCATTTGCCAAGAGCTGCTCATTTGTAAGTGGGCATGCTTATTAAATAGACTCAATGAATCCTATTCAAGTATAACACTCCACTCAAACTAGATCAAAACTAACCAGCAAGCTGTTTTTGAAAAAGCTCTTCTGATATATGATATTGTATGCCCAGGTATGCAAGAGGTGAATACAGGTGCACGTTCACATATGGTGAAGAATGGTCTTCACCACCTTCTGATCTGCTTGTTTCACTATTATTTCCTGTGTCAAATTGTAGCTATTAAATATATTTAGCAGCTAAGATTCACACATGACTCATAGGTCTATGTGACTAAAAAAATCGAAGGTACATAGCATCCTCTCTTATAAATCAACTTCTATGACAGTGCAAACCAGACTTTACTGGGTTCTGAAAATCTGAATTCTAATCTTGACTTTAACTTTGGCTTACTTTATTTATATGAATTCAGGCTAATAATCTGTTTGTCCATATAGTGAAAAATGTAATGCTGGACTCCTATCAACATTGTAGATTGTGATGCTGAGCATATTTTCATGAGCTCTACTACAAAGATGTATAACATTCTATTTTCTAGCAGAGGGAACACTACCAAGCCTAAACAATTATGTACCAAGAGTAATAACAATTGGAAAAAAAACATTCATTGAGGACTTTATGTACTAGGCACTGTTCTGAGCACTTTCAAAACAGCTACTAGTTTTGAACAAATCTGTGATAGAGATTATCATCCCCAACATACAATGAGGAAATAAAGAGAGACTTTGAGTAAATTAGCCAAGGCCAAACAACTATGACATTTAGAGACAAAATCCAGGTTTGTCCAACTTCAAATCTTTTAGCAACTGCTTTCAGAACCATAATCTTTTCTTACTAGCTTAAATAAGTAAAAATGAAAGTAACAAATCCCTATCAATTAATTTAGTCTTAATCACAAATATTTTCCTTTGCCCAGATGAAGCAAATACTAGGCCATATGCAGGAATAAAATTATCCTCCAGTAGCGGTATTCCTGTAGTTAAGCCAGGGGAATCCTCCATCTGGACCAAGCTAAGCATCAAAACTCACCACAAACAACTTGATTACAAGCTACAAGTTTTAGAAATTACTGTGAAAAACAGCATAAGTAGGTGGTGTTTTAACAATTATTACATCGCAGTGGTGGTAAATCAAGCCATTGTGGGATTCTTAATGTCCTTAGGCAAATACTTATATAGTTGACCTATAAAATCCTCAGTGAATTGCTGAATTTGCAGTTCAAACTCTTACTTACTCCAGCATTTAGCAATGTTGTGACAACGTTTTTGCCTGGGAGTCCTTGAATGGTGGTTCCTTTTCCTGTAGTCTTTTGCACAACAATCACATTGGGCTTGGAAGTCATTGGGATTGTAGTGATTTTGGTAGTCGTTCCTTAGAGAAGGAGGGAGAAAAGGAGGTCTGAGTTAAAGACTAGAGGTATCTGGCATTTTGTTTACACTTCACAGTTTAAGATGACATGTCATGAGAACCAGACAATGAGGATGAAAATGAAAGATTGGAATGGTTAAGTTACAAATTATCCTAGAATGAGAGAATATTAAACACTGACTCATATTTTTGGAATCTGATGACCTACACATCAAATACAAAACAGAAAAAAAATCACTATCAGGTTCTCCATCTATATTCCTTTTCCGACTAGTTAATTGCAACAAATAAGAATCTCAATTCAATGACAAATATTTTTCCCAAACCCAGTATTACAGTTATGTGAATAGTGTGAGGGAAAAAATTTCTTCAAGAGAACATTAAAAAAACGAATAAATACTTGTCAAAATTCATGTATTCTTGCGTGATCAAAAAGATAAAACTGACATACAGACCAAGTCACAGATTAAACATACACTCTTATGCAGCAGTCTGAAGAGCCTGAGGATAAAACCCATATATTTACATATATAAATTTGTATTTTCAACCATTAGATCTACTTAGCAGACCATAGCTACTGACCCAAACACATTATATTGTCCTCCCCCTCTACACCTTCCTACAAATTTTCTCTTCTATCTATTCAATTTATACCTTACAGTTTTCTAATTGACTAAGTTGAAAATCCTGGTACAAATCTTTGATTCATATTTGTCTTCTGTCCCTGTATCTCCCTAACACAATGAAAGCCTAATAAGTCCCCCACTATATCTTTTCATGTCATTGATTCCTCAGTGCTTGCACACACTATATGGCATTTACTCAGTAATATTTATTCAGTGAGTATGTGAATGAACTCAACTTGTCACCAACATATGACTTCTTCCAAAATGTTAATGTCAGTTCAATGGACAGCCCCTCATCTCTTGGTTTCTCATATTGTCTCCCTACTTTAGGTATCCCTACCAAACAAACAGCTCTGTTGGTCCATCATAACAAACATCCTTAAAAAAACTGATTTCATCATGTTATCAGAACATGATGTCATCAGAACTTGTGAAATTGATCAAAAGCCTTTCTAATTCCTATTGCATCTAGTTCTAACTTCCCCTCTTAGTTTTCAAAATCCGTTATGATTTGGCCCTTAGCTACCAATTTGATCTTCTTTGTTCCTACTTCACAGTATAAATTCTAGTTTAATAAGTAACTTCTAACAAGCAATAACTTCCTACTACTACCACAGAAAGCCCAAATTCCTCTAACTTTCTAGGTTCCACTGACTTTAATTTTCAGGATTATCCAATATATACCTCTCTTTCAGTGTGCTGGTTTCCACATTGATCTCCTTGAGCATACCAGTCCCAATGCTACTGTTTGTTGCTCCTGTAATTTCCTCTGCCTGTGAAAACAGGCAAGTCTTATTTTTCTTCTATAGGCTTGTATTATCATTTGTCAAATGACTAAGCACAGAACAGGTACTCAATAAAAAGCTTATTAATATGTTCTCAAGAAGAAAAATTAAACAATATCTTATTCTTTCCTATTGGAAAACCTTAGCATCCTCACTAGAGTTTCAGAAATAAGACTGCACTAAGAATAAGGATGTTCTAGTTATATATTAATTTTTGGCAATCATATTATAATATTTTGGTAATATACTTGCCATCACCTAATATTTCATTAGTCTAAGGTAATACACTCAGGTTACATAAAAAAAAAAATAACTTCTATCCAAGGACCAGCTTTACAAATGCTCCCTCCTACCTGCCCTTTATCTGTAGCCTCTGAATAGTGAGTTATTAAGAGCCACCAAAATAACAGCTGCCATTATATACTTATATAAACTGTAGCTCTTAATTCCATTCTTCATATGTGATTGATCAGGTATGGGTCCTTCATACCCCAGTCTCACCAAATATGATCAACAAAGGATCTTTTAGACAGTAAGCATAAAAAAAAAAATGGAAATGCAAAACATGCTTTAACTCTACACTAAAGTACAAGGACCACTTTTTAGACAAAACATTAATATGTAAAATTTATTAACATGTAAATTATATTTATATATAGGAAAATGTCTAATCTTTCCATTACAGAGGTGACGATTTATGAGACAGTTTGTAAACCAAGTCTTCCAGCTTAACAAAATGGTGTTAGAAAACAGAAGAAAAAGACATAGTATAAGTACAGCATTATATAAAAATAGAATATATCTATTACCAAATTTTACAAAAGTGTAAAATTCCAGCAAACATATTTCTGTATCTCAGCTGCTATCTACATGTTGAAGAAAGAAGTATCACTCATTTTTTTAAAAAGATCTTCCACAAGGCTTTGACAGTATTCAGTCTGCAATTCTCATTTTAAAACAGGATGTACACAAGTTCATTTGTTTAACATTTTTTAGGACAGAAGATGTGCCTAATATATATCACTATGCATCAAAGAACTCAATGCAATATTTAGCTCACAGAATATCAGAGAAACCATTTCTATATATAGTCTTTACATTAAAAGATTATTTGTAAAAGTTTCAGCCTTATCGTAGGTAGCCTGAAAGAACATACATTGGCCCAGATTTTACTAGTCACAGATTCTTAAATCACCCCGACAATCTTGACTTCTGTGTAGTTTTGTTTTATGTGGCTTCGGTAAAAAAATGAGCAAGTGAAGGTACAAATAAAAAAGCATATAAACACTAACCCCTTGTTTGGACATTGTACCAAAGAGTAAGAGAATCAAATTTAAGTGCTGTCATTTTTACAGATTCTCATAACAATGAATAACTTCTCTGAATAACAATTTATCTCTAAAAGATCCAATCTTCTCAACAAAAGATCCAATCCCTCAACAAAACACATTTAAAAATTGCATCTCTGCCATTTTCTCTATACAAAGTAAATATTTTGTAAGATATATGTTCAATAACTGTAAAAGTAGTGGAGCCTTCCATTTAATGGATTATTCTAATAAAAAGAAAAATGTAACCTTTCTAAAAGTACTTTGGAAGCATAAACATGCCTTCTGGGATATTTTACAAAGGAAGTGAGAACTGCATGTCAATTATATCAATATATAAACCTATATAAAGATGTTCATCACAGGATTATTTATAATGACAAAAAATTGTAAGCAAGCTAAAGCATTCAAAAATAAGAAAATGGCTAAAATATGGTACATTATATGAGAGGAGCCAAATGTATTTAATGGCATGGGGGAATATATAGTAAAAGGATAGAATTCGTTGTATCACAACTCTAATTTTAAAATGCAAAAACACATATACAACACATTTCTATTAAAAAAATAGAAAAAGAAACATACTTAAATTTTAACACTTTTCTCTGTGTGGTGAAAATTATAGGTTCTTAGTTTTCTCTGTACCTAATTATATTTTCTGAAGTCCTTACAATGAGGGACCTTTTTTCTTTAATTAAAAAATTTTGGGGCCTCCCCCGGTGGCGCAGCAGTTGACCACTGGGCTGCGAAGCTGCCCGCAGCCTCTGCAGCGCCGGTTCGATGCTCTGGCTCTGGTGAATCCTCTCAACCTCCTGCGCTTCTGACTGTATCCAGTGCTTGTATAAATACATAAATAAATCTTTAAAAAAAAAATTTGTTCTGGAAGTTTAGACAGAGGGAAGCGATAGACACATCGAAAGAAAGTGTGTTTTCTTTTTTTCAGCTTGCTTTCTATTCCTTCAGCTAGATATTGACATGTATTTTAAGGAAATTTCTTTGTTTTTTGGGTTTTACAGATTCTAGGATGCAGCATCTGTTCATGGATAAAGGCAAAAACTATCTAAGTTCATTCAACCAAGGCTTACCAATTTACTATGAATAGACAATGAGGACATAAAAACTAGTAACAAACTATCCCAGTACCATGGAACAAGATTACAAAATAAGAAATTGTCTTAATAAAAAATGTTGATAGGTAATGTAAGGATCAACTTAGAGTAATTAGAAATGAGAGCAGTATCAGTGAAGCAAAGGTAGAGATAAAATAGGTTCCCTGCAATGAATAAAGCTGTTTCAACCTTGTGTCAACTTACCCTGCAATGCTGGGAAAGTTTAAGAACTCTTCCAGTGTGTACCCATACATAGAAATAGCAACTAACCATTAATTAATTTAAACCTGAATACAAAGATTGATAAAATGTATGTATGTGTAGGGAATAAATCTCACTACTTTCTAGAAAATGTGTTTACTTGTATTGCTCTACCCTAGTACAAAGCCGTTAAATCAAATAAGTTTGAAAATAGAGGTCTCCCGACACCTAGACATTACTTCAAGTATATGATGCTATGAATTCATATGTAAGTAAAAGAAACCCTTTTGATCACTGAAAGGTATACACCAATTAAAAAAAGTGATCACTTTTTGAAAAATGTTTGAGTAAGTGCTCTATACTATTTAAAGATATCATCAAGTATTAAGTTATGATTTTAGTTTTAACTGTTATTTAAAATATCCTCTTAAAATTGGAGTATGAAGAATCTTTCCCTAACAGTTTCCACCCCCTTCTCAGTTTGGCAAATGCTGGATTTTCTCACTTACACTTAAAAGTAGAGCCAAATTTAACAGTTTTAAATATAGTTTTATACCAATACCATGCCCTATTTTGCTTTTTTTTTTTTTTTCCACTTTAAGTTATCAGCAACAAAATATTGCTGCCAGGAAATTCAACCCCTTAACTTTAAAAAACTCACCTGGGGCATACAAAATATGGCTAGTCTACAAAAAGAGTAGACAGTAAAGTCCACAAGGATTGCTTAATCAGAGATTATTTACATCATTTTAATTAAAAAATAATAATCAATGAAAATGGATGCCGTGTTAACATACCACGTCCAGAGTTCACAACCCAAACACTTCAGGAATTAATGAACCAATTAAAGTCAGGTAAGTTCCAAAATACCAGTAAATATTATTAGATTTCACTATTTGAGTAAATTATTTTTAAAAAGTAAACAACCAATATAAATGGTAAAAAGTAAATAAAGATATTCAAGTGCTTTTACTTTTAATAAGCTAAAGTGACATTAGTAATTGGAAGGATGAGATATGGCCCTCAAACATATTTGGAGTAACAGATACTAGCTCTCCCACTATTTCACTATGTGATCTTGAGCAGGTTGATTTCACCTCCCTTAAGTCAAATTTGTTTGCAACTGAAAATTGATGATGATATCAACTATCTCAAAGTTCTGAGGTCTGAATGCACAGACAACTCACAGAATACTTCATAAATGAAAATTTTCTACGTAAATCTAAGCAATAATCTCTCCATTCTGATTAAAAACTAAAGGTTCTTTGGATTTTAGAACTATCAAAAGCTTAACACATGAATATTTAATACCAGAAGTGAAAAATTATACTTAGATCACGAAACATCAGGACTAAAAACAAAGTTTTAGATTTCTAAGCAGAAAAGTGAGATCCAAAAAAGAATCCTTCAAAAATGAAATGTGGTTTTCTCTTATTGAAGGTGAACTATACCTTTAACATATTTCAGATATACCTACCAGAAACTATGTTACTGCTAATTATCTTGCCCCCCAAGGTAGCCAATGATTTGGGCACTACTGTAATGATGCTGCCACTGGTAGTTTTCACATAAGTTGCCGCTCCAGGGGTTGCAGCCATCCGACCTATGGACGGGCTCACTGTTGGCCGGGTATACGTCGCCTGTGTACCTGTAAAAATGGATATGCCAAAGGAAAAACTTGTTAGTACTTATAAAAGAATGACAATTTATACTGCTCAACAATAATTTAATGTAACCTACTTTGCTTAAACTTGAAAATGGAATTTCAAGATGTCAAGACAATAAAATAACAATTTACAACCAACTTCCAATGCACAATTCCATTAATTAATTTTATACAGAAAATTTTGTGACGTGTTACATCAAATTACTAGCCCCAGAAAAAAGTATAACTAACTCTGCTCCCTTCTTTCACTACCCTTCTTCCACTACTTTTATGCCAAAAGAAACTTAAATTTAATCATCTTTCCTGCCAGAGCATTTTAGCTATTTCTGTTACATATTTTAAGGTCTCTACATCTGTTTTATGCTGTCTCACTGCCAAACCCAATGTCAGCACTTAGCATATAAGGAAGTATTGTTTGCCTAGAATTTTATAAACCTTTACTGTTTTGTATTCTGCTACCCTCTAAATATATTTCCATATTTTAAAGTCATTCCATCACCTTACTAGAGATGAAAGCTAAGGTTGCCAAGACTTGCCAGAAATATTTCATTTTAGCCTAAAAACTTCACTATTTACTTATTTCCTCAACTTTAACTGACCTATTAGAATATTTTTCTCCATGTTCCTCAATAGATTTTATATTTTTCCCAATATTTCTAGCCCTTCTTCCCCAAAACAGTAGTTAAAAACTATCAGATGATCCTGTTATAGCTTCTTATTAATCTGGTCAGCTCATAAATACTATACTAAATAGCTAAGTATTAGTTTTGGAAAGAATGAGGACAACTACAATAACACCTTCAACTGACAAGATAACCACTTTAAACAAGTCCACTCCCCCAAATGATTTTCCAAGTAATTCACCTTTTTAAAAACACACTCAAAACTTAAAAAAGGGGGCAATAAGAACATTAAGTAGAATTAGTTTAAATTGGTCACAACTATACAGCTGAATGTTTATGCAAAGTAAACATGCCAATAAAGATACACAGTTCGAATCAACTGAATTGTAGCTGAAGATTTTTTCAACTTAAGTTTTTGTTTAAAAAGAGAAGCACTTTTTCTAATATAGACACATGAAGTGCGGACACATTGTTTTACACTACCTTTCCTTACCTGAGCAATTATGTGTGTGTGTGTGTGTGTATATATATATATATATATATATATATACACTCTTAGCTTTCTACCAAATGGAAAAAATTGGGGAGAGGGGGAAGTATGACAGATCTAATACAGGAATAAGTATCCTTAAAGCACAGGATTTGCAAAAATGAAATAAAGTAGAATGGTAGTTGCCAGAGACCGCGGGAAGGTAAAAATGGGCTCCCATTTTATTGTTTAATGGGAACAGAGTTTCAGTATGGGAAAATGAAAAAGTTCTGATGCCTACAAAACAATGTGAATGTATTTAATGCCAAGAACTGTAACTTAAAAATTATGAAAGTGGTAAATTTCAGGTTAATTATACTTTCCCATAACACAAAGGGAAGAAGTACGGGCTTTCAGAGTCAAACAGATCTTGGTTCAAATACCATTTCTACCATTTCTTAACTGTATGACACTGGGCAAACTTTAATCTAAGTCTGTGGATTGTTGCTGAAAATGGAGATATTAAAACCTAAGGAAGGGCCTCCCTGGTGGCGCAAGGGGTTAAGAACTGCACTATGAAGCAATCCGCAGCCTCTGCAGCATGAGTTCAATCCCCGGCCAGCCAGGGAGCTGGCCCACATGGCACAGCAGACCTCTCCTGTCTTGCCCGCTGCTTCCCTCAGCAGTGTATTTCAGTCAGTCTGCCTGTTCTGCTCCCCACTCTGTCTCTGGTGAATCGTCTCACTCACTCCCACCCCACCCCCCCGCATCTCTGCCCTGTACCCCAGCTCTTGTATGCATAAATAAATCAATCTTAAAATAAAATAAAACCTAAGGGAGAGTAAGTGCCATGATTGTGCAGACTTTTATATACTGGCCAATAAATGATAGTGTACAAATTTGAGACATATCAATTTATATTACTTTAATTCTATCTCCTAAATACTGGCCCTCCTCAAAAAATTTGTTACAGCTTATAGAAATTTAAAGTAACAGCAATGGCTAATTCTAGTATTAATAGTAATAGTTATTGAGCACTCTTCTGAGTACTTTACATAGCTAATTTCATTAATACTTACAAAGACCTTATGACCCTATCAAAATAGACAAGGAGAAAGATTTAGAGATTAAATAACCTATTCAAGGGCACAAAGAGTACTGTTTAAAATGTTCTGCACTGTCACTTCCTTGGGTATAGTTGCTAGTTGCTCTCCTATCTGGGAAAAATCTAGACTGTGCTTCCCTCTGTCTACTACACTGTAATGTAATATAGATTTTTAACATCACCAGAATGAGATCCTTGTAGGCTAGGATTGTGATTTCATTCAATCAGCAAATTCTGACTAAACTCCTACGTATAAGACCAGCTCTACATATACATGGGGAATAAAACAGACATGCTCCCTTAGCCTCATAGAGTTTACATTCTAATTGGGTAAATCAATTAACACATGGCTAAGAAACTGGAAGTTGTAGTGCATGTTATATAGGAAAAGAACAAAGAATGGTGACAATAGTAAGAAAGCTAATTTCAGCTTGGGGGAGGGAGGTAAGAAAGATCTTTTTGAAGAATGGTCTGATTGATCTCTATATTCCCAGTGTCAAGCACGTTGCTGATACAAATAAATTACTGGATGAATAGATGAGAAACGAATGGACTGATGGTCAAGAAAACTTACCAGTAGGAGTGGTTACCAGTTTAGTTGTCATAATTGCACCATTACTGCTAACCACCATAATAGGGGAATTGCTACTGGTAGGCAGAGTTGCTGTGACTGGTTTGGGTAAGATTTTACTTGGTTGAACTTGTTGTGTGATGATTTTAACACCTTTAAAAGAAGAAAGACATATCTCAGCACAAATTTTTAAAAAAAATGTGCTACCCAAGAAGGCAATAGTTACATACTCTTTATTAAGTCTTGTCTAAAGAGAAGTTTTTCATGGTGATGAAACCCTTTACACTTTTATTCCTCAAATTCCTATCTTTGCTAATTTCTCTCATCTAAGAATACAATTAAAACATTACAGAAGTTACTAAAAGGTTTTTAAAAAAAACATTTTTTCTTTGTCTAGGATCGTGACATATAAGAGCTTTCAAATCAAATTAGTCATTGACCTAAACTTTTACAGACAACTAAATAATATGTTCCATGCAAATACCTGAGATGAAAAAAGACCTGAAAATAAAAGTTAATGTTTTTATATATTCCCAGTACCCCAAAGACTTCTCATAATGCCTTAAACATAGAGGTCACTGGAAACTATAAAGAAATATTTGATAAACGAAAGGCTCATTTTGAGCCTTTATTTTTAAAATAACTTCTTTCTAGAAGTATTTCTAGTAGCTCACTATCAAACACAAAATACAAAATGAAGGATATATAGCTATTGCCCCCTACATTAAATAAGCCTATGGGCCAAAACTTGACTGCAATATGTAAAAATAAAGTTAAAATGTTAGGGTGGTGATGTTATGATTTTGTTTTCACATGTTCAGAATTTCTATTTGAATGTTGTAATTGTCACACTGACTCTCCAAATGAAAAATGTCTACTCAAGATGGTACACGGGTGCAGTGGTGAAGGAAACTCAGAAAGTGTAGAAAAATGTGATTTAAAAGGCAAGATCTGTGGTATTTAAAAAAAGAACAGTTCCTTCTTCTCCCCTTCCAGTGAGGCAGATTCTTCTCCAGAGCACTACAGCAAAAAACACATGGATTCTGCTTTCTCCAGTTCCCAATTGGAGGGTTTTCTTCTGAGGGGAAAGAGGACATCAGCTTAGCTCATCTTGCCCCCAGGAACCTGCTGATATGGCCAAGACCTGGGCAAATGCAGTGAAGAGGCAAGCGCTCCCTTGTTCTACCAAACCCCAAATTTGTGAACAAAGACTCCACCCTTGCACCCAGCACCAGTGAGAATACTGGGTCCTGATCAACATTGTTCTGGCTTGTGTGCTCAGGGGGAGTTAATCAAGAGGCTCTCAGGCTGCTACCCACCCCAGCACCCCCTTCTTTCACTAAGTGCTCAGCTCCCAGAACAGGAATGTCATTCAGAGAGAAGTTTGTCATTGATCCCTGCCCAGTCCCCAAAGTTCCAGAGCTTCTTGTGGTTGGAAAAAGATCATAAAACAGATAGCTCCATATTTTCCCAACAAGGGTACAACAGGACAACATTAGAAATTTTGAATTTCCCTTCTGCAATAGAAAAGTATTCCATTTATAAAGCACTATGTAGTAGAAATTACACATATAAATTATAATCATGAACAAACACTAAGAAAACAGAAAAAAATAACAAACTCCAAATTTTTCGTAAAGCCATAAGGCAAGAAAAAAAGAAATCAGAAAACGAATAGCAAACGGACAACTTAAGCTTTACATGTCAATTGCTTTAAATGTAAATGATATAAATATAGCATTGAAGAAACAAAGAGTAAGTATACAACCAGACTTTATGCTACCTACAGAAAACTCATTTCCAATACAACAGATACAGGTGCAAAGTAAGAGGAGGAAAGATACACTAAGCAAACATTAATCAAAAGATTAATCATTCCTATGTCGGAATGAAGGTAAAGTAGACTTTAGAGCAAAGAAAATTATTAGAGGGGGAAAAAAGGATGCCACACAATATAAAAAGGAACAAACTACCAGGAAGACACTGTGTCTTCTTTGTTTGGTGCATCAAAATATATGAAAAAAGTAAAAGTAAAAGCAAAAAGTAAGATATTTTCAGAGTATTTATAATGAATGACTTCAATATCCCACTCTAAACAACTGATAGAACTACTAGACAGAAAATTCAACAAGGACATAGGAGAACTGAACAACACAATCAACCAGTGGGATCTAATCTCTCTATAATAAAACACTCTCCAAACAATAGACATTTTTTTCCCCATGTACAATGGAATATTCACCAAAGTAGGGCATATTCTGAGCCAAAACTACAAAAAATATTTAAGAAATTTAAGAAACTACAAAAAATATTTAAGAACTGTCTCTTTTTGGTCCTTGCTTCCAAGATGACCAAAAAACAAACAAACAAACAAACAAACCCAACAGGAGGAATAATGGTCATGGCCGAAAGGGCCACAGTCACGTACAGCCCATTTGCTTTGTCAACTGAGGAAGAAGTCAAAACAGTGGAGGCCACAGCTGTCAGACTTATCCCATGCAAGTGTCTTTGACACCTATGTGCTTCCCAAGCTGTATGTGAAATTATACTACTGCATGAATTTTGGCATTCATGTCAAGGTAGTCAGGGACTCACTCTCATACAACCCAGAAGGACCCAACATTCCAACCCTGATATAGAACTGTGAATGTTGCCCCACCACCTCATCCAAACACCATGTAAAGGAGCTAAGTCCTCAAGTCTGAAGAAAAACTCTGGGGATATTATACTTTAAAAAAAAAATTTTTTTAGGACCTCCCCTGGTGGCACAGAGGTTGAGTGCTGGGCTGCGAGGCTGCCCGCAGCCTCTGCAGCACCAGTTCGTTCCCCAGCCGCCATCAAGGGTCCCAGAAAAAAAAAAAAAAAATTTTTAACTGAAATGATGCAAAGGTATGTTCTCTGACTATAGCGGAATCAAATTAGAAATCAATAGTAGAAAGATCACAGAGAAATCTTCAACATTTTGAAATTAATTACATAGTCGTAATCATCAAAGAGGAAGACTGAAAGTAAATTTAAAACACACAAAATTCGGATGTAACTAAAGTAGGCTAGGAGAAATTTATCACTTATCTATTTATGTGCATACAGACAAAACTGATAAATGTTTCGAAGAGAGAAAATGCATTAACTTGGTAATCTAAGTTTCTACCCTAAGAAATCAGTGAGCAAAGTAAACACAAAGCAAGCAGAAGGAAACAATAAAATGAAAAACAGAAAAGTTATTAAAAAGACCAATGAGGTAAAAATCTAGTTCTTGGGCCTCCCCTGGTGGCGCAGGCGATTGAGTGCAGCCATCCTCTCATCCTCCCGCACATCTGGCCTGTACCCTGGTTCTTGTATAAATAAATAAATCTTTTTTTTAAAAAAAATCTGGTTCTTCAAAAACCTGATAAACTTCCATCATGTCTGACAAAGACAGAAAAGATACAAACCACCAATATAAGGTGGGAACAAGGGACATTAATATAGATGCTCTAGCCACTAAATGGATAGTAAGTGATTACAACCAACAACTAGACTTACATAAATTCAATTTAGAACTCAATTTCTTGAAAGTAACAAATTACCAAAACTCAACCAAGATAAAACAGATAATCTGGACAGTCCTATAATCATTAAATAAAGTAAATCCATAATTAAAAACTCCCCAAAAAAGATATCTCCAAGTCAGGTGATTTCACTAGCAAATTTTATCAACTGTTTAACAAGAACTAACATCAATTTTACACACTCTCTTCCAGAAAATAGGAAAGGAAAAAATACCTCTTAACTCATTTTATGAGACCAGTATTACCCTGATACCAAAAGCAGACAGACAGTACAGAAAAAAGGGAAAACTATAGACAAATATCTTTCATGATCACAAAAGTTCTCAACAGAATGTAAGCAAATCAAGTCTAGTAATTTAGACAAAGAATTATATACCATGACCAAGTGTTATTTCTTTCAGACAAATAAGTTTAGTTCAACAGGAAACCATGATGCAGTATCACCTCAAATCTTTCAGAATAGCTATTAACAAAATGACAAGAAATAACAAGTTTTGGCAAGGATGTGGAGAAAAGGAAACCCTTGTGCATTGTTGTGGGAATGTAAATGGATTAAACAACTATGAGGTCGCTCAAAAATTTTAAAATTTAACTATCATATGATCCAACAATTCCATTTCTGGATATTTACCTGAAGAAAACAAAAACACTAACTTTAAAAGGTATCTGTGCCCCCATGTTTGTTGTAGCAGTATTTACAACAGCCAACACATGGAAACAGCCTAAGTGTCAATGACAGATGAATGGATAAAAAAAAAGGTGATATAAATACACACAACGGAGGAATATTATAAAAAAGAAGGAAATCCTGGGGCCTCCCTGGTGGCACATGGGGTTAAGCACCACACTATGAAGCAATCCGAAGCCTCTGCAGCACGTGTTCGATTCCCGGCCAGCCAGGGAGCAACCCACATGGCGCGGCAGACCTCTCCTGACTCGGCTGCTGCTCCCCTCAGCAGCGTATTTCAGTCAATCCGCCTGTTCTGTTCCCCGCTCTGTCTCTGGTGAATCCTCTCACCCTCCCGCACCTCTGGCCTGTACCCCAGCTATTGTATAAATAAAATAAATCTTAAAAAAAAAGAAGTTTATAATACAGTCACCTAACACAAGACTTCCCAGACTAACCTCTCCACTATTCACTTCCCATAACCCCAAGGTCCTAGAGTATAATTCTAAAAGCTGAGTTTATTTCCTCAGTTTCCTTTATCTCTCCTGAGTTCACTGAAAGTTACTGCTATCAAAGCTGCTTTTCATCACTTTTCTATTTCCAAGCTCTAATTCTCTCTATGTAAGTATTTCCAACAGATTAAAACTCTGGTGCCTGAGGAAATCATATACAGAAATTTATTAAGTATCTATCTACAGTCTTTGCATAACCAGTGATTGGGGGAAAAAAAATCTTGTAAACATATTCCAGTTACCTGACTCTTGTTTGATTTGAATGGTAGGCTTAATACCAGGTGGCAATGGAGACTGCTGAGGCTGTTGCTGATGAGATACTGTAGAAGGCTGGGCCACCTGTTGTTGTGTCTGTTGCTGTACTTGATGTAACTGCTGCTTAGGAGACTGTTGATGCTGCTTAGGAAACTGTGCAAGAATCTGAGTTGGAGTACCCACTAAGCTTTTGGGGGAAGGAAGTCTGGTTGATGTCATTTTGATTGCTGATGTAGATACACCTGTGAAAGAGTAAAGGAAAAAAGAACAGTAAAGCATAATTAAACTAGCTTCTAGATATTCCAATGTATAATAGTTTAAAGACTTGGCAAACCAATAAAAGCAATTTATTAAGCACTCAGTGTGGTGGTTTACATAGCTGATGTCTAGTCTTCAAACTTTGCAAGGGAGACTTAAAACTAATCAATTTAAACATACCATCTGTTAAAATAATTCACAATGAAATTTAAACATGGCACTAGATAAAATAATTCACATTAAAACAAAGAACTATATTTAATATGGTAAAGTTAGCTTTATAGCCCATTTCTAGTAACTATAAAGTCATTTCTTGAGAGCACTAAGTCATTAAATAATCATGTAAAAATTTACAAGTGGACATACTCAATATATTCACAGCAAAAATGTTCTGATTTAAGATTTTATCCCTTTATTGCACAATATTAATATAAGCATACAAAGGTAAGGAATACAAATTATTTCCATTAAACATGAATGAGCCTGAGAGAAATTCCTCTTTGCTGGATTTTTGTAATCTTACAATTCATCAACAACCCAACAGGAAGATTTTCTAGAAATGAATTAATATTCCTAGCAGAGAGAACCTGGAATATAACTTACATGTCAACTTTATGAGCACCACTGAAACAATGCAAAGAAACTGACAATAACCTAATTACAAATACTTAGGATATTTCACACTTCTCTCTTCTGCCTGTAAGTCTTTAATTTTGTACAACTCTTCAGATTCTTTCTATTTCCTAGACAGAATGTTGCCTGTCTTGTGAATTACTGAATAAAGTTAGTAAGATATTTAAAATTTACTCAATTTAATTTTTTTAACAAAAATGTTACCCGAAAGACGTATCATCCCAAATGGAATGTAGACTTCTTATTCCAAATAAATTTTTAAAATTCAGCAGGGTGAAAAGGCAGTAACTTAAAAATGAAAAGTGCTATCGTAAGAGTGGTAAGATAACTAATTTTTGCTCTCCATTTCTCTCTAAAATTATTTAATTTACTAATACTTGCAGGTTCTAAAATCTATGCATGCTAAGTGAGGACACATTTGAATGGGTAGAGTTTGGGGTTTCATAAGGACAGGATTTCATGAAACAAAACTGTAAAACAGGAACCATATTCAGGACCAGCTTAAAGCAAATAAAAACATTATAGAAAGCTGGAGTATTAGTGAATACAATGTAGCTAGACAAAATGTTACTTGGGGTGAGGTGGGATCAAGAAAGGAAGTAAAAGATCAGCGAACACTGTCACAATATTGGATAAATAAAAGAATATGAGGAAAAAAATGAGATGAAAGTAAGAGAAAAACAAGTCTTTTACCAAAGTAACAGAAAAGACAATGGCAACAGAATGTATCTGAGAAATAGGTAGAGTAAAAAGTAGAAAGGTCAGGCCTCCCCGGTGGCGCAGCAGTTGAGCGCTGGGTTGCAAAGCTGCCCGCAGCCTCTGCAGCGCCGGTTCAATCCCGGGCTGCTCCCCGGCCACCGGAGGAGGGTCCCACATGGTGAGCAGCTCTCTCCTGCCGCCCCACTGCTCCCCTCAGCAGTGTCCTTCGGTCCTTCTACCTGCTCTGCTCCCCGCTCTGGCTTTGGTGAATTCTCTCACCCTCCCGCGCTTCTGACTGTACCCAGTGCTTGTATCAATCAATCAATCAATCTTGTATAAATAAATAAATAAATAAATAAATAAATAAATAAATAAATCTTAAAAAAAAAAAAAGTAGAAAGGTCATAGTAATTAACCTGAATAAGAAACACTAGCCCATTCTTTGGTTGATAAGGAACAAGAAGAGTCAGAAGGGTTTAGATATAAACAAAAAAGTTATTTACAGACTCAAGTCTGATAAGTATGTAATCCAGAGGGGGCAAAATAGGGAGAAATCAAATATGAAGGAGCCATCTAAAGGAAACAATTTCTTTTGATACACACCAAGCACATCCCCTTTTTCTGTATTACCACACAGTTATAATCAAGAAATCAAAAACTATGCTTTCCAAACACTAAAATGCACAAGAGTATGTATATTAAAATACAGAAGGATAAACTAAAAACTAATTAGAGGGGAAAAGGTTATCTATCAGGGAACCATAGAAAAGGATAGAAGGACCGTAGCAGAGCTAAAGCAGAGTACTCAGAACATACACTATTTTGTAGATTTGACTTTGGAAAAATTTAAATATTTTACAACATTATAAAAAAATTAAGGCAAAAAATTTAAATTACCACCCCAAAAACACAAAATAAATTAACCTAATTGTACACACCAAATAAGAACTTAATCTGAGGACAAAATTATATCACGTGACTTTAAAAAACAGTTAATTTGATTATCTATTCTTAGTAAAAATACCACAAGAGTCAAAAGAACCAAAAATAAGGCCTCCCTTGGTGGCACAGGCAGTTGAGTGCAGCATGGTGAAGCTGTCCGCAACCTCTGCAGCACTGGTTCGATCGCAGCCAGCAGGCAAGGGTCCCACATGGCGCAGCAGACCTCTCCTGTCTCGCCAGCTGCTCCCCTCAGCAGTGTATTTCATCAGTCTGCCTGTTCTGTTCCCTGCTCTGTCTCTGGTGAATCCTCTTGCCCTCCCGCGAATCTGGCCTGTACCCCGGTTCTTGTATAAACAAATAAATAAATCTTTTAAAAAAGAACCAAAATAAAATTTAAAATTGTTTAGCAATCATATTATTAATCATATTGGTTTTACTATTCTGAAACTAGTATGTTAATCAAATACATGATTTTATTCATCATTAGGAACCAGGTTTTCAGTATAAAAAATATATATAATTATACACACAGAAAAACAAAAAACTTAAAACCCCATAATTCTAAAACTGGAATTGGTAATATAAATATGAACAATGATATATTTCCTCCTTTAAAAAAAAAAGGACTCTAGCTCAGTTCAGGGGGAAAAAATCTAAAAACAACCACCAACCCAGCAGCAATCACTATCTCCACAGTGCCCAGATTGTGTTATCTAAATAGTAGATCTCATAAGAAATCAGGGCTCCTTGAAGAAATGTCTACTTCCAAATCTGGGGTAAAATATATGCAATGTAAACCTGGACATCATCTACCACAAAACAAGGAAGTTAAGGACTAATGCAGATGTGTCAAAAGAACCTAGGGAGCCAATTTGAACAGGCCCTCACTGGAAAGGAATGGACAGCTTGACCACCAAAAGAATATCTGCAATGGTTTGATAGGACATCAAAAATCTTAATGATATGGGGAATAAAAATATCATTGGTCACTGAACCAACTCATTATCTGAGAACATACTAAGGAAAATAGTCAGGTATTTACCCTGCTTTTCCTATATGAATTATATCTCAGGATAACCAATGGTAATAAGGAAAAGTTACTCCAGCTCATAAACAAAATAAAGACAATTCATTTTTGCAACTATCAATAGCCTTGCAAATTGCTGATAGCTTTTTAAGAATTTGTTAAGAATATGCCATTGGGCTCCCCGGTGGCACAACAGGTTGAGCGCTGCGTTATGAAGCTGTCTGTAGGATTCCCAGCCAGCCAGGGAGATTCCCACATGGCGGGGCAGACCTCTCCTGTCTCACCCGCTGCTCCCCTCAGCAGTGCTTTCAGTCCATCTGCTGTTCTGCTCCCTGCTCTGTCTCTGGTGAATCCTCTCACCCCCTGCATCTCTGGCGTGTATCCCAGTTCTTGTGTAAATAATAAAAATCTTAAAAAAAAAAAAAAAGAATACACCCATTGATCAATGTTAATATCATTAAAAGAGATAAAACAGATGTGACGTGCCTCCTAAAGTGATGCAAGAGGAAAAATGTTCATTCCCCTTGTCTCCAAAAATAATCAGACTTAAATTGGATCATGCTTTCTTCAACAAATTACAAAGAAGAGAGAAAAAAGTGATGAGACACACAAGTAAAAAGACATAACAGTTACCAATACAACTTATGGACCTTGTTTGGGCCCTAATTAAAAAAAATAATTTTTTTAATGGCATGAGCAAGGAAATTTGGATACTACTAACTAGATATTTTATTACCTCAAGAAATTATTGTTAAAAATTCTTGGTGTCGGGCCTCCCCGGTGGTACAGCAGTTGAGCGCTGGGTTGCAAAGCTGCCCGCAGCCTCTGCAGCGCCGGTTCAATCCCCGGCTACTCCCCGGCCACCGGAGAAGGGTCCCACATGGCATGCAGACCTCTCCTGCCGCCCGCTGCTCCCCTCAGCAGTGTACTTCGGTCCTTCTGCCTGCTCTGCTCCCTGCTCTGGCTCTGGTGAATTCTCTCACCCTCCCGCGCTTCTGACTGTACCCAGTGCTTGTATAAATAAATAAACAAACAAACAAACAAACAAATAAATAAATAAATCTTTAAAAAAAATTTTAAAAAAATTCTTGGTGTCATAGTGGTATTCTTAATTTTTTTTAAGAGAAGTATTTATAGATGAAATTACAAATCTGGAATTTGTTTCAAAACATTTCAGATCAGGGATTTGTGGAAGAAAACAGCAGGTACAAGTGAAACAAAACTGACCATGTGTTGATCAACCTTGAAGCTGGGTAATGGGCACATGAAGGTTCATTACATTATTCTCTCTACTTATGTATATTTGGAATTTTTCATAATAAAAAAATTAATTATCCTTTCCTCTAGAAGACCATCTCAGAATAACCATTCTCAGGAGTAGAATTTAAGAATTCCCACATTGCAAATATTAAGGAATTCTTTCCCCTTCCCACAGCATGAGCCAACCCATACACAATCTTTCTACTTCCTACCTGTGGAATCATCTCTACACTTACAAACTTGGTGTCACCCACAAAGGTACTGTGCTATGACTCTTCCCCTTCTACCACCAACTGCAAAAAACTGCAAAAATAACTACAGATACCTCGTTCTAAAAGAGCCTTTCTCTACTGCCTAATAGAAGCAAACACCGAATGCCCTTGTCCACCAAGTACTCACACTACAGGAGCTGCTACAGAAGCCCTGCAGTCAGAAGCACCACTGCAGTCTAGATAGTGTTTCTTCCACTAACATTTACTTTTATTTAAAGCAAATGCTTATGGGCCTCCCCGGTGGCGCAGCGGTTGAGCGCTGGGTTGCGAAACTGCCCGCGGCCTCTGCGGCGCCGGTTCGATCCCCGGCTACTCCCCGGCCACCAGAGGAGGGTCCCACATGGCGCACAGAGCTCTCCTGCCGCCCGCTGCTCCCCTCAGCAGTGTACTTCGGTCCTTCTGCCTGTTCTGCTCCCCGCTCTGGCTCTGGTGAATTCTCTCACCCTCCCGCACTTCTGACTGTACCCAGTGCATGTATAAAAAACGAAAACAAGCAAACAAACAAAACAAACAAATAAATAAATAAAAAAATGCCTCTAAAATAAAAAAAATAAAAATAAAAAAATAAATAAAGCAAATGCTTAATGCCTCAGCATTAATATCTGAATTCAAGATCTCAAATGGAAACTCAAAATAACCATAGTTTCCTGAATATCTATATTCAGATAGTTTACTCTTATATCCCTCATGATCTGTTGACTTCAGTGACTGTGTGAAAAATTTCTGCATTGTCATGTCAGCTCCTCCGTGCCTACTCAAGCTTCAAAGGACACACGGTATTAAGAAGTAAAGGATAAAGGCCTCCCAGGTGGCGCAGCGGTTGAGCACTGGGTTGCAAAGCTGCCCGCAGCCTCTGCAGCACAGGTTAGATCCCCGGCTGCTCCCGGCCACCGGGGGAGGGTCCCACATGGCACGCAGACCTCTCCTGCCGCCCGCTGCTCCCCTCAGCAGTGTACTTCGGTCCTTCTGCCTGCTCTGCTCCCGGCTCTGGTTCTGGTGAATTCTCTCACCCTCCTGCACTTCTGACTATACCCAGTGCTTGTATAAATAAATAAAAAATAGGGCCTCCCTGGTGGCGCAGCGGTTGAGTGCTGGGTTGCGAAGCTGCCCGCGGCCTCTGCGGCGCCGGTTCGATCCCCGGCTGCTCCCCAGCCACCGGAGGAGGGTCCCACATGGCGCGCAGACCTCTCCTGCCGCCCGCTGCTCCCCTCAGCAGTGTACTTCGGTCCTTCTGCCTGCTCTGCTCTCCGCTCTGGCTCTGGTGAATTCTCTCACCCTCCCGCGCTTCTGACTGTACCCAGTGCATGTATAAACAAAAACAAACAAATAAAGAAAGAAAGAAAGAAAAAACATGCCTCTATAAAAAATAAAAAAATAAAAAAAAAAATAAAAAATAAAAAATAAATAAATCTTAAAAAAAAGAAGTAAAGGATAAAATAGGAAGTTATAAGTTCCCTCAAAATTCAGAAAATATCTGAGAAAATCAAGAAACAAAAACATAAATATGGAATATTTATTTTACATAGGTATTTCATTAGTAACCAAGAAAAACATCCTTTTTATTTCAAATAACAACTTCCTTGAAAGGACAGTAATCTTTCTAATATAGTAAAACTTTAGCAAACTGTGTGCTTAGTATGAGAAGTAAAAAAAGAACTATCAATTGATGATAGTTTTAATGCAGGGATCAGTCAAATGAAGAGACAGCCTTTCCTTTGTTCATCTTCAAATTTTGAAATGGTAAATTTGGATCATATTTGCAATCAGGAATTTATTTAGTAAAACTAATCATCATTTTAAATTGACTTTCTGTATAAAAATTATTTCTATTTTTAGTAACAATACTATATCATAGTTTACTGCTATGCAAGTAGAAAGGTTGAAATGGTTTTTAAAAATTACTTAAGGTAACAAAAAATTTTTTTTTTATTTATTTTATTTATTTATTTATACAAGCACTGGGTACAGTCAGAAGCGCGGGAGGGTGAGAGAATTCACCAGAGCCAGAGCAGGGAGCAGAACAGGCAGAAGGACTGAAGCACACTGCTGAGAGGAGCAGCGGGTGAGGCAGGAGAGGTCTGCGCGCCATGTGGGACCCTCCTCCCGTGGCCGGGGAGCAGCCGGGAATCGAACTGGCGCTGCAGAGGCTGCGGGCAGCTTCGCAACCCAGCGCTCAACCACTGTGCCACTGGGAAGGCCCAAGGTAACATAATTTTAAGCCTGTTATTGATTGAGATATTAAATGGGTATTTGAGTCAGGAAATAATGACAGATCCTCTAATCCTATACTCATATATCAGGGCTGTAGAGTGAAGGGACACTGCATCCACAGCTCTTCGTTGTTACAAAAGTATATAAAACACACTATTACAAAGCAGTTATGAAAATCACTTTTTTCCTAATTGAATGCTTGCATCCACTGCTAATTCACAAATTAAGATATTTCCAAGTCCCAGGACTTGCTATATAACTCATAAGTATAAGCATAAGTCTATGAAAAGTAATATTAAGTACAAGTCTGTGTCCATGTTCCTTTAAAAGACTACAAACCTAGGTATGAAATCCACATAATAAATGCTTCCCTCTGATCCCCAACTTAAGACGTACCAATGTTGTAAAAACAAAGTTTGACAGTGTGCTATTTGCCTCTCATATAGGAGGAAAGCAAAGATATGGAAGAAAGCTAAGCTGCTTTAAGACAACAATGAAGTGAGGACTCCTTGCTTCATTTCCTCTTATTAAGCAGCAACTGTTCTTCAGTTCAATCTCAGTTCCTCTCGTTATCTTTATCATCTGCCCTATAGAAAAACTGAGAAGACTGACAAAAAAGACGTATGGTGTGTCCTTGAAAT
Source organism: Talpa europaea (assembly GCF_964194135.1). Classification (NCBI taxonomy): domain Eukaryota; kingdom Metazoa; phylum Chordata; class Mammalia; order Eulipotyphla; family Talpidae; genus Talpa; species Talpa europaea. The sequence goes on along the minus strand of NC_140073.1, from coordinate 48,231,156 downwards.
CATACTCTTACCACCACTTCTTATCATTAGGTGACTTACTATGAAAATTTATATACTTAATGTTTCTTCTGAAGAACCTATAGTAAGATAATTACAAGTTCTTCATTCACAAATTTCATTATATTAAAGAGATTTGTATGCTCCATTTGAAATTTGTTGTGAAAGATTTAACTTACATTTTTTGAATATTAATTGCCTAAGAAACTAGGTACCAGGCATTTGGGGAAAATATATTTTAAAATTAATATAAGAAAACAAAGTAACCCACGACCATGACATTCTCATGGCAGCGGGAATAATCATCTCTGATACATCAGTAGGGACCTACACATCCAAAACAGAAAAACACATGTTTTGAAGAGTTTTCTCCAAAATTCCCATATGCCACAGGGACAAAATGACATTGTGAATCACCACTCACCTTGTGCTACTGTTGACATGACCACAGATGGCGTGGAAGATACCACAGCTGTTACTGCAACTGTATTGGGAATAGGTGATGGTGTAGAACTGCTGCTGCCACTGCTGCTACTACTGACCAAGGAGGACTGTGAAGCAGTTATAACCACTGGTGGCTTCTGAGTTGTGGAAGCAATGACTGATGTTGGTACAAGCTTAGTGACTGCTGCATAGTTATGGGATTTGGAGAGAATGTTGGGCACGAAGGTTGAACTTGGTGATGTGGTCACTATAATAACCTAAGGAAGGAAAAATAAGTTATTTTCATGTACCCTCTATACTACTAATGTATCTAAACTCACAGCTAGCTCATATACAATTCAAAAATAGCTTATGAAACATGAAGAAACAATTTAACAAAGAGGAATATACAACTAAAATTATGTTTTAAAGCCTTTCTTTAGTGGTAATCATCAAAATATATTTAAGAGAAACAATTTTCGCCAACCAAATACCTTAAAAGACAACACTCAATGGTGTGCAATATACAGCAAAGTAAATATTTCAAAAATACTGCTTAGGGACTATATTGGCATGATCTTCTCAGAAAGTAATTTAGATAATCATTCATTATAAATATTTGTTGAGCATCTACTATGTGCCAGGCATGGTTCTAGATGCTGGGGATAGTGGAATGAACAATACTTCATACTTTTATATAGAGCTACATTCTAATAGTGAGAAACAATAAACAAAAATAAATCATAAAATGATATATGGAAGAGATAATAAAGCAGGAAATAAAGGGTAATGGGATTTCTGTACAATGTTTTTAATAAAGTATTCAATAAAGAGCTTTCTGATAAAGTGACATTAAGGCAGAAACCAGAAGGAAGGAAGGGTGTGAACCCTGTCGTTGCCTAGAGGAAGAGCATTCAATGGCACAGCAGCAAGGACAAAAACCCTAAGGCAGAAGCAAGCTTCAAGGGCCTAATGAATGACACTGGAATTTATAAGACTGGTTCAGAGAATAGATTCAGAGAACTAATGGGGAGCTAAAATGATGTTAGATCATGTTGACATTATAGACCCTTGATATGATGTGATAAAAATGGCATTTATTCTCTGTGGTCTTCCTTCTGAAAACCCATAACCAAAGTCTAACGATGAGAAAAACATCAGGCAAATTCCAATGGTGGGGCATCCTACAAAACATGTGACCAGTATTCCTCAAAACTTTCAAGGTCATCAAACACAAGGAAAGTCTGAGAAGTTTTCACAGCCATAAGGAGCCCAAGGAGACATGACAAGTATAAGTAATGTGGTATCCTAGGACAGAAATAGGTAAAACTAAAGAACTATCAATAAACCATAGACTTTAGTTAATATTATATTTAAGTAAACAAATGTACCATACCAATATAAAATGTTAAGAATGGGGAAACTGAAGGAAGAAATAGGAAAACTGTAATCTTCTCAATTTTCCTGTAAATATAAAACTTTTAAAAGCAAAATTTTTAAAACCCATTACTCTATTTGCTAGTTAAGAAGTACAGTAGAGACAACAAAAACACAGAGACAAATCAGGTAGCTCCTGCAAAAAACCAAGCAGAGATGACAGTGACCAAAGTGTTTGTGACAAAGTGGCAAAAATGAACAGACTGAACATATTTAAAGACAAAATCAACAGGACTTGCTCTCATAGGTTGATACAGAGAACAGAGGAAAAAAGAGGCAGGAAAGAGATTTCAAAATTAGTCACTATGATTAAAAAACCTGTAGACTATTTAGAAACAAAGCATTTCAGAGAGCAAGGTGGAGCAAAGAACTAAGGTGAGAATTAGCTTGACATTTTTAAAAAACAAAAATAAGCCAGCATAGCAAAAAGTATACAGAGTAAGGAGGGGTTGAAAAAGTAAGCAGAGCTAGATCAGATCTGAGGCCAGAAAATATAATTCAGATTTTATACTAAGTATTATAGGAAGCTATGGGAGGATTTTAAGCAGAAAAACAATAACATCCGAGTTATATTAAAAAAAAAAATTCTTGCTGCTATGTGGTGCAAGATTAAAAGCAGTGAGACTAGAAAAGAAGCTACTGCAGTAGACCAGACAAGAAATTATAGAGGCTACCTAGACTGGATGGGTTAGTAGTGGAAATAAAGACAAAAGATCAGATTCAGATTTTGAGAGCTTGAGACAAAAGGATTTGTTGATGTATGAAATGACAGGGTTAAGGAAAAGAACAAAAACAAGATTAGCTCCTAGAAATAATATGCATTGGATTATTTCCATCTCTGAGCAATTCTATGATACAGACACTATTATTATCATCCCCATTTTATAGGTGAGAACACAAAAATCATTTATAAATCTGCAGCATCAGTTTCAATCAATGGTGAGTATAATGATACCCAAAACATGATACTCCTCTCACTGAAATTACTTTTACTTTTAGCCAGCACAGAAAATTGGTTTTGAAAAATGCAAAGAATAAAGGAGAAATTCTTTTCCACTTTTATACAATCCTAAAGAAGTTCTTAAGTTATATTAGTCAAAATTTACTAAAAATATATGTACTCAGTACTATATATCAAGAGGTTTTAACTGTATCATTGCTATTATATAGTGTCAGTGTTACAGAGAATTATAAGATATAAATACATGCTCATGACTTTAGGGAGTTTGTTAATTATTTGAGAAGTCAAGAGAGACATACAAATCTTGACCAGCAAACATCCATATAGAGATAAGTAGCATACTTCCATTAGGACTTGATCAGCAAATACCTATTAGCATTATTGCAAGAATAACCACCGTGTCAACTGAGAAACAGACCAATATGGTTTAAAAAGAAAAGACTAGAAGTTTGAGTCAAATGAACCTGAGAGCTCAGATCCTGTTACTGCCTAATGACGGCAGGCTATGCTCCAATTATCATCTATAAAATGGGGATAATAATACCTACCTCACAAACTCATTACAAGGATTAAATGGGATAATGATGGGAAGCATCTAACATAGTGCTAGGCACATAGCAGGTGGTCAATAATTAATTCATAGTCAACAAATGGTACTTAACAGTAACTTATAATTACTACTTAATGAATATTTAAAAGATTATGAATAAGGTCATTATAGATTAAACCAACCTAGAAATATATTTTACTATACTCCTCTATTTGTTTCATTTAAAAAAGCATATATCTTTTCCCCAAATTCTGAGAATCCAAAGAACTCATAGCTAATACCACAGTCAAACCAGTAAGAGTAGCAATTGCAATTCGGGTTCTCATTTGCCAACTCCAAATTAATAGCAGTAGCTTCCTGGAGCACCGTGTTTTTAAGGACTCTGTGGCACAGATGAGGATTCACCAAGGTTTGGCAGTAAAGTATGCCGCAGTTAATTAGCAATGTCTATCATGGGCAAGGGAAGGGGAGGCATTCACACTTGTGTCAAATATCTGCAATTTCAGAACTAGATTATGCACATAGGTTTCTAACATTAAGACAACAAAATTTCAGTAAAATAAATCTATAGTCTTTCAGAGCAGTTTTAGGTTATAGATACAAATGATAAAATATATTTTGAAAATTCAGGCTGCAAAATGACTTCTCTGATCTGAAAAGGGGTTATCCAAAATAGAGATCCACCTTGAAGAAAATTTACTTGTACTTTAAAGTTACTTATTATGACAGGGCAAGTGAAGTAATTTTGAAACCAAGTGAATCAAACAGTGTTTATTCAGGCCATAATTCAAATTACTGACCTTCTAGCACTCACAAAAACTCCTTAAGAGTGCTGGGACTTGCACCCTAAGGATAAAATGAAAAATATCAATCAAGCACGTGAAAGCATAAAGCTATATTCTGTTGTTTTGTTTATATAAGTGCTGTACCAATGTTATACTTAAAATGAAGGCACCACATTAACATAGGTGGAAATTTGTCTACCCTGAAAATATACGACCTATCTTAATTTGCATCAAGTTCACAAACTCATAATTATTTATAATGTAAAAGTTACTTTACCTAAAATAATTCCTAAATTAAATTACATAGGATCTGGAAAAATCTAAAGTAAATACAATAATGGTAACGGTATAGCAATCTAAAAAAAACCCAATTACCCATCAAAAGGGAAAAAAAAAAAACAGAAAAATCCCAAAGAATATCTATTAGTCCTACCCACACTTAGCTTGTCCAAGAAACAATAAAACTAATGGCACTGGGTACACATTAAATAAGAATATAGTTTTGCATCTAGAACACAGTAGATACTGAATCAATATTTGTGGAATGAATGAGTTCTGCTTAATTTGTTTTAAATGCTCATTTTTTTAAAACACAGTAGGACAAATCTAAGGTGCTGAACCTAAAATTCCACCACATGGTACCTACACAACTTTGGAGATAAGTCCTTTTACAAAAACCATCACAAGTCTGATGAGTCAATGATCCATACTCAATTGATAAGTTCAAAAGAAAAAACAAAAATAAAGATACAGTAAAGTCGATGAATCAAAAAACAAAAAAGTTCACCAACATAGCTTACAAGTGAATTCCCAGCTATCGAAGTATTTTCATGTAAGTCTACCAAAGATGACTGGAAAATTAATAATGTTAGGTGATATTTCCCAAGCATTCATCGCGTGCACTAGGTTAAACACTTTCCATGAATCATCACATTTAATTACCCTGATAACTCTGGGAAGTAAGTACTATTATAATGCGTTTCATAAGGAAGCTGAGGCTGAAGAAAGATGACCGAAGTCAGTACTGAAACCAGACCTATTTTATTCATTTATAATTTCATTCATTCATTCATTCATTCATTCAACAAATATTAATTAGCACCTACTACATGCCAGGCACTGTTCCAAACACAAGAAGAATCTAGTGATGAATATGACAAAGTATTCTTGACAACTTAGTCTATGGAAGAAATAGAAAATAAATAGGTAATATGTCAACTAGTAGTTAAGTATAATGAATAAAAATAAAACAAAGTAAGGAAATAGAAGGACATGGATAGGAGGTGGGTGCTCTTTTAACTAAAACTTCTCTCCACTATTCCTCAAATACCAAATTAGAAGAATAGATGAGGCGCAGGCAAAAGAGAATTACTATAAAATAAGAGCCAGCAAAGGTAATAAAAAAACTAACGTAAATAGACTTAAAAACTTGCAAAGTATATCAGGCTGATGGCACCCAATACAGGGCAGGCCCAGCCCTATAATCTATTTCTACAATTTATAACATACAACATAGTCTATTTCTGTATATTAAGGGATAAGCTTCAGTTAACAATGAATTCACAATGTAAATAAATAAAACACTGCTTTCCATAAAATACCTGGAAAGGAAAGGAGCTACCATTTTTTGAGTACCTATCTTATGCCGCACTCTAAAATACCCAACCTTACTTAATCCTCCCAATAACCATATATAAGACTGACATTATTCTCATATCACAATCAGTGAACATATTTAGAAAGATTGTATCTTAGGTCATACTAGAAGAGTTGGGGTTCCAATCCAGGACTCTCTGACCACAAAAATTCTTGCTCAATTTTAACACTAACCATACTCCCTCACCATAACACTGAAAATAGAAATATATACCACAGATCAGCCCATTACCATTACTGGTTTGTTGATTAAAATGTTATTTTTTTATATATTATATAATAATATCTTTCCAGGAAAATCTAGAAGGGTTTTTTTGTTTGTTTGTTTGTTTGTTTGTTTGTTTTTTAAGATTTATCTATTCACGCACATAAGAATTGGGGCACAAGCCAGAAGTGTTGGGGGGGGGGTGAGAGAACTCACCAGAGACAGAGTGGAGAATAGAACAAGCAGACCAACTGAAACACACTGCTGAGGGGAGCAGCGGGCGAGCCAGGAGAGGTCCGCAGCGCCATATGGGCAGCTCCCTGGCCGGGGATCAAACTCACGCTGCAGTGGCTGCGGACAGCCCCACAGTGCTGCGTCTCAACCCCCTACACCACCAGGGAGGCCCTAGCAGGTTTTTAAAGTTATAATGAACCTGAGGATTCAAAGGTAGAAAAGACCATACATGGAACATCCCCCAAATCCCTCTTAAACAGTATAAGGAATTCTTTTTTTAAAGGAAGCAATACATAAGCCCATAAGATCAAAATGGAAAGATGAAAGCCATAAATTTTGGAAATCAGAAAACAGACAGACTAGTTAGTAGTAAATGACCAAGCATACTCAAGAAGTTGGAAACCTAAGATGCCAATACAGAAGGACAAGCAAGACAACTTGCATCAGAGAACCCCAGAAAGACTTAGGAATTGAAAGGTAATATATTTCTGAAGTATAGAGAGGAAAATTAGAAATAGAGAGGAAAATTAGTTAAAAATCTAAGAAATATTTAGATCCTCCACTATTTTCTCCCATGTAAACAAACCAGGAATTTGTTTTCTGAGGAAAAGACTGAATTCAAGGGAATCTGATGTGACACCAGGATGAGGGGTGTGGGTGCTATGCTGAAAACAAAAGTTAAGAAAAGCGTATACACTGAATGGTATAATTAGCCCTCTGTCTCCATTTACTCCAAAAATACTAGTAGACAGACTTACTACTCTAGACAGGAGACTATACAATTCTTTGAGGAATCTGACCAGCCCACGAAAAAGTTACATGAGAATGACAACAGGTAGAATTGTAGGAGTAGTGGCTGTTTTCTCAACAGAAAATCCAGCTAGTGCCAACCAACATGTTTCACTAAACGGAAAGATCTTTTTCTGTCAGCTTTTTAGTGCCATTTAGTGCCCACTTTTGTATATAAGCAGACAGCCAGCATTTAAGGAAACTATGAAATTGAAAGGCAGAGATCAAAACAAATAGATTAAAGGAAATCACAAGTAAAGGAGAAAACATGAAAGAAATCATTAAAAACTGATTATCATGAGAATATCATGAATTTATGAAAGAGCAGGATGCTATTTTTTAAGAAAAGGAACTTTCAGAGAACAAAAGAGCTAGTAGAAATTAAAAGAATAAAGTTAAAGGATAAAGAAATAATACTCTGATAACATGTACTATGTGCTAGGCTCTAGTCTAACAGTTTTATATTTATATCTTGTTTCTCTAAGCCCCAAACCTCTAACAAAACAGATATACTATTTCCCCTATTTACAAATGAGAAAACTTAGGTCTAACATTTAGTTTTCCCATAGTCACATAACTGGTAATTGACAAAAGGTAGGATTTGAATTGTAATGCAAAAATGTAGGGCTTTTAACCACGATTATCTGCTAGAAAGAAATTGGGAACAGATGGAAAATAGCAGAAAATATATGAAAATTAAAGGATCAATCCAGGAAGTTCAACAACCTGAATATCGCTTGGTTCAAAATGAGAGAACAGAAAAAAATCAAATAATCCAGGAAATTTTCCAAATTTGAAGAACTTGAGTATCTAGAATGAAAGGCCCCTGAGTGTACAAATCAAGAATCACACCAAAGAAAATTAACTTGAAATTCCAGAACTCTGAAAGCTACTAAGAGTTTTCAAAATGAAGAACAGGATCAGAAGTTAGAATGACACTGGGCTTCTCAAAAGAACTACTGGAAGTCAGAAGCCAATGAAGCAATATCTTCTAAAAGAAAATAACTTCCAACCTCTAATAATTTATCTAACTAAACCATTAAAAAAGTGAGACAATAGAATAAAAAACTTTTCAGTCTCTACCATGCAAGGTCTCAAAATATTTACTTTGCATCCACCCTTTCACCAAGAAACTACTAGAAACTGCTGCAGCAAAAGAATAAATAAACTAAGGAAGAGGAAGATCAGAATGACAACTAAGGGACATCCCAGGTATATAGCAAGTTTATAGAGAGCCATAGGCATCCAGATTAGTGTGGGAAATTACAGGATTCTAATAACATAAAATTGACAGAATAATAATGATTTGAACATGCTGAGAAAAGAGTTTAGGAATAAATTAATGATAGCATACAAAGAAGAACAAAAGATGGTAACAATAATTATTCCATCATACACTTCCTTTCTTCTATGAAACACCTAAATGACAACTTTGTTACCTGGCCAAGTAAAAATGGAGTTCCTAAAGTTATTCAAATACAGGATAAAAATATTTATATTTTAATTTTCTTCCAAACAACACCACAACTATAAAATAGAATGGAAGTCTGAAAAGTAGATCTGGCAGTTTTGTCCTTTTGGGTAAAATCATTTGACACCTCTAAGCCCCACCTACAAAAGTGAAAGAATACCTATTTCAAAGCTTCATGTGCAGAATTAAAGAGATGTGAACATTCCCAGCATAATGCCAAGCACATAGTAAGCACTCAGTGAGTTTTTGTTAAACCTGAATTATGTTGACTGAAAGAAATGGAAACAGCAATTGGCAGGCAGGAGTCCCTCTATACCACATACCTTCTGTGTTGTTGTGTTTGTTGTTTGTGTTGATGGTTTGGTAAATGTTATTTTCACAGGAGACATATGAGGTGGTAAGGAGTTGGCAATGCTCTGCATGATGTTGCTCATCTTGGGACTGCCACTCACAGGCACAGTGATGGTCTTTGAGACTGGAACAACAGCCTTTGGAACTTCCTTCAGGACAACAGGGGAGGAGCTAGAAGAGTTTGTTCGCCTTCGTTTTCTGGGTTTTTCATCTTCATCTGAACAACTAACACCTGAAAGCAATGACAATATCATAATGTTTACACAAATCTAACGGTGCATTGTATACTTTATTTTAAAATTTGTGTCATCTCATTTTGCATGGTACCCATCAGACAATAAGTCCTATCTACCTTCTACTATTTCAAAGAAATAGTCTTTGAAATGTCTTCTCCCCTATCTTTGACCCTATATCTATATCAGGCCTCCTGCCTGTTATTTCTGTTAACAACTTCTAAAAAGGTATACTTCCAATTCCTCCACTTTTATTTTATCCTCCAACCTACTACCAGTTAAAACATTTCACATGTAATCATGCCTATACTCTACCTCAAACCCTTTAGTAGTTTTTATCTCACTCCAAGATGAGGCACAAATCATTACTCTATCACTCAAGGTTCCTTATCTCTCCAAAACCACAATACCCTGTTCCACCAAAACCCCTATACTCCTGACAGACTGAAATGCTCTCCATTTTCCAAAGCCACCTTACTGGAGCCTATCCATCTGGACTCTCCATATACTATTGTTCTTTGAGGAACACCACTTCTCATCAATGATCTCTTCATCATCCAAAATCATTACCCCGCAAGACATCTCTTCAATGAAGCTTTCCCTTAGTCCTCTAAGCAAAGCTAATCTATATCTCCTCTGAGCTTATAAAACACTCTGTACAGTCTCTTCATTATCACTTACCCCTTGACAATGTGCTTGTCAGTCTGCACATCTCCCATTAAGGAGCTCCCAGAGGGCAGTGACTATGTCATATTGGTTTGCTTCACTAGCACAGTACCTTAATTTATGAAGTTAGGTGAATAAATGATCAAAGTAATGTTGCCTGTGCACCTTCTAGGAACAAAGTAATAAACTACCTGTTACTTCAAACTACCTATTATATGAAACAGCTTCTTCAAATTTAGGGGTCACTTTCAATGTCTTAAAAAAATTATCAATGTTTTTAAAAAAAGATCCAAAAATGGATCTCCACAAATAATTTAGAAGACTACGCTGCTAAATCCAAGGAAATCAGATATAAGATTAACAATCCCAGATTCTTTTTTCCTTGTGCACCAAAGTCTCAAATGTTTTCGTAGACTTTTAAAAAACAAAGTGAAAAACATAAAACCTAGCAGCATACATAGGAAATGCCTACAGAGCAGCTATTTAAAAAGTATACAGCATGACTCATGGAATTGATAATAAAATTAACTCCTTACACCTTGAGTTTTTAGTTTCTAATTTAAAACGAGGTTGATGATGGCCTGAATCATTCCTGTCTGAAACAACAAAGTCCACTGCTATAGTTCAAAGAAATCAAGTTTATAAGTACATCGAGAAAAATGAAAATCAAACATTAATGATGTCCAGTTGACATCAAAAGTAAAACAATAATGACATAACAGACATTAAAAACAAAAAAATGAACTAGACATCAAACTTTCAACAGGATAAAATTAAGGGATTAAAAACTGCATATATAACTTCAAAAAATTACAGTCAACTAAAAAATAAAGATGGACTCTAGAATGCCTCACTGAACCTAACAGTTGGATGATCTAGAACTTAAGAAAACACCTCAAGATTATAATTACTGTATAAGTCAATGTAAGCATAATTCCTTCCGTTTCTGTTCACATTTCTATTCCATGACAAAACAAGTGAATACTTGGAAAGAAGGATAACACTGCTCAAGGCAGATTCCTCACAAAGAACAAAAAAGAAGTAATTTCTCAACCCCCAGAACTGATGAAAAGGTAATATATACCTCGTACATGGAAAGAAACGAATTCTTTAGAACCTTCAATTCAAAACTAACCACTGCCAATAGCCAGTGGACCAGTGATTTAATCCAGAAAGGTAGATCTACTCAGAGCCAATGCTGCAGCATTTAGCCATGATGGACCTGATAACACTGAGAATATCACTTACTTTTGACATAAACAGTACTTCCACTTGGCAAGACAACTACATTGGAGGCAGGACTGGCAGGTCTTGGAGACTTAACCGTTGCTATGCTGCCACTTGGAACAGGGGTAGAGGTTGGGGTTGACGTGGTACTTGTGTAGGAATAGCAAACCACTACTGAAGGAACGATAAAAAAGTGTGCTGTTAACTTTCACCAAAACTGTCCACGCATACAGAAAAATTATTTTTTATTGCAGGCCAAATTTAACATTTTCACGTGATCAAGTTAGAGACCAGTCCTAGGTGTTAGGGTCACAGGTTTAAAGGTTATTAATACCTAACACCTGTGGACCTAACACCTAGTACTTCCCTGAAAATCATCAACTGGGTTCTCCCCAAGTAGTTAGCAGCTGTCTACAGGTGGCATTGCCAATGGATAAGAGCACAGTTACAAAGAAATCAATTAAAACTATAGTGAGGAAAATAAAAGTCATAGTTGGATTCCATTTTACTACTAAGAGCAGCACCAGTGATGAAGTGATGGATCATTTTCCCCTAACCATAGCAATTTCCAAGTTGGCCACTAGGGGCAAGGTTCCTTAATTACTGTATAAATCAACTTATTAAGTCATTTGCCATCCAAACAATGTAACAATAACTCAATTAAAGACCGACAACATTATAGTCCAATTTCTTGAATAAAAGCAATAGCAATAATAGGTCATAAGCACCATTTACTGAGTACCATGTCTATGCTAAATCTTTTCCATGTATCACTAATTCTCAGCACATCACATCCTCATTTCAAAGATGAGGAACTCAAGTCTAACAGAAGCTGAAAGACTAGCTGAAGGTCACATAGCTAGGAAGTGGCAAACTAAGGTTCAAACAGATTTGACTATTGAAAATTCTTTATTCTTTCCACTCTCTCCAGAGTTGGTGGGTTGAAAAGATAAAAGTGGAAGCGAAGAAAGATACATCTCCTACAACAAACAAAAATGGCCAAGTTTGTACACTAATAATTGGCCCTCTCTAAACATAAGCTTCGATCGTATTAAAAGAGTTTGACATGTATGACAAGTGTGTCTCACTCTGCTCCACCGCCCACTAATAGGCAAGAATATTAGGACAAATAAAAGTAATCTGACAGCTGTATTTTCAGTCATTTTCATCCAACACCAACTAAACTACTACTAAAGTCAATCCAAATCCGTGCGCTCTAATTTAATATTACTGTTGGTAACCTCAGGAGAATTTAAGGATTTTTAAAGCTTGTGTCAATTTTACTAATTATGTAACAGTAAGAAAGCCTCTCCATCTGCTAGTTAATCCCTGATGGATTTAGCTCATTAATTAAAACACAGAGGCAGCATGTAACACTGATACCAGAAGACAATAAAAGAGCTTTATTTTCTGAAGTACCAGTTCAGCATCTTTTTCCAGTTGTTATATGACTTCAGTCACCTTATTTATTTTCCATGTCACCTATTAAGGCCTTCTATGCACTCCTATCAGATACACTGATGTCAAAAATTCATTCCAAGAAGGGCTTTTGCAATTTTGTGATTAATATAATTCATACTTTGAACAAAACAGAGATTTAAATTTGGCTGAGACTTGGTAATCTCCAGTTTCAGAATAAGAGCTGCTCACTATAATTTGCAGCCTTCACACATTTGAATAAAAACATGAAAAATAAGACTTTTCTTGAAGAATATGAGAAAAGTCATCTCTTCATACAGAAATATTTTTCTACTCACCTTCCTTGCTTCCTGTTTCCGCGGGCACTGGAAGGGATGCATTGTGCTGGATAGCTGCATTGGCAACAGCATTAGCTGTTACAGTGAAGGCGGTCTGGGGAACCAGCCGGGGCATCAGTGGTACCAATCGACGACCTTCAATGGACCATTCTGAAGAACTATTAGGTCCAGACATACTAAACAAAAAAGAAAATGCTGCTACAAAGGCTCTCAATCATGAAAATGAATCAATACATTTTCTCAAATACAACTTTTAAACCATTAAAAGCACCCTGAGTGAATAGGAGAAGCTTTATTATAAGCAAGCAAGATCAAAATTATGAATAATTAGAATTCAAGGAATTTCACATACACTTAGGTTCTTACACATTTTATTCTATAATCTGAATCTTAATAAATGTAATTGAAACTCTGAAAAATGTTTTCATGCCTTCTAAATAAAAATCAACATCCATCTTATTAGTTTAAATCCAGTGTTATGGCTAACGAAAACTGATCTTTCTACTAACATTTAGAAGTTAATTTTGCGATCAGATCAAAAATGCAAAAGGTATTCATAACCTTTACAATCAGGTTTTCTGTAATAATTAAGGATGAGATAAATCACTGATCCTTTCCAAAATTTCTAATTGCCTGCATGGCCAGAGGTTCTAAGGCTTTCAAATAAGGGAAAATGAGGCAGTAAACGAGGGAAACTAGGTACTGAGAGATAAAAAGGCTGTGTGTGTGTGATATATGTGTGTGTGTGTGTGTTCACAATAACTTCATTTTTCACTGACAATGTGTTATAAATTGTTATCCTTCCTATTAATATAAAATAAATAGACTGCATCTGAGGACACTGGAAGAAACCTGCCACTACTTTATTTATACCACCCTTCACTCTAATAGAATGCATTTCTGCTAATAAACTCTATTCCTAAACAGACACTATTCTCACTCTCTTCACTCTCTATACTCTAAACTCCTTAAGCAAATTTTATTGCAGGAATCCAAACAGAAGTTGAAATATGAAAAGACAGCTGTATCACTTCTCTTGAGTTGGCTCCAGAAAAAGTAATTGTGTCACTTCTAATGATTAATGTTGAGGTTTAAAATTCACCCAGAACTCATCAATCTCTTCACTAAATGGATATATTCCTGCACCCTTTTTAAAATCAAACATTTACAACCTAACCTAGAATTTAAGACTCTGTATGTCCACTGATTTTTCAGATTTAGGTAAAGTACATAAAAGCCCTTGTCAGTGAATAGTGGAATAATGATGATGATGGTGATGATAACGACAATTAACACCAGTTAAGCACTTACTATATGCCAGGCATTGTTTTAAACATTGTTCATGTATTAACTCTTATAATTCTCTCAATAATCCTATGAAATTGGTAATATCATTATTGCCATTTCATAGTTAGGGAAAGTCACTGGAGTCACTAAAAGGTTAACTAAGGCTTGCCTGTGGTCACACACTTACTACAATTTATGCTTCCTTTAACAACATACTGAAATTACTCACCACATCATAAGTGGAAAGTATAAAAATATTCCATGTTGAGCTTTAGTTTTAGATTTGTACTAACTGGACACTACTATCTAATAGCTACCCACTTTTACTAGATGGAATGAATAGATTACAACTAGAGGATTTACAGTCAGTTCAGAAAAGAATTTGTAGGGGTTAATTAATTTAACTGAGTTACTGGGGGAAATACTGCATCTTTCTTCAAGCTTTAATAAATCCCTGCATAAAACAAGGGAAAGATGAGTTTCTGAGACCCCAATAACCGTCACAAATTTATTACTACATAATTTCCACATTGATGCTTGTTCTAAAACAGAGAATGGTATAAATGAGAGAGAGAGATAGAAAAGGGCTAAATGTCAGGGAAAACTGTAAAAGCTGGTTAGTATTTTCTTGGCTTACTCCTATTTTGCTATTATTTATTAGAATATCACTAATAAACATGTTTGGTGAGAGTTTACTAAACAAAGTCCTACACTTATCTGGTTAATTGTTTAAGTAATGGCAGAAATTATGGAAGAGTAATACTTAAAACACATGAATATATGCTATTGACAAAACAGAAAAAAGACATAGCTGCAACTTTTCAGAAGATCTTTAAGTCTTCCAAATTTCTACTCATTGAAACACGCTCAGATTCTTCGAGTGAAAGATTGTATGTTAGAACTTGATCAAAAATTACTATTTGCTTAGTATTAAGAGTATAGATATGCATTAGTCACCCAAATCATCTAAAGTGAATTTTACAAAATTTTGTAAAGATCTTACTCCAGGGCTTTCCTGGAACACCTAAATTTCAGTGTAAGAACACCTCTCTGTTTATATGAAGTTTGGCAAGGGAGGGTAGAAACCTTGCTCCATCCAATTTCTTTTCTGAGAAATCTAACATGACAATAACAAAACTACTGTAGCCCTCACATCCTTTGGTGTTCAGGCAGCAGCAAAAAATTCTCGCCTCACAAAGAAATACACAGTATCCTATGAATGTATGGCTGATGGGGAAGGGATTAAGAAAACAGTCATTCCAGATAGTTACTTTCAAACTCTAGTGACAATATTGACAAGAGTGGCCCAATAAAAACTTGGAAGTCTATTGACATTCTAGGCTTTAATACTATAATATTCTGACATGGTTCAAAACTGGAGTATGAAACTTAATAAATGGCCTGGTGCCAAATAATAAATGTGTGATGCTTCAAGCCACAAAAAGCAAGGCTTTTCTGTGATCCCAGACTCTCCACACTCCTTTTGTTCTTCTACCTCATTGTGCTCAATCTTCTTGGCTTTCTCTTCACCTTTCAACCACATTCCTTCAGGCCTAAGGGGCAGGTTTGAGTGGGGGAGGGAAGGAGGAGGAGAAGGGGAATGCATTCAGTTCCTATGCATTCCTCCTTCCCTCTGGAGTTATTTTACAGGCTCAAAGTGTGAAACCCTTCTATACACTTTGGAACTAGGTTCTGTGGCTAAGTTTGAGGGAAAGAGGGCGGTGGAGATGGAGAAAATGCGGAATCTAAGCCTTCCTCACCGTTCCCCACTTTCTGGCCCCAAGCCTCAATAAGTAACTACATCTGGTCAAATTAAAACCACAATATAAAATATTAAAACAGGAGCATGAATAGATCTAATAAGTTTAAAATTATATATTGAAGTAAAGTTTTTTCAAAAAATTAAATTCGTGTATTAAAGAAATCAGAAAGAGATAAAAAGAGGAAACACAGGTAGATAAAAGCCAACTCTCAATTATCCATGCTAATAGAGGGAGGAGGGCAAGGGAGAGGTCAAACAGATTAAAGACCCCACATATCACCGAAATATACTTTGGCAAATACTTGTAAATTCTGACACCAGACCTCTTCCAAGACAACTACTAAGCAGCAAAACGACTAATTAAAATTTTCACCTCCTCTCCCTTCCCACCCTCTGACAAGAGGTACTCAAAGCAGCAACATGACTAAAGGGTGGGCAGTATTAGGAGGGGGAGGAGGGGAAGAAAAGGAAAAGCAGAGGCACAATTTATTTGTAAATGGAGTATGTGCCCTTGAATAATTGAGAGCTTCAATTTTGAAATAAATACAAGAAAAAGCCTGAAATAATAATAACCTATTTGCATACCTGTAACTTGGTCTTTCACCCAAATATAAGGATAAATTCATTCTTTAAAGGGGAAAAAAGGAAAAGGAAACTAAATAAATGTTATCCTTTAAGTATGACTGATGCATCAACTTAAAACTAATTGCCCCACAATATTGTTCCAATGCTTTTAAAGTACTAATTTTGTCCCTAAAGTGCCTCTGAATGTCAGTTATCTTTTACTACTTTATTATCTGGCATTTACGTTGACTATTACCAGTTCGCCAGTAAATAAGACTGTTATTTTTAGAGCATCTCATTTCAAATGTTTGGAGCAAATTAAAGCAGGAACACAATATTTGAATATTTCAACCATTGCTGGCCTGACAACTAAATACTGTCTCTGATGGAAAATTGCAAAAATGTTTATAATGCATACATACCTGCCCCTGAAAAATCTCACAATTCAAATAGCTAAACTTTTAAACTACATAGTTAAAACGATAGCTCCCCATTTTATAAGTTAAGTAAAATGAGGAACAGTGAATCAAACATGAAGCGAATAGATCTTTGGGGTCAATTCGAATACTGCCAACTGGTTTAAATATACTATTTATTATATTATACAAATGCACTGAATTTTTCCTTTAGTTTTATTTCACATTAAAATATAAAAATATCAAATGAATTATACTATAACAAACCTTATTTTATGAAATATTCCTACCATTTTTGCATTAACATTTAAAGAGTAATTTCAATGCCTGTCTATTCTTTAGGAGGCACTGTCTCCATACACATTCTATTAAGGCTTGATCCCTGCCCTGAATCCTCCACCACCCTCCACCTCATCTGTGAAATAGTTATAATGATTTGAAAACAATTTGATAAGAATACACTATAATTTACTACTGGCTTTTTAAAAATGAATTAAAATGCTGCCTATCCATGTCTTAAAAGCAAAATATACAGTTTACAATCTTTTTCCTGAATCTCAAAATACACGAAATATTTGAGTCAGTTATCGAAAAATTAATAATGCCTATTTATAAAGCAATGCACGTGTCAAATAACATTACAAAGAACCTCTGAGGGGCTGGCAAATTCCAGGAGCACACTATTTTTTTACTGAACTTTGCTTCAAGTAAGTGAATCATCTGCTAAGCTGTGATGGCCTTTAGTTATACAGAGATTACATTGTAACAAGATTTGACCTAAGTCCTTAAAGCTTGCCTAACCAAATGCAAAAACATTACCAACTGAATTAACAATTAAGATCTCTATGGTCAGGATTCCTGAGTATAGAGATATTACTATTAAAATTAAAACTCAGGAATCTGCTACACAATAGTAAGACTGTTTTCAAAACTTTATTACACTAAGTCATAAAAAAAATCAGGGGTGGTATGACTAATGGCTTACTTATGTGCAATTGTTGTTAACCGTTCATCGTTTACTGCTCTCCGAACTTCAGCACGGTGGCGTTCTGTTGAGATGCTATGAAAAAAAATAGCCATTATAGAACTCTGCCAAGCAGGCAGCTCTTTTCTATACTTTCATTAATGTTTAAGTGAACATTCTGATGGGGGGAATGAAAATAAGATTGACTTGTAAAGATATAGACAGGGACCTAATATATATCCTCAAAGGCTTTAATTAAGGGCATAGAAAAGGAATCACACTGACTCTGTGTAAATGCAGGGAGACCTAGTTGCAAATTAGAAATCACAGGAAGACAAATTCACCTTTATATAAAGCCATTACTTCCAAAACTCAGAAACATCAGACTATGTTCAAGATTGTAAGAGGTCTCTGTGTATCAGCCACTGAATGACCTCCAACCATGGTTACTGAGAAGTGGAATTAGGCACTCAGAACAAAGTCTTCTAAAGTCCTTCCTAAAGCTTAAGAGGATACATTGTTTAGTGAATGTAAGAAATGAAAGTGGGGAGATAATCTGTTTCCTGTGGCTATAAGCTATGAAACTTGACACCAGGATATTACTCCTTTGTTACTCAACACTTCAGCTGTGTGTCTTCTACACTGTATCATGTTACAGCTATGGTAAAAATGTACTTATACTGTTCTTGATTCAATTCATGTAAAGTTAATACTGAACTGAAAAAAGACTGCACCCATCCCATTCCCATTCATGAATACTTAATAAAATAAATACCACTCTTCAAATTATAATTTTTAATGCTTAAGCTATATCTATACCGTGCGATAAAATATTTAAAAGATTAGAAAGCAGAATTTATAAGAAAATAAACAAAAAAGAGAAATTGTTAAATATCAAGGCAATAAGACTGAAGATTTGGTTTAATAACAATGACCCTATATTAATGCTAATTAAATATAGGAAGAGTCTCTTCCCTATCTTTACTTAAAAATAGGAAAATGGTTTTAAATATTTAAAGAAAACCAGTTTAAACAGAAAATTTTCTGAGAAAGCTCAATATATTAGAATGGATTAAGACAAAGTATCAAAGAACCTAGGTCACTAAAATTTCTTAATGGACTCAAGTGCCACTCTAGTGGGAAGTTAAAGGGTAAATTATAATTAAGGCTCTGACTATACAAACACTACCTATTTCTACAAATTAAGACAATTTCCTAGTATTCCTTCTTTCTCCCAATAAATGTCACTCTGTATCTTCACATCAAAATGCTCTCAGCTCTCCTTTCCTTTCCCAATGTCAAAAATACCTCCCTTTCCCAGATGGCCTAAATCTAAAATAACCTGCCTTAAATCCTTTCTTGTAAGATTATAGTATAAGTGGTAAGTTACATGATTTTCTATAACAAAACACACAGCTGGGATGGGATCACTGAGCACCAAGCACTTGAAAACCTCTGTCCTTCAACTTCAAAGTGAAATATACTGAAACTCCTCAAAATTTAATTTCTAGAGTTGTATCTCACAAACTTTATGATAATTTACCTAAGAACTTTCGAGAGTTCTCCAAGAAGATCTTTCTTTTCCTTGGTGAGATCTCCCTGTGCCCGAAGTGCACTGATAACTCCAGCATACGCCTCCAATTCTAGAAGAAGAAAATTATTTTGTCAACATATATCTTTAATATAGTAATACAATAGCTACATATATTGAAGGTGCAGGGCAACAAATCTAAAAATCACTTGGAGAAAAATCAGTAAGCAAATATTTTTTAGTTCCTTTCAAATATTGTATCTACTAGCATAGATTAAAATATGGATTTTATAATTTTACTTTTTATTGCTTTGCAGAAGTCATATACTTAGGTAGAAATACCTTATTTTATCTCACAAAGTATCACTGAAGAAAATTTAACTCAATTGCTACCACTAACAACTAAACATACCAAACAAAATAAGACTACACCCATCCCAGTCATAAATACTTAGTAAAATGAATACCAGTCTTCAAATTGAAATCTTTAGTGCTTAAGCTAAATCTGTATCATAGAATAAAATAAAATGATAGAATAAGGCTGTTAAGAGACATTTTTAGCATCACTGAAAGATACCTTCACTAACCAATCCTTGAAATAAAAAAATTCCCTTAGGCTTGCTTAAGAATTCAAACTAGGGCCTCCCCGGTGGCACAGCGGTTGAGCGCTGGGTTGCAAAGCTGCCTGCAGCCTCTGCAGCACCGGTTCAATCCCCGGCTGATCCCCGGCCACCGCAGGAGGGGCCCACATGGTGCGCAGACCTCTCCTGCGGCCCGCTGCTCCCCTCAGCAGTGTACTTCGGTCCTTCTGCCTGCTCTGCTCCCCGCTCTGGCTCTGGTGAATTCTCTCACCCTCCCGCGCTTCTGACTGTACCCAGTGCTTGTATAAATAAATAAATAAATCTAAATAAATAAATTAAATTAAATTAAAAAAAAGAATTCAAACTATATTTCACCTCTATCCTAGGTAAATTTGAGTCCTATGAGAACTGGGCAAATGGAACACTACTGGAACAAGAGTCAAATGGCCAGATTCTAGTTCCAAATCTGTTTCTGGATTGCCACTTACTAGTTGTGTGACCTTGGGCAAATTCTTTTTCATCCCTGAGCTTCAATTTCTTTATCTACAAGAGACTTTGAAGGTACCTTCCAGATCCAAGATCTGCGTCTTACAAAAACCACCATCAAAATGACTAAGATCAATTAAAGAACATGAAATGCTCTTACAGCAACTAGGACATAAAATCCTGAATCCTAATGCCAAACAGTCTCGTGTCACTGTCTTTCCACAGCAACAACCATTATGAAATTTGCTTACTGAAACTGTCAGACCATAGGTCTAGTTAAAATACAGAACCACAAAGTCCTCAATGGCACTCAACAAACACAGCTTCCTAGTGTACTCCTGTGTACTACCTTTGTATAGTCCCCTCCTACCTGACTTTGGCTTGGCATTATTTGCTTTAGTCAGTGGAACGTCAGCATACATGATACATGTATGCTCTTGTCCTCCTGGAACCTAGAGATCACCAAGCTGCGAGTAAGGCCAGGATGAACGGCTCTCTCGGTAGAGAACAGTCTACCAGCCACGCTAGCAGTTGAATATAGGCTCATGAAAGGGTTCAGGCAAGACCAAGAAACCAAGGAGCCATGAGAAATAATAGTTTTTTTTTAACCATTAACACTATGAAACAAGTATATCTAAGCAAAATTAAAGGAAGTAATTGTCCAGACTAGTTATCTCCTTACTCAATTTAAATTGCTAATAGTATTTGCTATTTGCCAAGGCCTGACAGACAACAATCAGTGTTAGCCAAATAATGAAGGCATGTACCCCTCCATATTAGGTACTATACCAATAAAAAACTAGTAGCCTCATGCAGGTCATATTATTTACATTTCTGACTGTCAACAAAACATGTTTATATAGAAGAGTGAGCTGACTAAATTATATAAATATCTGGTTCAACTGAATTATCCCATGTGCAAACATTATGCATGTTCAATCTGTGCTGGATTCTATACAGATGTCTTATGGTGTCTCTCTGGAAGGAGAAAGTTCTGCTGCTCTGCAATAGTGAAGTAAATATTTAGTTCTAAGAGAAACATTTCAGCTTTTAACAGGACCTAAAGTAAAGTTCAGAAAGAACAAGGGATGATCAACTAAGAATTTACTGTATTCTTAATGTCGGTGTCCCATTTATGGAATATTTTAACCAACAAATATTGAATGTATATATATATTCAGTATACTAAATCCTGTCCTTAAGAAGTTAACTCTAGAATACGGCTACAGTGAAGCAAATCATCAGACAATTATGATACAGTTTACAATACAGTGCAAAGACAGAGAAAAACACATCATTTAGTGTAGAAGCATAAGCTTTAACAGAAAGAGAACAATGCTGGGAGGGGGGAGAGGGGGCTGGGGGATACAAATGTGCAAAAGGAACATAGAGAAAGAGCAGATGTTTCATATAGACATCAAACTTTCAGTAAAGGTCAGTGACTGTTTTAAGAATTTTACCCTTGGAGAAGTAAAAATATGTTTTTTCTTGGACAGTCACTCATTCAAAGCAAATTATTAATTGAATATTACTTCTATAAGGTGCCATGGAAAATATTTATATGAACAAAACAATGTCTCTATCCTCTGGGTGATTAAAATCCAACAAGGGAAACCTGTAAGGAACAAAAGATAAAAACAGAAAATTGGTTTGGGGACAGCCTAAGAAAAATCTCTAATTCCATTCTAAAAAGTTTTTATTTGATAGGACTCAGTAATTGAACATAAAAGGAATGGCAGAAGGAATCAGGTTTTGCAGTTTACAAGATGTTTAAGAGCATGGCAATACCATAAAAAAGAAATGGAGAGGTCAGTGAGAAGCGGTTTGAGGAAAAAGAAAAGGAAGATAAGTTTTGGCCTGTGGAATTTATGGAGATTAGGACACTATTGTTTTAAAAAGGGCAAAATTAACTAAAGAAATGTGATAAAAATTTTTGACATTCAATTCCCATCCCAAGTCTTAACTAAAGAGTCATGCACAAAAGAAGTCGCTATTTCACACAAAACTGGGACTCAGAACATTGTTATCACAGCTATACAATCCAAAATACTTCCTCCCCTTCTCCAGAAATTAACTCAGGGTTAAGAGCCTTTACTAGTTTCCCAACTTCCTTCATGTTAGTTGATTTCCATTTTGATGGGTATCCTCAGATATCCTGACAATATCACACTTGAATTTCTGGTATTACATCTGGCGTCATTCTATTATAGTATTAATTCTAATGACACAAAAGTATAATGAAACAAACACAAGCAAATACCCCAGAAAAACAAAAGATTTGCCGAATCATTTTATAAAGTTCTCAATCTGTTCCATTTAAACAAATCAGTCATTCAAATATACCAGTCCATAAAGTTACACGTTAGGGTTTCAATTCAGGATGATGATAGAAAAATAAGGCAGGGGACCTCCCCTGGTGGCGCAGCGGTTGAGCGCTGGACTGCAAGGCTGCCTGCAGCCCCTGCAGCGCCGGTTCGTTCCCTGGCCACGGGCGAGGGTCCCACACACACACAAAAAAAAAAAAAGATAAACAATTTAAAAAAAAAGAAAAATAAGGCAGGAAAAACATAGGAAAGTTTTTATATTTTACAGCACTCTTACACTGATATGTTCAGTTAAAAAAATTATCCCAGTTTTAGTAAAATCTAAGTATTTAGCATCTTACATTAAAATGATGTATATCTTCAAAAGGACAATGCTAATTCTTAAAATATTTTAAGCTAATTCTTAAATACAGTACCTTCTTTAAACTTTACACCTACAGCTAGTGTTTGAAGGCAATTCAAAGCTTCCATTGTTATGATAATGATTCAATGGGTGGGGAGGAAGTATTTCTGCAAAATCACTATCAAGGCTCACCTCCCAAACTGAAGAGTCACTGAAGATGACATTACCCTGTAGAAAGGCTGTTTTCTTTTGTATAGATGCAGCTCTCCATGAGCATTACACATAGAGCTGGGACTAAAATTAGGGCTTAGTTTAAATTTAAAGGCTACCATTTTTATATTAAACAGAATCTCTTGATTCAAGGCCCCCATGCCCAGAAGTCCAAACCAATCTACAGTAGTTGTGATGTGTTGCTCCATAACCACTTCAGCTGTGAAATATGAGTCAAACTTTATCACTGGCAGCTAGCAAGTGATAGCAATTGTACAAAACACATAGAAAACCATTTGTAATTTAGGACTAAAAACATGGGTAAAAGGCTAAAGGATTTTTAAAAAATAACAAGAGAATGACTGAAAATTTAAAAAAAAACCTCTCAGGACATGCAAAGATACAATACTAAGTAGTTTAAAATAAAGAAATCTTCAAAGCAGCCTGAGGGGAAATTAAAGGGGCAAAGGTTATTAGTAGGCAGGGCCAACACAGCTAAGATTCTGAATTACACAGGAATTCCCAACACAGACTTCCTTTGGAAAAAAAGATAAATTACGTTTAAAAGCAACTGCTTGCTTTAACACACTATACACTCAAATGTCAAGCATTGTGATAGGCCCTTTTTATATACAATTATCCTTACATCAAACTTACTATGCAGATATTATCCTTCTTTTATAAAAATGTCAAGCAATTTAGTAAGATTAAATTGCATGTCCTTGATTATGTAGGTCATTGGTAACCTGGGATCCCAGGTCTGTCTGAACTCAAGGTCCACACTTTCCCCTTAAAAATCATAGGTATCTTAGTAATTCCTATCTACTGCCAAAATATTTAGTATTCTTTTTCAATTTCATTCACCGAGTACTTACTATGTGTTAGCCTGAGACTACAGTGGTAAATAAGACAAGGTTCTTCTTGGAATTTACAGTATAAAGTAGCATTTTTCTCAATTTCCCCAAGGAATATGAACACTAATACCATTCCAGATGCACAAGAAGTTAGTTCATTACATACAATGTATGCCCAGGCATTATGGCTTAATTCTCTCCCTACATGTTAGCTGAGAAAGGAAAAGAATTACTAAAGGAAAAGAACTACTAAATAATTCATTACAAGCATACAGGGTGTTTTATTACTGATAGAAAAATAAAATTTGGGAAAGTAAGCATAATTTTCTTTAACTTAGAGTTAAGAAATAGTAATTCACATACACATTCATGAAGGTTAAAAGTATGCCAAAGTGAGACTGAAATCATATTCCCTAGGCTGAAATCCTAACTTATTATTGGCATTACCTCTCAAGTTGTAAGTTTCAGTTTTGTCATCTGCAAAACGGGCACCAGAAAAAAAAAAAAAAACCCACTTTTTCAGTTTGAGGAGTAAATGAGATGAAGTTAGCTAATAGTTAGCTGCTATTAGTATCGTGATTCATGCATCTACTGTGCACAAAAAGGACGATGCTAGGCTCTGGGGAAAAAACAATGAGTAAGATGCTAAAGGGACTATACCTGTAAAGAATCTATAATGCAACATGAGATATGACATCCATGGAAAAAAGCCATGCCTCTAACAGAAAGGGAAAGTATCACAGTGAGGCATTAAGACATCCAAATAAACTCATACCCAATTTTCGAAGAATCCTTTTGCATTCATCCCTGCTGAGATCCAAAAGGGTTGGCCACACAACAGGCATTGCTGCTTCTTTTTGGTAGCCCCAAAGAGCTTGTCTTCCCTATCAAAACAAAAAACCAAATTACCGAAGTACATTCAAAAGGCCACTCACTTGAAGAGCCACGTAAGTAAAAACAATTAGATACTCCAATCTTACTCCACCAGCACATTTTCAGCTTCTGACAAATGAAGAATTAAACCACCATTTGGGAAGTTATTATTCTAGTCGATGACAGTAGAAAGAGCACAGGTTTTAGAATCAGATGCTCCAGGTTCTAGTTCCAGCTTTCAACTTACTGGCTGTGTGAGTCTGTGTATATTGGTCTATTTGAGTATAAGTTTTACACATCTGTAAAACAGAGGTAATAATCACCCAGTTTGTTATAAGGATTAATGAGCATGATAATGTGAAGTTATTAGCATTGTGGCAGGTATGTTGTTCGGTAAATAGCTGCTATAACCGGTGTAACCTTGGGCAAGTTATTTGATATCTATCCGCTTTCTCCCTGAATGTACGCAAATTAAAATATGTAACACTCCTGGCACAGTATGTGGGTTAGTGGGACATAATAAAAAAAAAAATTCTGCTCAAGTCTTAACAATTGAAGATGAATTTACACCTGTGGTCTTTAAACAAACATTTATCTAAAGGCTAGATGTCAGGAACTTACTTCGTACTGGAAATTCTCTGGACTAAGGGATTAAAAGACAATAGCACTGGGCACTTGCACATTACCTGCTTACACACTGCAGATCTGCTGCAAATATTTGTTAAATGCATAAAGGTGTGACTGAAGAGAATAAAATGAATGGATGGATGAACATGGAGTGAGTGCGTGAGTGAAGGAGCGAGCTCACGGTGTAGTCCAGGAGGCGGGCACTGACTCATTGTAACTGCTGCATCCCATTCCAGGCACCGAAGCTTCGAACTCCAACTCTACGGCCAGAGTTGAGACCCCTCCCCCTACTTCCCATCGTCCTCTCAGCTAGGAGCCAACCCCGAGCAAGGAGAACCGGACTGCGCGCCCCAACCGGCAGGATGACATAAAGAAAAGGGGTGGGGAGGAGGAAGAAGGGGCAGAGCCAAAGGAATCCTCTCCCTCCACCAGCCAGTCCCCGCCTCTCCACAGGATCTTGGAGGCGGCCGGCGACCGCCCGAATCCAGCACCACGTCACTGCATCCCCACGCGTCCCCGCCAGCCGACCCGCCGCGGGGCCGCAGCGCGCCGGGAGCCCGGGCACAGCCGCGGGGAGCCCGCTCCGGGGACCGGGACCTCGCACAATCCTGCCCCCCCCTCAAGTGTCAGGAGGCTCACCCGCCCCGCCCCCTCCCCAAACACGCACTCGCTCGCAGCGCCACAACAGGAGCAGCGCGCCCGCCCCGCTCCCCGGCCGCCCGGCGCCGAGCCCAATGTCAAGCCCGCGACCCGGGCGCGGCGGGACCCCGAGCCGGCGGCGGGGGCCCCGGCCGGCAGCAGCGCCCCGCGCCCGGCGGAGAGGACAACGGAGAGGGAGCAGGCGCGCGGACAGCCAGGCAGGCGGCCCCGACTCACCGGGAGGTCCCCGGGGCTGGATCCCAGGGATCCAGCACCAGGTCTGCCAGGGTCCCCCCGCAGCCCACCCGGGGAGCCCCGTGATCCCGCTAGGAGACAACGGAGGATGGGGCTGGGCGCCCCGAGCCGGGCTCCGAATGCTTAGCGCAGCGCCCCCTCCAACCTGGCTAACCTGCCAGCCCGCTCCGGCACCCTGTCTGAGAGTCACCCACCTGCCCGGCCTTTCGGGGCTCATCTAAAAGGCTCCTCCGCCAAGACTAGGGGACACCAGGAATTGGGTTTGTTTGCTGTGCCTCAGAAGGGGCAAGATGGCGACAGGCTTCAGGGCGCAGGCGCGAGCGCGCGCGGGCCGTCGGGAGGTGTAGTTTGCCTTTCCCGCCTTTCGGAGAGCGGACACCAGAAGGCCTCCGTGCTCTCCGTCCTTTTCCTCCGCGTTTTGAAAAGCCAGGAGCGGCATCGCGAGGTTTGCTGGGAGTTGTGGTCCCCACCGAGCGCCCTCCTCGCTCGCCCTCGGGAGGCAGCGCGCGCGAGGCAGGCCGGGACGGTAGTTCCCTCGCTCTGCACACCCTCCTCTCGGGCTTCGCGCGCCTCTCTCCGCGGCGAGCTCGGCCAATGGACAGCGCCCGCCGTGCGTGTGGCGTCACACGTAGCGGCCAAGATGGAGCCGAGGCTTTGATGCTGCATTTGCTGTAGGCGAGGTGACGGGCGGTGAGAAAGCCGCTTGGTCCTTGCAGCGCGGTGGAGGCTCAGGAGCGCCTTCCTGAGGGTCAGGGGAGCGGTTATCAGCGGCCTGCGGCACCCCAAAGTCAGCTGGAGGAGAGAGAATCCGCGCTCCGAGAACCGACCCCGTGGACTTTGCAGTTGCCCTGATGGTCTGGGGCTTGCGGAGTTGCAAGTAGAGACGGGGGACCCGAACCTTCGACTTTGGGTTTCTCCTGGTGTGAAGTGGGAATGAACTCTTTCTCGTGCTGTGTTGTCAAAGGCAAGAAGAGAGGATTGATTTGAGGTCCAACGACGTGGTAGGTTCACCCCTGAGCCTTTGTTCTTGCTTAATCACAGAACAATTTTGTGAAGGAGGTATAGAGGGTTGCTCCTGTTACACATGAGGAAAGGGCCCAGTGTTCTTTTGGCAGCCATGGAAGGAAGCCAGTGCCAGGTGGTCTTGAAGATTCATTCAAGTTTTGTACTTTTGAAAACATCGGATCTGATAAAACTGCTCAAGTCAAAATATGGGGGTTTTAATATTCTTTCTGATATTAAAGTTTGGGGGATGTGTTAGACAGCGTAGGAAAATGTTGTTTGTAAATTGTGAGCCACTATACAGACGGAGATTGTTCGTGTTGAATGAAGCTCTAGATTAGAAAGAGAAAATAAATAACAGCATTAAAGTTTCCAACTTTAGTTTTCCCTTTAGTTATAAATACTCTCCGAGGTTCAAGGAAGTCATTGTTGAAACCAAGCTTGCCCCTTCAGAAAGTGGTGAAGTGGGACAAATAATCTCCCTTATCTTCCAATATATTCTCTTCCATCTATTTCCCACTAAATTGAGGTAACATCTGTTTGCAAATGTTACTTAATGTCAGTTACCCTTGGAAAGATGGTAGATGCCACTTTAATAGAATGTTTTTCGTTTAATGTATATTCTTTATTTGAGCCTCACTGCGTCAGTGAAACAGGTATAGTTAAAATGCCCACATACTATGAGTGAGAAAGACATATTCAAGAACTCACCCAATTTCACAAAACTAGGAGTTGGAGGCATTATAATGCCAAGTCTTCTGATTTCCAGGTGCCCTTTCATCTAGAACAAATGTCAAAATGACATGCACTTGAATAGAAATGAAAAGGCAGGCTGCTTATAGCACAACCCTGACCATAGTAGCGTATGAGTCAAAAATTATAATATCCTTGTACTTACTGGGTGTCAAGTACTGTTCTAAATACTTCACATACTAATTCATTATGTGAGGCAGAAAATATTACCCCTGTGAGGCAGAAAATATTACCCTGTGAGGCAGAAAATATTACCCCTTAATCACAAATGAGGAAACAGGGATAGGAAGGCAGTTAAATAGCTTGTCTGGAGTCACACTTATAAATAAACAGGAAAGCCAAAATTTAAACTTAAGCAGCTTGAATCCTGAGTCTTTCCGAGACTAGTGGTTCTCAAATTTTTATGTTCAGTAGGAACAATGGATCTTGTTAAAATGTGCATTTTGATTGATAGGTCTGGGTAGGGCCTGAGATATGTTTTCCACAAGCTCTCAAGTGAGAGCTTTGCCACATAATCTATAATCTGCCACACATCCTTCCTTCCCTCCTAACAATATTTGTCTTTTGAAGTCAGAAACTGCCTTCCCCATGCTGCCTATGACTGCTGCCATATTCTCAGGTGTCCCCGACATTAAATTCTCTTCCTTAAGGATCAAAGTCTACCCTCCAGAAGTTCATCCTGCCCCTACCTTTCCCTCTAGGATAAGACAGGCATTCCTACTTCTGCTCCTACACTACTTGCTACGCATCTTGTTACAGAACTCGGGACATTGAATTATGGTCTTTTGCTTAAAATATTCCTGACAAGATAGTTCTGTAAGGAGAGGGACCAGATCTATGTGCCCAGTGGCTTGCACATTAAAAAAAATATATATATATATATATATATATATATATATATATATATATATATATATAGCTAATGCTTATCCAGGGCTTTCTCTGTTTCAGATGCTATTATATACATTAACCTATTTATTCTCCACAAATGGCCCTTAAAATACAGTTATCACCGTATTACTGATGAAAAATCTAAGGCACAGAAAGGTTAGTAATTTGCCCAAGGTAACAAGCTACTAAGTTGCATAGCCTTGGTTTCAAAAGAAGGCACTATGCCTCCAGGAAATGTGTGGTAAATAACATGAGAGCCACATTCCACTTACTTTCAAAGAAAAACACACACACACACACACACTCTTATCCTACTAGACATGAATGTAACTACCTGTAGATCAGGAAAATGTTTTGGTATATAGTACCTGTCTGAAACTATTCATCTATTGACTAAGCAAGTTTCTTGAGACAAACTATAAGATGCCTATCATCCACCATTCTGATTTTGTGCTATATTTGGAGAAGATGAATTTTACCATTATCATAGAAATATCTTTTACGATTCTATGCTATTGTACAGGTCGGCAGATTGAAATGGATAAGACCTTAGAGATTCATTTTGTAAATGGGGAAAAAAACAAAAACAAGTCCAGGAAAATCAAATGAGTTTTTAACCAAAGTCATAAGGGAATTTCATGGCAGGACTGGGATTGGAAACAAGCCCTTTTGACTTACAGGCTGATGCTCTTTCTACTCTGCTCCACAGACCTTTGATTTATTTCATTCACAGTTCTCCAATTTGTGGAGGACTTAGTGGAGACAGCTCATCTCTATTTCTCTGGTTATCAGCTGGGACGACTTAAAGGCTAAGATCTGGAATCATCTGAGTGCTCGTTCATATGACCAGCAGTCAATGTTGACTGTTGCTGGAATCATTGCTGGGTTGACAGCTGGAACATCTGTATGTGGCCAGGACTTCTATGTGGCCAGATCCTACAGGTAAATCATGAGAGAAAGAGAGAGAAGAGGAAACTATCATTATCAGACTCTGGAAGACAGCATCCTGCTGTAGTCTTGGTTGGACAGGTAAGCCCACCCAAGTTCAAGGGGAGGGGAAATAAATTCTATTTCTTGATAGAAGAGCAGCAGAGCTCTGAAAGAATGTTTGGGACCAGATGTATTGCTGTGGCCTTTTTTCAAAAACATCTGCTACAGTCATTCTTCTGTCTACAACAATCCACATCCCTCTCACATGCAAAACACATTCATTACTTACCAAATCCCCAGAGTCTTTTCCCATTATGACAGCAGACTTGGGCTTGAGGTACAGGATCTTGTCAAATCAGGTCCATCTGTGGGTGAGTTTCCTTAGCTGCAGTTCTTCCAATGGGAAGACTTGGCAACTGAAGAAACAAGTTATCCTTTCCCTCTACAACCAACACAACAATGGTGGGACAGGCATAGAATGACCATTATAGGCCCTCTTGTTCAAAAAGGAAGAACGGAGTCACCCTGTTAGGCCATAGGATATGTGAATGTTAACTTAGGAGATAATGGCCAGACCATTTTCAAATTTTAAATACAGTATTTGAAGCTGTAAGAATGAAGAGGTTTATGTAAAAGAGGAGTAGGGTTGCGGGGACTCAGCTTTGGAAAGCCCACATAGCACTCTGCTCTTCATTCAAGGGACTTCACCCAAATTTCACCCTTTTAAACGTCTTCCCTCATCCCACACCGGCCACAGCCACGTCTTCCTCATATCAGTTCCTAAGACATCTGTTTCATGCCACACAGACTCTCGAAATAATCTTTACTACTGATAGGTGGTGAGCTTCTTGAGGGTAGAGGCCAAGCACCTAAACAGACAAAAGAAGTATCAATAGGTCCTCCCTGGTGGCGCATGGGGTTAAGTCTCAGCACTAGGAAGCTGTCCACAGCCACTGCAGCGCGAGTTCGATCCCCAGCCACAGAGCTAACCCACAAAGGGTGCAATAGATCTCTCCTATCTCACCCGTTGCTCCCCTCAGCAGTATATTTCAGTAGATCTGCCTGTTCTGCTCCCCACCCTGTCTCTGGTGAATTCTCTCACCCCCACACCTCTGGCCTACATCACAGCTCTTGTATGCATAAATAAAATAAATCTTAAAAAAAAAATCGATAAATGACTGTATTTCTTATATCCATGCCTTCACTTTCCCAGTGTAAAGAGCTTAATTTGTTTCCTTAATAATGTAGATTGTAGCTACATATTTACATGGTAACTGCCTATATTAAGAATGAACTCCTTGAAAGAAGAAATTACTTTTCTCCAGCACTTAATATATAGTTAGGCAAATGGTAGATGCTTGATAAATGTATTGACTATAAATTGAATCTTGCAGTGTTTTATGAGTGTTTATTCTGAAATTAAAACTGATCTAAAAAAATAAGGTTTACTAATTAAAAAACAAGTAAAAAGGATTAAAACAAACAACCTTATTGTACCAGTTAAAGTTTTTTGTTTTCTGCGTTTTTGGTGGTGACAAATGGCAGATGAATGACATGGTTTAAAGAGCAATGGAAAATTTTGGTATCACTTTACTTAACAGTAAGTCCTGGGATAGTTTTGGCTTTAGGCTTTCACTGAATCCAAGGATTCTAACAAAGTCAGTCTTTGTCCCTCTCTATCCTCAGTCTTATACTGTGTTGGTTTCATTCTTGGGTTCCAAGTATTGGCTCCCAGCAGTTCCAAGCTTATGTCATCCTCCCTG
This sequence comes from Talpa europaea, assembly GCF_964194135.1. NCBI lineage: Eukaryota > Metazoa > Chordata > Mammalia > Eulipotyphla > Talpidae > Talpa > Talpa europaea. Next base: position 48,199,359 of record NC_140073.1, on the reverse strand, counting down.
CTTATAGCCTCGGCAGGAAAGAGCAAACGTAATCTCTTCCAACAGTCTTATCAAAAGTCTTCCTTCTCTGTTGCTGTTGGCTCCATTTGGGTCACATGCACATTCCTGTTTTGCCAGACCTGAGCCACTTGTTAACTCTCTGGAAAAGGAAGATGGGGTTTGAATAAAGTCAGTTATTCCCAAAACACCCAGAGCAAGTGAGTGGCTATGAGGGTGGAGTTGTTTTCCCTTGAGAAAATTAAAGTACTATTATCAGAAGAAGGTGAAAGAATGTTGCACAGCAAAATCACAGATATTGTTATAATTTAATAAGGTATTTTATAAAACTCCTTAGTATTTTATTAAGAATCCTTCATTCTAAGTATGGAGTGGTGCCAAATTTGACACATCATTTAAAGGTCAACTAGTTAAAGTCATAGAACTTAAGCGTTAGAAGAAACTTCGGCTTCTTCTCACTTTGAAAGTGTGAGACCCAGTGAGGTGAAATAATTTGTAGAAAGTCACACAGGAACCAAGGTCTCCCTGGCAGCGCAGGGGCTAAAGACAGCACTGTGAAGCTCTCACTAGTCACTGCTGCATGAGTTCCTCCCCCATCAGCCAGGGAGCAACCCACATGGTGCAGCAGACCTCTCCGTCTCCCTGCTGCTCCCCTCAGCAGTGCATTTCAGGCAATCTGCCTGTTCTGCTCCCCACTCTGTGTCTGGTGAGTCCTCTCACCCCCCACACCTCTGGCCTCCACCCCAGATCTTGTATGCACAATTAAATAAATCTTTGGAAAAAAAAAAAAGTTACACAGGAACCAGAAGTCAGGTTGTCTGATTTTCAGGCTAAATTCTCTACTGTGACCAATCAATTAAGAATTGGATTTTTGTAAGATTATCTGCTCTCCTGAAAAAGACATCCTCCAAGTTCAAGTTGATATCCAGTCCTCCATTACTAGTTCAGATTAATGCAAATATTGCTTTTCTTGGGAAAGTGATGTTTTTAAAAATGACAAAAACTAATGTGATCTTTTAGGTCCTTCCCTTTCACATCTTTGCACATCTTTCTTTGTAAGCAGTGTAGTGAATAAATGCAGAGAAAGCCCTTATCTGACCAAACAGACCAATGCAAAGTATTTTATTTCTTTGGGCATCAACTGCTTCATTCATTGAATGAATGAGTGTCAAGCCCCAAGGCAGGAGCTAGAGATAGTAAGATGAATAAGGCACTGCTGTAGTCATCCTAGAGCTCACAGTTGAATAGGGAAGTTAGACACCTCCAAATAGCTCTGTATACAGTAAGAGAAGGTGATAACACAGGTATTCATAAAGGTGTTTAAGAAGTGCCTTCAGGGCCTCCCTGGTGGTGCAAGGGGTTAAGCACCGCACTATGAAGCAATCCGAAGCCTCTGCAGCACTGCTCAATCCGCGGCAGGCCAGAGAGCAACCCACATGGTGCAGCAGACCTCTCCTGACCTGCCTGCTGCTCCCCTCAGCAGTGTACTTCTGTCAATCTGCCTTTCTGTTCCCCACTCTGTCTCTGGTGAATCCTCTAACCCCCTGCTTCTCTGGCCTGTACCCCAGCTCTTGTATGCATAAATAAATAAAAATCTTTAAATAAAAAAAAAAATGTGCCTTCAATGACAAAAAAATTTAAATGCCTTTGGATCAAGAAGAAGAGGATCATTTCCCTCATAGCTTCACTGCAGAGGTGGCATTTGGTCTGGGCCTCAAAGTGTGAATAGGACTTTACCAGGCAGGGAAGGGAGGCAAAGGCATCGAGCCTACCACAGTAGGGGAAATAGGGAGGAGAAAAAGTGTGGACGCATGAAAAGACACAGAATAGCAACCTCATGAAGCAAGATGAGGGCTGTTGGCTTCTTAGTAGTCCTCAAATGGGAGTGCTTCTCAGAATGCCTTGGAGAGTTCTGTCAAATTTCAGAAGATTGTAATGTACACTCTTGGCTAAAAATCTTAAAAGGCTGCTGAGATCTTGTCTCTATCCTAAAAGTTTCTGTGACTGCCACAGTACCTCGTGAGAGAGCACCAGAGCAATAATGCAAGTTATTGCCACTCAATCCACACTGGAATCCAAATGGCAGAAATACTATCTGTGTTCTTATGGTGATTTAACACTGATTAATGGCTTGATCATTGAAAAACCAAAGGGAATTACAAAAGAAAATAAAAATAAAGGCATACTCTCACATACTGAATTATCCCTAGTTTATGTTTGGAAAAAAAAAATTTAGGTTCATCCAAGTGCTAAGACGCCTCAGGTGAGGAACTGATGATAATCAGTAATCATCCAAGGTGAGATCCAAGATATTTCATAAAGATGGAAATAATAACCCTGTCAGAAATGGAAATCAGCTATCATACGGGAGGGGGTTATAAATCCAAACATAATATCCAACTTGTCTTCACCTCAGAGAGTTTCCAGCTGTTTATGACGTTTTGCTGTGATTTGCCAGAGATGAAATGCATTTTTAAGACTCAGCCCCAGCCAGCTGAATGAAAGTTTGGAGCCATATTCTCTTTCAAGAAGTGTTGAGCATTTGTGATGTCTACGGAGAAATGGTAGAAGGTGTCCACTTTCTTGTCAGTTCCAAAGAAGATCTTTTCCTTGCAATCCTAGGATGGAGTGGCATTTTCTAAGTAAGCTAGTACAAGAACAGGTCAGGTCTCCCTTGGGTTGAAAGGGTACTTGTTGAGATGCGATGGGCTTTAAACTTACCATGACTTGGCCAGCAGTTCAAATCCAAGCCTTGCTAAAGGCAGAGCTAATAAAGAGACACACTTATGGTGAGCCCAGGGAATACATGTGTTGAGAAATGATTGTAGAAAGTAAATGGCCCAAATAATATTTGAGTATGCATATGTGTGCATGGATGTGTGTGTGCGTGTGTACATATGCGCTCCCAAGTGCATGCTGCACACACAAGTATACAGGACAGTCGGTAATGAGAGCAACTCTCTCACCAGACTAATTAGATTAAGACTCCTTGAGAGCAAGGACTGAGACATTTTGAGCTCTGAATCCCAGCGCTGTTGAGTGAATTGCTAACTGGTGTGTTGAATCCAAGAAGACACTGGTGAGAGTATGTGGTAATGTCTTCCCACAGTCACCAGACTGTCTAAAGTTTCTCTAGACAGCCCTTGCACCTTCACTCTATGCCCTGGGGCAGTTTTCCCATCTTTCCTCAGCCTGGAATCCTTTTACTCATTCCTCCTTTCACCCCCCAGCCTTTTGAAGTCTGTCAAAATCCTTGTTCTTTTTCAGTTTTTCTCAATTGTCTTGAAAATAATTCACCATGCACAGAGGGGAACAGGTTTTTGGAAGTCAGGGATCTAGGTTTGTATCCCAGTTCTACCATTTTCAAGTTGTTGAACAAATTACCTCACCTCTTTGTGTCTGTGCCTATTTCCTCCAAATGGGTTTTTGGGAAGAGTTAATATAACACAACGTAAAGTACTTAGTTCAGTGACCTGTGCAGGATGGATGATCAGTAAGTAACTGTTCGCTCTTTCCCCGGTTCACCTTCCTCTGTGAATCCCAGTTTCACAGATGGTAGGTCCCTCTGCCTAAACATTCTTTAACGTGTCCCTTAGATTTCTTTCCCCCTCCCCATCACTGCCTTATCAGCTGTAGCTACCCCTTCTTCTCCTCCAAAATGCTATGTTTATGGGCCTCCCTGGTGGCGCAAAGGGGTTAAGACACACTATGAAGCTCTCTGCAGCCACTGTACACAAGTTCAATCCCCGGGCAGGGAAGTGACCCACATGGCACAGCAGACCTCTCCTGTCTCACCCACTGCTCCCCTCAGCAGTGTATTTCAGTACATCTGCCTGTTCTGCTCATCACTCTGTCTCTGGTGAATCCTCTCACACCCTGCATTTCTGGCCTGCACCCCAGCTCTTGTATGCATAAAAAAAATGCTATGTTTATGCTTCTTTTCTAGCACTTATTATAGGCTGTCTTTGGCTGTAATTCATTGTGTTTCCCTTCTCTTTTGACTGAAAATGTTTCAAGGTTCGCATCTCCAGCAACTAGCAAAGGAACAGGTTTAGGACAAACATTCCATAAATGCTTGTCTAATTGAAACAACATTTAATCCAGCTTTCCAGGAGGCAAAGGGAGCATGTAACATGTCTTCTCCCAACAAGTGCTGAATGGCCTAAGTAGCAAGGAGGAAATTCCCCTGCAATTAAGTGGTTCGGGGTTGATTGCTGTCTGTCCAGCCCAAATAAAGCACAGCCTCCATTTCCAGATGTGCTTATTCTCCCACTTCCAACGCAGCTTGGCCAGAGGAGCATTCCCATAAGGAGATGCACGTATGTATATACATATATATACATATATATATATATATATTTTGGCTGATCTGACTATAGTGTGAAATACTTTCTTTGGAGAAAATACATAGGCATGAGAGTTTTCTCTTGTTTTTACAAGGGACAGAAGGTGAGGAAGAGAGAGGAAATTGTAGCTAAAGGAAAATCCTAGCCCAGAAGATGAAGAACACATGTAACTAACACAACAGATATCAGCACTGCAAAGCCTGAGCTATAAAGGATGTCATAACCTTGCACTGATCCTAGAAAAAGAATTAAACAGAGACAAAAGTAAACCCCCGCAAACCCAGAGACATTCCCCAGAAGTATTCATTGCACCAGTAACTATACCAACAAAGAACTGGAATTAACCTAAAACATTCAATGCAGTTCAACAAATATTTACCAAACTATTAAGTGCAGGGGCATTGGAGTTAGGTGGACAAGCTGCATCCTGCTGGCAGCCGCACAATTTTTTGGAGAATCAACTGCTGATTTCCACTTCCTAAATCGCAAACAACTCTCTTTTTTAACCAACTTTAATCTAAACTCATACAGTTGCAACTTAGTCAAGCTGACACACAGAAATATCCCCCATCTCCATCATAAAGTCATTTCTGTCTTCTCCCAATTTTCTACAATGGAAAAAAAAAAAGTGAACTTTTAGTCAGACAGGCCTGGTTCTAATCCAGGTTCTGCTCAGTTACATGGTATCAGGGAGATTCCTGGGCCTTAATGGATCAGGAGCTCTTCTGCTCCTACCCATTCCCCCACAACCTCCTACCCCTTATAGCATTTGTTACATTTTCTTGTCATTTTCTACTTATGTATCCATTTCCTCCTAGACCACAAGCTCAAGCACAGGGAGCATATCTGATGCCTTGTTACTGAATAGATGTGTAATAGATGCTTGCTGAGAAAATGAATCCTTGAAAAGAAGAACAGAAACTCATCAGACTGTCAAGCTCACCATGGAGCTCAAGTGCTGAGACCAGTCTCCATCCCTAACACCCTCTCAGCACTCTGAAAACATAGGCTTCAGACACCCTAACCTCATCCATAGCATCTACTTTAAAACATTCATTTCCCAGCCTGTTTTAATCACCCCGATCCCCAAATGCTGGTCCTGTCTTTTATTGATCACCAGCTACCACCTCTTGGACCTATTACTTAAAATGTTCAGGTCTTTGGTGCTCTGTCTGGCTTGAATTTTTTAATTCACCCTCTCCTCTCATTCAGCTGTTTTACTTTCTTGGCATATATCTCACCCTCCTGCCTGGATTCTCTGATCAGAAACTATGAATGTCCCCTTAGGGAGAGCTTGGGCAGGTGAATAATAGACTAGGAATCCAACAATTCCAGAACAGTGTGGTAAGAGGTGTGATTGAAGCATGTCCAGGCTACTGTGGGCACAAAGAAAGAAAGAAAAGCACCTTATCTTATGGAGTAGCTGTCAGAAGGAAGTGTAGTTTGATCTGAGTCTTATATTGCAGACACTGGTATAAAAATAGGGGAATCAGGGCCTGGGGGGCGGTGAGGGTTGGTGTGGAAGAGAATGGAAGCATAGTTGGGAAGTGGAGGGAAATGAACCAGCATTTTAAAACTGGGAGTCTGGACATAAAATCTGGAACTCCACCTTCTCCTGAAATATCAGAAGCTCTGGCCACAGTAGTTTCCTGCTTCCACAAGAGTGGAGCATTATTTGTCCTTAGATGCCAATGTGTTTTGTAACTCACTCATCTCTGTCACATGCTTTTGTCATCACACTTGTTCTCTTGTTCTTTAAGAGGAAACTATTTCTTGGAATCCATGTCTCTGTGGAAAGTAGGGGCATGGAGGTTGGACCACAAGAGCCAGGCGTTCCAAAAAATGGGAACAGCATGTTTCTTGGTGGAAGTGAAAAAACAACAACAACAAAAAACGGTTGCATTTGTCAGGGGACTGCAACTTTCTCTTAAACCGGTCACCTTCACTCATTTAGGTAACCGGCAGGGTTTGCTCTATCAAGATGGATGACTTCACAGGGCACCTTGCTTTTCCAGAAGCTCTACAATGTTCACAGATCATCAGGAAGGAATGTGCCAGGACTGCTAGTCCTAAGGAAGGAGTAAGAGACATGTCCATGCTCGGCCAGAGCTTATCGAAGAGGCCGAACACTGATTCTCAAAGTTGCAAATAAGTGATGAATCAAGTAGAAAGAAATTGAGAGGATTCGGAAAAGCGCTTGCCTGAGGCGCGAAGGCAGCTACTGATGGTTCTCTATAGATAGCAATTACATGAGGGAAATGTGGTGATCCCCATCTCTAGATCTAGTACCACAAGACCCAGCTGTTTCCGTAGTCATGCAGAACTGGCCCAGTTTCTCAGAAAGAGGGTTACTGGATGCTTCAGAAACTTCCTGGTCCTCATATCCGGGGACTGCACTCACTTCTGGGTATCCAAGACCTCTCCGCTCCCAGAGCTGGGAACTCCTACTCTGGACTGCTCACAGCTGCCTGAGAAGAGGCTGCCTGGGGCTCCTCTGGGGCCTCCTGTCTTCAGTGATGATTCTCTGCAGCTTGCTCTGGCGGTCTTACCTCTTCCCCATGTGTAACTGATCCCAGTCCTTTGGCTCTGTCAGCACTCTGCTGTGTACACCATGACATGTGCGAGCCTCCAGCGGGTGGAAACCTCTGAGTGAGGTGTGTGTTTCCTCCCAGGCCATGGAATGCCAAACACTTGGTGGGAAAGCAGTGCTTTCACTTGGTAGTCAGGGAAAGGTGATGCCCTAAGTCTTCAAATTAATCTCTTGGCTCCCCATCTCTTTCCACATCAATTCTGCTGAATTCACATACATTAAAATATAATGCTAAATTTATTTTTCCAATTGAAGCCTTTATTTAGTTCCTCATCTCCTATCAAGTTCAAGATATCTACCATTGTATGTTGAAGCTTTCCTGGAATGGCCCCAAAGCTTTTTCTAGACTTATCTCCCACCAAACACTCCAACCAGAGAACAGCATTCTCTGTAGACATCTCTGTCAGCACTGGTTCTTCTCTTCCTTCTTCCTGGCCCATTTCCACCTGTATAGAGCCCACCCATGCCACAAACCTCATCTCAATATCCATAATGGCTCCATGTCATCTCTTCTTGCTTGGCTGAGCTTAGACGATAGGGATCATATGTGTTTGTTTTTATCACCATGTCCTATACAGAGTGTTATGAATGCAGTTATTCAGAAACATTTATTTGAATCAGTTGAGTTCCTCCTATATACTGTAGATTTTGGGGTTAAGGAGGAAGCGCTCTTGGCACCTCTTTTATAATCCTAGACTCTTTAGCAAAGGAGTGCATTTTAACTGTCATTTTGTCCAATTTTGCATTTGAGATAGGAATTTCTTCTTGACATCTCTGCCAGAGGATGATGCCAAGTAATTTCTCACTGGGCAGCTGAACAAGCGGATCAGTGCCTCCAGTTAGGAAAAAATACCTGGAGCAAGAGAGGAAATTTATATACAAAGCACCAGAGATAGTCCTTCTGTGTCATTAGAAGCCAGGCTGTCTCTTTCAGAAGACATTCTCAAACCCTTGTAGCAGGAAAGATCCTGCCACAGTAGTGGGGTACCCAGGTCAAGTCAACTCTTGTGTCTGGGGTCCTTTTAACTGCAACCATCTTGCCCTTCCTCATCCTAACAGAGGCTGTCTTTGCTTAAGTACCACACATCATGGATTCATTTCTGAGAATAGGAGGCAATGAATGTGGAAGAAAGAGCACGGTCTTCGGAGTCAGTCAGAATAGATTCAGTTTTCATTGGCATGCTCAGTGTGATGTGTTTGAGAATTCTGGCTCTGTAACTGGGCACAACTTAGTTCTAATTCTTTTCTGCATTTCCTGTGTCCATGACTTTGGGCAAATTATATAATTCTCTGAGCCTTCATTTTCTTATATGTAAAATAGTGACACTGATTTTTGGTGATAATTAAATGAAAAAGCATATGTGTATCAACTAAAATGTCTTCAGTTGCAAATAAGAAACAAAAATCCATAATGGCTGAAGCAATAAGGAAAATTTATTTTTATTTTGTTTTCTTAAACTTTGTGCCTTTTTAAGATTTATTTTTATGTATTTATGCATACAGGAACTGGGGTGAAGGCCAGAGCTGTGGGGGGTGAGAGGATTTACCAGAGACAGAGTGGAGAGCAGAACAGGTGGATTGACTGAAATGTACTGCTGAGGGGAGCAGCAGGCAAGACAGGAGAGGTCTGCTGTGCATGTGGGTTAGCTTTCTGGCTGGGGATTGAACTCATGCCTCAGTTGCTGGTAATAACCTGACAGCACGAGACTTAATCCCCGCACCACCAGGGAGACCTGAAAATTAATTTCCCATATAACAAGATGCCCAGAAATGGGGAAGTTTAAGATTGGCTACCTGATGAAGGACCTAGATCCCTTCCATCTTATGCTCTTCCAACCTCAGGTTGGAGGTTTTCCAAGGCTGGCTTATCATAAGATGGCTGCCACAGTTCCAGGAATCACATTCAGTCACTACAGCCAAAGAGGGTCATCTCTTTCCTCTGTATTTGTTTTTAAGAGTGAGAAAACCTCTGCCTGCTATTCTCACAGAACACACACCCTCTTCACTCAAAGTCCTCACATATGCTACTTCCTCTCTGACACCCCAGCCCCTCACTTTAATACAATCATTGACAAAGGGGATTGGATTCACCATGATTGGCTTGGCTGCCAAACAGGAGATCAAGTTCCTTTTCCTGAGGGATGGATCTCTGAACATTCTGTGAACAGAGAAGGGGTAGGATGGTTGTTAGGTGGGCAACTAACAGTGGCTGTTACAACATGGAATGTGGCACATGGTAAGCATTAAATATATGTTAATTATTATTCTTATTAACTTTCACTATCTTCCTGGACTTATTCAAATCACATCTCTCCCAGCATCCCATTTTCTCATCTGTAAAGTGGGAATAGGATTATTTGATTTGTTGGACGGTTATGCAATTAAATGAGATGACTTATGTATAGTCTTTAGTGCTTAGTAAATAATAACTATTAGAGTGTTATGTAAAAATTGCCTGGGAACTTGGGCAACAGGCTGAGATCTCCAACAAAGGGTGCTGGGATTGACCTCAGTCTGAAAAGCACAAAACTATGAGCACTAGAAACAGTTCATACTTGTGGCAACAGGAACTTAATTAGGGACACAATGGTGGTGGAGCAGGTTTGCAAGGCAAGACTCTGCTACTTGTGCAGAAGTTCTTGTGCCATTCATTGAAAACATCCAGGCTAGTAAAAGCTGATCATGTTACAATGGTATGAGGAATAGGGTCCAGAGGGTGGGATAGGAATGGGGGACAAAGTTTTACGAGGGACAGGGAAGGGAACATCATGGCCATGTGTCAAGAGACATTTGCGTCAGCAAAGTATTTGATGTTATCACAGGCAGAGTTATCCCGGGCCCGCCATGGAGATAGTCACGTAGTCAGGTCAACAGTGGCCTAGCCGTCCCTGGGGCTGCCTCGTGATAGGAGCTATACTCTGTAGGGAGTCAAGGAATGTTCTGCTGTGATGTGTAGATAGCAAATAGGTCACAGTTGCCCATGAGTGGCCAGCTCATAGGAACCCACAACACTTAATGTTCTCTAGCTACAAAAGTGCATATTAATTTGCAGGACCCAAATCCTTCAGGAATATGTGCCATGCCCAATATGTCTCCCTTGCATCAGTACTCCCAACAAGACAATAATTCCAACTAGGTGGTCCATTGCCCTGGTGTTCTTGCCTCTAGAGACCACTGGTGGCTATCCCACCTGGGATCTGGAGAGTTCCATGACCTGATGGCCAGAGACAAACAGCCCATGTACCAGCAAAAGAAAACCTTATTTTTGGCCCTTGAGCCATCAACTCAGGATGGGAGCTTAAAGGCAGGAACCATCTTCTGTCTCCTTTGCTCTCCTCAGCCCCTATGACTATCCTGTGTCAACTCCCTGTTCCCACCCTACAATACCACTTAGAGTGACAAGTAGCAATGTGGCGTTGGGGGAAGCTCTCTGCCTGTCTTTGGCTATTTCCCTCACCTATAAAATGGGGGTGATAATATATATCCAAATGGATCTATCCTTGTCATAGAATTAGGGTAAAGACTAAATTAGGTGATGGCTGTATGTAATGATTGTCAAACTGAGTGAAGCTCAAGAACAGTGGTTGTATTCTTGGAAGCACTCAATAATGATTTGCTGATTGATTATAGAAGGTGAATCTGCACATATGACTTGAAGATAGTGATAGTTAATATGGATCCAATGCTTAGATTTTAACAAATTAAGTTTTCTCTGTAAAGGTAGAAATCAGGGGGCCTCCCTGGTGGTGCAAGGGGTTAAGACGCAATCTATGAAGTTATCCACAGCCACTGCAGAACAATCCCCAGCCAGGGAGCTACCCACATGGCGCAGCAGACCTCTCCTGTCTTGCCTGCTGCTCCCCTCAGCAGTGTATTTTGGTCAATTTGCCTGTTCTGCTCCCCACCCTGTCACTTTTTCCCCCAACACCATCTTTATACTTTTTAAATAACCCTCAAATCACTACATTCTTTTCTCTTCCCATTATCATCAACCTGTTTCAGGCCTCCAACATCTCTTCCCAGAGTAATGCAGCAGCTTCTTAACTGAGCTCTCTGCCTCCACCTCATCCTCCAGAATGACATTTTAGACAAAGAAAGCTGACCACGTTGCTCTGAATTTAAAACTCTTTCAGAACATGTGGCCCTGCTCAGCTGGGCAGCCTGTTTTCTGTCACCTACCTCTCAAATTCTGGTTGCTGGTTATTTGGAACAGCCCACACCATGTCTCCCCTCCAAGCCTTTGCTACTTCCTCTGCCAGGATCAATGACAACTTATTGGTTTGCCAACCCTGGAAAACCCATCCTTATCCTGAAAGATGAGGTTCATAAAACAACTCCTCTTTTTCCACCTCATACCTACAGCTCAAGTGATCCTAAAGCACCTTGCAATTATTTCTATCATTGCATTGATCTCCCTGAATTGTAACTGTATTTTTCTTTTCTGTTTTTACCACTAGATTATAAAGCCATGAGTCAAGGGGAGGGTCCCCCAACTTATCCATTGCCCCACCCTCAGATGAGTAGATTGTTGAAGTGTCATTACTACCATGAAATCTTAGCGGTGAAGGGAGTGCTGTGATTTCTAAAGAAGGGCCATGGTTGTTGTGTGGAGCGCTGAGCAGCACCACAGAATCATTCTCCCTCCCTCCTTCCTTCCCTCTTCACCCACAAAATCTCAACCACAATATAATAGCATGATGACTTACTGCCTTGGGAGACTTCCAGCAAGTGGAGTATTTCAATAAACAAACAATAAAAGTGTGGAACAAATGGGAGAGGGAAATGTAGGCCCTCAAGAGGAGGATTGCATCGGACTTGGCAAGAGGCTGTGAATGCTTTAAAGCTGATGGATTTATGATAGGGAATTTTGTGTTTCCACATGGACCTGGCTTGTCTCGAATACACTAACAGACAGGGCTGGACTCAGAGTCAATGTGATTTGGAGGAGATAGGTGACCTAGATTCATTTGACTTGGAAAGAGCTTTGAATTTTTATATTTTGCCTTCAAACAAAGGGTTCCTAAATGGCCTTAGGGGAGTACAGGTACCTTTATGCACACATATATTCTCTCATTCTTTCTCTATCTCAGCACACACACACACAATCACCTCTGCTTGCAAGAATTGATTTTTCAAGAATTTGACTGCATTCCCATGCTTCCCCAAGAAATTAGATAGATACAGAAGAGATGTAGAAAATTTTTTTTCCTGGGGTTCAGGGGAATTTAGGTATTCTAGGTTCTCCTGTTTGTCTGAGCCAAAGAAAATGTCTCTAATTCAAGTCTCTGTCTATTTTATTCCTTCCCATTTGTGCCCTAACTTTAATCTAAGAAGCCTGGGAAACCTATGAATTCTAATAACATTAAATTCTGCAGTCAGAGTTTGGGGCTGATTCTCAATGCTGTTAGTCCTGCAGCTATCATAGGAAAAATCATTATTTTTGAGCCATAGAAGAAGGCTCTGTGCATGTGCCTATAACTGAGAACTTAGAACTCTGAGCTTATTAACTTCATGAGTCTTCTAGTATAGTCAGAAGCAGCCTACCCATTTCAAAAATCTTAGTAATCACAATCCTTAACCATAACAGTCCATTCTAGCAGAGATTTGGTCTCCCAAAGACTTGTCTTTAATAGGCATTTCATTCCAGGTATTCCAGGTGATAGTTTCAGTGTCTTTTGCTGTTGCATGCCATGGACAACTAGCTATTGGAACAGACAGTCCCCCAGGGACCCCAAGTCTTCCTCTGCATCTTTGTCAAATGTGTAAAACAGCTGAGGCCTAACCCTACTCTAACCCTTTCTGAGTCATTTCTGTAACTCGTCATAGAGACAATCAGTAAGTCATGGTGACCACATGTGACTACTGTACAACTCTTTACTCCTTAAGGAAAAGAGACTGGCTTGTTGGCTGCTTGCTGTAAAAGGTACTGAGCCCTTGGCCCTGGGTGCCTAAGCAATGTATGACCTACTGCATATGTAGCTATCCTCTGGGTCCATTGCATTCCCCTTGGAACTTGAAGGCAAAGAAACCAGCTCCACCATGCATTGCTCCTGCTGTTGCTGTGCTGTGAAACTATCATTTTCTGTACCCCTGAGTCCTGTATACTTTCAGCACTTAAGGAGTGTGGCAAATCTACTTGGAGTCCTGTTTCTCCTTGCCATCTTCCAGGAGGGTGAGAGTTCTTCCCTGACACAATATCCCATTTTCCACTGGCAATGAGGTCATTACTGATTTCAAGCCCAATCGGGTTATATAACAATCCCAGATTCCCTTCCTTGAGAGTCAGTTTCTCCCACCCACTTTCATTTTATCAACTACTACATCAGCTAGTGTCCTGTCTGAAGAATAAATCATTCTGGATCTGTGCCGTCCAATTTAGTAGCCGCTAGACACATGTGGCTATTTACACTTAAATTGTTAAATTAAATTTAAAATTCAGTTCAATTCAAGGGCTCAGAAGTCACATACAGCTAAAAAATACTGTATCGGTCAGCACAGTTGGGGTATGTCTATGATCACAGAACACTCTGTTGGATAACACTACTCTAGCTCATTTCAAGCAGGAAAGGATTTAATGCAAGAAATTATTTACAGAGGAGTTGGGTACATGGGAGTGGCCTCAAGAAGAAAGGTCTCAGAAGGCTAGAAGAGAAGTGGTAGCTCAGGAAAGTGCTGACCCCCTGGGTGAAGTCATTCCACAGTAGGTACTCATCTTCTTGGGGTGCTGTGCTGAGGAAACCCAGGGTCTGCACTCGGTGCCACTGCTGCTGTTGAAGGTATTACCAAAAGGCAAGACAAAACAATGTCTTCTTCCCTCCAAATGCCTTTCAGCTTCTACCTGGTCTTAAAAATGTAATTTTAAAAAAACTTTTGCAAGTTTACACAATTCTTGTAATACCAAAGAGAGCAAAAAGTGGGGATGTATCATACAACAAACAGACAAGTTACCACGAAGTAGGGATTTTTTCAATAATAATATTACTAGGCCTCCCTGGTGGGGCAGGGGTTAAAGACACTGCACTATCAAGCTGCTGCTAGCCACTACAGCACAGCACGAGTTCTATCCTGGCCGGCCTCCAGGGAGCTTCCCAAGTGGCGCAGCAGACCTCTCCTGACTTGCCTGCTGCTCCCCTCAGCAGTGTATTTCAGTCAGTCTGCCTGTTCTGTACCCCACTCTGTCTCTGGTGAATCCTCTCACCCTCCCGTGCCTCTGACCTGTACCCCAGCTCTTGTATAAATAAATAATCTTTAAAAAAGAAAAAAAAGAAACAACCAGATAATTGCAACTCTAGGGAAAAACAAAATCTCTTCCAGAGAATGGAAATGTGGTCACAAAGATCTATACAGCTTGATCATGAATAACATTTACAGAGTCATAATCAGGGCCACAAGACTGTATTTATTAGATTAATTGTATAGTAGTTAAAATATTGAAAGTTTTCTATACTGGTTAGTAAATAGTACCTACCCCTAGCTTCCTGAATACCCCACTATCATTGCTCCAGCTGCCTCCACCAGCCAACCCTCAGTCTTAGAACTTCCGGAACTTTCCCAAGATCCAGCAGCTAATGAGACAATGCCTGACACAGCAGGGGCTCCGAAACTCCACTGGAAAAGCCAGTATCTGTTTCGATCAGTTGGTGCCTGTGCCAATCAGCAGCCTCCAGCCCTCCTGGACACTGCCTTTGTTTCCTCCAGAAGGCTTACCTCAGCTCTGCTTGCAACACCTACTGCATCCAGGGAACCTGTATCCAGAGACTTTCTGGTGCCCACCAGGCTACCAGCCAATGGCTGGCCTGCTCCCCCCACCCCCATCAGCCCTGCCCTCAGACCTCACCAGGAGAGACAGCAGTCCCGCGGTCGGTCGGCAGTTCAGAGGGCGAATATATTTCATGGGGCTTCTGGCCACAATATGTAAATACCATATCATAATTTAACCAGAAATTGCAACATAATCATATTGGAGGGTAGGGCAGGGAAAGGGTGTTAGAAAGAACTTCTGTTGTTCAATGTCAGTAGATAATGTCTGAATTTAAAAATCAAGAGGCAACAGTAGAGGTATATTATTTCAAAAACAAAAGCAGATACCAAAGTACCTGCTGAATGAGTTGAAAGCAGCTAGTTGTCTCTGAGATGCAAAGTTTGGGGTGAGACGGGATGAGACAGGAATCTACTATTTTTTATTATAAGCCTTAGAGAAAAAATTGACTTTTTTCCCCTCAAAGATCGCACATATTTATTGCTGAGCCAACAAGCTAGGTTTGGAAGCATATAAACAAAGAGAAAGATAATGTCTTAAACATGTCTGAGTTGTGATGTCTTTGGTGTGATATGCTAAGAAGCTAGAGATTTGAGGCAGCGGGAAGATGTGTGCCGGCTCGTGTGAGATTCTCCTTAGAGACTGCCTTGGTTCTTCTCCAGTGTCTCCTCTTGGAGTTGTGCCTGATTTTTATGACCAGGTTTCATCCAAGTCCAGTGGGGAATGGGACCCTTGAGCTGTTGTTTTTGGCAGGGACTCTTTTAATCCCAAGAGTCTCATGAGAAGACATGGTGAGGACCAGAGTCAAGTGCACACAATCAGATGGTGGACAAAAGGCGAGAAAGTGAAAAGTGTGCCATTTGAACCATATACATCACTCTTTCTTTTCTTTTTTTTTTAAGGTTTATTTATTTATTTATACATACAAGAAGTGGGGTGTAGGCCAGAGGTATGGAGTGAGAGGATTCACCAGAGACAGAGTGGGGAGCAGAACAGGCAGATCTACTGAAATACACTGCTAAGGGGAGCAGTGGGCGAGACAGGAGAGCTCCCTGGCCGGCCAGGGGTCCTACTCGTGCTATACTGGCTGGCAATAGCTTGACAGTGCTCTGTCTTTAACCCCTGTGCCACCAGGGGGGCCCACTCTTTCTTTTCTTTTAGGAGATCACTGTAGGAATCCTACAGAGAGGCAATGGTCAGTGATGGAATAAATGAAGAATAAGTGAGTCCAAGAATATTTAGGATATGAATTGGCTTAACTTGCTTTTTGCCTGGTGCGGTGAGTAAGGGGAGAGGGAGGAGAATTACAGATTTGGGTGTTTAGCTGATTCCTGGTGAGCACTTGGATGCCAAGGATCCCTCCAGCCACCACAGATAGCAAGAGTAACTAATCCTTGTTAGGAGAGTTGGAACTAGTTCACAGAGAAAGGCACATTCGAGCTGGGTCTTGAACAGAGTCTAGAAGTTCCGAGGTCTACAAAAGGTCAAGTCTAAAGTGAAAAGATATGTTAAGGGTTGCTTCTCGGGCAAAGATCATGGAAAATAATAGGAAAAGGCACAAAAGCATGGGAGTATGGTTTCTGTTTTGGGCCGTCCCCTGTGACTACAGTGTGGGAGGCTGTTGCGGGAAGAAAACAGTATGAAACAAAGCAGCGACAGGAGATTGTGGTGAGAGCCCAAGATCCTACAATGTAGTCCAGTGGTCCCCTCTCTGAATTAGTGGCAGAATAACAGGAAGAAACTTTCTGAATAACCACTTGGAAATACACATCAGATGCCATTAAAAAGTTTTAACCTCTGTCCCAGTGATAATATTCCAGGAAATTGTTAAGAAAAACTGATTTCTTAAAGGATGAGTGAGCAATATACAACAAGATATTTATTGTAGCATTACTGAAAAGAGTGAAACATTGCACAACTTTTCCATCAGAGAAAATAGTAAGTAAAAGATGGTACATCCATTTACATTACTGTGGACTAGTATGCCTATGTATTCAGCTGGACCCACCCAGGAGGCCTGCTGGGCCCAGGGGAGGGGAGAAGGTTCATTGTGGACAAAAGACGAAGCAGCATGAACCCTTGGTCAGCCCAGCGAGAGTACCATTTATTGGGTGTTTCCCTTTTGGTGCCTCATTTAATCCTCACAGCAATCCCATGAGGGTAGTTCTCATACCATCCCCGTTTGACAGTCAAGTACCTGAGGCTCAAGGAGATGGAGTGATCTGTCCAGGGCCCTCTACCTTCAAAGGGCAGGAGCTAAAATTCCAACTCAGTCTAGGTAATACAGAGCAGCCAGTGCTTTTTCCTCAGCACTGTGGTGCCCACTGTTAATGATGATCATGGTGGTGATGATCCTGGCATCTTTCTCCAGACTTGGGGATACAAGACCAAGCCTGTGGGACACTAGGGGCTGGCAGTAAGTAGCAGAATGGAGAAAGCTATAATATAAAGCTGAGGAATAAAAATAGAAATGTAATAGTATCCATGATGAAAGCAGCCAAAAAAAAAAAAAAAAAAAAAAACCAAAAACATGGACACAGACAACAAGAGGAAGAGGTAAGGAGAAATGGAAACAGATGATGTGTGAGTGGGTGCTCATTTTCCTCTTTCTCTTATTTTTGGGGTTTCCTGTCTTATCACCGTATTATTTGCACAATAAAAAAATTTACAATGAAAAATGGAAAAACTGAGTAAATATGAGCCCCCAGGGTAGCCCATGGTCCTGCTTTGATTCCAGCTGCAGCTTAGGACCTTCCAAAACCATTTTGAAGGCAATACTCGTTAAGGGAAAACTGACTTCTTCTGGACAAGGAGGAAAAGAAAAAAATGTGGAGTGTGACCCCGACCAAGAGGCTTCAGTTGTTTGCCATTATGCTCCAGATGTTGGTGTCATTGTTACATCCATGTGAAGGTCCATGTGGACTGGGGGGGTGTGATAGCGCTTCCCAGCCCAGATGCCTTGCATCTGATGACTATTGTCCCTGTTCATTTGGCGCTAGCAATCCTGGTGTGTGGAGAGAGGTGCTGGCAGGATAGGGAACGGTCACAGTGGGGGTTGGCCTTGCTGGAGGAAGAGCCAGTATGGAGCAACAGAGGCCAAAGTGACCTCAGCCTGCAAAAAGAACAACAAAACCACAATAACCATGACTGGGGTTCAGAGCTGGGGCCCAGTGATTTTCCTTCCAGTCATACTCACACTTCATACCTCACTCAATTTTATTCTGCTCTCCAGATGACCGTTCTTTTCAGGATTCCATGCATTAGTCCTGCTCCCTCAGTCTGGAGTATCCTGTCTTGGTGCTTCCTGACAGAGCTAAACCCTGTCCATCCTTAATACCACTTCCTTTGTGAAACTTCCCCAATCTGCTTTTAGGAAATCAATCATTCCCTTCTCTGAGTCCTGCAACACTTGATTTGTGTCTTTCTGATATAGTTTGTATTTTCCTGCAGTACAGTATAGTTATTTAATCCACGTCTGTTCCTCCCACTAAGTGGTAAGCCTCTCAAAGGGGCCAAGGGACATGACTTTCGCATTTCTGATTCCCCACACAGCATGGCCGACCTCCGGCATATGGTGGGTGTTCCAGCAACGTGTGGAATGACATTAAATTACAATGACTAAGTTCTTTGTTCTTCTGCAGCATAGTCTCTCTGGGAAAACTGTAGAGATTGTAGGCAGATGACCAACTAGTTTTATATCTTCCTTTCCTATGCATTTTGAAAGGGGCAGGAAGAGGAAGAAAGCTAAAGCTATCTGTGGATCCATATTCCAGAGATTTCAGTCAGCAATCCTTAGAGGGGTAGTAATATGAGCGATAACCAACATGTCTGAGACTTATACTTTCACACCCATGAACTCTGTTGGGTCTCACAAGAACTCTAGCAAATAGGTTAGCTTGTCCCAATATTACAGCTAAGGAAACCAAGGTTCAGAAAAATGCAAGTTTTTTGCTCAAAATTATATCAACTCACAGTAGAGTTGGCACTGAAATCCAAATCTGTTGACTCTAGATCCTTTGCTCTTGGAACTGCTGAGGTGATGAGCACAGGATTTCTTGCCCACTGAGAAAGGGTTAGAGAATGAAAGAAAGAAACCCTGGTTAACCCTTGCAAGGTGAACTAGTGTCTGGCCTTTTGCACATTCATCTGTCTCCCAAAGCTAGGGTCTTGGCAAGCCCCACGCTTTGGCCTGGTTTTGGTTTCTGTGCCTGTAAAATGAGGAGCCTGCGCTAGAGGTTTAAATTGGGTCACATTCCCCCCAGCGCCCAGCACAGAGCCTGGTCCACAGTTTCCATCACCCTCCCTTGTGGACAACTCCCAGCTTCAACACTAGAGGCCTCCAGGACTCCAGCTGACATGATGGAGTGTGTACCCCGCACGTTGCAGCCTCTTCCCAGGCTGGCTGCGGAAACCCAGCCTCCTCCAGACGGCAGGGCTGCTCCGATCGCGCGGATCAAGTTGGGGGCCTCATTAGTCATGTCAGATGACATAGTTAACACTTGGGGCCGGCACAGTCAGTTCATCAAAAGCTCCTATGTGCCTGGCTCCATCACTGCAGTTGAGGAACTACTGTATGTAGAGCAGGCAGTACATCAGAGGAGCAGCGCCAGAGTGCTTCCAAATTGGTTTTGATTAATTGCATAGACATGTCTTTAATTGGTGCCAGGGTAGCGGCCAGAGAACTTATGGGAAAGCAGGATGTTATGCTTTCATTCCCCGAAGTCCCATAAAGCAATGAAAGATGAGGAACAGAATCACTGCTCGTTGAAAATTTATCGACTGTGCAGACCCAGAAAACACAAATAACTATCTGAATAGAACCTAACCTCATTTTCCCAACCCATTGGAAGCCATACATATTCCCCTCGGTGCCCCTGCCTGCCTGCTGAGATGTACAACCGAGCAAAAGGTGTGATTTCTAAGAAACCAGGGCTTTCGCACATAGACGACACTCTTAGCTTTCCCCAGATGAGCAGAGGTAACTGGGAAGACCCCTCCCCTCAGAAACAGCTCTCCCTTCTCCCCTTCACCAGCCTATGAGCTGGTATCACTTTGGGTGAGACTCATTCCACGTTCATGCTTTCTTTTCCACCCTGTGGGGATTTAAGGCACATACATTAAATTCCTACCAAATACAAAGCACTGTCACCACAGCAAGGAAGATACAGAGAGAGTCAAGTATAGACACTTACCTCAGGGAGATGCTACCTAGGGGAAAAGAGGGCAGGTCCCCAGATGAACTAAACCATGGTGGGTGTTTCAACTAGAAGATGAATCACAGGGATTTGGCATCAGAGGACTTGGGTTCAAATTTCAGCTGATTCTTATTACTGAGGCTCCTTCGAAATTGCATTCTCCAATTCCCTGTTTTCATTATAGAATGGGATGTTAACACTTACTGCACATATTGGTCATGAGGGTTGTGAGAATTAGCAGAATTGGAAATATCCAGCCAGGGCTCAACACTGGTTAATAAATGGTTGCTAATTCTGAAAAGAGTCACCGGGGAGACTCTGGTAGAGCACTCTGTGAGTTTATATATTCAAGGAGCAAATGTTTGCATCACAGACTGTGCCAGGCTCTGTGCCAGGCATGAGGCATTTAGACAGGAAGCTCTGCCCTTGGTGACACCGAGGTCCACTGGAAGTAACAAAGTGATCGGTAGTACGGTAAGAAAGGCAAACTGGTACAGGTGTGACGGCCAAAGCCCACTGAACCTGTGGGGAGGATGGAGACAGGCCTTCTGCTTGGGAAATCAGGATAATGATTGAGCCAAGTTATAAAAGATGAGAAGATGTTCATTTTCAGATAAAGCAGGAAAAGATATCCTTGCACAATGCCAATTTCCTTCTTTCTGTTCCTCGAGCAAAGGTTATCCCTTGGGGTCTTGGTAGCAGCTGCACTCTATGAATGGAAAATTCCTCCCCTTGATTTTCACAAAGCAGACTCCTTCTTATCATTTATAACCTAAGTCTTTCTTATTTGTTCTTTGGTTTATTGTGTGTCTCTTCCATTAGAACGATGGGTCCATGAGAATCCGAGATCTGGGAGTCTTTTTCTCTATTACAACATCTAGAATACTGTAGGTGAGGTGTTCAATACGGGTCTGTTGCATGAATAGATAAACAACAGAGGCATGAAAGGGAATCCTGCAGTCAGGAACTCCGAGCACACTGCCTGGAGCACAGCGGGCATTGAGTTTTTCTTCCTCGTAACATTGAACAATTAGGAATGCCTGAAGCATAGATCAGAGGAATTGAGGAGGGAGTAAGAGAAGAGGTGGACTCAGAGCTGCACCCTGAAGACAGAAGAATGACAATGTGGTGGGGATGTTGACGAGGGAATCAAAAGAGTAAGTCAGATAATTTTTGAAGTCAGATAATATATCCTTCAAACCTTGGGCTTCTAAGGATTTCTCTGAACAAATCATCTCTTGCCACCATTCCTGGTCCCTTCATTCACACCACTGCTTTCCACTCCACCCTGTCTGGAGGCTGTAAGGACATCTGACACACTATTTCCTGCCAATGTAAATCATGGACTGATGTGTGATGCTCGGTCTCCTTTTTTACCATCCCCCGGGGGGGATGGACCTATAACTCAGGGTGGAGACCCCAAGCAAAGCCAGCTTTTCCACAGGGTGGCAAATTAAGGGGAACTTGTTTACCCACCAGCACCCTCCTGGCCCTGCTCCCAGATAATTTTATATCCTCTGGTCCTGGATCTGCTCCTTAGTTGGATGCACCTCACTTCACTTGCTGGAGCACTGATGTGTGACTGTTTAACTGCTGCTGCTTCCTCTCCCAGGGATTCTGGACTTCAGGGAAAATGGGAAGGAGAAAAGAAAGAGAGCTTTATGTAAAGGAGGCTTTGACAGTAATACTAAAGTCACAAAACTAACTTACATATGCTTAACAATTTACAAAACTCTGGCAAACTCCTAATCATCCTTCAAGACCCTGCACAAACGTGAATCTCTTTTCACAACCTTCATCTGTCCAAGGCAGAGATAATCCTTTTCTCCAAACTTTTAAAAATCTCTATCATAATCCTGTACCTTGCAATAATTTGTGTACATGTCTCCTTTCATCCTTTCATCCATTAAATCACCAGCTTCTTGGGGCATATCTCTTCTCTCCCAGGGAAACTTTTTTCCTTCCTTCCTTCCTTCCTTCCTTCCTTCCTTCCTTCCTTCCTTCCTTCCTTCCTTCCTTCCTTCCTTCCTTCCTTCCTTCCTTCCTTTTTGTTCTTTCTTTCTTAAAAAGTAACTTTTATAATATATACATGTATTTATATTATATTATATTATATTATATTATATTATATTATATTATATTATATTATATTATATTATATTATATTATATTATATCATATCATATCATATTATATTATATTATATTATATATAGGTTATTTACTTTTTTTACCCTCTCACAAATAAAATAGATATATTCAGGGGCCTCCCCGGTGGCGCAGCAGGTTGAGTGCAGCGCTGTGAAGCTGTTTGCAGCCTCTGCAGCGCAGGTTCAATTCCCGGCGCCGGGGAGATACCCATATGGTGTGGCAGACCTCTCCTATCTCGCCTGCTGCTCCCCTCAGTAGTGCTTTTGGTCTATCTGCCTGTGCTGCTCCCTGTTCTGTCTCTGGTGAATCCTCTCACCCTCCTGCGCCTCTGCCCTGTACCCCCAGCTCTTGTATAAATAGATAAATCTTTAAAAAAATAAAACAACTATATTCATAAATCTTTGTATCTTTGACTATT
Organism: Talpa europaea; assembly: GCF_964194135.1. Classification (NCBI taxonomy): domain Eukaryota; kingdom Metazoa; phylum Chordata; class Mammalia; order Eulipotyphla; family Talpidae; genus Talpa; species Talpa europaea. Next base: position 48,176,904 of record NC_140073.1, on the reverse strand, counting down.
TCCCTAAGAAAGATTCCTAGAAATGGAATTTTGAGGTCAACTGGCTTAAGCTCTTTCAAGGTTCTTGATGCTCACTGCTTAATTACTCTGAGAAAGTGATAACTAATTTAAAATTCCACCAGTGCATGTCTGTGCCCATCCCACAGTGCCCTCCCTTGCATCATGTGCTATCCCACTGGTATCATTACCAAAGTCAGTGCTCTTTTCATAATGCCCCTCAAGGTGAGTCATTTTTCTTAAATACAGCAAAAATGATACAACCAACACAGATTTATTTTCCTCCATGATATCAACCTGGGAGTGTATATATACGTGAACAGTGCTTCTGCTGCTTTAAACACTTCTATTATTTTGATTTGAAAATTGCCTGCAGAGCAGGCATCTAAATTGTAATGCAATTCTGTCTTTGGGGAATGATATTTTATTTTTTAGCAAGAGTCAAAAGCCATTTGGAACTCATGGAAAATGAGATGAGAAGCTACAGATGATTTGGGGTCAAAAATCAGGTGTCATTTTACAATAATGAAAGTGAGGTCTTTTTGTGACTTGTAAAAGGGAGTCCCCCAGGAGTTCTGGGCAGTAGTGAGTATATCATCAGAACAAATTGACCACTCCACAGTGATTGTGCTCAGTGGAGGCAGAGTCTAGTCCCTGGGAACTCAGAGCCTCTCCTTTTTTTTTTAAAGATTTATTTATTTATGATTACAAGAACTGGGGTACAGGCCAGAGGTGTAAGGGTGGTGGTGAGAGGATTCATCAGAGACAGAGTGGGAACAGAACAGGCAGATTGACTAGAATATACTGCTGAGGGGAGCAGCAGGCGAGACAGGAGAGGTCTGCTGCACCATGTGGGTAGCTCCCTGGCTGGCTGGGGATCACACTTGTGCTGCAGTGGCTGCGGACAGCTTCATAGGTAGCATCTTAACCCCTTGGCCACCAGGGAGGCCCTCAGAGCCTCTCCTTCTGACTTCATCATTGCTCCATGTAGATCCCCAGGGACAGGTGTCAACTTATTTCAGAGGGAATCCCTTTCTACTTTCTCTCTTCATCAGCCCCACTGGGTCTGCTGTGATTCCAAGACCAAGACCTTACAGGATCAGTTTAGGGAAAATGTAGAACATGGCATGGCAAGGGAAAGAGAACTCTACAACAGTCAGAAAGCACTGGGTCTGAGTCCTGGCTGTGCTTTTTACTAAATGTATATTAAGTCTTGGCTATAAAAGATCCTACTTCAAAGACTTAAAAGAAGTGGAGCATACATTCAACTGTACCTTCATACACACACCCAGACACACACACACACAAACACACAAAATAGCTAATGTGTATCAAGCACTCACTGTGTGCCAAGTGCTGTGTTTTATATATATGTGGCAGACCCCATAAGTTGGCCACCAAGAAACTATTTCCTCTTGCTATCTCCCACCCCAGCTCCTTTGTCACTAGAAGTAATCTTGTGACTCAATTCTGGCCAAGGAGATTTAGGTAGAACTCTGCTGGCAGTTCCTGAAAGAGCTTTTGCTTTCCTGATGAAATAAGATTACTGAATCTGAACTGTCCTCCCACTCCTATCCCACACTGCCTTGAACTTGAAGGTGAAAGCTGGGTTTTGCAATCATCTTGTAATGTTGCAGAAATAAATTCTAGCCTTTTACCCAGGCAGGGGAAGAACAAGCGGTACTTTAGGAATGGTGAGGTCAGGAAAGCTTTATTACTCATGCATGAGGTCTCAGACCTGGGTAGTCCCATAAGTTCTGAGCACTGGTCTAGAGACAAAGAGTTTCTTTTATACACAACCACTTTACATTGATAAACTTGGTTAGTTAGCTTACAAATTCTTGACACAGGAAAAGGGAAAGGATACAGATCTTCCAGGATGGCCTGGGAGATCAATCAGCCTAGCAGGCTGCCAGACCTTATTTAGATATGCTTATTAAGGAAGCAAACTTATTATTTACTTTACATTTCCAGGTCTATGACTCTTTAACAGGGAAAGATTTCTTTTTCTTAGCAGTTCCCTTTCAGTAACAAGGTGAAAAGGCCAAAGGAACACCTCTGGAATTCTTAGTATGTCAGAAAACAGCTACCTATTTGTTTAACGCATAGTTAATTATCACTATTTGCAGCTAAAAAGACTCTAATACATATGTATAAAGAAGGGCTACACATAATAGATGCTCAATAAAGGGTTTTTATTTACATTCACATTCACATATAATTCTTTCATCCAAAGAACTGATGATATTTAAGATTTTTATCTAATATTTATGCATCATTTGGCATTTTCTAAAAGATATTTTCATTACCATTTTGTCATTTGATCCTTCTAACTCTGCAAACACAGCAACTTTTCATCCCGATGACTTTGAAAAAGGATATGTAGGAAGTATTTCAGAATGTTCTTATGTTAATATAGGCACCCTCCCACCCAATCTTCTTCATTTTCTCCATTCCGTCTTTCCTTCCATGCCAATTCTGAGCCTGGCTTTTGGTTTGTTTGTTTGTTGTTTCAGACCCAGCCTCAGTCTTCTTTGCTTTGCTCTATAACACAGGTAGGTTGATCCATTCACCCTACAATCCAAGCCCCAACATATCTGACATCCAACTGAATTTAGCTTTTCTGGAGAGAAACCAGGGGCTCTGAGCTACTTTTAAAGTGCCTAGAAATCTTGCATGACAATTTATAAAGAAAAAGACTGAACACAAAACCTATTTTCACATTTAAAACATTATGACTCTCAGTATCTACCTAAAGAATGTGAAAACTCTAATTCATAGGGATATACGTACTACTATTTCATTGCAGCAGCATGTACAATAGTCAAGGTGTGGAAACAACCTAAGTGCCCAATTAAGAAGACGTGTTGTATATATACATGATGGAATACTACTTAACTATAAAAGAAAATGAACCTTGTCACTTGTAACAACATGGATGAAATTGGAGGAGATTATGTTAAATGAAGTAAGTTAGATGTGGAATTCATGTGGCATATAGAGAAAATAAACAATGGACGTAACAAAGCTAAATTAAACAAAGTTTAGATATATGACTGCAGAATTAAGGCTACTTGAGGGGTTGGTGAGTTGGGGGTAGAAACAAAATGGGGTGGGGGCCCAATGGTCTATGGTAAAAGACTATGAGTGCTTTGGTGGTGGCTGTGGAGTGGTGACATACATCTGAGGAGGTATGAATCTATTCCTCTAAATTATATAGTATTGTAAACCAAGGTTACCTCAAAAAGAAAGAAAGAAAGATTATGACTTTGGCAATTTAGAGACTCATTCTGAGTTTCAGTTTTCTTATCTATAAAATGGAGATAATGAATATCTTCCTAAAGGAATTATTGCTTCTCATCTGGCAACTTCCAGAAACATGACAAAGTAGACTAATGTAGATGGGTTTCTCATCCACCCTCTGCTATAGATACGTAGAGATGCTAGATGAACTGTAAGATTATTTTTAATGCCAAATATCAAAAATACAGAGAGAAATCCTGAGTTAGAAATGAAAAAGAATTTAAAAATTCAATCAGTAGAGGTGATGCAACTTAGCAGCACACGAATATTTATATTTAGCGCTTGATCCTGTGAGCTGAGGCCAGGCCTCCACTGTATACTAAAGGGTAGGAGCTAGGGCATCAGTTCAGGCCAGGTGGGTGAAGACGGTGGAACCCAGCCCCCCTGCATAAAACTCTGACATTAGAAGCTCTGCCCGCTTCCGTGAAAAGGAAACTGGAGAAACTGTACCCCAGAGTTAAAGAAATCATAAGGAAATTTGATGTCTGAAGAGGCCTTGGGTGGGGAAAAATGGCACCCTTGAGAAATAGAAACCCAATCTTTGCCAAATGCACATGGGGGGCTAAATTTACCTGTATGTGTAGGCACCTAGTGAGATAAATTAACATAAAACTTGGTCCAGACCATTAAAATTCTTAGGTTAGAGTTGAAGTAAGCCCTATTAAAATTCTTAGGTTTAGACTGAAGCAAATCCAAAATAGCTCTATAGTGATGCTTAACACCCCGGGGTATGTGGAATTTGCAAAAAAAACAAAAACAAAAACAAAAAAAAAACTTTCTGAAAAATGTGATTATGTTCGAAGAGTGGCCTAGTGCAGATGAGTCCCCAATCGCTTTCCCACAAGGATACCAGGACAAGTAGAACAGCACCGTGTTCCCAACTCTATGCCGGGTGTCCTGGCCTGTGGCAGGGAGGGTCCTGAGGAGGGAGCAGAGTGGCCATGAGAATTTACAAGCTGGAACACACGTGGCCTGTGCTCTTCTCATGGTGGATGGCTAAGTGTGGCTCCAGCTCCAGGTTTGTCCTCAGCCAGGCTTCTGGCGTTTGCCCTCAGGCCTCATCAGGTTGGGCCTCTCCTCAGGTGGCCAGCCTCTTCCTCCAGGTATACGGCCTGCCCCAGAGTCTCCTCTGCAGGCCGGCTGCCATCTCCTCTGTGGACTGGGCTCCCCCTTTCTCTCAGGGCCTGTGCTCACTGGACAGCCGTCTTCTTCTGGCTGGGAGTCTGCAATACGGACACTCTGGGGTAGTATAAGAGGAGCTCCGTGGCTCCTGATCCCGTGGTGCAGGGGAGGTTGCCTGGCTCCATCGTACCCCCATTACTACATGGCTGACCTCAGCCCAGGTTGGTTTTCAAGTACCCACTGTTTTGAAAATGCACCAGTCAGGTTTGAAATCAGCAGACCCTGAAAGCCATAAAAGGCAGGGTAGCAGACAGCTTGAGACGCCCATGACTGAGTTGTTGGGACACTGTCTCCTGGTAAGACTATTGGATTCTGCTTTCAGACCTTTGCTGTCACTTCCAGCACAACTGGCACTGCCACCTAGAGCCACACACTGCGCTTTGATCCTTGACATCACCTGTGACCGTAGTTAACTGGCACTGCTGGCCTATGCCCGGCCACCTCTAGGAGCTATCTGGTCATCACTAAGGGTTGTCCACTGATTTTGATCCTCTGGCACTACCACCTGACCGCTGTACCTGCCTCCCACAGGGCTGGCACCATCTCCTATTGCTGTCGCCTCTTGCACTGTCCAATCTGGCTTCTAGGTAAGCGCTGTTGGCTGCTGCAGAGTGGCCTCAGCTGTGCCACCTGTGATCAACTCCAGTTCCCACTGTGAACTGGGTCCTGGTACTAGTGATCCACCAGCTCCAGGCTCTCATCGAAGGGTCAATGCCATCATGCATGAGCAGCTTTTGGTTCGGACTACTGGGCACTGTGGACACTATCTGGGGAGGCCAGATGGCCATTTGTGGCCTTAAAAACTCTTTCCTTTTTCCTTATCTCTTCCACCCCTCATAAAGAAACCCTGCTGTTGTTATACTCTGTGTTTGAGTAGTGTCCTTGCAAGTGCATGGGTGAGGACCCACAGACCATGACATTCCCCCAGGTTTGCATGGTTTCAGTCAGACAGGCTACATTCAGCCTAAATTCTCTTTCTCTCTCAGTTCTCCCTTGTCTCATTCCACGTAAATAAATTCTGCTGCTGTTTCTCCCCATGTGTCTGCTTTCACGTCACACCCGCAGTTGTTAGTGTGCAGGTGAGAGTCATCCCATTTCTTCCAGGTTTGCTCAGTTTCAGTCACAAAAAGTGCCAAACCAAGAGAAGAAAGAAATGACGAAAGTGGAGAATTGGAAAACCCAACAAACTACAGAGAAGGGTAAAAATAGAACCATCTGAAAGAGATTATGGATTTGGATGATTAGCGTTAAGAGAAGGAACTGGAGCCATAAAAAAAAACAACAGGGTAGTGTAACAGGGAAAGAGCTGGAGATTTGAAAAAGAACCATGTAGGACTTCCAGAAATGAAAATGCACTCACTAAAATTAAAAACACAAAGGATGAATCAAACTACATATCAGACCAAGCTGAAGAAGGAATCAGACATTGAAGGAAATCACACAAAATGGACTAACATGACAGGAAGATAAAAAACCTGAACAAGAGTTTAAGGGGTAGAAAGGACAAAAAGAGAAAGTCAAGAACATGTGTTAATAGAAGTTCCAGAAAGACTGAATAGAGGGAACAGTGGGAAATCATTGTTAAAAATATTATAGTTGTATTAGTCATAGTTCTCCATGGAAACAGAACTGGTATGTGTGTGTATAATTTATATATTTATATCATATACACACACACACACACACACACACAGTCTTACATACCGATACATAGTTTTCCTCCATAATGCATCACTTCTTCATTTCTTAACTTTTTACTATAATTTTGCTATCATTTATTTTCTTGAGGTTATGCATCCTCTTATATCTTTATGTAGAACCACTACAGAATGGTGCCCTACTGTACATCCCATCTCCACAATTAGTGATGTCACACTGGCAACTTGATTATACACCAGAAATCAACAACTGCTCCAAATCAGGGCTTCCCTCCCCTCCTCCACAGGAAAGCTGGTTGCTAAACACGTGTACATTATGTATATTACATATAAATATATGTGCTATATAATATATATTTATATAAGGATAAAAATATTTTTATCTTTTTCTTTATGTATATTTTCTTCATGTATTTATACGTAAAGTGATTAATTAGGATTTGGTTCATGCAATTATGGTAGCTGACAAGTCCCAAGAGTTGCAGTTGGCGAGTTGGAGACCCAGGAGACCCAACGATATAGCTCTAGTCCAAGTCTGAAGGCCTGAGAACCGAGAAAGAGGACGGGATAAGTTCCAGTCCCAAGAGCAGCTGATATTTCAGTTTGAGTGTGAAGGCAGGAAAAGACAGATGTCCCAGTTCAGTCAGGGAGGAAGGGTTCTGTCTTTTCTTTTATTCATGCCTGATTGGATGAGGGCCACCCACACGAGGGAAGCAATCTGCTACATGATTCTACTGATGTAAATGTTACTCTCATCCAAAAACACTCTCCCAGACACACACAGGATAAAGTCTGGCTAAATATCTAGGCACCCCCCATGGTCCAATCAAGTCGACACATAAAATCAACCAAAGGCTGATAATTTTCTGAAATTGAAGAAGCATACACAAGGCAATAAAGAATTTCATAACTATTCATACCCTGTTGAAGCTGCAAACCCACAGGGCAAAGAGAAAAATACAAAGCCCACCATAAAAAGGGACAGATTACCAAAAGGGATATTAGCTACAAAGATAGTCTTCTCATCAGCAATGATGGAAACCAAAAGACAGGAGGATAATATTTTCAAAATGTAGAAAGAATGTAAACCTCAAACCAGAATTCCATACAGCTAAATTCATAAGTGAGTCAAATTTTCAGACAAGCAAAGACAAACAATGGCTGAAAGAATACTAATGGATATACCTTAGTAAGAAGAAAATTCAATCCAGAAAGAAGTGAGATGAAGGAGGGGGATGTGAGGTGTTAGAGTCAGTTTGTATCAGCTCAGAGAGCTAATTGTTAAAATTTCAGAAATTTTGAGAACTACATGTTACATAGTTATTGTTAAAAATTAATTATAAAAACTTACAATTAAATGAATTATTTTAAAAATCAAGGTACAAATTTCTCAGAATGCATCACTTCTTATTTTATTACAATTTTCCTATTATCTTTGCTCTCAAGTGTATTCATATCCTTTATTTATAAGGTATAACTATTACAGGACAGAGAGAGGGGCACGCCCAAACCCCCAACCTGTCCACTCTAAATATGTTCTGCTATCTGCCATATCAAAACAAAACATACTCTAGCGTGTAAGACCTTTAATGGAAAGAAACTTCAATACAATTAGTGTGCAATACAGAAAAGGAGAAAAATGGGGAAGAATATAGTTTCCAAATCAATTTTCCAAAGTTACCCATCCCCTCTTGGGTAAATGTCCAGCCAAACAGGGTTGGCCCAAAGCAGAGCCGCTGAGGCCCCAAAACTGCCACAAGTCTAAGGCAGCTTCCGGTGGGGACCCATAGGAAAGGGGCAGAAACAGCCAGGCAAGTCTGGAAGGAAAAAAGCAAAACCAAAATCAAGATCAACGCTGACATTGTTAACCTCCCCACGGGTCTCTCACCCACATCTGTTTCAACCAGTCCAGGACAAAAAGCAAGTGCAGCTTCTTCACATGTCTCTCTGCTCCATCTGCCTCCTCCAGGGCTCCTTCCAGCTGTCCATCCTGCTTCCCACGTTTCCCAGTCTCCTCCCCGCTCAGCTCCAGCCTCCCTTGGGTGGGGCAGGGAACCTGGAACCACCCCTTTTCCTGGCGAAAACCCTGTTACATAACTACTCAGAATTGTGTCCTACTGTGCATCTCTTCCCATTCCTACAGTCAGCTATGTCACATTGGAATGTAAGTACTTGCACCCTGGAGGTCAACATATGCTACAAATCAGGGCTCCCCTGCTCGTCCCACCAAATGAAACCTGACAGCTATTTATCAGCACACCACTGAATATAAGAAATAAGGGTTTCCACTCCTGGGTATCTATCCAAGAGAACTGAAAAGATAAGTCCATAGGACAAAAAGAAACTTGTACTGGAAGAGGCATTGCAGCATTCTATTGATACACAAAAGCAAAAGGTGGAAACAACCCAGATGTTCATCAACTAATAAACAGATAAATGCAATGTGTTATATCCATACAATGGAATGTTATTCAGGCATAAAATAGAATAAGTACTGATATATATTCCAACATAGATAAAACAAGGAAGTGTTATGCTAAGTGAAAGAAGCCAAATACATAAGGTTATTTATTTTGGGCCTCCCTGATGGCGCCGCGGGTTGAGCGCAGCTCCATGAATCTGTCTGCAGCCTCTGCAGCATGGGTTCTATCCCAGCCGGCCGGGGAGAAACCCACATGGCGCAACAGACCTCTCCTGTCTCGCCCGCTGCTCCCCTCAGCAGTATATTTTGTCAGTCTGCCTGTTCTGTTCCCCGCTCTGTCTCTGGTGAAGCCTCTCACCCTCCCGCACATCTGACCTGTACCCTGGTTCTTGTATAAATAAATAAATCTTAAAAAAAAAAAAGTCATTTATTTTATGACTTCATTTATGTGAAATTTTCAGAATAGGCACATCCACAGGGACTGAAAGTGGATTAGTGGTTATCAGGGGCTGGGAATGGGGGAAATGACTGGTGATGAGTATGGGGTTTCTTTTGGGGATGATGAAAATATTCTAAAATTAGTGTTAATGATTGCACAATTTTGTTAATACACTAAAAACATGGAAGTGTACACTTTAAAAGGGCACTTTGTATAAGAAGGAAAAATGAAAGAAAGGCAGATAAAGAAATAATTATGCAGGTATGTAACTCGAAATAAATACTGACAAATTGAAACAAAAACACTAAAAATCAAATTATTTGAAAGACAGAAGTGGATGGAGTTCAAAATTAAAGAACCTAGGACTCCTGAAATCATCACAATGGGCTAGAGATAGTGATTAACTTAAATATTAAGTCAATAATGATGTATGAACACCCACTGAATGAATAGAACGAGATGTACATTCTTCCACGAGTGAGACTAGAGGGAATAAAGAAAGCAACCAAATAAAAAAAATGGCAAGATAAGAGAATAAAGGAAAGAAAGGACATAAACAGGGCCTCCCGTGGTGGCGCAGCGGTTGAGTGCTGGGTTGCGAGGCTGCCCGCAGCCTCTGCAGCACCAGTTCGATCCCCGGCCACCGGCGAGGGTCCCACAAAAAAAAAAAAAAAAGAAAAAAAAGAAAAAGAAAAAGAAAGGACATAACAAATAACAAAACAAAATGGGAAAAATATGCCCAATAGAGCAGAATGAGAAGAAATATAAATATGCCTGGAAAAAGACAAATACTCTCTGATTGGATTTCTAAAAATCTACCTCTATGTTGATACAAGAACACCTTCATAATATAGTGACACAGAAAGATTAAAAGTATGGAGAAGATATACTAGGCTAATATTATGTGAAAGAATGCAATAATATATTTTAAGCAAAATACATGATTACAGATAGTCATACCATAATGACAAAAAGAACAGTTCATCCATAAGATAGAAATGACCCAGATCATCTCTATACCAACTGGAAGCATTATCTTCAAATATATAAGACATACTTGCAAGGAGAAATGGAAAAATCCACATAGCAGGGAATTTGACCATCTTCCTGAGTAGCTCTTATAGAGTAACTGACAACATATTTGTAATTTTTAATAGAAGAGTTGAATAACACTACCATCAAATTCTTTCTCTTTCCAGACTTACATTCCTAGGCTTTGAAAGGTCCTCCTCCCTGCTACTGTACATGAGTCAGTGCCAAGCCCTCATGAGTTCTCACGGTATGACAGATTGGTTCTATGCCAACACCTCTTCATTCTATAACTAGTTCTTTGGCAGAGGCTATAGTTGCTTCTTGCTAGAATCATTGTAATTGTCTCCTAATTGGCCTCCCTGTATTTGTGGAGAATTGCCCAAATGACTTATGTTTCAATAGTTTCATCTTAATGCTCTAAATTTTATCTTTGGGTTAAGTCAGACCAAGGGTACTACAATATTTCAGCCACAGCGAAATCACTTTTAGTAAACTGAACTCTGGCATGAAGATACTGGTTTCTTGGAGAGATGTAAAGACAAAATCATGGGAAACTCCCTTTGGAGGGTATATTATTCCAGGCACACATAGTATCTTCTTTATGAGGAATCTTGAGAGAAATATTCTGAAATCTGCATTTACAGTTCATATGTATTTTATTTTTATTTATTTATTTTTTTTATAGAGGCATGTTTTTCTTTCTTTCTTTATTTGTTTGTTTGTTTGTTTTTTTGTTTATACATGCACTGGGTACAGTCAGAAGTGCGGGAGGGTGAGAGAATTCACCAGAGCCAGAGCGGGGAGCAGAGCAGGCAGAAGGACTGAAGTACACTGCTGAGGGGAGCAGCGGGCGGCAGGAGAGGTCTGCGCGCCATGTGGGACCCTCCTCCGGTGGCCGGGAAGCAGCCGGGGATCGAACCGGCGCCGCAGAGGCCGCGGGCAGCTTCGCAACCCAGTGCTCAACCGCTGTGCCACCGGGGAGGCCCACATATGTATTTTATAGACATGAAATCAGGTAATTGATATTTACACTTTGCTAGGGTCACTATAAAACTCAAGCAAAATTTATTGTCCACTTTTAACAAGCATACATAATAATAGTATTTATTAAATGCTTGGTCAGAACCAAGTATTATTCCAAAAGCTTTACATGTATTAATCTGTTTAACCCTCACCTCATCCCCATTTTAAGATGAGAAAAATGAGACCCAGAAAGGTTATATAACAGGCCCTGAGTATACAACTAAGATAAAGAGCCAGAATTTGAATCCAGGCAGTCAGATTCCAGAATCCTCAGATTCCAGAGTCTATACTCTTAACTCTGTGTGATATTACCTTTTTAGTTTTTTTACTATGCATGTCTGTGTGCTAGTAATAGCCTCCAACTCTACTAATTTCCTATACTTATTAAGCAGATATAAAAAAGATCCAAATCCCAGTAGGAACAAATACATTCAGTGCCCATAACTTGGTTTCTTAATACCATTCTCCAGTAAAAGGAAACGGGACAGTCAGAGCAACGATTGATTGCAGATCTGGAACAAGGAAAATAAGATGATCTTGAAAACATGTTGTAGTATCAGAAAGTAAGTAAGTATTAAAAAAAAGGATGGGAACAAAGAGATACAAAAACCAACTTTGAAAAGGATCAAATGGCCAAAGCTGGTTCAACTTTAACAATAAAATAACATTATATTGCACTATAATCCAAAATGTAAAAAATTACACATATGTCCAAACTTGGATAAATAAATTATAAAATAAATAACTTGGGAAAAAAAGGTAACTCCTCCATATAGAAGAATTCCAAATGGTATGTACATACTCCCTGTCTCTAGGAGGCTAAACTCAACCACTCCTCTTCCCTTGTGTGTGGGCTGAAATTGGCGACTTATGTCCAAAGAATGAGTATGGAGAAGGAAAATGAGTAGATGCACAGTAGGAAAATCTAGCAAAACTACCTTAGCCAAAGTGATTAAAGCTAACATCTTTGACTCCTTAAGAAACCTCCCAAATAAGTGCTTAGATATCGCTTCAAAAAATGAAGAAAGTTAATATCACCAATGATGTCATGTGGATATTATGTACTCTCTAATTTGATGAAATAAGATGGACACTTTATTTCTATGCTATGCTTTTCCAAAACTCACTAACTACAGTCTAAACAGGAGAAAAACTTCAGACACACCCAAATTAAGGGATATTCTATACAATACATGCCCAATAGTCCTCAAAACTTTCAAGGTCATGAAAAACAAGACAAGACTGAGGAAGTGCCAAGAGTCAAAAGAGACTAAGAAGACACAACAACTAAATAAAATTGGATCTCCTTAGTTCATTGCTGGGACAGAAAGAAGACGTTAATGAAAAATTGTTAGCAAAGTGTAGGGTTTAGTTAATAATAATGTACCAATGCTGGTATCTTAGTTTTGATAAGCATAACATAGAAATATAATAACAGTAGGGGAAACTCAAACTGGATGAGGGAATATTTGGGAATGCTCAATACTAACTAAAATTATTCTAAAGTTAAAAATCTATTTAAAAGATAAAAATAAAATTTTTAGAGATAGAAATTATAGTTGTGATGAAAAATGGGATAAACATAGATTAGACATCTCAGAAGAATTAGTAAAATTGAACACACATCTATTAATAAAAACTATACAAAAGACACAAGGAGAAAAAAGACAAAAAATTAAACGGAGCCTCAATAAGGTGTGGGGCAATTTCAAGTGGCCTAATATACATGTAATAGGAATCCCTAAATGTGGAAGGGACAGGAAAATTATTTGAAGAAATATTGGTCATAAGTTTTCTAAATTTGATAAAAACTTTAAGGCCACAAATCTAAGAAACTCAAACATAGGAAATATGAAGAGAACTACACTGGGGTATTGCTTACTCAAATTGCTGCAGTCAGCAATAAAGAAAACATCTTCAGAGAAGCAAGAGAGAAAAAACAGTATACAGAGGAACAAAGATATCAATTACAGAAGTCTTTCATCAGAAGTAATATAAACCAGAAGATAGCAGAGAAAAAGCTTTAGGTACAGAAAGAAAAAAAAAAATTGTCAACTAAAAATTTGAAAGGATCTTTCAAAAACAAAGTTGGCAATGGGGAAATAACAGGTCTTCCTTCCTTCCTTCCTTCCTTCCTTCCTTCCTTCCTTCCTTCCTTCCTTCCTTCCTTCCTTCCTTCCTTCCTTCCCTCCCTCCCTCCCTCCCTCCCTCCCTCCCTCCCTCCCTCCCTCCTTCCCTCCCTCCCTCCCTCCCTCCCTCCCTCCCTCCCTCCCTTCCTTCCTTCCTTTTATTATTGGTGGCGCAAGGGGTTAAGACACAACCTCTGAAGCTGTCTGCAGCCACTGCAGCACGAGTTCGGTCCTGGACAAGGAGTTACCCACATGGTGCAGCAGACCTCTCCTGGCTCGCCTGCTGCTCCCCTCAGCAGTGTATTTCAGTTAATCTGCCTGTGAGAGGATTCACCAGTGACAGAGTGGGAAACAGAACAAACAGACTGGCTAAAATACACTGCTGAGGGGCAGGAGACATAACAACTAAATATGTCTTGCTGCTGGGATGTAGGCCAGAGTTTTGATGTGTGTGAGGATTTACCAGAGACAGAGTGTGGAGCAGAACAGGTGGATATACTGAAATACATTGCTAAGAGGAGCAGCGGGCAAGCCAGGAGAGGTCTGCTGCGCCATATGTGGGTTAGTATCCTGGCGGGTAACAAATTCAGGCCATAGAGGTGATAGTGCAAAGACTTAACCCTTAGGCCACCAGGGAGGCCTGGCAATGGTTTAGTACAAGCTATCAAATTAAAAATAAACTGGACTTCACCAAGTTAAAAACTTTTCAGCATCAAGGGACACTATCAAGAAAGTGAAATGGTAATCCATGAAATAGCAGAAAATATTTGCAAAATAATATGGCTGATAAGAGTAGTATACAGAATATATAAATAATTCTTACAACGCAACAACAGAAGGGCAAACTAAATAAAATGGGCAATGGATTTGAATATTTCTTTCTCCTAAGATGTATCCGCAATGGATTTGAATATTTCTTTCTCCTAAGATGTATCCATGGCCAAAAAAATATGGAAGGATATTCAACATCATTAGACATTAAGGAAATGCAAATCAAAACTACAATGAGATACCACTTTATACTCATTTGAATAGATGGAGTTTTTAAAAAGGTGGGGGGGAGGTAAAAAGTTTGGGGGAGGTAAAAGATGTTGGTGAGAACATGGAGAACTTGGAACTCTCACTTCATATGTTGCTGGTAGGAATGCAAAAATGGTTCAGCTGCTATAGAAAAGTTTGGTGGTTCCTCGATTTGTTAAACAAAATTACTATATGACCCAACAATACCACTCTTGGGTATATACTCAAGAGAGTTAAAAACTGGTGCTTAAAACAAAACTTGTACAAACATGTCTGTGGTGGGACTATACATACGAGTCACCAGGTAGAAACAACCCAAATATCCAAAATGGATAAATATGGAATATCAATACAATGGGATTATTATTTAGCCCTACAAGGAATGAAATACTGAATATATCTTATAACAATGGATCTTAAAATTATGCAAAAAGAAACTAGACACATAAGGCCACATAATGCATAATTCTGTTTATATGAATTTCCAGAATAGCCAAAACCAAAGCCAGCAAGTAGATTAGTGATTATCAGGGGCTGCCAGTAGGAGGGGCATGGAGAGTGAGTTTCACCAGTACAAGATTTCCTTTTGAAGTGATGAAAATGTCCTGGAACTTGATAGTGGTGATGGTTGCTCCACATTGTGAATGTTTAAATTCACCACTTAAAAATGGTTAAAATGGTGAATTGTTATATGAATTTTACCATCATAAAAAATGCAATTGCCCTAAGTCTATTCTTCATTCAGCTATCAAACATTTGTTGAACAGTTCCAGGCAAGCTTAATTCTGGATGTCGTTAATACAGAGGATAATCAGATGTGGTCTTGGTTTTTGAGAAGTTCATGGGCTGGTAGAGGAGGAAAAACATTCTGCAAGCAATTAAGTTCAGTTGAGTATTATAGTTACCTTGACATAAGAGTTTGCATTGCACATGGCGGGGGCAGCTACATCATCTAGGGAGGGGGGCAGTTACTAGCAATGGAAAGGCTGAGGTTTGATTGCTGAGTGGGAGTCTGCCAGGTGAATGGTAGCAGAGAGGGGAGTCTAGGCAGCAGGATGACTTGAGTAAGCACAAAAAGTTGAGGCCAGAAAGCCTCTGGTTTTCAGCAAACTGCAAAACATAGAGTACTCTGATATTTGAGGATGGACTTCAGGGCGTGAGGTAGCAGGTGGGTGGCCACGCTGTGCAGGTATAGTAGGTGACACTCAGAAATATTAGAAAGATATAGACCTGACTGGACTTAAGGGTCAAAGGAAGTGTGACTCCACAACTGGGTCAGCTGGTGACTGGCTGGTATTGCTAGTCCCTCAGGTGGGCCCGATGGATACTGTGCTCAGTGGACATGTACTAGAATTTATATTCCCCAACTTAAGTATCCTATTTTTAATTATTTTATCTTTCATTTGAAACCTACTTCCCCTTTCCTTGGACTGCCTCTGTTTTCCTGTTTGAAATATGTTGCTATGGAAATGTCATGGCACAGTATAGTGGCATTTACAAGTGAAGTGTAAAGGATTTTCAGAACATCTAGAAACACAAGTCCGGGGTTTAGGAATATAAGCCTTAATGATGTGATAGCATTCATGCCTTCAGACACTGTGTCACAAATACAAACACACCCAGAAATTTGAGACAGCATAGAGGAGATAGTTGAGAACTTTATTAGGATTTATGTGCCCAGATTTTTAAGATGTATGAGAAATATTAAAAACACAAAACATAACACACTACTTGGGAAGAACATCTGGAAAAAAGGAATGACAAAGTGCCAACTTATTCTTATGAAAAACACATCTGGAAGGACCAGAGGCCTGGACACCGCAGGGAAATGGAAAAACTTTTGCACCACCTCCTATGCCATAAATATGTTTCCTAAAAATTACATGTAAATCAACTGCTGGTAAATCATACTTATCAAATGTAAGGGTGCCTGCTACTTCAACAATATGTTAAGGATGTATGCTTTAGGAAATTATTACCAACAGCATAATGGGAAAAAAACTCATGGGATGGAGTGAAATTCAAGGTCCTTCATTATTATCCTGCCTCTTGCCATCAACGGGATGTGTGATTCAAGAAAAGTCACTCAGACTCCCTGGACCAATTTTTTCATCTAATCTGGGTTGTAATTCTGAATTTTCACTTATTAGGTTTTTAGAGCAAGGGTGTTGGGCCACAGTCCAATGTCCAGTTTCTTCTGAGAGGTACTGCTGCGGAGGAAATCCTTGTGGACAGAGCTTGGAGCCCTTTAATATAAGAGAAGCCAGGGTGGTACAGCTAGCAGGCCCCTTACCACTGTTGTGTCCTGCCTCTTTATATTCTACTTTCTCATTCTCACAACCACCCTAACGGTGATGATTCAGACTTTTTTAATTTCCAAATTCTTTACAAAAGCTTGTTCCCTAGAACTGTCTTGGGGGAAAGAATGTTGATGGTAGAAGCCCATTCTTGGTGGTCTTTCTACTGCTGGTTCCTTCCCTAACCCACAGTGCTGCGCCCTCTGTGCCCAGGCCCAGGTCTGAGGGAATTCGGTGTATGACTATTCACTTGATGTTTTTGAAAGGGCACACTGAGGCAGAGATGGGTGTGGGAAATAACTGAACCATAAGGTTCAACCTCTGGCTGCTTTTTAAAATATTTCTGAACTTCCACATTTTTCTGATGGGCAAACAAAACAAAACTCCACCAGCTTTCAACACTCCCTTTCTTGGCTTTTTGTCAATGTTCTGATGTCCCATAAATAATGCAAACTTTGCCCAGTTCTGCAATATTTGGAATAGGACATAGGAAACCCATCCTTTCTTTAAGAAACAATCATTACAGTCTCCTAGCCTCTTTTGCTCAAATAGCAATGATACCAGGCATTTGTCTTTGTGGACCTAATACCTGCCACCTAGTCCGAGGCAAGGATCCCTGACCAACTGGCTTCAGAAAAAGGCCATCAAGTGTTTATGCTGTTACTACCATCATTTATCTGCCATGCAGGGAATACAAAACCCAACTGTAAGAATTCTGTTGTACTCTTATAGCAAAAACAAGTTTAGGCCTCATTAACTGGCCAGACATAGAATGCAATGGGTCAGGCTTTTTGCCAATTACTACTATTTTGTAGTCATTCAGGAGCTATTAGGAAGACTAAAGAAGCAAAGGGAATCACCATCTATTTGGTACTTACTCTCTGCCCGGTCTTGTGCTGCCAGCTCACACACATTGTTTAATGTAATCCTCACATCTAATAATCACTATCTGACATACTGTATTTTTACCCATTTTTCCAATTTCTTGTCTGTCTCCCACACTTAAGGGTTTGCCATGTGTAGGAACATTTTTTTTGTTTTGTTCACCGCTATATCCTCATTCCCTGGGACAATTTCACATGCACATAAGCGCTCGATAAATATTTGTTGAATGAGGAAAACAACTCCATGAGATAGGAATTATTATTCAACATTTAGAGGTGAGAAAACCAAAGGGCTCAGTGGGCACAAACGAACTATGCAAAGCTGCATGGATCGTTATGGAGCAGAACTAAAACTCAAGTTTCATTTTTTCGGTTCTTTCTATAGACCAAGTGACTTAGTCTTAGATCTAGAGCTTGAAGAACTCTTCCAGTTTGACAAATCTACAATCTACACGCCTACAGAACATGTATTTATGTTGTGTGCTCATTTGAAAGTCTGAAATTTTACCAAGTGGCTCTATTTGGCATTTTAATAAACATTTTACCAAAGCAACAAAGAAGTACACATTTTCCCAGCACAATTTCATCTCCGGATATACATTATCTACATCATTTCACACTTTCAAATTCTATAACATGATTATTCTTTAGAAATAAATAAAAAGTACAGCAATTCTGGACGCCAACAAAATAACATTTGCAAAGCCTAGAGTTAAATTACAACATTAAGATGACTAATGATACGCACGCGGTATTCTCAAGCAGAATACCAAATATCCCCATGTATATCTGTGTTGCTTGAGAGTCCCAGTATGCGAGGAGGTAGACTTGGCACATAGAAAGCCCTTCTTATCCTAAAGAAATTATATGGAAAGCTCAAGGATTC
This sequence comes from Talpa europaea, assembly GCF_964194135.1. NCBI lineage: Eukaryota > Metazoa > Chordata > Mammalia > Eulipotyphla > Talpidae > Talpa > Talpa europaea. Next base: position 48,158,632 of record NC_140073.1, on the reverse strand, counting down.
TTCTGAGAGCTGCTGTAATAAAATCCATTTTGAGAATATTCCTTTTGTATGAGAAAATGTAAGAATGAAATCCAAAGGTTAATTTTACCCAAGAGAGTATTTCATATCCTTTCCCATTTGTCAGAACACACTTGACCCACATGTGCTCCACCTACCTCGGGTTATATCTCAGGGACGTGCCACTTGTGGAGTCTACTCTGGTCGCATACCCTGTCCTCTCGGGCAGGCCCCTATTCCCTTGTCGCATTCCTGTCACCAACACTTATATAGTCTCCATGTTCCACCTGTCTTGCCAATTTTTGTGTTGTTTTATTTTTACAATTAATATTTTGGAGGAGTATTTTTTGAAAGAAACAGGAATATTAAAAAAAAACAAACCACCCTTATACTCTTAACTACCCAGTTAGTGTATCTTTCTAGTTATTTTAAAAACATTTCTGAATTATATACACCATTTTGCATATCACTGCTTTCATTTAACATCACAAGCATCTTGCCATGCTGTTTTAACTCTTTACAAACGTTAATTATAATGGCTGTGTAGTCTATTGTATAATCATACTTAATTTATTTGACCAATTTTCTACTGTTGGACTGCTGGATTGTTAAGCATAAATTGCCCACATTTTAGATTATTTCTTTAGGACAGATTCCCAGAAGTGGAATTAGAGGATCAGAAGATATAAACATTTTTAAAGCTCCTGATAGATATTGCCAAATTGCTTTTCAGAAAGCTGTTGCCAATTTACACTTCCAACATTGCCAGTGTGTTTTTCTACCAACACAGATCTGTCTAAAGCATAATAAAATGTAAATGGAACATACAGTCCTCAAATTATTAATGCAGTTGGAGAGGGATCATGACCAAGCACAGGGGCCTATGGGAAAGGTCACACCAACTCCAGGTAAGCAATTAACAATGAGTTAGTGTGAGCAAGAGTGAGGAGTAATATAATTAGATTTCGGACTGTCAAATCTAAGACCACTGCCTGTTTTGTCCATTGCTGTGCCTCAGCATATGGGACAGTGCCTGGTACATACAGTCACTCAATAAAAATTTGTTAAATCAACACAACGTCTTTCAAGATGCAAGTTTTTCAGCAGCTGTAGGATTCAGTCACTCCTGGATTCAAGGGAAAAGTAACTGGCTGGATTAAATACTCTACTAAAGGTCTGTTCAATCCAGAGATTCTATTTCACTTAAGGAACATCAGTTTAAATAAAGGTGACACAATATGGCTTTTTAGGGGAAAAACAAGTAAATACACTTAAAAGGGCATAACTTGGCACAAGCTGCAAATATATATAGTATTACATATACTTACAGTATAATATATAGTATAATTCAATGAATTTCGTCACCCCCATAGCAGTCATTTTCATAGGTGACAACGGACTTATTCAAATGCTGCCTAAGATCAAGGCAATTTTGGAACCACCTTCATTCATTCTATTACTGCTGGTTGCAACTTGGTACCCTTTGCAGTATTTTCAAAATTGTTTTTGAGCTATTGCAAGGGCATATACTAGGTAGCAGATTATGTAATATCATTTTTTGTCAAAAACAGCACAAAATTCATTTTACGAACCAGAATATATCAGGGTAAAATAGTCAGTCATTCAGCTCTGGCACCAAAAAATTCCCTTCAATATTTCACAACTTCTACATAGTAAATTGTCAGGCACTGCCAGATCTACTTGGCATTAACAATGTTATTGATGGAAAAAGATCAATTATCTGTCATTTTATATGCACACTTTATGTACAATAGAACAGGGGCTGGCAAACTATGGTCCATAGACCAAACCTAGCCCACCATCTGGTTTTCCACGGTGTATAAGCTAAGACGTGTAAGAACAGTTTTTCACATTTTGCAAATGGTTGAAAAAACATAAAAATATTTTGTGACATGTGACAATTATATGAAATTCAAATTCCAGAATCCATAAATAAGTTTTATTAGGGGCACAGTCAAGCTCATCTGTTTCCATATGAGCTAGGTCTGCAAAAAAAAATATTGAATAGTTGCAACAGAGACTGTATGGCCCACATAGCCCAAGACATTTCGTTATAGAAAAAGTTGCTGAGCCATTCACTACACCTAAGTGAGTCCTTAGAGGTACTGGTTTCCCACTATAGAATTTTTGCTTCTGGATATTAATACCAGGAAAAGGGGAATGCATCAGAGACAGTGTTATGCAAGGACCTGATAGGCAGAGGCTGGAGAAGATAAACACATGGGAAGTATCTCAGTATGTAAGAGCCCGGTAAAATCTGGGCGGTCTGATGCAAGTAAGAAGCAGTTAGAGGACACGGGGTTACATAGACAGTCCTGGCAGCAAAGACAAGTTTTTACTAATTGAGCCACAGAGGACCCCGGGGGAAGACCCAATCACAAGGAGCCTACTGAGACTTGGTGCCTGAGCAGCGTATGTGACGCTGTGACAGATGGTTCCTTTACTAGATGTCCTCAAGTCATTAGCATCCAGATTTATCCAGGTGGATGTAATGGCAACTTTGAACTCTAAGCAAGAAACAGATCTGAAAAGATGGCTTGGAAAGCAGCTCTAGGCACATATTTCCCCCAATACTGTTATACTGTTACCATTAATTGATACCGAATAATTTTTTGAGACTTGTCAGACCTAAAAAATAACCTACCACTTTTGGATAGAGGTGGACACCTGAATCTCTGAAAAATTTTCATGACTCCTGAGGACCAGAGATTAACAAACCACTCCTTGAGAATTGCCAACACGGATCGCCTCTGGGAAAGGGAACCCAGGGTGGCCAAGAGCAGGAGTTTTTTTCCCTTCCTGTATTGCCCTTTCTAAACCAAACCAAGCAAGCATTGCCCCACGTCACCCCACGTCATGCTCTATTTCTTAATAGGAAGGCAGAGCTAGAGAAGACAACTTCCTTAAGACTGGGGTTGAAGGGCAGAGCTGGAACAGGGATCTAAACATCAGGGAGAAAGATATTACAAGTGGAAAAACACCAAAGTGGCTAAAAGTAGCTAGTGGAGGAAGGTGTGGTCCAGACCCAGAAAACAAAGCACCGGAGGAACAAGAGCAAACAGAGAATAAACTGGGAGGAGCCTGACAAAAGGCAAGCACAAAAGTCTGCCGCAGGATGCATGGGTGGATCCCTTAGACCATACTGTCAGGAGCTCAAGCCGCTCAGGCTGTAACATGCAGGTCTAGGCAAAATTTGAATCAGTTAAAAAAAAAACAAAAACAGATTTGGTGGGTGGGTATATAAGTGGTACTGTTCTGTGAGCGCTCTTCTGTCTGCTCTAGCCCAGGGTTTGGTGATTTGGAGCAGCCACGTATGAACGGTTGGCTCGCCTGCCCAAAATCTGAGCGTTTATTATAATGTCATTGAATATTTTCTGAGACACCTTACAAATGGGCCATGAGTTCAGGTAGCAGTTCAACCTGCCTAACTGAGTAGTAAGATAGTAAATCTAAGATCTAAGATAGCCTATCAAATCCTTTTCATTCTAGCTACTTAAGAGTGATTTGAATTCACTCCTTATCACCTGCTTCCTGTTGCTCTGTGTTAGCCCTGTCTGGTACCCTACACTCCATCATAGGCTTTGACATCTTTGGCAGGGTCCCTCAAGCCCTGTGTATGACAGGAGTAAATGCAGAATTAAGTCCTCTCAGGACCTGTTTTGTAATGGGTTGGAAAAGAGGCCTATAGGTAGGATACTGGCCTGGGTCTGGTCCAGAATTATATAGCAATTACTACTGGGCCTGAGTAAGGATTACTATGAGGTTCAGCCGCAATGTTGCAATAGTCAGCAGTGGGGAACTTGTTCCAGAAGCACCTTGTCCCTGGTGGCAAGTGCTTATGGGAAAGCCAGCACCTCATATAGTACAAGAAGACAGAATGGTCCTGAAATGGAATGCTTGGAAATTGCTAAGTAGGTAGAAGTCTGTTAGCTATTGCTTAGTTTAAGAGTTTTCTTGAATAGCAATTTTTATTTGTGCCTCAGAACCGAGAGGTATTAAGTGAGGAACATGTAATTTACTGAAGGGGGTATAGAGAGTGAAGGAACAGAACTAAAAGTCATTGTGTTGAATAAATATTGGGCCTCTACTATTAACCAGTATTGTTTACTTCCTTACTAGCTAAATGATAGGAGCTGTTCCATGAGAAAATCCTTAGGTAAAATGCAGGCATTGACTAATCCTGTTAAATGCTATTATCTAGCTCCCACTCCCTTATACTCCTTCCAGGCATTCTGAGATGTTTCCAGTCAGTGGTATTACTTGGAACCTTCTTGGGAAAGTTCTAGTCCATAAATCCTGACAGAAAGGAAGAGATAAAGGAGAGTGAACTTGTAGAAACTGCTTTTTTGGAGGTTTTATGGGAAAATTAGATATTCAAATAAGAGGATTATTATAAACCTACACGCAGACTCAGGGGAAGCAATACACAAACTATTGGCATATAATTGGGAGCAGAGAAGAGGAAGAAACTTATCCCAAGTCGTTCATCTTCGGCAACACCATTATCCTCCTCTTTCAACTTTGCTATTTCAGCCAGTAGTGCTACCTCCATGCTGTTCCACCTGCCTGGGAAGCTTTCCCTAATTTCTTAGTCCCTTGTCTCACTCTTCCTTTTGGATCCAGTTTAGAATCACCTCATTTATGAAGTCTCAAAGCCCTTGGTGAGCTTCTGTCATTACTTCACATTGTCAATGCTCAGCAATGTTCTAAAAACCACAGGTGCTCATGTAACACCTGACAATGTTGGTGTTAGTTACTAAAAACAGGGCCACCATGTGGGAAATCAGCACATAGGCCCCAACTCCATTAATTTAGAATCGAGTGTCACCTGATCTTCCTCCCACACATCACAACTTGGGACTGAGTACCTGGTTTATATTTTCTAGGACCAGATCCTCCTCTTCTAGCAGAGGGGATACCTAAATGACTGGAGGCTTAAAGCACAGAATTAGAATGAAAAAAGCCCAGCTCTTCAGTGAGGGGTAGGTCTGTGAGCAATCACTACTGGTGGCCACCCCTGGGTTCTGAGGGGGTCCTACTGAGTCAATTGGATTGCATTGGCCCTAAACTTTGCTTTCTACGTTAGTCAGCATGCCACTGCCTTCCATGCCACACCTCAGGCCCTAACCATGAAGCAGGCTGGAATTGCAGGCCTTCTTTTGGGGTCCTCCCAGAAGATTGTCTCCTTAGGCACAGAGATACACTCCAGGAGGTCCTGTCCCCACCTCATACAGCCATGATCCCCTGAGGCAGAATGCTGAGAACAAAGGAACAGGACTGCCACAACAAGGTCTGAGTAGTGAAGAGATCCAAACTTATCAAACAACAGAAATCAAGAACAAGCAAGTACCAGACGTCAACAGCCAAACGTTCTTCAAAGTTACGGAGAATAGTAAGGAAGATGGTCCAGTGGTCCCACAAAGAATAAGAAGGAAGCCCATGACATATAGGAAGGAGTGGTACAAAGGACTGAAAATAGATGAGCAGCACATACAGGTACCTAACAGTGAGGCAGCTTCCTAATTTGGGTTCACTTGTCTCACCAAGGTGTGAACCAATCCTGAGCTGCCTTGGTGGGCAGGCTTGTTGAAGATGAAGGATGCAGAAGCTGGCTGGCAGGGTAGTGGATTCTGGGGTGGGATACAGGCAGAGGCACTTCCCCACCAGCCTGGCACTGGAGATGACTCCAAGTTTCAGAACTTGTTACCTTTTTCCTTACACAGGAACTAAGTTTCCTAGTTTCCTTGGAAAGAGCAGACTGAAAGTGAAGTTTTCCAGGTTTAGGATCAGCCCTCAAAACACCTGACAAAACTTTTGCCGAAACTTTCCTCATATTCAAGTTTTCTTTCAAAATGAGTCTAACAGTCTCTTTATCTAAATGTAACTCTTCAGCCATCATCCTCACTGTTAACCGCCTGTTTGAACAAACCAAGTCCTTGACCTTTTGGATATTTTCATCTGTTCGGTGGGTAACAGGACGCCCACTTCGAGCATCATCTCGAACATCTTCCCGCCCTTCTTTAAACCTCTTGTGCCAGTCAAAAACCCTGGCCCTTGACATGACTTCATCCCCATACGCTTCTTTTAAAAGATGATGGGTCTCGCTTGCAGACTTGTTCAATTTCACGCAGAATTTGATACTGATCCTTTGTTCTAGATAGCGGTCACTCATTTTGGTACTTGACACGAGAACGTTCACAGGACACAGGGCTGAGGGGAAGACGGAGGGGCCGGTGTCTACAGAGCTGCCGGGGCGATCATGCCGCAGTTCTTGCTCCTGTGGAAGCCTCACCAAGGGAAGAGGAATGGATTTTGAATTTTCGCCCCTCCACTTCCAGTCAGCGCGGGACAGCCGTTTCTGAGACGCTCATGGGGACAAAGAGTAGCTGCAAAGTCGGGGGGAAACGAAATCTGCAACCTGCAACCGAGGGGTGCGCCCCACTCGCGACGGCAAACTGCCCTTTCGAGAGGGTGCCAACCGGTCACCAAGGTCGCCCCGGACGGAGCTGCGGCCTTGAAGAGCGGACGCGGATTTCCGCAACAGCGGCCTGAGTGGCGGCTCACGAAGCAAGCAAGGAGCGCTGCATCGCTGACGGGACGCGCAAGCTCGCCCTCGGGCTGCAGAACCCCGCGCACGCCGAACCTACCAGAGTAGCTCCGGGCTGGCCTGCTCTGGCGTCCCGGGAGACACGCCCGCATGCGCAGTGCCCTCGCGGCGCGGGGCGGGCCGCGCGCAGGCGCACTGCGGCGCCGCGCCAGGCCCCGCCTCCACCTCGCCACGCGCGCGTGCCCGCCGCCGGAGCCGTCCGCGCAAAGGAAGGGGCGGGGGAAGCAGGCTGAGGGAAGAGAGGGCACCCCCGGGCGCCGGGGTGCATTGTGGGAAGGAGGCGGCAGCGTCCCGGGCGGGCGGGAGGTGCACCAGCGGCGGCGGCAGCGGTAAATCCTCCCGGCCGCTCACAGCACTGTGGCGCCGCGTCCCCAGCCCGGCCTCGGACCGCGGCGCCCCTCCTGCCCCTCGCGGCGCCTCGCCCGCGCGCCCCTCCCCCCGCGCGCCGGCCCTGCCGAGCCGGCCGGCCGGCCCGGCTCCCCTCCCCGGCCCCGCCGGGCGGGCGGGCGGCCCTGAGGAGGCGGGGAGGGGAGGGCAGGCCGGCCGGCGGGCGCGCGACGATGCCGAACTTCTGCGCGGCGCCCAACTGCACGCGGAAGAGCACGCAGTCGGACCTGGCCTTCTTCAGGTTCCCGCGGGACCCCGCCAGGTGAGCGCGCCCGGGCCGCGGCGGGCCTGCCCCGGGGGGCGCGGGAAGGGAGGGGGCGCGGCGTGGCCCCCGGCGGCGGGGGAGCTGGGGGGCCGGCCGCGGCGGGGGGCGGGCGCCGGGGACTCGGAGCACGTGCGCCGGCGGGGTCCGCGGGGGCAGCGCCCGCGGTGGGACCACCGGCGGCCGCGCCGGCGTCGCGCGCGCGGCTTCGCCCGGCCGCGCTGCTGGTGGCCTCGGGCGCGGCGCGGCCCCCTCTGGGCTGCGGGGCCGTCAGCTGTCAGGGGTGCGTGGGGCCGGGGCCGGATCGCCCGGGCCTGCCTGCTGCCGCCGCCCTGCGGGGCTGCCGCCGAGTCCGGCCACCGCCTTTGATCTCAATTCAAGGCACAACTGCTCCTTCCTTCCGACCTGTTCTTTGTTCAAATTCTGGCTCTAATCGTTACTCTTTAGCGCAGTTCTCGAGGGGTTACCGGTGGGAGGAAGTGCGTGAGGGCATGGGAATTGGTGTGGAAACCGCTGCCTGGAGGTAGCCCTGCATGCCCCGACTTCACTGCCCCGACTTCACGTTGGTGTAGACGCTGCTAGAAAGCTGAGGATGTTTTATAGGCCCTTTTTGTTGATTCGTTTCAAGGCAGTACCTACTATGTGCTGGACATTTGGAGGTGAGAATGTCTCATTTACAGAAAACTCTGGAGACAGGCGGTTGTAATGCTTAGCATGCTGTTTATCAGTCGCACGAATGTTTTTTGAAGGCATACTATGTGCTAGGCGTTGTTCTGAGAGCTGGAGTGTGCAGATGAGCAAGTCAAAGTTCCTGCTCTCAAGAACTTTACATTTTTATTGGGGGAAACTAGACAAGTGAATATACAGCATAACATAGTGATACTTACTATGGAAAAATTAAGTATTTCGAGGTGGGGGAATAAGGAGTAGTTACAGAGGCACAATTGCTAATTTAAATTTAGTCATCAGAGAAGCCCTCGCTAAGGTGGACTTGAGCAAATACTAGATTGGTCAGGAGACCAATTGGTCAGGAGGCCCAGGATTGGGCCTCCGCTGGTGGCGCAGGTGGTTGAGTGCAGTGCTGTGAAGTGGTCCGCAGCTTCTGCAGCGCAGGTTCGATCCTAGCGGGTGGGCAAGGGTCCCACATGGCGCAGCAGACCTCTCCTGTCTCGCCTGCTGCTCCCCTCAGCAGTGTATTTCGTCCGTTTGCCTATTCCGTTCCCCACTGTCTCTGATGCATCCTCTCACCCTCCTGCGAATCTGGCCTGTATCCCAGTTCTTGTATAAACAAACAAACAAACAAACAAATAAATAAATAAGTAAATCTTAAAAAAAAAAAGATTTATTTATTTATACAAGAACCAGGGTACAGGCCAGATGTGCGGAAGGGTGAGAAGCTTCACCAGAGAGAGCAGGGAGCGGAATAGGCAGACTGACGAAACACACTGCTGAGGGGATCAGCGGGTGAGACGGGAGAGGTCTGCTGCACCATGTGGGTAGCTCCCCGGCTGGGGATCGAACCAGCACTGCAGAAGCTGCGGACAGCTTCATAGCACTGCGCTCAATGGCCCGCGCGACCAGGGAGGCCCAGATTTTTAACGTGAGCATTTACTGAGCTATATGGAAGACTGGGAAGAGCAGGTTTGGTGGCGGAATATTGACAGTTTAGTTTGGGACACATAGAGTTTGACAGGCCTGATAGGTGGTTAAGAATAAATGTCTATCTTCATGCTGCATCCAGAAATGGATTTAAAAATGACCCGTATTAAGATCAGTGACCCAAGTGTTTAAAAGCTAAAACCACAAAACAGAAGAAAACGTAGGGGTAGATTTTTGTGACCTTAGGTTTTGCAGAATATTCTTAGATGTGACACCAAATCCACGTATAGCAATAAAAAAATAGATGAATTGGGCTTCATTAGAATTCAGCTTTTGGTTATCAAAGGACATTATCAAGAAAGTAAAAAAGCAGCCAGTGCAACAGAAGAAAATGTTTGCAAATCATATATTTGATTAGACTCCAGTATGCAGAAACTTACAACTCAACAACAGAAAGACAACTCAGAACAATGGGCAACAAACTAGATAGCCATTTCTCTAAAGAAGAGATGCAGATGACTAGTAAGCACATGAGAAGATGCTCGACATATTAGTTATTAGGGAAGGTTCAAAAACACAGTAAGGTACCATTTCAGACTCACTGGGATGGATGTAATAAAAAACAAAACAAATGGAAATAAGTTTTGGTGAAGATGTGAAGCTCTTGAAATCCTCACACATTGCTGGTAGTTATGTGAAATGGTTCAGATGCAGTGGAAAATTGTTTGGTGTTTCCTTTAAAAGTTAAGCATAAACATGACCCAGCAGTTCCAGTCTGAGGTATATATAGTGAAAGAGATTGCAAACTGGCATTCAGAAAAACAAATACACGTATATGCGTGTTCATAGCAGCACGACTCACAATAGCCAAAAGGTGGAAACAGCCTAAAAATGGTCATCAATGAACGAATGGTTATACAAATGACGACACATGCATGCAATGGAAGTGGAATATTGTTCAGCCATAAAAGGGGAATGAAGCAGTATATACTTCTTGGGTGAACCTTGAAAATAGGGCTTCCCTGGTGACAAAAGGGATTAAGCACTGCACTATGAAGCAGTCTGCAGCCTCTGCAGCACAAGTTCGATCCCCGGCCACCAGGGAGCAACCCACATGGTGCGGCAGACCTTTCCTGACTTGCCCACTGCTCCCCTCAGCAGTGTATTTCAGTCAGTCTGCCTGTTCTGTTCCCCACTCTGTCTCTGGTGGTCTGCCTGTTCTGTTCCCCACTCTGTCTCTGGTGGATCCGCTTACCCTCCCGCATCTCTGGCCTGTACCCCAGCTCTTGTATGCAAATATAAAAAAAAGAAAGAAAGAAAACATCTTGCTATGTGAAAGAAGCCAGAACAAAATCTCAATGTTCTGTCCTTTTTATGAAATATCCACAGTGAATAAATCCATATAGACAAGGCAAATTGGTGATTTATGGAAACAGGGAACAATTACTTAATGGGTACAGAGTTTCCTCTTGAGACTTTGAAAACATTTTCAAAAGTTAGGTGGAGGTGGTGGTTGTACAACTCTGTGAATATACTTATTGCCACTCTTTTGCACTTTAAAATGATTAAAATGTTACATTATGTGATTTTAGCCTCAATTAAAATGATATCTTGAATGGATAGTAGGGTATATACAAGTCTGGAATTCAGAGACTTCCAGACTGGAGGTTGTAAGTACAGTTTTCAGTTTATAGAAGATGTTTAAGCCTTGGTACCCAGGGAGTAAAGCAGAGTAGATCTGAATGAGGATTGAAGTGTGGCACTTTCCTAGTGTTTAAAATTCAGGAACGTGAGGAGGAACTAGCGCAGGAGAGTGAGGAATAGATACTGGGTTGTATGAGAGCCGAGGAGAGTTTTGATCCGACTGGGCTTACTCCGTGAAACATCTTTCTTATACCTGGATTATAGCCCAAGGGCATTTGTAGGAGAATTTTTAACTTGCATTGTGAGGACACCACGAGTCTGTTCTGGGTCAGATTATTTGTGCCCATAAGTACTGAATACTCTTCATTACACTCTTGGGGAGAACACCTGTAGGGATTTGCAGTCTCAGATTTGAAAGGAATTTGTAGATCTAGTGCAGCATCTCTCAAGTGCTGACATTTCTCTCACTAGTAGTGACTTTTTCATTCTTTTTTGGGTGACTGTCCCCTGTCCATTGGAGCATCTAACTTATGGACCCTTTCCTGCAAAAAATTAAGACACACTATTTTGCTATCAAGGTATTTATGGGCCCTTTAGAAACCTTGTACATTCCTAACAGGTGGGCATCTGCCTTGCTCAGTGACTCCAGAGATATTTCTTTGTGTGAGCCGACACTTGAGTCAGCTTTGACTGTTTCTTTTTGATATTGAGTGGGAATCTGTTTCCCTATAATTTATACTTTAATGGTTCTAGCTTTGTCTTCAGAGTCCACACTGAGCAAGTTGTACCCTTTTTTTTTATTTAAGTTCTTGAATATTTCAAGACCAAATTATGAACTTTTTTTTTTAAGTTTTGTTTATTTATGCATACAAGAACTGACGTATAGGCCAGAGGTGCAGGGGTGAGAGGATCCACCAGAGACAGTGTGGGGAACAGAACAGGCAGATTGACCGAAATACACTGCTGAGGGGAGCAGCGGGCGAGACAGAAGAGATCTGCTGCACCATGTGGGTAGCTCCCTGGCTGGCCAGGGATTAAATTGGTGCTGCAGAGGCTGTTGATAGCGTCACAGTGCTGTGCTTAAACCCTTTTCGCCACCAGGGAGGCCCTGAACTTAATTCTTTATTAAGATAGAACTTAACTCTTTATTAAGTTGTAGTTTATATATCATGCATTTCAACTTAAAGTGTACAATTCAGTGGGTTTTGTTATATTACATAATTTTTTAAAATTTTGGTAAAATATAACAAAATTTGCCATTTTTAAGTCTATAATGCAGTGGCATTGATTACATTTACAATGTTGTGCAACCATTCCCTTCATCCATTTCCAAAGTTTTTCATTACCTCAAGCAAAAACTCTGATACCATTAAATAACAGCTCCCCATGCTACCCCCACCCCAACTCTAATACCCTTTCAGAACTCCAGAAATTTGTCTGTTCATGTAAGTGTAATCATACAAAGGCTGCCCTTTTATGTCTGACTTATGTTCTGCAGCGTAATGTTTTCAAGGTCTTAATTTTTTATTCAAACTGAATCTCATATTACAAGTCCTGTTGCATGTGACAATTTTTCACTGTTTCCAGAGTTAACTATAATAAAGAAATTTCCAGAGGTGTTCAGTGAATCAGTAACCGTGTTTTTAGGGCTATTAGTTGTATTACGTTTCTTTTGGTAACTGTTGTAAGGAAGGTTGACAAAAGATGACTTTGCCAGCTATTTATTCTTAAAGTTAACTAGCAGTAGCACTCCTAATGTTAACTAAAAATAGATCAATATATTTAATGCTATTAAGTGGTACATTTCCCATTCATATTTATAGATTCCATATGCACTTTTAGAAATAGCTGTTTAGAGATAATTAAAAAAAATCAAGCGTGTAATTAACAAAGGACATGTGGAATTTACATAATATAGTAACTTACTAATTTAGAAAAGTGGCATTAATATGCTTTTTTCTTCTTTTAATGTAAAATAATAGACAATATATGGTAGGGTGGTGGCAGAGAGGTCACATTTTACTTAAAATTAAGGTTAAAAGAAAAAAAACTGCCTAAATCTTGATTGTCCCAGCATGGGCAGTTAGTACAGTGGAGCTCAGCCCCAGACCAGTTGAAGATTCAAGGAGAGCTAATGAATTGCTCCTATTAGAGTGAATTGGGCCATTGAAGCTCTTTTTCTTCCTCCTTAGGCTATTAGTACTAACTCAGTCCTTGAGGTGGTGGTGTTATCCCAGCTTCCAAGGGCAATTTAATTACAGTTAGTTGAGAATTGATGTACTCTAGCTAGTAAAATGTAAATCTGTGATTTTCCTGGGTACTCCATATGGGTCCTCAAGATCCTTTCAAGGAGTCCAGAAGATCAGAACTATTTTTCTGGTAACACTGATTTTATTTGCCCTTTCCATGCTCATTCTCTTTGGAGTGGACAGTGGAGTTTTTCAAGGTCTGCATAACATGATGACATCATTATGTGTACCAACCTTAAGTTTGGTAGCTTTCCAATATGTAAAGACTTTTGTGGAGAGATTGATGGTGATATGTGGCTTTTTAAATATATATATTTAAAATATATGCACAACAAAACTTGTTGGGATTGTGATTGTATTGAATTAGTAAATCAGTTTGGGGAGAATTGCTATCTTTAGAATTCAGTGTCCCAGTTCATGAACATGTATATCCCTCCACTTATTAAAAACATTTTTTCCACTGGAGGTTTTGCATATTTTTCACTCAATTTATTTTTAGGTTTTTGATAGGAAGACAGGTATAGTCATTCAGGCTCCTTACCCAGGCTGTTCTTAACTGTTTGGATCAGAGTGCTCTTGCTGTCAGAAAGCTGTTTCAACTTAATTCAGATATAATACACAGTACTCCAGAGATTTAAGAATTAAAAACAGGGCCTCCCCGATGGCGCAGTGGTTGAGCGCTGGCTTGCGAAGTTGCCTGTGGCCTCTGCAGCACCGGTTCAATCCCCGGCTGCTCCCTGGCCACCGGAGGAGGGTCCCACCTGGTGCGCAGACCTCTCCTGCTGCCCGCTGCTTCCCTCAGCAGTGTACTTCGGTCCTTCTGCCTGCTCTGCTCCCCGCTCTGGCTCTGGTGAATTCTCTCGCGCTTCTGACTGTACCCCGTGCTTGTATAAATAAATAAAATACATCTTTAAAAAAAAAAAAAAGAATTAAAAACAGCAACTTAGCAGTATGGCAAATTGTTTTATAGTGAGACAGTTTTTATAATACATATTTGAATATTGAGATATGAAATGTTTTTAATGTTATTGCATCATTGTATAAAATATGGTTAAAATATAGACATTTTAGCCATCATTACTGTGTGTAGTAATACTTTTTGGTTGAATGAAATACTGTACAATTAAGTTGCTGTTTTAGTTTAGGTTTGATAATCAGCATTTCACCTTGGTTTTTACACATTGACAGTGGAGGGAATTAAGTGCCTTATGTGTGTGGAGGAGTGAATTGTAATGTAAAGAGTAAAGAAAATATACTTTGAAGTAATTATAAATCAGTGTTTTCAAATTTGTAACACTGTTCATGGCAGAGGATGGAGAAATGAAGGAAAATCTAGTTATAACTTAGCAAATCATTGTAGTTAACATTACCGTACCTGCATTTCTTCCTGTGCACAGAGGGGCAATAATAGCACCCCCTTTGGGAGGACTTAGAACAGTGTCTGGCTCATAATTGGTAAGCATTACCTATTATTACTATTGTTATTTGATTTTCTACAGTGTTTAAGCTCCAAGAGGCTGTGGACTCTGTCTTTTTCACTATCTTCAACACCTGCAGACTAGATAGTATAGAGACAGTCCCTGCGTTCTTATGCAATCTAGTCTGTACATACGTTTGTAAATATGTTCATAATAAATCAAATGAGGTCAGCCTTCATTCTTCCATAAGAGACTAGTTACTTCTAGAACATCTACTGGCTATTATTCTACAATGACATTGTTTTATATACTTATTTAAGTTGAAATCCTGAAAGGAATGTTAGCCTGTTGGCCTCATGATTGTACAACTGCTGATGCTTGCGTCCTCTCTGATGCTAGGATGTGCTGGGAGTTGAGAGACAGGATTATGTTTTTTTTTTTTTTTTTTTTTATTGCTGATTTTGTAGGTGACTGGGCAAATTACTACTTAACCTTGTATGTAATTGAATGTACTAAATGATTTCGAAGGTTTCTTCCAGCTCTTATTTTGTTAGTAATCAACTTGTCCAAATATGTTTGAGTAGAGGGGAGCAGGAATCTGTTGTCCATTACACATATATTTTTACCTTAAAACTGAATGCTGAAGGGCCTCCCCTGTGGCGCAGCGGTTGAGCGCTGGGTTGCGAAGCTTCCCTCGCTGTCCACAGCCTCTGCAACGCCGGTTCGATCCTCGGCTGCTCCCCGGCCACCAGAGGAGGGTCCCACATGGCGCGCAGACCTCTCCTGCCGCCCGCTGCTCCCCTCAGCAGTGTATTTCGTCAGTCTGCCTGTTCTGTTCCCCGCTCTGGCTCTGGTGAATTCTCTCACCCTCCCGCGCTTCTGACTGTACCCAGTGCTTGCATAAATAAATAAGTAAATAAATCTTAAAAAAAAAAAAGAATATCTAGATGATTAAAAAGTACTTATTAAAAAAAAAAAACTGAATGCTGAAATTTAAATGTTAAGCTCATATCCCATAAATTTTGGTTGTATTTCTAGATGCCAGAAGTGGGTGGAAAATTGTAGACGAGCAGACTTAGAAGATAAAACACCTGATCAGCTAAATAAACATTATCGATTATGTGCCAAACACTTTGAGACCTCTATGATCTGTAGAACTGTAAGTAACAGGGATTTGGATTTTGTTTGTTTTCTTTTTCAGTATTTGGTTGGAAATGTAAATCTTTATTCTATTAATTGGAGTTTATTCTTATATACCACCACTTTTTTTTTAAGATGAACAAATTTGGAGCTGGATAATATTTATTTTGTTTAAAACCTGGGTTTTTTTTTTTTTTTTACATCTCCCCTCCCCCTTTTTCTGATGCCCTGTACCTACTCACCAGAGGTAGCCACTTCTAAATTTCTTATGTAACCTTTAAAAATTTTTAGATGGTCATAAATTTATGTTTATATAAGATAAAGTTGGCATTTTTTATTTAGAGTAGCTTCTCTAGAGCTTTTTTATGAGTGGTACCCATTGAGGAATGGAGCTCTTTGTTTTCATGTGTACTGTTAGAACCAAACCTTAATTTTTTTTATGTGTTAACTACAGCAGGAAGCGTAACACAGTTAATGAGAGAAGTATTTAATCAGCAATTTGCAATTTCACATCAAGACCCGGATTTCTCAGCCTTGCTCTGCTGATTGTATGGATTCGGCTAAGTCACTTTCCTTCTCTGGGCCTCAGTTTCTAATGAAATTAAACCAGGTAGTTTCTGAGGTCTTGGATTTTTAACACTCTGTGTTTTATTATTGCTATTAGTCAAAAGTGACTTGATAGAGCTTATTTGGTTAAAATAAAACAGCCTTGAAACACTTTTGTTAGGAAGTCAGCTTTGTTAAGTAACATTCCTATTTGCTTCCCAGAAACCTTTTAAAAATAAAGTGTTTTGTCTTATCAGTGCAGATTTGGGAAGAAATTAGACACAATTTCTTTGGATTAATGGGAGGAGAATGTCAGAAGCAGTCATTCATATTATCTGCATCTTAATAAACATTTTTCCCTTACCTGAACGCCTCTAGGCTGGTTACAGAAGACACACCATCTACATTTACATTCAGCTTCTGGCCATGTTTGATTAAGTAATCAGGAATTAATGTAGAGAGAGATCATCCTTTACTAGTGGGAACATTAGGATTAGAAGGGAATTTAAAATACCTGGCTCAGTGTTTGCAGGAATATGCTTATGGTATGAGTGGCGCATAAATCAATTTTTATTTTAGAAGTTTTATAATGTGTGTTGAAAATACAACTAGCCCATCATATCATTATTATATAGTTTTACCGCTTAAGACAATTTTAACTAAAAAAAATTGATGGTATAACTGAAATGACAGCAATATTGAGCATTAGTGTGTGAATAATTTCATTTTGGGAGATGTTGATCTAGTTCACTCTGTGAATTTTATTCAGAAGAGGAAATTAATGTCCAAAAAGGGAAAGTAATTTGACCAGGGTCTCATAGTTAGTCATCGGTAGAGCTCGGACTAGTTCCTAGGTCTCCTGGTTCCCAGTCCAACATTACTTTACTGTGCCTTGATGCTTCTCAATTACAGTAGCAAAAAATGGAGACAATACAGATAAAGGAGGGAATTGTTACTATGGAGTATACAAGAGGATAGATTATTTTAGAAATGCTTGTGTATAGTGTAGATTTGGTGGGTTTATGGATGAACAGAATAAAGTAGGTGGGACGCTGGATTAGAAATGTGTATGCAAAATGCAGATACATTTTTTAATGCTTACCATCAGTTAGTTCCTTAATTTATAATAGAAGAGTGCCGGAAGGGCAAATGCAAAAAGAGTTAGGAATAATAACTTGATCATCATTAATTCTGTAAGTCACTATATTTTGGAATAGGAGTTGCAGGAGTATTGGGGAAGTCATTACTCTAGAATTTTATTGAAGTGTAATACATTCTTAGGTACCATCTCTAATACTTTTTTCTTTTTCAGAGTCCTTATCGGACAGTTCTTCGAGATAATGCAATACCAACAATATTTGATCTTACCAGTCATTTGAACAATCCACATAGTAGACACAGAAAACGAATAAAAGAATTGGTATGTCAGCATGATTTCACCTTTCCCACTCCATGATACTAAGATAACAAATAATAGATGCATTCAAGCCTCTCAGTTGCTTTCTCTTTCAAGTTGGCATTATGAGAAGTGAATGTTAGGTTATGAATGAAGTAGCCTACATGTAGGGATTAGTTTTAGTATTTAAATTGGAAAATCTTCAAATTTAACCAGTTGATACTCATTGACTTGGACCAAAGTGTCTTCTTAATTACAGCTATGAGTTCATTCCCTTTCTGGGAAGAGGAAAAAAAATCCTATCTTTTGTAACAAGGAAAATGGAAGTATATTGCCAGAATTCAGCACAATGGACTAAAGAAAGCAAGCATTAAAGTTAAGACAGGCAGTATTAGCGCTCAGGATTTCATTAAGTACTGACGGTCTTTACAGAAAGCTTTTAAAATCTCTGAATTTGGTATCATCATTTCTACAAGTTTTTATATTCTGATGTCATTCATTTCTGATGATTAAAGCCTGCCTGGTTTTTGTTGACCTTAAGTGAGCGAAATTAAATCTTAGACTCCTCAGTCCATAGCTTTCTGTCTTCATTGCCACCAGCAAGACACTTATTTATTATTTTTCCTTCTCCGCCTGTTCCCATTCCCATTCCTTCTCTCCTGTTGGTATCCACACTAGTTGTTTAATGTATGTTATTTCAATCCACCTGTATATTTTTTAAGATAACACCTAGTTTTCCTCATTTCCTTTTTTGCTTTTTCCTCATTTACCTTTCATATTTAGATCTTACGTATGATGTCTAATACACATCTAATTTTATTTTTGTCCTTATAGAGATCCAGTTTTCCCAACATGGTCTGTTAATGTAGCCTTTCCTCCACTGGTATAAAGTGCCACCTTTGTCATATACCAAGTTTCTGTAGATGCAAGGCTGTTGATTCTTTTCTAGTGTTGTTGCATCTGTATTGCTATTGAAGTGTGATGCCTGCCAAATTCTTGTTACTTTTTAGATGCTCTGCTTTTTCTTTTTGCCCCAAAGCTTCTAATATTTTTCTTCATATGTTACATTTTAAATTTCTCTTAAGGTATATCTAGATATGAGGTTTTGGGCATTTCTTCTACTCTAATTACTTTTGTACATTCGCATAGATGAATGTTGATACCACACAACAGTCTTCCACCTCAGCTTTCTTCTTAGTAACATGTACTGGGGCTGAGGAGCCCAACCACATCACATCATGTAACTATCATTTTCTAGTACTCTAGCCCTCAGAACCCCATATACTCACAGCAGGCATACTCTTCTAGATCTGCCATCCTTATAACTCTGCAGCCCACAGGAGGAGGGGTAAACGTGCAGGTTGGCTGCGTGTTGACATTTCTTGCTACCAATATCTTGTCCCATGCTGCCCAGCAGTTATCCTGCTGTTTCCAGCTGTCAGTCGTACTGCTGCTTTCCTGCCACAGAATAATAATAAGATCCCAGCATTGTAGCATATTGGAGAGAGAGAAAAGGACACAGCTGGAAAGTTCTCACTCTAACCCTTGGCCCTAACCACTTGGCTCTTTAGGATGTATGCATCCATTTCTTTTCCACATTGGCATTCTTACTTTTCGTTTCTCCAGAATTTCTTATAGCCTTTTTTGTTCGGTTCTGGGATCCAGCATCTTACTCTTACCTGGCATCCCAGGGAGTTACATTGGTGTGGGTGGGGAGGCAGATTTGTGTCCCCTTGGATTTCACACCCAAGTGCCACAGTATTCTTTGATGTGTTTCATTAACCAGTAACCATGTGTAACCCAAGTTATGATAATTTACTATAAAGTAAGTTAGATGATACATCTTTGTCCTCTGATGTTTTATTATAAGCATGGATGCATTAACATAGTATTGTTTTGGTTTTACTGTCATCTATTTGAGGAATGTATTACATATAACAAATTATGCTCTGGAAAGAATTAAATTTTACTCAAAATGAGCCTATTGTGAGTCTCTGATGATATGTTCAAGTTCTGTTTTCTTAAAGATGGTGTGGATTTTTCTTTTATCATTTAGAGTGAAGATGAAATCAGGACACTGAAACAGAAAAAAAGTAAGTGATACTGTTAATGACTCAACTTCTGAATGCCTTTTTAAAAGGCCTTGACCTGGTAAGGACAAATAAATATGTTTTATATCCAAAACCTACTGTGAGAATGGATATGAGTGTAGCAGGGATTAGTTTTTGGCAAGGAATTGTCAGACCAAAGTCTTCGGTTTGTCTTTATTGAGTGGTGCTATGACACACACGTTGACTCCTCCCCATTCAGTGCTCCCAGTGTAAGGAGGGAAGGGCAAAATGAAGGTGAGGATGGGAGCAGCGTTTCCTTCCCAGGGCATGGTCCATAACAACTTCTTGGTCATTGTTTAAGGAATAAATGCCGTGGGGACATTTAGCTTTATAGAGGGTAGGAGCTATGACAGCCTTTCTGCAGGTACTGGTGCTTGAGCTGTGTTGTTAACGGATGATGACCAGAAGTTCTTGTTTAGAAGTTTCTAGTGTCTAGAAGTTTTCATTCTTGTCAGTTGTTACCATTATTCCTTCTCCGTTAGCTCCTACTATTACTAACGTTTTTCATTGCATGCTTACTGCGTACCAAGTCATTATTGTAAGTGCTTTCCATAAATTCATTTAATTCTTACAATATTCCTGAGGTAAGTACTGTTTTCCCCTTTAAAGACAAGGACACATAAATTCAGGCAACGACGTAGGAAGGGTATTTTGTATAGAAGCCGGGTGCCTTGAAACAGAGTTTCAGATTTGGGGAGTTACACTCATTTAGTTGTTGGGACTTCTGATACCCCATAATGGCTGTTAGAAAATGAACCTAGAGTGGGGGACCACAGGGGCCAGAGCTACAGAATTTCTGTATTATAATGGGCAGGACACTTGACCTCAGGGCTTTTCACATCCAAATGCGAAGAGATTAGACTAAGATTTTCTAGTATTAGCCCTAGAGTTTATATCAACATACTTTACCATATTGTTTATAAATAATATATGTAAATATATTGCTTATATATAAATCAGTAAGTATTATGTTGATTGGCAAAACTTTAATATCCTTTATAAGAGTGTAGCTCCTGGTTTGATAAGGGATAGAACATCATTGTTGGCCTTGGAGCAGTACAAGCTTGGATTTGAATTTCACTTCCATCCTTCTAACTGCAGTTGTGACCTTGAGCAATTATTTATTGTCCTCATTTGTTAAGTGGCTTGTGATGCCACCTGCCTGAAGAGAGTAATGTGATAATGCCAACACAGTACCTCAATAAATACTAGTTTTCTTCCCTTTTCTGAGGTCATGGATCATCTGTTGCTACTCAAACAATAAGTGAAACTCCTTATTGTTAAGTTTATAAAAAGTTTTCCTATTTTATAATAGCATTTCCATATAGGGTTAAAATATTTCTTCTCTCACTGTTTGTTCTCCAACCTAATGTGTCTGAATTTAGTCTCTGTGCCCTTAGTCTCTGGTCTAGCTTGGTGCAACATAAATGATGAATGAATGTGTTTGTGGATTTTAAATATTCAATCAAAAATGTAGTTTTTTTGTTTGTATGGTTCTCATGAGCCTGTTTATAAGATTAATTCTCTGTTTTTCAGTTGAAGAAACGTCTGAACAGGAGCAAAAACATAAGGAAATAAACAACAGCAATGCTCAGAACCCCAGTGCAGAAGAGGGGTGTGAAGAACATGATGAGGACATTTTACCTTTAACCCTTGAAGAGAAGGAAAACAAGGAATACCTAAAATCTTTATTTGAAATTTTGATTCTTATGGGTAAACAAAATATACCTCTGGATGGACACGAGGCTGATGAAATCCCAGAAGGTCTCTTCACTCCTGATAACTTTCAGGCATTGCTGGAGTGCCGGATAAATTCTGGTGAAGAGGTTCTGAGAAAGCGGTTTGAGACAACAGCAGTTAATACATTGTTCTGCTCGAAAACACAGCAGAAACAGATGCTGGAGATTTGTGAGAGCTGCATCCGGGAAGAAACCCTCAGGGAAGTAAGAGACTCTCACTTTTTTTCCATTATCACTGATGATGTAGTGGATATAGCAGGGGAAGAGCACCTGCCTGTGTTGGTGAGGTTTGTTGATGAATCTCATAACCTGAGAGAGGAATTTGTGGGCTTTCTGCCTTATGAAGCTGATGCAGAAATTTTAGCTGTGAAGTTTCACACTACAATAACGGAGAAATGGGGCCTAAACATGGAGTATTGTCGCGGCCAGGCGTACATTGTGTCCAGTGGGTTTTCTTCCAAAATGAAAGTTGTTGCTTCTAGACTTCTAGAGAAATATCCCCAAGCTATCTACACACTCTGCTCTTCCTGTGCCTTAAATATGTGGTTGGCCAAATCAGTGCCTGTTACAGGAGTTTCTGTTGCATTAGGAACAATTGAGGAAGTTTGTTCCTTTTTTCATCGATCACCACAACTGCTGTTAGAGCTTGACAGTATCATTTCTGCCCTCTTTCAGAGTAATGAAGAAAGGGGTAAAGAACTAAAGGAAATTTGCCATTCTCAGTGGACAGGCAGGCATGATGCTTTTGAAATTTTAGTAGATCTCCTGCAAGCACTTGTTTTATGTTTAGATGGTATAAATAGTGACACAAACATTAGATGGAATAATTGCATAGCTGGCCGAGCATTTGTGCTTTGTAGTGCAGTAACAGATTTTGATTTCATTGTTACTATCGTTGTTCTTAAAAATGTTCTGTCTTTTACAAGAGCTTTTGGGAAAAATCTCCAGGGGCAAACCTCTGATGTCTTTTTTGCAGCCAGTAGCTTGACGGCAGTGCTACATTCACTAAATGAAGTGATGGAAAATATTGAAGTTTATCATGAATTTTGGTTTGAGGAAGCCACAAATTTGGCAACCAAACTTGATATTCAAATGAAACTCCCTGGGAAATTCCGCAGAGCTCAGCAAGCTAACCTGGAATCGCAGCTAACCTCTGAGAGTTACTATAAAGAAACTCTGAGTGTTCCAACAGTGGAGCATATTATTCAGGAACTGAAAGATATATTCTCGGAACAGCACCTCAAAGCTCTTAAGTGCTTATCTCTGGTACCTTCTGTCATGGGACAGCTCAAATTCAACACATCGGAGGAGCACCATGCTGACATGTACAGAAGTGACTTACCCAATCCTGACACGCTGTCAGCCGAGCTGCACTGTTGGAGAATTAAGTGGAAGCACAGAGGGAAAGACATAGAGCTTCCATCTACCATTTATGAAGCCCTTCATCTGCCAGACATCAAGTTTTTTCCTAATGTTTACGCGCTGCTGAAGGTTCTGTGTATTCTTCCTGTGATGAAGGTTGAGAATGAACGCTATGAAAATGGGCGAAAGCGTCTCAAAGCATACCTAAGGAACACTTTAACAGATCAAAGGTCAAGTAACTTGGCTTTGCTTAACATAAATTTTGATATAAAACATGATCTGGATTTAATGGTGGACACATATATCAAACTCTATACAACTAAACCAGAGCCTCCTACAGATAATTCGGAAACCATTGAAAACACCTAAGAGATTTTTAAAATAGGCTTTCTCTTATACTTGATATTTGAGAAAATCTGAATGGAATGAAAACATCTTACAGAAAAGCTGTAAGGGGTATGTAGGCCACTTAATCACTGAATATTTTGATGGATAGGCCTCCCTTTGAGTACATTAGCCATTGATAATCTGCCTGTTTAAGTGGCCCGGGTTGAACTCTCATGTTTTGGAGACCTGTCTTTCCAGAAGATAGCTTGAAAGTGCTGCTTACACATGTGTGTGAGCTCTGCTAGTGGCACTTTGAAATTGTTTTAGTTTAGGCATTTTAGATATAACATTATCACTGTGGATCCATTTGTCAGGCCTTGAGTTATCAGTTCTTTGGAGAAATTTGAGGAAGGAATACATTGTGTAAAATGTTACTTTGAAGCTTATGACTGAAGAGTCTTAAGGATCTTGTTAAAAATCTGTAATGGATAGTTAAGGGAATTACCAGATAGTGAGAGGAATGTGTGAGCTTGCCAAATGAGGCTTCAGTGTAGATTTTGTCTTTATTAAATGAAATTGAAAGGACAAGTTACAGTTTGAATGGAAGAGTCTGCTGTTGTTATTCCACTTCTGGCTGTTGCTGTTTACATTCCTTTGTTGAGCCTACATCTTTGTAAGCTGCTTATTAGGTGTATGTTGAACACTGTGTTTCATGGTCGGGACAGGATCAGAGGCCATGGACACTGACAACTGATTTGTCTGTTTTCTTCTGTCTTTTCCATGACTGTATCTACTGCCTCGTCTTGATTTATAAGCAAAACCTGGAAAACCTACAAAAATAAGTGTTTTGTGGTTTATCTGGGAAGAATACAGAAGATATTGCTGTTATTTTTGGTGAAGAAAATCAATTTTGTATAGTTTATTTCAACCTAAATAAAATGTGAATTTTGTTTAATGTTCAGTTACATTTTTTTTTTGGTTGGGGACAAAACATTCTTGTGGTAAATTTACTTTTCAAAATTTTGTTATTGTCACCTACACAATTGAAGATAAGGTTGTTTTTTTTTTTCTGTTTATGGTTTACTGTTTGGAGTATATAGAAAGACATTATTAAATGTAAGAATTTTTATTTTAATTATATACCGCATGGCTTCTGATATAAATTATCAGTTTATGTAACTAGACTGAATATAATTGCAAAGATGCCATTGGATTATTTTATGTTGGAAAGCTAGTGTTATTTGAGTTTCAGAAAACAAAATGAGTACATTTGCTAGAATACTTGATAGCTGGCATTCCCTGCCATGCACAAGCCCGGCAGATTTGTTAAATGAAACATAATACCCTGCAAGTTATAAAAATGATAACAGGAGTTTACCTTACAGCCAGAGGTCTGAGAGATGCTGCTGTCCTTGGCAGAAAGACTAATCAGGTTCATGATGGCAGGATGGCAATAAAGGAGACACAGAGCTGGACTTTTAATATCTGCATCATTCTTAGGACAATAAAGTGGTGTGATCTTGGCAGATGAAGATCTGGATATGTTCCTTCAACTGTGAAACCATGCTTATGGTTAAGCTGTGGGGGTTAGATAATTTATCATCAGTTACTTCTTACTGCTTAACAATGTCCCAAAACTTAGTGATTTAAAAAAAAAAGCTCACATATTTTGAGTGATTCTCTTCTTAGTTTCATCTGGGCTCTCTGACTTCAGCTGGCAGATTGGGGAAGGGTGGGACAGTGGGACCCTTCACGGGGTCTTTCATTTATCTTGGACTTCGTAGCATGAAAGTACCAAGAAAACAAGGGCAGCAACTTCAAAGCCTGGGCTCAAAAGACTTACTACATTCGCTTTCACGACATTCTTTTGGTCAAAGCACATCACAAGGGTGGGCCAGATTCAAGGGATGAGGAAATAAAAACTTGATGGAGAGAGCTGCAAAACATGGCCCCATATTTCAGTCTGCCATAGTAATGTATCCAAAACATTCATGCAGCCAGCATTGGTTAAGCTATTACGGTCCCCAATATTTGTTTCTGTGATCTGTTTTGTTAGTTAATTTGGGGATTTATATAAATCTAAAAAACTAACAAAGCAGATTTGTTGAGAGACATTTTCACAAACTCTGATCTTTCAAGGTAGCTTGAGTAGTTTCCCCAGATGAAACAGATAGTCTTTTTTGCAAGATTAGTTAGAAAGTGGTAGGTATAGTGACTATTCCACACATTTTAGTTGAATGTTTGTTGTGGCTAGGCTTCTCACTTAAGAATTGACAATACCAGATACACTGTGACTCAGTGCTTACAGCCTGGAGTTGGCCCACAGGACTACATTTGTACTTACTGACTTAAGTGAGTCAAATTTATTGAAATTAAGGGAAGGAAAATAACAGGTTACTGTAAAAATCTTGTGCAAATAAAAAAAGAGCGTCTAAACAGTCTGCAAAATATACTGGGAAATAAAATACTCAAGATTTAGAATATCTAATCGTCGTTATTTTGCTCTTGACATACTCATTTTGGGGGGAAAAAGTTAGGTTGTACTTTTTTTTTTAAGTTAGATTGGATAGTTGGGGCCTAATGCAGAATTTGGTGCCTGTAAAATAAATTTGAATTTTAGAAAACTCAATTGTGAACAAATGCTTTATTAATAATCAGGTAATTTTCATGTAATTCTTAATTACCCTTTGAGGGTAAACAACAGTTGATGGAGGTGAGAGACTAATTCTCTTGAGGCTAGTTCTTCTGTAGTAGCTTAGTTATATCTGGTTTATTTTTGTTCTGTGTTAGGATCAGCCCCCCTTTTTTTTTTTTTGTTTTTTTTTTTTATAAATTTTATTGTTATATTCCCCATACAATTGCAGCCCCCCATTCTGACCCCAATCCCTCCCCTCCCGCCCCCGCCCCCCTAAAAGTGTCTCTGGTTCATAGTTTTTTGTTGATTTTGATTTTCACTTTCTTATAGTTATTCATTTTCCTGGTCCCTTATTTAAGTTTTCTAGATTCCTGCTATGAGTGAGACCATCCGGTATTTTTCTTTTTCTTTTTGGCTTATTTCGCTGAGCATGAGGATCAGCCCCCCTTTTAAGTGCTATTTAAAGTGAGTAATTAAATACAGGAAAATTGTACTTATAGTGTTTATTAATATTTATATTTTAGGACTTACAAAGCACTTTGACTATATCATTGAAGTTCTCAGAAAAACTCAGGCAAGTATTTCTTTATTTTTTAGTTGAGAAATTAAGCTCACAGAGGTAAATGAATTGCTCCAAATTGTATAGCTATTAAGTGCTAGAGCCAGGTACTTTAATCCAATCCTTCAATCTTAAAATCAATTGTGAAAGCCACTTCATTCTTAAGGTTTGTAAAAGAAATATTTGCTTTAGGAATAGACTTATTTTACGTTCTTGCTTTATCCATTGCCAGCTTTCAGCACAACATTTCTGAAATGTACTCATTATAGTCGGCATGGGTTCCTTGCAAAAAAAAACACAAAACTGAGGTCTGGAACTTCTGAGACTTTACAAACTGGGTGTAGAAATGCTGCCACCTTTGTTTGGCTGCCAAGACACTACCACAAAGGACTGCAGATCCAGGTCCACTTACTTCATGAGAGTGGGTGCAGCTGTCTTCTCACCACAATCAAACACTCCTCTGTAGCTTGCTTTTTGTGGCCAGAAAAAGCAAGGTAATTTTTTAGTACAGATTAGCATAAAAATCTCTACTAGATCAGTTTCAGGAAACAATTACTTGCTTAGAAACAACAATAAGTGTGATCTATAGGTTGGCTAAAATGGCAGTTAATTCCCAGACCTTTTTAAATGGCCCTTATTTCTCACCATGAATACTGTGTAAATAGAATACCCTACCTGCCACTGTATTTAGTTTCATAAATTATTTGGACAAGGTGAACAACAGACTTCAAAACTAAGTAGTGGTAGTAAATCTGCCCTTTTTAATGAGTTTGAATTTACAGTAGTACTTTAAACATCTGGAAGTTTAAAGTCTTAATTCATTCCAAATGTTAAACAAGGATATATAGCAAAGAGAATATTGTAATTGGGGGAATCAAGAAAACTACAGTTGACTCAATTTGAAGCCTTTCTAATTTTCTCTATATACATTAATCACTTAAAACTTTAGAGGCTGACAGTTCAAAAAGAGAAGAGATGGACCAAAACATCCAAGTTAGCATGCTTGTGGAAGATTAACTTTTAAAAGAGGGCATGGTTATAACAACGATGAGGTTTAAATGCTGTTAATGAACACATTTGGGATGTGGCCAGATAGTTCTGCTATGTGCTGTGTTTGGTGCTGCTTATGGATGGGGGTGGTGGGGGAGAGGGGCATGGGCAGGGAGAGTAAAAATTTTTACTGAAACTGAATTTAGAGGAGTCAAACCTTTGACTTTTAAATTGTAATTTTGATTAATGCATTTTGTAGTTCAAGAATATGCTCTGCAGGTCCTCCCTGGTGGTGCAGCGGTTGAGCGCTGGGCTGCGAAGCTGCCCGCAGCCTCTGCAGCGCTGGTTTGATCCCCGGCCACCGGCGAGGGTCCCACATGGCACGCAGACCTCTCCTGCCGCCCGCTGCTCCCCTCAGCAGTGTACTTCGTCAATCTGCCTTCTGCTCTACCCTCTGGCTCTGGTGAATTCTCTCACCCTCCCATGCTTTTGACTGTACCCAGGCTTATATAAATAAATAAATAAATAAATCTCAAAAAAAAAAAAAAAAGAATCTGCTCTGCAGTCAGCATCTAGCCTGAGACTAAGTATTCACTTAGTATGGTTTTACTGAGTCCCTACTGGGCACTTAATAAGTGTTTTAATTTTCTTACAGCAAAGCAGGGTTGCCTCAATAGGAAGAGTGGTCATTGTGAGGCTGTTGCTGCTAACAGGCCTCACTGTGTGCTGGGTGTTGTGCTGTCACACTTCCCTTAGTTATCTCGCTTAAGCTCCACCTATGAAAAAGGTACTATTATCTCCATTTTTTCAAGCCACACAACTAGTGAAAGGTGGAACAGCATGATATAAAGACTTGGCAAATCCAATTTGTCCCTTGAATTTGCTTTTAATTCTGATTTTAAGTTTTGTATTAAATGCCTCTGGTGCTCAACCTGTTTGGCCTCAGGTGTGATGTTAGGTGTCATGAACACAAAGATGAGTGAGGCAAAGGCAAATAGGATCCACCTTTGGAAATGGTGTATAGTGTGGAACTTCATATTTCCACCTCAGTGAAACGTGACTGTGGACTTAGAAATATACCCATATAGTGTGTGATTCATTTACCACCCCCAAAACAGTAGCTGATCATTAACTACTCATTATGCTACTTGAGGTATTCAAGGTACCTGATTAAGATGTAACACTTCTTCCCTAAGCCAGTGCTAGACATATTAAGCTGTAAAATCTGTACAGAATTTTGAGCTGGAAAGAGTCTTGGAGACTAGACAGCACCTCATTTTACAGAGGATTAGACAGGATAGTATGCTCAGGATCACGCTACTTGGTGGTGGCAGGCAAGGGGAGAACAGAAGCTATGCTGTCACACCTCACAGACGTCACTAAAGAGGGAAACCCTGAAAGAATCATTTCTTGATAGGTGAGCAGTGTTTATTCTTTAAACTGCTAAATGTAAACAGTAATCACATGAAAATATCAAATTTATAGGGGTGAGTTTTATTAAATAGGCCAGAGTCTGGGTTTTGGGTAGATTTCTGTTTTGCATTTCTATACATTTTTGTTTTAAAAAGATTTGTTATTGCTTACATCTTGTTTTGTAATTTGTTATTGTTATATTTGTTATTGCTTACATCTTGCAAATTCCTATTTTGGTTTTATCATTTTTCTTTGGATGGATACATGTAGTTAGATTATGGATTTGCAAAAGTTTTTTTCCTAAAAAAAGATGTTGAGAGCTTTGCATCTTTGGGGATTTGGACTTCCTTTTATTAATAGCAGCTATTATCTATTGGATATTTATAAGCACCAAGCACCATATCTGCTTTGAATCATTTCATTTAGGTTCACAATGATCTGATGCAGTAGGTATTGCTATACTCATTTTATGAATTTGAAAGTGGCTTGTCCAAGGCCATTCAATGGGGGAGTGGGAATCATGCCCTGACCAACTGATTCTGATAGGCCTCTCTGCATAGTGGAAATAATCTGTGTTTTAAAAAATGTATGAAATGTATGAAAAGATTGGGCAAGAGAGGGGGAAAGTGGGTTTACAACAAAATACTGTTTGTCTCTAGTTGGTGAGAAATGAGGAATTACACATTTTCTTTGACATTTTGATTTTCCAAACTTCTGTTTTCCTCATCTTGGCAAGGATTAAATAACATTCTGAAATAGGAAATTGAAAATTAGTTACATGAAATCATTTTTCTTCTAGATGATGTGTTACTACTTTCCCAGGTCAGCTTAACACATGTTATGCCAGGTGTTTGGCTACAAAGATAAGACATCAACTCTAGTGCAAATTGATGGCCTCCTAACTCTTCAAGATCCAGCTTACGTGTCTGTCAACAGTATGCCCCTATCTTGCCTCAGTTACTTTTCACCACCCCTTCTGTTAATACTGAGGTTCAAACCATTACCTCATTTTATCTTTTTTTCCAAGTTTATTCTCAACCTAATAGGCAGAGAGATTGTGGACTTTCTCTATTCAGATCCCTCCACTGGTTTTAGACCAGAATCCAAGCTCCATCAGTGATCTCTAAGGCCCTACGTGATAATGTCTCTGTCACCCTCTTGGCTTCATCTATCCTTATCTAATTCTTGTTCACTCCAACTGTTAAGATCTTCCTTTGGTTTCTTCCACTCACCAAACTCATTCAGAGAAGCTGGTTCCAGACCTTTATACTTAACTGTGCCTTGAAAGCTGTTTACCCAGCAAACTCCTGTCTCCCTTTTGCATCATTTAGATCTTGGCTTAAATACTGTCTCCAAGGGAACCTTTCTCTTACTACTCTTTCAAATAGCCTACCTTCACTAGAAAGGAGCTGTTTTCTTGCACTGTCACATAAGTTACGCAAGGCCTGCGACCTTGCATTCACTACAGTTATACCCCACTTTCTGAAACTGACGTGTAATTCGTGCCCCATATTTTGTAAGAATGGACAGATGATATGTTTTAGGACCAATGGGAAATTCAGAGTGGCTGCAGGCTTAAGGAGAGGGGGAGGACTGATTCTCACGGGCCAGACTGCTCCTCATAGTGGAAATACCCACACTTAAACTTGGAGATGAAGATGGAAAGATTTTACGGACCAATCCATGAAACGCCAGTCTTGGAGTTCCTGCTCAGGAGCTGGCAGTTACTCTGGTTAAAGGGATGCTCCAAGAGGTGCTGAGCCTGGAGCGCTTGCCTTTCTGGGCATGTATAGAAAATGAGAATGTGGTTAAACTAAAAAGCAAACCCCAGGTTGGTCACTATTAATTATAATTAATAATGTCTGTGATTTGTATAGTCTTTCTTCCATAATGTTCCAGGTCTTGAGACATGATCCCTTTGGGTCTCCCCCGACCGTGCCACAATAACAACCTTGGTGTGTGACTCACCACCCTCCTCTGCCATATAAAACCTCGTATTTATCACCCGTCTTAATCTTTCCAAGTCAAGTAATTTCTGCCTTGTTTTTTCTTCTCTTCCTTCCCTTCTCAAACCACAACCCATATAATGTTCACTGCCTTCTTTAGAACCTGCGTGTGTCTCAGTTCCAGTCTTTTTATAGAGAAGAGAAGCAGACCTGAAAGAGTATGGAGGGAGCAGTGTGCACTTTTAAATTACCTCTTTTACGTAGTGGCATTTTTCCCTAGCCTGAAATTCTTTTTCCAGCTTTGCAGTCTCCTGGAAGATAGATGACTAAATGCAAGTTGACTGCTGGTGCTTTAAAAAATCACCAGCAATCTCAGTGCTCATAATTCCTGAGCATGAAATATGTCAGTATGCCTAAATAATAGAATTAAAGTATTGATTTCTGCTATGCTTATGCTTCAGAAAGAATTTGATATTTATTGAGTACCTCCTGTAGGCCAGGCACTCTGAGATGTTTTATGTGTATAATCTCATTTAATATCAACCCACCCACACTCTGCATCCTTCCCTGCTGAGCTATGTGATCTCAGTATATCAACCTCACATTTTGAAGAGGTTGATAGATTGTCTTCATGGGAGAACTGAGTTTCAAAAATTTTTGCCTGAGGTCACATGATCCATTTCTGTCCAAAGCCAGAGCCCGTCTTTGTGTTACACTGCATGGCCAGTTTCAACCCGGCCATCACACTTGAAAAGGCGCTGAGGGTCTTCAGACTGACATTTCAGTTCTCATAACAACCTGTGACTTGTATCCCCAAAGACTTTGCCAAAATATAGCATCACTCTGCATCTTCTCTCTTTCCTCCAGCTCTGAGGCCTGGTGCTTGGGTTCTGCGGACTTACTGTCCTAGCCGGGTTGCTTGAATCTCGCTCTCGAAGAGTTAGAACATTGGTGGGCTGTGCTGCAGGGGCCAGACCACAGCCCAGGTAACTCCAATCAGAGCAGCACTGTGGGCTGCTGTCCCTTTCCCACTGGTGAGAATGCAACCAGGCCTGGCCTTCCCTAGAACTGGAGTGAGAGAAGGGCCGGGGTTGGCCAGGTCAGCATCAAGAAGCAAGAGAAAGAGCAGAAGTTTGGTGTGAGGAGACCCAGTCTGAGCTCTGCCACACAGGAGTAGTGGAGCCTTAGGTGAATCACTTTGCCTCTAAATTCAGGTGTCACAGTTTTTATTGTACAGCCATGGGCAAGCCTCACCACAGCTTGGAATACTACTTTCTCCTAGGAAAGACTTGGCTAGCCTGACTGCTGACCCGCTGACTGTGGCTAATCTCCTAGAACAGACATGAAGTATTAATATGAAGGACCTGGAGACTCACTTCTCTGCACTTGGGAGAAGCAAGTTAGACTTAGGTCTTCTCATTGTAAAGCAAGAGTGCTAATAATCTCCCATGGTTAAAGTGAAAGTGTTTAGTCAGGTATATACTATGTCATGTCAGAAATGCTCTGATAGAGGAAAAAAATCTAATGAAATTCGGGAAGCACCAAAGCACCTAGAAAGACTCCATGGGAGAGTGTGGTGTGAACCAGGCCAGAAAGGCTGGATGGGGTCAGCAGGGACGATGCAGAGGTGGGGGTTGGCTGGCACAGAGGGCAGACAGGCTACTGCTGTCCTTCCCATCTGACTGCCAGCCTCTCCCACATTCAGTCCAGCCTTCAGTTCTCAGTTGTAAGAGGCTATTAGTTACGAGACACACTTTCAATTAAATAGCAGTTTTTAGGGCAATAAATACTTCTACTATAAACATATGTTAGGGCCTCCCCAGTGGCACAGTGGATTGAGCGCAGCGCTGTGAAGCTGTCTGCAGCCTCTGCAGCGCTGGTTCGATTCCTGGCCGGCCAGGGAGATGCCCACATGGCGGGGCAGACCTCTCCTGTCTTGCCTGCTGCTCCCTTCAGCAGTGTACTTCAGTCCAGTCGTCTGCTTGTTCTGCTCCCCGCTCTGTCTCTGTTGAATCCTCTCACCTTCCTGCACCTCTAGCTTGTGCCTCAGTTCTTGTATAAAAACAAATCTTAAAAAAAAAATAAACATACATTAGTTTTAAGTTATATCCCAATTTCAAAATCATTAGACTGTGGGGAGAAAGTGTATCTTAGAATTCAGAACATACGGCATGTCATTTCAGGATGATGACCAAAAAAAGTTCATCATATGGGCCTAGAGACCAATGCTCATGCTCCTGTTCTGCCACAAACTATCCTTGTTATTCTGGGCAAGTTGCTTGATTTCTCTAAGCATCGATTGATTCTTCAAATGGTCCATAAAAGGCTTGAGCATGGGAGGTAAGCAGTTAAAGTTGTTTGAATTTGAATGTTGATCCATTTTGGAAAGAAGTCTATAGAACATGTTTTGTCTAAAATTAGGGGCTGCTCTGTGTGTGTGTGTTTTAAATTATGTATTGTCCTTTTAGGGTAGTATAACAGCAATGGTTCTAAACCAGGGCTGGTTTTAACTACTCCCTTCCCTCCTCCCATGGTATTTGGCAGTGTTTGGGGCATTTCTTACAACTGTGTGGGGAGGCTGCTGGCATCAAGTGTGTAGAGACTAGGGATACTGCTAAACATCCTACAGTGCACCGGACATCCCTCCAGAACAAAAATTTTCTGGCTCAAATGCCTATAGCATGAGGTTAAGAAACCCTGACACAGATGAAGAACATTGACTGAGGAGTCCGACTCTGGATTTGAACCTTAGCTTTGCCACCTACTAGATGTATATCCTGGGGTCAATTACTTGACCTCTGTCATCTGCGGAGTTTCTGCCACCTGGGGTGCTGTGCAGATTATTTGGATGTAAAGTAGGTAGAATATTTCAAAAGGAGATTGACTTCCAAGAGACACACCCAGTAAGTATTAGCTCCTAATTTAAGTTTTAGAATTCATGAAAATACCTGGTGACCAGTACTAAGACCTCAGACCAGTTACTTAACTCCTCGCACCTCAGTTTCTCCATCTGCTAAAAAAACGTTAGCGATGAGATGAAATCAAGGCTATGATGGAAACTATGGAAACAGTGGAAAATCTTACAATACACTTGTATCATTATTATTGCCTCAGGCTCCAGTAAGAGATTGTTAAGCAATAAACTCTCCTGGGCCAGGCTATAACTCAGCAGCAGGGACAGCCAAAGAGAGGAGGTGCTCGGAGCAGCACGTTGCAGGCCCAGCGGTGGATGGCGTCTTAAGTACATCCTCAGCTGTGAGTCCAGGAAGCAGCCTTTATTGCACTGTTATGTGCAGACTGCGCCCCAGCTTCACATACCACTTTCCCCGAAGGAGCGCTTGGGAATCGGCATATACGCCTGCTCTGCAGGCTCTGAACTTGGAGAAAAACAATAGCTTAGATGGAAAAAGAGTGCCCTAAGATCCCCTGGCCAGAAATTTGTTCCTGCTCCTCCTCTGTGGTCGACCTCTTGTTTTCTTAGCTTTCAGATGAAGGAACTAGATTACTGGACTGGCCTGGATCCCAAAGCCTGCTGGAACTCTATCTCTAACCACACAGAATTGAGTGGGGATTATTATTATCTTTAACAATTACATTAGCAAACTGTTACCTAGCAGGATTTTGTCAAGCAACTTACATAAATAAACTCATGATTTTCAGAACAACCTTGTGAAACATTGAGAATTATGTGGCCATATTGCTGATGATATCACTACGGCTCAGTGATGATAAGGAACTTGCCCGAGAATGCAGAACTAGATCCACATCACTCTTGATCATATTCTGCAGTACCCCCAAAACAGAAGGTCCAGAAAGCCTGACAAACACACTAGGCACTTAATATTTGCTTGTTGAGTTGATTGCCCAAGGGCAAGTCAACCATGTAGCTTGTGCCTCCTCTAGCTCTGTCCATCACTGCCTATTAACTGCCTCACCCCCTCTCTACACACCTCCGTACCTGCCCACCGTCCCAAAGCCTGGCACGTCTCAACGGCATGTAAACTTATGTAAGGGACCTGGTTTAAGAGGCCAGCTTTTACAATTCCATTTATTGAGCCATCTCTGTGCCAAGCCCTGAGGGATCTTTGATTTGCTCAGTCATCCCCAGCACCTTATCTGAGGGGCATCCACGTACGTAGGAGGGAGACTGAGCAAATGAGCTTGGTATGAGCACAATGGTAGAGGCAATCAGTGAAGGAGAAAGACTCAGGGAAGCCTTTCCTGTGGCTGCTGCTGCTTTCTCCCATCTGTCCCAACTTACCCGTCATTCAGTGTCTTGTCCCCACACACAATGGAAAACTAACAGCTCTAGCAGCTTAGAATCAGCACCAAGGGAAAAGAGAAAGAAAACTGCTGCTAATTATCACCCATATGTCACGCACGTTTCTCTATTTAACTTACTGCTCATAAGTGTCCATGAGTTAGGGAGAGCTAAGAGGTGAATTAGACTTTTTCTGTTTTGCCTCCTTGTGCAGGTCCACCCTCAAATGGCCCGACGGGCAGTGTTGGGGTGTCCAGTGAGCTGCTGAGTCCAGGGAGGGAGAGAGGAGAGCCCAGTTTCTGCAGACTACCCCCCCAACTTCTTTGGTCAGAACAACGGTGGGAGGGGAGCACTCATTTCCCCTGGAGTGCCTGTGGGGACAGCCTAAAAGGCAAAACATGTAACGTGGCAAGACATCCCCAGATCCACATCCAGAATAGGACATTTTTCTTTGTGGGAATTCAGGAAGGGATGAGAATTCAAGGCGCGGGCTTAGGAGAGGGGGCCTCTGCTGTGCTTGAGACGGCCCAACAACAGGCCAACAAGCTGTTTTTGGACCCTCATCAAACTAACAGAACTGAGATTCTGCCTGCACCATCCACAGAGAATTGAGGACACAGGTATAACCTGCCACTGCATTGCCCACCTGTTCACCAATCACAATCACCCTGTCAATCCCCCGTTCCTCCTCCCTCGCTCAGTAATTCCTCTATCGCACTCAGTAATTTCTTTCTTTCAGCAAGTGTCAGATATCTCTAGAATTTTGCCTGGATCCAAGAAGCCTTCATCATGGTGCAGAAAGCAAGAGACTCAAACCTTGCCGGGTGAACTAGAACTTTGGCCAGACAGAAACGAGTTAAAGAGCAGTCCAGATGGAAGAAAGGTTTGAGCATTTGAGCAAAGGCAGAGAAGCAGTAAAATCTGGGAGAAGCGTGAGCAATGATTTGTCATCCACTTTGGTAAAATATTCCCAGGAATATTTTACCGCGGAGCACCTCACGAGATCAGTGACGTGAGGAATGCACTTCAGGAATGGCTATGGCGCAGCATGCCTATGTGCGCATTGTGTGTGTGTGTGTGTGTGTGTGTGTGTGTGTGTGTGTGTAGCAGAGAACAGTGAAGGTGAAGGCATTCGTACTTGCTCCTTGAGGTGGTGGTTCCCAGCATATTTGCCCCACAATAGTAGGCCCCAGAGATTCGTGGTGAGAACACGTTCCCTCAGTCAGCGCAAGCACCACAGACAGTGTCATCCTGCGGACTCATGAGACACAGCAGCCTATTAAAGGCCACCACGACTCCAAGGACTTTGATCAACACTGCGTGGATCAAACATTTCACCACAAATCCCTTTGTTTCAGATCAGATACTAGGGAACATCTTTATTTGTGGGACTAGGAGATCTTTTTTTTTTTTTTTAAGTTAACATGCCTGTAGTGTGAGTACATTTCAAACAGCAGTGACGTCAGCTTTGACTTTTACTCCCACCTCGGCTCCCTGAACCTCCCAGTTACACAGAGAGACATTTGTAGTTCTGCATCAGCCAGGAATTCTGGACTATACAGGAAGCTGTGTGTTTTCATTTCAAAATGCAAACTGATACACACATCTCTTCTGCAGGGGTTTTCATCCTAGGGGCATCCTATGTGGCCTCTAGCGATGGGCATCAAGAACACTTCTCATCTATCCAGCTTTGACAAAGTGGCCTGCTGGCTAAACCAGCCCATGACTTGTTTATGTACAATCCTCAAGAATGTGGCTTTATTATATTTTATTTTTGACAATTTTAAATGAAAAACAAAAAAAAATGACACTTGAGAGGTATATGAAATTTAAATTTCAATGTGTCATAAATAAGATTTTCATGGAACAGCCAGGCCTGTTTATGTTTGCCTGTGACTGCTTTTCAGCTACGATGGCATTGAGTAATTGCAATGAACCAGAATAGTTCTCAGGCCTAGAATAATCACTATCTGGTCGCTTAGCGCTCCAGACAACACTGATGAATGTCCTTACTCATTATTGCAAACGTGCAAGTAGATCTTGCATAAATATCATCCTATTTAAGCCAATGAGAAGGCAAAAAGCTCAAAAAGCACATTTCACTATTTTAACTGATTTTTCTTTTATTTTGAGTGGGGCTAGGCATTTTCTCACAGCAGTTAAAATGTTTACTTTTCTGGCTGAATAAAGATATGAACAGAGGTGTTTTTCTCATTGCTTTACTAAATATTACGGGGAATTGGCACTTGGTCTGCCTTGTGTAAAAGTGTTTCCTCCATTTGTCATTTAACTTTGTTTATGGGTTTTTTTCATGCAGAAAAAAAATTCTCAATGACGTGAATGTGGGTTTAGATAGTGACAGCAAAGAGGTGGGGGCCAGACAGGCAGCAGTTCTTGTTTGTGGAGACCCTGCCTTGTTCCGGGCACCAGGAATCTTGTGGTGGGTGAGACAGGCAGAGGCTCTGCCACCTGGTAATGATGGGCAAAGGAGGCAGTGCCCATCATGATCATCACAGAGACACCCCCCAGGGGACCTGAGGACTGAGGGACTACTAGGGTCCAGACTGTGTGTAGGGGAGGGGGGGGCTGTTCTGGGCAGTGAGTAAAGGCCTAGACCTCAGAGAAGCAGAGCTGTCAGAGTTCAGCCCTGGAGCCGGAGCTGTTGTGGGGGGTTGGGGGAGCTGGATAAGGACA
Organism: Talpa europaea; assembly: GCF_964194135.1. NCBI lineage: Eukaryota > Metazoa > Chordata > Mammalia > Eulipotyphla > Talpidae > Talpa > Talpa europaea. The sequence goes on along the minus strand of NC_140073.1, from coordinate 48,121,329 downwards.
AGGACAGGAGTGCAAGGAGTCCCTGAGGGGAAAGAAAGCTGCCCCACTAGGGCTTGCCCAGAGCAGAAGTTTCATCTTAAGTAGAAGGAAAGTGACTCAGGACTGAAGCCATAGTCAGTGGAGACTTAAATTAAGGTTTGAATGGTTAGATGGAGCAGGGAGGTGGGTGGAGGGGTGTGGGGGTGTGGGGGTGGAGGGGTGGGTGGGATGGGGTGGCGAAAAGGGGAGGGGGCAAGACAGGAGGAAAGAGCAAAAGGCACTATGATGATTGATGCTGTGATGGTGGAAGAACTATGGGATCTACACTTGAGGGGAGAAATCAAATACTATCCAAAAATTAACGATGTAGGAAAACTGATTAATTAAAAAAAAATAAGGTATGAATGGTTGGGGCTGGCAGGGCAGTAGAGCAGGGGAGGACAATGCTCACCACTCCTGAAGTGAAGGCCTCTCCTGGCCCATCCACAGCCCGGCCTGTTGACACCTCTCCAGAGAATCAAAGGAAGAGAGAGCCACAGATGCAAAGGCAGGGCTGCAGCCAGGGAGGGAGGAGGTGGCTGGAAGGAGATGTGATGGGAGAGGGGCTGAGACCAGCCCTGGGGCCTGGCTAGACATTTCTGGAGGTGATGGAGGCCAGGGAGCCTGCGAGCTGTTCCCCTGCCTGGAGCCCCACCCCCAGGGCTCCGTGCAGGCGATGACAAGGATGAGGGGGGAGCTGCAGGGAGAGCCAAGAGCTCACAATGATTCGCTGTGTTTGGCCAGGGCCTGCTTGCTTGCTCAGAGGGAAGGATCTGATTTAGAAAGGTGGTTGCCTGGGGCCCCAGGCCAGGCCTGCTGGCTGCTGGCCCAGCATAGCACCCCCATTCCAAACTCCCCACTCAGGGGCCTCCTCATTCTTTTTATTTTGGTGCTCCCAGTTACATCCAAGAAAGACTCCAGAGTCTTGAACTGAGGACTTATTAAATGTTAGGGGTCATTGCTCACCAGAGACCTAGGGGCATCTGCAGGACTGGCCGAGGGGGCACATCATGAAAGAAATGCATGGAGGCTGCCCTTCACTGTGTGTTACAATATGCCAGGCACTAGATAGGGCCCTTCCTCTATAGGGTCACATTTAATCCAATAACTGAGCAATGTGGGTATTATAGCTCCATTTTACAGATGAGGAGAGTCCTGGAAAGGCCTAGTAACTTGAGTAGGGCCACATAGTGAGTCAGTGGTAAAGCCAGAATTCTACCTCAGGTCAGTGAATCTGTGAATTGATCTCTGCTTACCTCCTACACTGCTTTATGCAGGAAGTGATCCTGTGTTTTGCATGTGTCTGGCACAAAAAGGGGGTCCCATAAATGTCCACTTTACTGTGCACTTTCTCTGCTAGAACTTGTGAATCTCATGGCAACCTTTCAGGTCACAATGTTCCCCTCTACTTGACTATATAAGCTCAGAGAAGCTGAACAACTTGCCCACGGCCACAGCTTGTAGCAGGGAGGGGGAACTTGAGAGAAAATCATTAGAAGGCGGTGGGGTGGCACAGTCTAGTCTAAGGAAAGACAGGAATTTTCAAGGCACCCAGGGTGCCAAGTGAAAGCTGGAAGTGTCCTGGAAGCTACAGATTCAAGGCCAAGCAGTGGGACTGCTCTCAGAGTATTCAGTGCTGACTCTCACCCATCAAGAGAGCAGAGTTCAAATGACCTGGCTCCAGAGATCTGCCTGACTCCCTGAGCTTCCCGTGTGGCCTAGAGCAAGAAGGGCTCTTTCTGGGACCTGCATCCTCTTCATTCAGATGAAGGCAGCTGGACCAAGTCTTTGATTATCGTGTTTAAGCAGAGGCAACTTTCCTTAAAATAATGTTAAACTGAACCTTAATATCCTTTCAACAAATATTTTTTGGGACCTTCAAGGTGTCTAGACCATGGTTGATGGACTTTCTTCTTGCTTTGAGGCAGTCTGACTTGTGCTAGAGAAAGGGTCCCTACCCCTCTGCTCAGGACAAGAATCTGGGCCACCCTGACTGCCAAGGGTCCGTGCCCTCATCTGGAAGCCCACCCACCACATAACTGACCTGAAAGGTCCAGTGACAGGGACTTTGGAGATACTCACATACTTGCAACGGGCCACTTCACAGATTAGGTGATCAGCCCCTGGGTTCCCTGAAGCAGCCACTCTCGTGGAATAGATGGAGACTGGGCAGGTCTATGAGGAGAAACTGGAAGGAGAAAGGGCCTGAGCAAAGCCCTCTGGGCAGGAAAGTCTCTGAGTAGCAGAAGCCACGCCTCCCCTGCTGGCAGAACTTTCTGAAAAACCTCCCTCCTCTTGCCCGCATCCTCTGCCCAGAGCCAGATGTGAGCCCAGGTGTAGTGACAGCAGCCCCAAAGAACGTGTTGGATGCCCGAAGCCCTTCATTGTAGAAGCTCTGGCATCTTCCATGAGCCCTGCCTCGCCAAGTTGTCCTGCTGGCAAGCTGGAGAATGGCCGGCTTCTGAGGAGACCCCCTTTTCTGAGATTCTGCCTTTCCCATTTTACAGCATTAATACTTTTTTTTTTTCCCAGAAGAAATGATGTGATAGTACATGGTAGTTTTAGAGTAACTTTGCAAAATGTGACACACAGAATCGTAACACTCCTAAGCGTCCAGCGCGATGCCTTTCCGCTAAGTGTGCATACTGTGTAACCACCACACAGGGCAAGAGCCAGAACTTCACGATAATTCTTTTCATTGCTCTTCTTTCCCGAGCAAAACAGAAAGTTGGTAGCTTCATGTTGGTGCCTTTCTCATTATTTAAATTTTGCCTATCTGTAAAACCTGAACTTTGGGAACCTTCTGGCTAGATGATGTTTGTCCTGTGTGGCATGAGCACTCTGCAGCTCAGCTGGAGCCCTTGGGGCCGCCTCTTCGGTGCTCACTAGCCAGAGGAACGCAGGCCTGGCCTGGGTGGGACTCCTCTCTCCCAATCCCCAGAAGATCTGGAAAAGCTGGCCAAATGTCCCTCCAGCATGGCTGGCTCCTCAGCATGGCTGGCTGCTAGAAACCAGAGCCAAGGGTCAGTGAAGAGGAGTGGCTTTGGCCTAGACATCCTAGGAATGAATCATTCCTCCCATCCAGGCCTCTGTCCAGCTGCTTTTCATTAGCCATTACTCTCCCTTCCACCCACTGCCCCAAGGGCGGGGCTCTGCGGCACCCAAGAATCTTTGGGGGCTCCACTGTACACCACCGCTGCCAGGCCATGCCCCCAGGCCCAGGAGATTATTCTCTGCCCCCTTTTCCCCCTCATCTTATTGATCATTGGGGGAAATCATAGCACCTTTCTGAAAGGTGAAGGAATTTGTTCAAAACCACACCGCAGGCTGGGAGTCTAGGAGGTGATATCCCCTTCATCAAGGCAAGGCACGCTGACCACGCACGGCCAAAACCATAGGGGAGGGGATTCCTAAGTAGATACCTGGCCCCCACTAGGTGCTGACCACACAAATATTTATTTATTCAGCAAATATTTATTGAGCAACTTTTCTAAGTCACTGTCCATGGGGAGATGATTCAGCCACACAAATGCTGTTGACAACTGAGCCATGTAATATTCCATGCTTACTTTTCTTTTCCTGCATAACAATTACAGTTGTATAAATCTACTCTCAATATGTCTACCAATTTCATCTTCCTTTTTTTTTTAAAGACTTATTTTATTTATGCATACAAGAGCTAGGGTACAGGCCAGAGGTGTGGGGGGTGAGAGGATTCACCAGAGACAGAGTGGGGAACAGAACAGGCAGATTGGCCGAAGTACACTGCTGAGGGGAGCAGCAGGCGAGTCAGGAGAGGTCCGCCGTGCAATGTGGGTTGCTCCCTGACCTGCTGCGAGGATCAAACTCTTGCTGCAGAGGTTGTGGATTGCTTCATAGTGCGGTGCTTTACCCCTTGTGCCACCAGGGAAGCCCCAATTTCATCTTCTTGAAGGAATCTCTCCCAGTGCCTTCCACTCTCTTCCAGTCTGGATTAATTACTTTGCATACTGTGCAACGGCCTGAGGATTCCTCTGCCCCTTCCTTGTGATATTCTCTCTTCCTTAGATGCCATGTCGTCCTCTTTCTTGCTTTACTTACTCATTCTGCTGAAGAGACTGTGCAGCAAGACTTGACATGACTAAAAATGTCTTTGTTCTATTTCACCCCTGATAAGCATGTGGCTGAATACAAATCCTTGGATAGAAATAATTTCCCTCAATATTTTGAAGGAACTATGCCATTGTCTCCTACCTTCCATCTTGCTAGGAGATACTGCAAAACCCAGTATCTTTGTGCCTTTTAATCCTTTATATGAAGCCTGATTATTTTTTCTCTATCTGAAAGATTTTGTGAGCTCTTGGTTCTCAGCATTCTGAAATGTTGATGCCTTGGTGTCAATCTACATTCTATTTTGCTGAGTCCTCAATGAGTCATTTCAGTCTGAAATTCATGCATTTCAGAACTAGGATGTTTTCTCTAACCCATTTTTCTAGAATTCCTGTTATACAGATGTTGAATTCCCTGACTAGACCTCCATCTTGTCTTTTTTGTTTTCTATCTCTTATTTTTTTTGCTCTATTTTTTTCAAATTTATATTCCAACAATTCTTTTGAATTTTTCACTTTATGCTATTATATTTTAATTTCTAAGGGATCTTTTTCATAGCATTCCATTCTTCTCATGGATACAGTCTTTTAAAGTCATCTGCTTTGGGGCCTCCCTGGTGGCGCAGGGGTTAAAGTCTCAGTGCTATCAAGTTATCACCAGCCATTGTGGCATGAGCCATTGCGATATGAGTTCGATCCCCAGCCAGGGAGCTAACCCATGTGCACAGACAGATCTCTCCTGTCTTGCCTGCTGCTCCCCTCAGCAGTGTATTTCAGTAGCTCCGCGGGTTCTGCTCCCCACTCTGTCTTTGGTGAATCCTCTCTTCCCTGCACCTCTGGCCTTCACTCCGGTTCTTTTATGCATAAATAAAGAAAAAATAAATCTTCTTTTAAAAATAATAAAGTCTGTTTCTTTCTGGCTTATTTCTCTGAGCATGATCCCTTCCAGCTCTATCCATGTTGCTTCAAATTGCATGAGTTTATCTTTTTTGATTGCTGAGTAATAGTCCATTGTGTATATGTACCAGATGGTCTCACTCATAGCAGGAATTTAGAAAACCTAAATAAGGGACCAGGAAAAAGACTAATTATAATAAAGTAAAAATCAAAATCAATAAGCAACTGTAAACCAGAGACACATTACGGGGGTGGGGGGGGTGGAGCGAGGAGGGAATAGGGTCAAAATAAGGGATGGCGGGAATTTTATGGGGACTATAACCAAGATGAAGATGCATATATACATTGTGCAAAAATGAAAAATGATGTAAAATATATAAAATTAAAAAAATAATAATAATAAATAAAGTCTGCTTTTTCCATAGTTGCTATTTTCCAAGTTCCTTCCACCCTGCCCCCTGCCCCCTTATTTTAACCTGTTTTTTATTAGCGGCTTTACTCAAATGTTTACTCATCCACCGCAGCCTGCTCAGCTTGAGATGGGACACTAACACAGACTTGCCTGTGATTGTGAATGGGGCTGTGTTTGTGGAGCTGGTCACATCATTCCATGTCTCGTCTTTTGAGCTTGGTAAAGAGCAAAGCTCCTCCAGCCTCCTTTCTGGAGGGTACTACCATGGCAGCCAGAGTTTGGGTAGCTGAGCGGAGAAAGAGGGCCGAAGGCCTAAATATCAAGTGCACAAGTGTTCACTAGCTCTCTGTTGCTTGCCTGGCTCTAGCAGGAACTGCTCTGCTGTTCTCTCCTGAGAATAGGCCTAGTGTTTCAACTAAGTGAGGAGAGCATCTGGGAGACTGACTGCTTCTCAAATAGATTTTGAAACAATCTTCCTGCGCACCCAATTTCCAGAAGTACTTGGTACATCCAGTTCCTAAACTATTAGGGTGTAACCTGTGTTAACCAGGCTGTTTTTCAGCCTTCCGACCTATTTTGGATTCAGTCAGTTATAACTCTTCAATGGCTGCTTGGTTTCTAGTATTTTGATACATTCCCTCACTGTGTTTATGTTGGTCTCAGGAAGGACCAGTATGTTCAATTTGCTGTCTTTACCCCCATTTCCATTTCTAAATGAATAGCAATACATTTTGGAGTGGGAATTCTCTGCTGCCAATTTACAGATGTAAATAGTGTAACCAGAATGTGGAAGAGCTTCCACCGGGGTTTCACTCTCAATTCTTTACCTGTGAAGACCTTTCCTGGCTCTAAACGTGCAGGTCAACCCCTGGTGATGCTTTCCTCAGTCTCTCACGTTTGTATTTTGCTTAACCCTTGTTGGTTCCACCGAGTGACAGCATTGTGGGACCTTACACACATTTTCCATTGAAATTTTTACAATTTGCAGAACAAGAGGCTCAAAGACGTGGATCCTGGGACCATGATCTCACAGCTAATGAGCAACAGGAACTGAGATTTAAACTCAGGTCTGTTTCTACCACTCAGTGCCCCTGACATCACTAACTCTGAGGATCCCCAAAGGAGGAGCACACATTCTAATGAAAACAAACCAAACAGGGCCTCCCTGGTGGCGCAGGGGTTAAAGACAGCAATATCAACCTATTGCCAGCCACTGCAGCATGAGTTCCATCCCTCATCGGGAGCTAACCCACATGACACAGCAGACCTCTCCTGTCTTGCCCAGTGCTGCTCCCCTCAGCAGTGTATTTCAGTACAGCTGCCTGTTGTGCTTCCCACACGCTTGTGAATCCTCTCACCCCAGCACCTCTGGCCTACACCCCAGTTCTTGTATGCATAAATAAATACAGCTTTTTATATATATATATATAAAAAGAAAACAAACAGCCTAACTAGTGAAAAGTCAGGCCCAGATGAGGGGAAGGAGACCACAGGGGGTAAAGAGGCTGAGTGGTGTACAGTCTGGAGAACAGAGGCCTCTTCCCCAGGGAATGAATGAGTTGGCATCTGAGCTCATCACCATCACCACTCCAAGCTCGCTTCTCTCTTTGCCAAAAAAATTGACAGTTACCACAAATAATGATGAAAGTAGTTAAGTCTGCAATGCATTTTTTCACCGATCTTTTGCTATCGTAGAAAAAACCTTGTAGGCTGAATGTTAAGGTCATTTTAGGCAAAGAAAATCAAAGCAGAGAGGTTAATTGCCTGCTGTGGTTACCCAGAGGAAAATGGTTTCAAGATTCAAACTCATTCCTTCTAGGCCCAGGCGCTCTGCTTCCCATACCCTGTCTACTCTTGCCTAACCCTGCCATCAGCTGATGCCTGTAGAAGGGATGTTTCCTAGTCCCAAATATCTCTTCAGTGTCTCACAGTGTGTGCATGGTCTGCCTGTGGGTCTTAAAAATCTGATTATTGGGCCCTACCCTACACCTATCTAATCTCTGAGTGAAAGGCCCCTGGAACCTGAATTCTAATTGCCCAATTAATTATTTTCTTAATGTGTCAGTCATTTGCATGTCTACAGAACTTTGGGGTTGACTTTTACTCCCCCTTCTGTGCAGAGGCTTCCCTCACCCTCCACCAAACCTCTCATCCCTGTCCCCTGCCTGCCCCTATTCCCTCCCCCCCCTTCCCTCCTCGTTATGCAACCAGCATATTTTTCACTCTAAGAATCTAAGAATTGTTTTTGTTGTGCTTTTCCATATATACCTATGCACATATATACATATTTATAGTTATTTATATTCCACAGATAAGTGAAACCATTCAATATTTATCTTTCACCTTCTGGCTTATTTCAGCGTAATCTGTTCCAGCTCCAGCGGTTTTGCCCCCGAAGACACGAGTTCATCTTTTTTTTTTTTTAGGGAATATTATAGACAACTTTATTTTATTTTATTTTAAAGATTTATCTATTTATTTATTTATTTATTTATTTATTTATTTATTTATTTAAGCACTGGGCACAGTCAGAAGCGCGGGAGGGTGAGAGAATTCACCAGAGCCAGAGCGGGGAGCAGAGCAGGCAGAAGGACCGAAGTACACTGCTGAGGGGAGCAGCGGGCGGCAGGAGAGGTCTGCGTGCCATGCAGGACCCTCCTCCGGTGGCCGGGGAGCAGCCGGGGATCGAACCGGCGCCGCAGAGGCCGCGGGCAGCTTCGCAACCCAGCGCTCAACCGTCAACCGCTGCGCCACCGGGGAGGCCCCAAGTTCGTCTTTTTAAGTAGCTGAGCGCATTCCATTGAGGAGAGAGGCCTCACTTTCTCTACCCAGGCCTCCGTCCTGAGGCGTTGATTGAGCAATTGCAGAGGGTGCTGCCGCGAACATCGGGAGGGCGTCAGCCGTCCAGTCTCGGCGTTCTCCTGCTCAGTGCTCACTCTTACCTTCATTCACGAGTGAGCTGTGCCCCGGCAGGGCCAGAGCGGGGACTCTAGAGTTGGCTCTGCCCCTGTTGCTGTCTTGGGATGGCTCAGTTTCCCTCCTGTGAAGTGCAGGGTGCAGGGTGCAGGGTGCAGGGGCGGGCGCGGGAGGCAGGGCCTGTGCAGAAGCGGCGAGGACCGCCTGCCCCCTAGCACAGGTGAGTCCCACACCTGCTGCCCTCCTCAGGCTTCCTTCCTCGCTCCGCCCCCCACCCCCCATACCCCCCATGGAAGGGAACCGCTGGGGCTCCTGGTCGCTCCCCAGCCCTCTGCGCGGGCCTGAGCTGGGGCTCGGGCTGCTTTCCGCACGCGCCGACCCCCGCGGGGGAGCGTGGGGACCGGGTGCGGGGGGCGTCCCCCTCGCCGGGCAGCCCCGCACCTCCACCTCCGCCCTCTCTCGGCTCTAGCAGCCCATAAATACTCCCCGGGCTCCGCCGGGCGGAAACAGACTTTCCAGCGCGCCGCCTGGCCCCGGCCCACCTTCCCCCGCCGGGAACCGAGCAAGAGGCCTGGAAGCGAGTCAGCGCCGCTCGGCCCTCCCGCCCCGGCCTGGGGGCGCGTCTCCCCGCGGGGCAGCAGGGGGGCAGGGACCAGGGGGGCAGGGACCAGGGGGCCGGGACCCGCGGGCGGCCGGAGGAGCGCGCCGCGCTCCGCCCAGGCCAGGGGTCAGGACAGGTTTCCTGGAGACGCTTGAACTAAGCTCTGAAAGACAAAAGGATGTGATGGACTGAGGGAACAGAGTATGCAAAGGCCAAGAGGCAGCTTTTGGGGGTGATCGCAGGCTTTGTGTCTCAGAAGTACTGAGGCCAAGGTGAAGTGTGGGGGGACAGTTGGGGGAAGTGACAAGGGCCAATACAAGCAGGGCCTGGTTGGCCGCCCCAGGCAGGCACTGCAGGGTTCTAAGTAGGCCTGACTAATTGCTTTTAAGAAAGAACGTTCATGCAGCAACATGGATGGCGCTGGAAGGGATCATGCTCGGCGAAATAAGCCAGAAAGAAAAAGAACAATACCGGATGGTCTCACTCATAGCAGGAATTTAGAAAACCTAAGTAAGGGACCAGGAAAAAGACTAATTAATACAAAGTAATAATCAAAATCAACAAGCAACTATAAACCAGAGACACGGGGGGGGGGGGGGGGGGGGAGAAGAAGGATTAGGGTCAAAATAAAGGGGGGGTGCAATTGTATGGGGAATATAACCAAAATGAAAATGCATACATTGTGCAAAAATGAAAAATGATGTAAGAATTATATAAAATAAAATACTAAAAGAAAAAAGGAGAAAAAAGAAAAAAAAAAGAAAGAACATTCAAGCTTGGCCGGGAGGAAGGAAGAAGGCTTGCAGGAACCAGGGTGAAGTCTGAATACAGAAGTCAAGGTGCCTGGCCCTAGTAGTCACAGTGGGGACGGAGAATGGAGGGTGGACTAGGGAATTTATGAGAGAAATGGGTAGGAATCTGTGGTAGACTCATGTGGGGGGTGGGTAACTGCTGATCTGTGGAGAGGCCTGACCTTCCCCAGGCAGCAAGCTAGAGGGGAGCAAGTGCCTCCTCCCACAATGTCTCTGCTGGAAGATCCCTTCATCCAGCTTGAGTTCCCCTTCCAGGTACCGCTCAGTGCCCCACCTCCAGGAAGCCTTCCCTCAGGCTTTCATAACATCAAAACCTGTTTGTGGTTAATTGCTATCTTGTTTTGTTCCAAAAGTAATGGTGAGCATCCGTCTTCAGTGGAGCCCAGCATGGTGGTTAAGATCACATTAGATCCATTAGCTCTACTGCAGATGTGCTTGGTGACCTAGGAAAGCCATTCATTCCCTCTGAACCGTAATGGACCTGGCCAATGGTGTGTGCTCTGTGAGCATGAACTCCACCACTCCCCACCCACCCCCCCATTAGTTGGCCAATTTATGACCCACAAGAGCCTTAAGAAACTTCTTTTCTGGGGCTTTTGGATAGAAGTAACGTAGTGCACAGCAGAACTATTTTAAGGGCAGGAATTCCAAGGCCTGAGCTCCTACTGTAGACTTCCGTGACTTCAGGTAAGACAGGACCTCTTTATCCACTTTGGACAATAGGGAGTAGACAATAGAGCCCCTGAGGTCCCCGATGCTGCTTCTCTGTCACCCAGTTTCTGGCAGAGGTCTGTAGCTCCCAGAAAGCCCTGAGCACCGGGGGAAGAAGTGCCCCTTCCCAGGCTGCCGTGACCTTCATCCTCCAGGCTGTGGGTTGGCCTTCCCCTGCACTGCCCTGATGGGGAAGCAGGAGTCTCTCCCTCCTCCAGACCCTGAAGCTGGTCTTCCATTGAGACTGGAAGCCTGGTGGGATTGGACCTGGGTTTCCTTGGGAAGCAGAGGCACCTGGAAGACAAGCTGAGTTGCAAATCCAAGATAACAAACTGGCAAGGGCCCAGCATAGAGGACCTGCTACAGGAATCAGGGTCTGGGGGGAAGGCAGTTTGGAAACACCAAATGAAACTTGTGAGCAGGGACATGGGAGGTCCCAGTCATGGAGGTCCCAGTGCACGAGTCATTACAGGGTGTCATTGCACCTTCTCTCTGGCGAGATGAAAATCAAATGCTACCCATAGTCAAACAGCAGGCTACGGGCAGGCAGTTTGATTGACAGGAAGACCAGGAGCAAAGTGATAAAGGCTCCCATGTTTAAATCACTGTGATGATGCAAGGCACAGGAAAGCATCTATTCCAAGCGCATAACAGATGCTTAATAAATGCTATTTAATTTAACACCATGCCCTAGGCTGGGGAGCAATGTGTCACGCTTGGTCTCTCCTCTTAAAGAGCTTAGGGGAAAGTGAGAAATGGGCACAAGCACTCCTGGCCTCTGCAGGGATAAAGGGTAACTCTGAGACCCAGAGGAAGATTAAATTCCTGCTGCAGGGTAGGCTCTGTGCTGGGTGGTGAAATTGGGGGGAAAGGCATATAAAGGAAGGCTTCACAGAGGTGACATTTGCATTGGTCTTTGAAAAGATGTAGGAGTTTTCTAAGTCAAGATGGCAGAGAAGAATATTTTAAACAGAGACAAGAATGCATGCAAAGGGCCTCCCTGGTGGGTGGCGCAGCGGTTGAGCGCTGGGTTGTGAAGCTAGCGCAGACCTCTCCTGCCGCCCGCTGCTGCCCTCAGCAGTGTACTTCGGTCCTTCTGCCTGCTCTGCTCCCCGCTCTGGCTCTGGTGAATTCTCTCACCCTCCCGCGCTTCTGACTGTACCCAGTGCATGTATAAACAAAAACAAACAAACAAACAAACAAACAAACAAATAAATAAAAACATGAAAAAAAAAGAATGCATGGAAAGTCTTGAGGAAGAGGAAAATATGGGGTGTTTAGGAGATTGCTGAGTATTTTTTTGTATAGGAAATGCATCTGTAGTGGTCAACATTGGCTGGAATGGAAAGGGCATTGATGCTGGGGGTAAGGAGTGTGCAAGGAACCTGAGGGTAGTGGAGAACCACTAAGCTTTTCCTAGCAAGAGAAAGATGTAGTCAGAATTAGCTAGAAAAGGAAACATTTGTATGTTCTGTGAGCCACCTGGAGAGGACTGGAGCCCAGGGAACTGGGCTGGTGGGAACCTGGTGGGAACCTCTTGTTATGCTTCAGTCCTCTGGGATTTATTAGGTCAGAGGCAGGCCGCTGGGCCTTTTCCAGGTGGACAGTAGATGGCACTGCAGCTCTGTGCATCCGGCCTCCTGGGCGGGGCTACCTGCCTCTCACCTAGGTGGGTGAGACCCCTGGTCCTGCTGGTCCTGCCACTCTGGCCCAAACTCGGGAGGCTCTGAGAATGGCTGGGGCGCTGTGGGGGAGGGTTTTACTCCTCTGGAAGTGGAGAAAGACATTTGCTTTGCTTTACAGAGCTACAGGCTGTGTGAGGCCTTCAGGGTTTTTTAGGCCCAGGTTCTCATTTCAAGCGTGGGAAACTAAGGTCCAGAGAGGGAGGTGTTTGTCTGAGTCACTGAGGATGGCAGTAGCTTAGGGGCAGTTCTGGTGTGTCAGAGGTGGGAAGTCACCCTGTCCCTTCCTCCTCCTGAGTCCCTCACCAGTTTGCTTTCTCCTTGTCATCCCCACGATCTTTTCCAGTCCTCAACCACCGGCCTGGCCTAGTCCATCGTCTCAGACTCTTTCCAGGTCCCTGTGCTGTGGGGGTATCCTCCTTGCCTGCCGGTTCCTCTCCCCACCCACCGAAACCAAGGATTTTTCTCACATGCAGCTCCAGTATTACCCTCCCCTGCTGAAGCCCTCCCTGCCCCATCTCCTCCAGAGGCTCTGTAGTCTGCAGTCCAGGGCCAAGGACGAGGATCCTTTTGCCTTCAGATCACTTCTCACCCCTCTCCCATTTACAGGCCTCACATAGGTCAATCTTATAAGGGTCCCTCGTGCCTTTGCTCTTGCTGCTCCTCCCTGTGCTGTCCTACGTACTGTCAAACTCCAGTTCATCCTCCTCCACTCAGTGGGGCCTCGGTGTCCTGGGACTTTAAGTGCCCTCCTGGACTCCCATAGCCATTACTGGGCCGTGTGACTGGGCATTTCTGGGTGGGGACTTGGCTTCAGTTGGTGCACTGCATGACCATTTTTTTTTGGAGGGGGGGGATTTTTATATGAGCTGTTAGTCATTAAATTATAGTTATTAAGTAAAAAGTTAGACTCTAGAATTCAAAGATAAACCAAGGGTACAATAGTCTTGAAATGGACAAATTTAACATTTCATAATAAAGCATCACAAGTCTTTGTAAGGGATGAGCTTACTTACCAAAATTATATTAGAAAAATCATCCATTCCCCTTAGAAACAAAAATATAGTTGCAGTTTTACCAATACAATGCACTGAAATAAACTGTAATGCACCAAAAAGATAGATGTGAAAACAGTCTGAAACTACTCCAGAATATTCTTAAGGCTTAAATATAGACAAGTAAATATAAATAAACATATCCTAATGTTGGCTTACAAATATTTAAGCAAAAACAAATCAAAAGAGCATTTCAAGAAACCACAGAGGAAAAAAGAACTGACGATATAAACTTGTCTATATAAAAAATATATGAAATCTATGTTTATGCGATGTATAATGGATATATAGTATTGCATGTGTCATAGAAATGCTATATGTGGTATCATAAGGGAGAGTAAAAGACAATTGACAATTGAGGAAAATATTTTACAGTATACTTCTAACATAATTAATTAAAAATCTTTATGCATGGCCATTTCGGGCCAGGCACGGCTGACGGGTGCCCTCTGGGGCTGTTACCAGCTCATGGCACACAGCTGCAGGCACTGCACTGGGCTTCTCCCTCATGTGTGGCCTAGACAGGTCCGAGGCTGAAACTGTCAGGTCATTTTGCAGAAGAGGACATGGAGGTGCAGTAGGTGACCAGGCCAGAGAGTGAGGGAGCGAGTGGAACCCAGCAGGCTACCCTCACAGCAAGGTGTCAGGCCATAGGGCAGTGTATGCCAAAGGTCTCCCAAGGGTGGAGTGAGACTAGTGTGATTAGAAGGCCTCATGGGGTACCTGGGGGGCAGAAGGCTCTGTCTTGGGACCTGGGTAGCCCCCAACTGTTTGAGCCAGGCAGGGACCAGGGGTGTGAGTATTGTAAGTGTTGATGTGGCAGCTATGAGGCAGAGACCAGCAGCTAGTGGCCAGCGGAGAGGCCGACCTGGTGATCCAGGGAGAGGCAAGGCCAGCCTGAGCAGGTGGCTCATGGTCTGGGTTAAAGCTGGGCCAAAATACCAAGACTTTCCAAGGAGATTTGTGGTCAGCAGGCTGGATCCTGGGAAGCCATAGGCAAGGCTGCCCACAGAAGACAGGTGGGCAGGATGTGGGTACAAACCACAAAAATTTGACACGGAGAAACCTGGGGTGAGATAGACATTTGGAGGGGGCCACAGAGTGTCTCAGGCTTCTAGGTCTCAGGAGCAGTGATGGGAGTGCCCTTAACTTGCTGTATGACCTTGGCCTAGTCAAGGCACTAATAAAGAAAATTCTAGCCTGGAGTCTCCAAGGGACTTCTGGGTCTGAGTGCTTACCTTGAAGCTACAGCGATAAAAGAGCCTAGGTCTGGATTCTTCATTATCTGAAGGAGAAATGAGGTCCAGAGAGGGATCGACCTGCCTGCCACAATAAGCCAGGCCCAGAACGCCGATCTCCTGATTCCTCTTTGATTTGGTGACAACTCCAGCAGCGTAGTCTCTCCTGTTTTTCTAAGACTGATACCCAGATTCCTTTGGGGCAATTCGGTCATCTTTTGGTGCAGCTCCATCTTTTGGTGGCTGTACCACCTTAAACTTCACCCCCCAGGAGGGACCTTCTTAGTCAAAAATCCCCTCCAGACAGTGCTCGAGAGCTCCCTGAGTCTATCTTGCCCACTCAGCTGCAGCCATGCTGTGTGGGGCTCTTTGGGGCAGGATTGTGATGAGCTGCTGCTGAAGGGAGGGGATTGCCTGCGGGTAATGTCCAGCTCAGCCCGATGCCTGCCCACCCATCACTGCACCTGCCAGCTCTCCCACTGGGGTTAACTGGTTGGTGAGGTCATCCGGTCTCTGAGAGGCTTGTTCCCAGGGCCTCCCATGTGGTCCCAGTCAGGTCTTTTCCTGGATGCAGCCGATGAGCCTGGCCACTTTTGGAAGGCAACTCTTCCTCTGGGTCAGCAATGTCAGGGAGGGTTACCTCTTCCAGTCCCCCAGTTCTGGATGACAGGGCCCCTGGTCATTGCGCCTCAGCTGTGGGAGAGGTCCCCGCAAACTTCCTGGTGGGAAAAGTCAGATGAGCCCCTGAGTCCGTGTCACCAGCTCACCTCAGGCGACCTGAGGGGTCAAGCATCATCCCACCCCAAATTGGAAATCAGGCGAGTCTTAACATGCCCCAAGCCTGAGCTCCTGCCTCCTGCCTCTTCCCCAGGCCCTGCCTCATCCCTGAAACACCCTGTCCCTTCCCGGGCAGGGGCTTGTCCACTGATCAGGAGGAGAGGGGACAAATGTTTCCTGAACTCCTGCTGGTGTTTGACGTCACGGCTTCCTTGAGCACCTCGTGGCTGCTCCATGTAGTGTGGGTGTCCCCATCCTTGATGGCCAGCTCAGACCCCCAAGTTGCCAAGTCACTCCATGTGAGGCAGGTGGAGAAGGACAGGGCCTGGGCTGGAATGTCTTATTGCATCCACATTCACTCCTTTTCGTTCCCATTCCTGTACAAGGAAAGCACGTTCATTTTTTTTTTTTTTCTTAAAATAATCGTAAGTGATGAAAATAACAATTTGTTGCAGCTGGATGTAGTAGGGGCTCAGTAAATATGGGTGGAACAAATGAGTGAGTGAATGAGCTAGTGCTCAGGGATGGGGCCTGGAGGAGATGACCTGCCCTTACTGGCGGTCAGCCCTGATCCTGGGGGCGCCTGCTGTCTGTGCGGAGGATGGCTGTTGTGGAGGGCGCCCCTTGGGGATACCAGCCAAGCGTGGGCCTTGCAGCTAGCTGGGAGTCATGTCCTTCCCCTCCCCCCACCATTGAGGGGCAGGCAAGGCAAGGCATAGGAAAGGGAGGGAACCGGGGTGGGGGTTCTAAATTTACAGGGGATAGTCCCCTTTGTGGACTCCTGTGTCTTGCCTTCTCATGTGACCCCAATCCTCTGAACTCGCTGCTTGCTGGGAACACCCGTTGGGAGCCCCTCTTCTACAGACTCATCCTCCTCCAGGAAGCCTCCTTGCACCGGACTGGTCTGGGCCTCTCCCTGGCTTCCCCCAGTCCTTGTGAATTGTCACAAAGTTCCATGTCGTCACTGACTAACTATGTGGTTGTTTCCCCACAGGACCAGGAGCCCCTGAGGGCTTGTCTGGTTCTTCTGTAAGTCCGCAGCTCCCATGACAGGGCCAGGAAAGAAGGTGGTTGAACAAGCGAATGAACAAATGATGGAACAAATAAGCAGCAAAAATATCCCCAGTTGGCAAGGCTGGGGCTTCAGTTCTGCCACCAGCTGGCTGGGTGCCACCAGACAAAGCCATTGGACAAAACTCTGGTTTCAAATACGCTTCAACAGTGGCACCCTCCTGCTGCCCCTAGAAACCCCAGTGAAGGTGGAGCTGAGTGTGGGCAACTGCTCAGCACCAAGTTGTTCCTTGTCCTGTCCACTCAGCCCTGAGCCCCACCAGGGTAGGGTGTCGGAAGGCCCATCAAGGTGCCCTGGCCCCACGCTGCCTTGCATTGCATTATCTCAGCAGTGCTCCATCTCAGCTCCGATCTCTGCCCTGAGCAAGCCTGCTTGGCTAGCAGACCCGCTGACGTCAGCCAGGGCTCACTGGGGGCAGGTCCTGCCATCCACCCCCAGGACAGACAGCAGCTGTGCTCTGCAGGTTACAGAGCCTACACCGCTCCCCACACACCCCACATCCCCAGAGGGCCGACTTCTCTATCTTCATTTGGTTACCGAGGGACCCACAGAGGAAGGGGCCTAACTTGTGAGCACTCAGTGACCACTGCCCAGCTGGGGATCTGAAATCAAGTCTTAAAGTCCAAACTGGTTTATTTTAATCGCCAGTGCTGCCTGAACGTACAAATTGGGGCAAATGGGTGATTTCCTCTGGGCCTCCATTTCTTGATCTGTTTCAGGAGAATAACCATTGCCTGGTATTCCTGAAGGTCTCTGTAGAAGTGGGGGCTGCTTGGCACTTTAGAAAGTGCTAGACCTGAGCCAGGCTGCAGTCCTGCCCCTCTCTGGGCCTCAGCAGTCTGTCTGTATGAAGGGAGGCCTGAATTTCCCTGTTCCTCCCCTGCCTCTTCACTCTCTCTGCTAACTTCCCTGTGAGGCGTGGCTGCAGCAGCATCCTGTGGACCATTCAGGGCTGTGGGCAAAAAGAGTGGGTCCACTATCAGGGGCCCAGGATCCTCCAGCTGGAAACACATCTGCCTGTCAGCCCTCCAGCCAGCGTTGACCCTTTAGGGCAGCAGTCTCGGGCTTGGGCTATGTTGGGGTGCAGCATAGCAGCAGAGCAGCAGAGCCTCTGTACGTGAAGAGTCACAGTTCTTTTCCAAGCTGTCCCCACAGCTCTATCTCCAGTGGAACATTTCTTCTCGCGCCGGATGGTTACGTTTCACAGATGCTTGAACTCTGCCCCTTGGCTGTCTCTCAGGCTTCAGACTACAACTTTTGATCTTGGTCCTCCCAGAAGTTCTTTCTCTTCTTGTTTTCCTAGGTCAGTAAATGACCTCTGCCATCTCGGCATCTTTCCAGACTCTCCCTCCCTCTCCCTCGCCCCTGCACCCGAGCGAGCAAGTGGTGAAATCTGAGCTATGACCTCCAATGAAGTTCCTGCTTTTTCCAGGTTTCTCCATCTCCACCATCACTACCCTCATCACTGTCATCCTACCTGGGTCATGACTGGCCCAGCTGGTCGCTCTCCATGTGGCAGCTGCATGTCTTTCCCAAATGTACACCTGGGGACTCCCCGGTGGCGCAGAGGTTGAGCGCTGGGTTGCGAAACTGCCCGCAGCCTCTGCAGCACCAGTTCGATCCCTGGCTGCTCCCCGACCTCCAGAGGAGGGTCCCACATGGCGCGCAGACCTCTCCTGCCGCCTGCTGCTCCCCTCAGCAGTGTACTTCGGTCCTTCTGCCTGCTCTGCTCCCTGCTCTGGCTCTGGTGAATTCTCTCACCCTCCTGCGCTTCTGACTGTACCCAGTGCTTGTATAAATAAATAAATCTTAAAAAAAAAAAAAGAAAAGAAATGACGTGATTCGAGGACCTGTTGCATCTATGTGGTACCAGGCGTGGAAGGACAGGGATGAGTGAGAATAAACATGGTCCCTGCCTGTGGAGCTAACAAGGGAGACGGAAGTAAACAGGCACCCAGGAAGTGCCTGCTATGGGGCCCGCGCTTGTCACTGCTCCGGTAGCATCTGTCATGGGTTCGCTTCCCAGAGAAGCGGCCGCTGAAATGGAGACTGTCGTGCACGCGGGTGTTCATGAGGCGTGCCCTGGAACCACCACGGCGACCAGGAGGGGGAGGAATGGGCCCCAGACTAGGCGACTGAGAGATGGCCTCATGAAGGTCTCAGCTGCTCCCAAGGGGACCCTGTGACTGTGATGAGCCTCAGAGCTGTGGGGTGGGGGTGGGCCTCCATTCCCTGGAAGTCTCTCAGCCGATGACCAAGGCTGACCGTGATAGTGGGCTAGGCAATTTTCTTCAGCAGAGCTAATCCCCTGAAAGTTGATGGCTAGGGCAGCACCCCCAGAACCTCATTCCTGAAGAGGAGCTGGCTGGCACCACCCCATGCCCGTGGGGTACAATGTCAGCAGCTGTATGTAACACAGGGGGAAACTGAGGCTCACAGAGGAGGTGGATTGCATGGCTTCTCAGCCGTAGCTCACTTACTCCCAAACCTCCTTGCTGCCCTTGGCTCCTGCTTTGCCCTTGGGGAGCTGTGGGGGCTGTGTCAGAGGATCCAAGGGCTTGGCTGCTCTGCCAGGCGCCTCTCCTGGTGCCTGGAAGGGTATTGTAGGAGCTTCCTCTGGGGACATTCAGGGAGGGGGTGCTCTCGGGCACCCACTGGTGATTCACTCCTGGGAACTGTCCTCCACTGGCTCTGGGGGGGCATCCCTGGCCCCTCCTACCCTTCAGAGGCACAGCCTGGGTACTGGTGGAGAGCCAGAGGTGATGTAAGTAATGTTTTAGGGGAAAGACAGGTGATGCTGCCATTCCCAGGATCCTGGGTTTGACAGGCTAAACAACAAAACAAAACAAAACACCCAACTCTGAGCAATCTGGAAGCATTCATCCAATGCTTCCCTGTGCTCTAAGTGCATCGCAGGCAGTCCTCACTTCTCTGTGAGGAGGTGTAGTCGATTAGCTCATTTTAAAGATGAAGAAACTGAGGCTTGGAGAGCTGCAGCAACTCGCACAGTGGCATGGGGTGGTGCAGGCAGGCAGGGGGACTTGCCAGGAGGAAGAGTGTTCGCGTGGAGGGGACGTGGGTGTGGGGAAGCCCTGGTGTGGTCCACCACCACTTTTCTCAGCCCTGGGAGCCCCCAGGAAGGGGAAGAGGAAGCCTCCAGCTCAGACTGGCCAGGCCATGTGGGGTCTACACTTGGAGGTGTGCTGGAGGTGGACAAGTTAATGCTGCCTCAGCCAGAGCCCAGGTGAACCTCGGTGTACCCCAGAATCCCCACGAATCTTGTCTGAACCCCTCAGTCTGGCTTCTGCTGAGCCCAAGGACTGAGAGAAGAGATTAAAAATATAATATAGTCATGCCCCTAGCAGGGCCTTTGGCTCCAGAGCAAGGAAAGTTCCAACTTGGGTGAGGCAAGATTAAGGCTAGATGCAGAGGGCAAGATCTCTTTAGGCTGGAGGCAGAGGACAAGGGGTTAGCATCCAGAAAGTGCTTCTGATCCCAGGCTGGGATCGTCAGGAGACACTGAGTGCTGCCTTGGGCTTGACTGCTCTGGGGTTGAGTCCTTAGTGTGTGCCCAGCCCCACCCATGTGGGGTTGTCAATTGAGGGTCTCATCCAATCCACACAGAGTCCTAGTGGGAGAGAGAGGACCACCCCATTGGTCTGACAGAGAGACTGAGGGCCTGAGAGGTGAAGGGACTTGCCAGGTCTCTTCATTCCCAGCCCAGCGTTCTTTTGACTTTTCCTAGCAACTTCTCCAAAAGACAATACCCATCTTGTATAATCCCTGAGTCAGGCAGCAAATATAGTGGGGAGGACCCTTTGGTCTGGTTTTCATGCTTGTTGTGGGGAGATCCTGTTTGGGCCTGCCCACCTGCTTTCTCCCCCCCATTAGATGGGCATTAATACCAGGATTAGTCTAATAAGCTCTGCCTTTCAAGATGCAGTGTGCCATGTGGCTCAGGGGTTAGCACAGGCCCATGGCTAGGAGCACAGAGGGGCCCACGAAAGTTGATTGGTAGGGTAGGAAGGGAAGGAGCAGGCAGACCAGTAAGACCTCAGCCTCCTAGCCCCTTGAGGGCCTGTGCTCCATGCCTCTTCCTGACAAGCTGTGTGTGCAGTGTGCACAAACGCATTCACGCATGAGTGTGCTGCTTCTGCCCCAGACCAGGGCCCCCATGGGCCCCGAGGCCCCCGGAGGCTGTGTCTCTCCTTCAGATTGGGGGCCAACCCGGTGAGTTCTGTTCATGGTACCTGATTGCTTAATGAGCTTGGCATAGGTGTATGAATAATTGCACATAACGTATGTAAATCTAATCACAACAACACTGTGCTGAGCAACTTGCATTCTCTCAGCTCTCATGTGCCCTGGTCTTGGGACAAAACTTTCGTGGGAATCACACCACCTAACTCCCTCTGACTTTTCTGAAATTATAACTCCAGTGTGTACCTTGGCCTTGGCACTTACTGTTGCACGAAGGGCTCCCTGCCCCCATCCCACCTGAGTCTCACAATTATCCCGAGTGAACATTAATGGAGGGCTCGCTGAATTCAGGCTTAGTTCTAATCATTGACATATTTTAGCAGTTACTCCTCCCAATACCCCTATTAGATAAGTATCAGTAGATTCCCTGCTTCACAGATGAGGAAACTGAGTCTGACAGAGGTTCAATAACTTGCCAAAGGTCACACAGCTGCTAAAGGGAGAAGACAGGAAGATCTTCAGGAAGAGAAACTGAGGCACAGAAAGGCAGAGAAGTCTTCACCAACACCTCATGGTAATGTTAGGTCACCCAAGCCTCCTGGGACCTCTTTGGCACTCTTTCAGGTCTGTGAGGGTCTGAGTGTCACCACCATGTGTGACTAGGTTGAGTATGTGTCTAGGGGGTGTGGGCTGGGGCCTCATTCTGGGAAAGTCAAGGGAGGCAGCCAAGGCAAAGAGCTATTTTAAGGCTTCCCCTGCCTGCCCTGCCCTGCTCCCCACACAGCCCCTTTGCTGAGCCAGGCTGCAGTGGCCCGGCACCGAGGCCAAGCATGGAGAGTTTTGTTCCGAGAGCAGAGGGAAGTCTTGGCTCCAGGACATTCACACCCAATGAATTACTTCAACGCTAGATTAGACTTGCAGGCTTGGAGCAAAGTGATAATAGGGCCCAATTAAATTAATTTATATGGACTCTATGCTCCGGTCCCTCCCTCAGTGGTGGTGGTGGGGCAGGCCTGCCCCACCTCATCTTGGCCCCCAGGGCCCAGCCCACGCTCAGAGGACTGTGGGGGCTGTTCCCTCCATGGTGGGAAAACCAGTGCTGGGGCTCTAGAGGGAGAGGCCAGGAGTGCTGCTTTGTTTTGTTTTTAGTCTGATATACAGGTTAGGAGAAAATGACCCTAATTAAACCAAGACTTCAGGAAGCTAATTCCTGGTTAGCAAAGGTGAGGACAGGCATTCCTGGCTAAGACCAGATTCCTAAAGTCTTAGGGAGGGGCCTGTAGGAAGCCATTTGGGAAGGCCTGGCCTCCGTGCCTCACTATCCGAGGCAAGGGAACATGTAGCCCTTTGTGGTGAGTAGCCGAGCACCTGGGCCCAGCTGAACCATTCCAGACTCAAGATGAAACCCACCTCTTTCAAAGACTCACAAAGCCTTCATGATCCAGCCCCTACTCCTTTCTTGCTCCATCTCCTGGTCCTCTTCCTTTGACCCACCTGACTTCCACCCTGCAGTCTAGATGGCTGAATCCCATATAGTTCCCTGGTTGTCCTTTACTGTCCCCACTCCTGCCCCAGGACCTTTGCACTTACTGTTCCCCCTGGTCAGGATATCCTTCTCTCCGACTTTCCCTAGAGGGTGCCTGGTCCCTGCACTTAACTCTCTGACTGTGGGATCTGTGTCAGAGTCTGTCTTGCCAGGAAATGGCCTACTAGAGGGCAGGGGCAGATATGATCACCCCCATGGCCCAGGACAGGGCCTGGCCAGAGGTGGCATCACAGGAAGTTAGGTCATCCTGAGTGTCACCTGCAAGTCTGATGCTGTGACTTTGTCCTGGTCTTTAACCCCAGCCCTGGTGATCACTCAGCTGCGCGACCACATTAAATGGAGAGGCATGTGCCTCCTTCATGACTTGGTTCTGCCACTGACCAGTTATTTCCTTTCACGCAGTTTCAGTTTCCCCACTCTGCAAAAAGTGGGATTTAGTATCATGACTTGGGTTCTTGGGGGTTCTGGCAGTTTCTGAAAAGAAATCTTGCCCTACCAAGTACTATCTTATGTTGCATAAGGACAGGGACAACTTCTGAGAAATGTGTCATTTGTCGACATAGTTGTTGTAGGAATGTTACAGAGAGTAAGGACACAGACCTAGATGACATAGCCTACCATACACCCAAAAGCTGGGGTGGCCTGTTGGGGCCACTGTCCTGTATCTGCTTTGTCATTGACTGAAATGTCACTAAGCAGCGGATACTGCAGAGGCCAGTGTGGGTGCCTGAAGCACAGAGGACAGAGGTGGGCCCTCTAATTTGAGTCCCAGCCTACGGGTGGTGAGAGGGGCTTCCCAGGATTGGGGCCGTGCTTGCTGCCTTCTCTTAGATGCTCCTCATTCCACAGATATTTACCAGTGCTCAGGCCCTGCCTCCATTTCTCAAAGGACACTCTGCTTTGGAGCCCCAGCTGCTATCTGTGTGACTGGGTAACATCTGCTAGGCCTGCATGGCTCTGAGCCCTAGAGATCCCCATTAGGATCTGGGAGTAAGGAGTCATGCTCCCCTGTGTTTTTGAATCCAGATCAAGGAGCTTGATCCACCTAAAAAATGTGGGAGTCTGTGCCGAACAGAAAATGGCCTGGACAGAAAAAAGTCATAAATCTCCAAGTGGGGTCCCCGTGCACATGCCTCCTTCCCTCACCCGGGGCCCTCTCTTCCCTCCTCACGGAAGAACCACTTTGTCTCCCTCAAACTCTACAAGTCGTTTTTCTCTGTAGGGCAGTGGGGCCAACCATGGAAAAACCTTCTCCTCCCACTCCAGCCCCATCCTTCCAGGATGAAGGGCCTTTTTGGGGTTGTAAATTTATGGCGGAAACTGAGGGCCGAAGGCAGCCTTTGAACCTCAGCCTCACATTCAGCACCCACCAGGAGCCTTTCCTTCAGTCAGCGGGAGGAGGGGGCCCTTGGCCAGGGAAATGAAAGGCCTCTGTGGGGAGGCGGGAGCCTGAGTGACTCCCCCTCACCCCTGACTTGCCCTTCAGGACCCAGAGGCAGGTCTTGCTAGCTGTGTTGCAAGAATGGCTGACTTGAGGGGAAGCCAGGACCAGTTCAGGCTGGCCATAGTCACAGGCCTCTTCTTTCCTTGCTGAGGATATCTGACGGGATGGAGGCTTGGATTTCTGTCCTCCCAACCTGTCCTCTCTGGGCCTCATTTCCTATTCTGTAACCACAGGGGGAGGGGTTAGGTAAGGTAATCTTTAAGAATCACCGAGGGTCTAATGTTCCACTGCATTCCACATTCCTTTCTGAGCCCCTCTTTTCCAATGCCAGGGTTCAAAGAGATGCTAGGGGCCTGCTGGTGTGTGAGGAGTATGGGTGGGTTTGGGGGTGGGGGGTCTAACTTGCTCATCCTGAAGGCAGGGGGCAGTGAAGACGTCCCACAGGGGTGAGAATTGAGCTGAGGACTGGAATTATTGATGTAAACGTGTGTTGATTAGACAAACACGGAGTACCTACTATGTGCCAGAAGACATGCTAGGGGTGTGTGTGCACGGGTGCAAAATAGTGAGGAAGAGATATATAACCCTGAGAACCCAAGTTTTCAACTGAACATAGAAGGGGGCATTTCAGGCAGAAGGTGCACCAGGCGAAGGCATGAAAGAGCATCATGGGCCTGGAGAAGGACATGAGTCCTGTAGCTGAGCAGGAACAACATGAATGCTCTCTAGAGGAAATGGCTTTAGAGCCAGAGAGACACGCGATGACAGCCCCACCTCTGCTCACTGGCTGTGGGATTTTAAGGAAGCCGTTTGACTTGTCTGAGCCTCAGAGTTCGTGGAAAATGGGGACATGATCCTCACTTCTCTGGGTTGTGAGCACTGAGCGAGACAAGGTAGGTAAAGCACCCAACCCAGACTTGGCAGAAATTAGTGCAGCTCTGACCAGCGGGGATGCCACCAATAAGCAAAACTTCCTATTGTGAAAACAGTTTGATGTGGAAGCTGCCAGGTAAGCTTCCTATCATGGAAGGTGTGCGAACTAGACTAGGGTTTGTCAGGTAATCTACGGGAGAACTTGAAGTAGAAATCTCTGAGGTCTTCTAGCTCTTAGTTCTGTAATTCCACCAAACACATATGGCCACGTATCCCAAGGCATTCTTGTAGAGGTTTGGAACTAGCACCTTATATCCTGGGTTTGCTCTTCTCCAGACTCATTTGGCCCTGAATCCACAAGATTCTCTGCAGGTTCTGAGTTCTAGAACTCTCACCTCCCTGGTTACTTCTTTTGGTCACATAATTCCACTTCCAAACTCTAGGAATCTAGTCAGCATGGAGTTGATTGAGAATGTAAACTCCTTGGATTTGGGCACAATACCTCTATTGATGTGACCAGAGAGATCAGTGGTTGTTTGGCAGTCTGCCTTTCACTCAGCTGCCATAGGGAGACCCACCCATTTTGGCTAAATGAGCTCAGACATCTCAAGATTTGTAAAGCACAGAGCATTCCAGGAAAGCAATAAATTGTTGTGGAATGAATGAATGAAGTGTCTAAGTGTTGGCTCAAGCCAGCCCTGAGGAGGGAAGTCTGCGGAATTAGGGGGCACAGAGGGATCCTTGAGGTTAGGGGTTGAGTTGCAGTTTTTCCTTGGGACTTCAAACTACTTCCTGCCTCCCCATTCTTCATCTCCCCACCCTGCACGTCTATTTCTCTTTTCACAATACCTCTCTTTGGGGGATGGAATGATAGACTCATGGAATCACAAGTTGTCATCACTGAAGGGCCTTTACAGAGGGTCCAGTTCAACCTCCTCATCATGCAGATGGTGAGGTAAGGCCGGAGAGAAAGGCTGGCAGGATTGCTTCACATCACCCAGTGAGTCCCAGATGGAAGATGATGCGGGCAGGTGGTGAGGACCATGTTGGATGATATGAGTAGGGGGGAACCCAGCCTCAGGGGGAATAGCTGGCAAACCCTATCTGTAGGGTCTTTGGGTTAACCTCATTTACCATCACCACTCAAGAGTCCTACAGAAACCCTAAAAATCTCTGTGCTCATATCCTGGCAGAATCCCAGACCCCAGACCCACCTGAAGGACCCTGGCAGGGGACCGTGGGAAAGCATGTATTTTGTGGTGAGATCACAAGGCTGGCACAGCGAGAGGGTCTGCACCTCAGGGTCTGCTTCCTGCTTTGCTCCTGCTCTCCATGTGACCAGAAGTGGACAGGATCCACTTCTCTCTGAGCCTTGGTTTCCCCAATCTGTGAATTCACTGCGCCAAACTGGACCCAGGGTTCTCTGGGCTCTTCCCAGCATTATCTGAAATGCTTTAGCAGGGAGGACCCTGCACTCACCTTCAGCATTTCCTGCCTTGGCACGTACCAACTCTCCTATGTAATCCTGGGGTCCCAGGTCTGCCCTCCAGGGAAAAATTGCTGTGATTTAAGGTTCCAGACTTCCTGACCATGAGCATCATGATACTTTATATCTGGATGTTGATTGATTTTTAATTAAAAGTGAATCCTTCTCAACCCCTGGTTTTACCTACATCTCCACAAGCCTGCAGACACTTCCGCTTTGCCTGATTTAGGCGATTTCCCTGCTCCCCTTCATTTAGAAAGAAAAGGATCTGGAATTCTTTATGGACACCTTCCTCCTGCTAGGTGCTGAGGCCTAAAGTGCAGCATAATTACTACCACAGATATCCAGTACCCCCTGGCAGACATCTGTGAAAGGCAGGAAAAAGGCATGCCACAAACTTGTCCTGTGACCAGCACTTACTTCCAGCCTAAGTATGAGGTGAGGCAGGTACTGGAAGGACAGGCTTGATGGGCAAGCACTGTCCCCTCTTAGTGGCAAGTCCTAGATTTGGGGTCAGAAGGGTGCACGTGTCTGACTCCTGCCTAAAACACCACCTAAAGCCTTGAGGGTGGAGGGAGAGGAGAGGGGGCTGCAGCTTCAGCCCTTCCCTTGCAGAGACTGGCAGGCAGACAAGTTTCCTGTGGGCCTCCAGGAACACTCTGGACTGAAGTGGGGGCACAGATCATGTAGCAGGACCAGATCGGGGGTCTGCTGCCTGACAGGGTCAGATGCTCCCAATAGGAAGTGTCTGCCTGGGGTTGAGTGGGCAGTGGTAGACAGCAGCTGAAAGAGGGGGCATCACCCGTGTGGGCAAATAGTTTCTTAGCAAGGGGCAGGGGTGGGTCACTGAAAAATCCATACTGCACTTTGAACAAAGAAAGCTGGGTGTGGACATTAGATTCCAGCAGCCCCAGGTAAGCTCTGCTGTCCTCACATCATACTTGCCTTCCCCTGCCTGCCTGCCAATCCCCTGCCTGATCTCTCCATCTGGACCTGACCGTGGGGAAGACAGCGAGGCAGAGGAGTGGAAGAGCAAAGTGCAGAAACAGAGGAAACCCACTGATCTCTTCCCCCTCCCAGTGGCTAAATCTGGAAACAAACCTCCTCTAGGGAGGTGGAACTTGGAACTGGGTATGAGCATGGCATACTGAGTTCTGGCTGGGTGCACGCCCCCCACCACAAAGGAGACTGTCTCTTAACACCTAAAGGAAAGCGGGGGTCCACCATGTCTCCTCTTCAGGCCTGGAGAGGGAAAGCCAACAGGACAGCTTGGGGAAATAGGGGTGAAAAAATAGTGTTTTCCTTACATGTCACAGGAGCCAGGCTTTTACACACACACACACACACACACACACACACACACACACACACACACTACTTAATTATTTCATTGCCTCTCTCTTTCCATGGGGGGCGGGTGGGTTGTGAATCTTATCATTCTCAAATTGCAGATGAAAAAAATGGAGGTTAGGAGAAACCTGATTGATTCATGATCTGTGTGGATTCCAGTGTGTGGGAGAAATTTCTCGTCTAGAATCTCTTCTCAGCTTTCAAGTGCAACCCCTAGAGACTCTGACAGGAGATCAGGAAGGGGGCCCTGCAATCTGCATTTAACAAGCACTCAGGAGACTCTGGTGCAGGTGGGTGGTCCAGAGAACACATCTGGGGATGCCACACCCCCTGCCTTTATGGTCTGACTAGCTCTGGGGTGCTTCAGAATGCCCAGACCAGAGGACACAACCTCACCCCAACATTCTCTGCACCTTCCAGTTCCCATTCATGTCTCATCAATGAAGGCATAGCGTGTCCCAAAATGGCTGCTGCGGGGCTCTGGACCAGACTTCAGGGCCAGAGGTTCAAGGCCGACCCTTGTTGTGTGACCCTTGGGAGTTTCCTTCTCTCTGTGCCTTGGGGTCCTCAGCTGTAACATGGATGATTTGGGTACCTACCTCAAAGGTGGTTGTGAGAATTAATGAGGTAGGTCTATGGCATTCAACTAAATGTCACATGTAGTGTGTGGGGAGCGAGTTCCCATAAAGGCTAGTTATTACAGTTATCGTTGCAGCAGTTAGTAGGGTTACCTGTGTGTTGAAGCTCATTGGGTCCTTCAGGGCTGGGGGTGCTTGGGGTTAATTAAGGTCTGCCTCGACCATGTCAAAGAAGACCTTGATCAGGGTAGCAAGGACGCTGGAGCTGAGGCTTCTGTTGGAAGGTCCTTGGCAATCCAGGAACAAGGCAGTCAGCTGGCGTGGGTAAGCCCCAGGGAGAAGAGGCCAGAGTGATGGCAGGATGTGCCCTTCTGCTGGGTCAGTAGTTGATGCCTGGAGAGCAAAGTCGGGGGAAATAAAAGCACCTACTATCTTGATCTTGCTCAGTCCCCACAAAAAGCACCTGAAGTAAAAATAGCTGTTGTTATTATTTGCATCTTGGAGAAGAGAACATTGGAGTCTGGCTGGCTGAAGTGGCTTGCTGACGGTCGCTAGGCTAACGACAGAAGCAGGATTCATCCCCAGGGCTGACTCTACAGCCTGTGTCTTTAACCAAAGTCTCCATGGGGGCCTCTCCTGGTGGCCCAGTGGTTGAATGTTGGGCTGCGAAGCTGCCCGCAGCCTCTGCAGCGCTGGTTCGATCCCCGGCCACCAGGCAAGGGTCCTAAATGGCGCGCAGACCTCTCCTGCCACCCACTGCTCCCCTCAGCAGTGTGCTTCGGTCCTTCTGCCTGCTCTGCTCCCCGCTCTGGCTCTGGTGAATTCTCTCACTCTCCCGCGCTTCTGACTGTATTCAGTGCTTGTATAAATAAATAAATTAATTTAAAAAAAAAAAAAGAAAAAAACAAAGTCTCCATGGAAGAGAAGCAGAGGGAGGTCTCTCTCTGTGGACCATATGGGGGTCAGTCAGCCCAGATCTGGGGACATGGCCAGTCCCTCAGCTCACCCAGCACATGGGTGCGCAGCCTGCAGCACCTACTCCATTGGGCCTGGAGTGTTGACAGCCTTTCCCTGTGGCTCTCAGGGCTTAAGGCCAGAACAAGGCAGGCAGGGACTTCATCTTGATGGCTCACTCCCATTGCCTGGCAGCTTGTCCTTTGGTTTTGGGGCCCAGTCACTCCCTGGTGAGTTCAGGGCTCCCTGGGTCAGGGGATCCCCAGCAGACTCAGCTTATAAGCCGTCTGGAGTGACTTTATGGGGCTGCTGGTTTCCCAGGGCCCATAAAACACCTCGAATTTGAAGTCCTCAGAGTTTCCATGTCTACCCAGCCGGGGCCCAAAATGAGAGGAACAGAGTTCAGGAAGCACTTTGGGGGACGGCTCCCCAAACTGGCACCTGCCACAAGACACAGAAGCAAGGCCCAGGACAGATCCTTCCACGTATCTTCTCAGTTCTCCCAGCCCCCTAACAGGTGGGGTCACTTCTTGTTAAAGAATTGTTTTGGCTTACTTTGATTTTGTGAACTATTATTACATTTTCATTTTACAGAAGGTGAAACGGAGGGCCAGGGAGGTGAAGGGACTAGATGGATGAGGTGGTCTTGGGGAAAATGAGGGCAAGCGAAATGGACGCAGAGTAGGCCTGTTCTAGGGCCACCCCCATCCCATCCCCAACTATGGGGAAAGGCTCTTGTACCCAGGACATTGTATCTAAAGCTGAGCTGTGTTTCTCCCACACGGCATAGAGAAGGAGTAATGTGACTGTGCTTTTAGGCTGCGGGAGGAAGTGGGAATTGTTTTGGTTCTAGAACAGCTCTGAGAGTGGACAGGGCAGGTGAGGGCGCCAAGGGGACGGCCCTACGTGAAGCCACATGAGAAGCTGTTGGCAGGCTGGCCCCTGGGCCTTCGGGCAAGGAGGCCCCCCTCTTCTGGGCTATCAGTGGATCCCCCTTTCACTGACTGGCCTGCCTGAAAGCACATTCTTCCTGATGAGAACTAGCTAAGTCCCTGGTAGCTCAGAACCAGATCCCCAGGAGGGAGCCCTGAGGTCAGTCCTGGCCAATGGCTCTCCACAAGTGGTTCTTCCATCCCTCCCTTGACAGGGAGCTCACCCCTCCAGGGAGCGAGCCCTTCTTGTGGGTCACTCTGCCCCGGAGAAGGTCCTTCCAGACACTGGTTCAAATGTTTACCTCCCTGTGCCACCTTTCTGTGGGCCCTTGTTTGCCCTCTGGGACCCTGCTCGTTTGCTCACTCACTCAGTCTCTCAGTCACTCAGCAAACATTCGTGAGCCCAGTGTGGTGGGAGCCTGTTTCTGCCTTTCTTCCTGCCTGGTCAGTCCCTATGGGTTATGAACAGCTGCTATGTGCCCCTGAGGTTGCCCCTAGGATTAGTGGTCAGCTCGTCTTGCCACCTGGCTGTCCCTCTGAACAGTTTTCAAGGACACATAGGAAGCCTTGGGTCCAATACAGGCCAAAGCCCTAGTCAGGGTGTGATCACATGCTGGGTGGGGGTCACAGGCCCGCCTCTGCCTCTGCTTCCCACGTCCCCCTGTGGTGGGTGCCCCTCTCCTGTACACCGGGGCACTCTGCATGGGTGGTCCTGAGGGTTGTCTTCTCTTCTTGCCCTCAAAGTTCTACACAAAGGCCACCTCTAGTCCAGCCTCTACCAGCTTCCGTGTCCTCGTTGGATTCTTCCAGTTCCTTCTCTGGGAATGTCTTTTTATATCTGTGTGTGCATCTAATCTGCAGAGCCTTCCAGGTTTTCACTGAGCTCCCAGGACCAACGCCAACTGGGCACAGAGCGGGGTCTGGTTTTCATGGGTGTCAACTGGGAGGGGGCTGAGCCTGGCAGGTCAGGATTTGCATTTCGGGGGTAGGGGGAGGGAACTTGAACTGGCCATGGCACCCGTCTTTTCTACGAACTTGAGCAAGTTTCAACCTCCCCAAAACTCAGTTTTCCTGCTCGTAAAGTGGGGACAATACTCAGAAAGAATAAAATAATATGTATTTGTCTCCTTTCACTTGGTAGCCCATAAGTGACTGGCATTACGTTATTTCATTTTCTCCACAGAGCCAGGGGCTTCTGCATTTTACAGGGGTGTCTGTGGGAATGTACCCATAGAATATACAGCATGTGTTCCTCGATCACGGAGGTACATTCTACGAAGTTTGCTGTTAGGGAAAGGTCATGTAGAGGTCATAGAGTATAATTATACGAAGCCAGGTGGGAGGGCCTACCCCACACTGGGCCATGGCGCTGCAGTTAGACCCCTGTGCTATAGGCACTGACTGGTCGTAAAGCAACACATGTAACTGTATTCAGCTCACCAGGCATTGGCTGGACACCCCAACCTGTCATATTGGGCTCCAAACTGTGCATACCAAACCTCAAAGACTCCATCAGGTGGGGGCTGAGCAGGTTGTGTGGCCAGTGGCTGACTGGCTGGTGGTGGCAGATGAGACTTGGAACACCCTGGTGTTGGAGATCTGGCAACCAGCAGGCAGGTTTGGGGGGCCAGGCCACCTGCCGTGCTGGGGCAGGCTTGATTGCCTCCACCCACCCTCCCAGACTGGCCCAATGAAAAGGTTCTGCCCCACTGGACTTGGAGCCCGGGAGCCCCTGGGGCTGAGGAACTCCTGGGAGAGGTGAGTCCTGGCTCAGGACAGACTCTACTCAGAGACTTTTCCCCTTCCCAACCAGTTCATTTCCTTCTCCAGTCCTTTCCTGAGCACCTACTGTGTGCCAGACCCCGACTGGGTGCTTTGCATGTTACCTCACTGCTCTTCACTGAACTGCGAGGTGGGGATCATTTTTCCTAGTTTAGAAATGAGGCTCAGAGCGGGGAAGGGACTTCCCCAAGTGACACAGTCGGCAGCTGTGGAGCCAGGAATTGAACCTGGGAGTGTGTGATACCAACGCCCGAGCCTGCTCCTGACCCTGCACCGTGAGTGATAGGTGATGCGGGCCTTTCCTCCCTCCCTCCTGCTTTCTTTCCTGCAATCACTGGTGAGAACTTGCACCTGGGGGAGGGTGCTGGGTGCTGGGTGGGTCCATAAAGCGCCTATGCTCAAGGAGCTCATCATCTGGTGGGGGGAAAAGACTGGAAACTTATGATTATTCCATGAAGAAGGGGGAGAGGGAGGAAGGGACAATGTGAGGCGAGAGGACATGTGTTTGAAGATCCTCCATTCAGCCAACGTTCGTTGAACCTTATAATTAATTTATTTCCAGCCCAGCTCATTCCAGGACTCAGTTTAAAGTGACCAAGCCACCTTCACATTTGTCCATCAGCTAAAAAGTGAAGGAAGCTAGGGAAACCCTGTTGTGGCTGACCCAGACTAGTGTGGTTGGACTTGTGCTGGGCACTGGCACCCAGACGAAGCAGGCACTTCCCTGCCTGAGAGCCTCTGCAGGCTCTCTGGTGGCACCAGTGTGGGCCAGGGCCATTGGCTGGCTGAGCTGGCAGTGACCTCGCATCTGCCCCTGCATCTATCTATAATTGCAAGAGGGGTAGGAGACATTGGATTCCATGGTGGGAAGAGGGGAAGAGCCAAGTCCTCTTGGCTGGATTCCAGTCTGGGGCAAGAGGACCAAGTCAGAAATTTCTAGCATTCATTGAGCATTTAACTATGCAAAAGGCAGGGTTGGGTCCATTTTTGTGGGGCCCGAAACTTATACCATTTGGAGAGAAACAAAATCAAGTATAAAAGTGAATGTTTACTTAGAATGAGAAAGGAAATCACGTCAATTATAAATTTTTAAAAGTCAAAAATACTATAGATACCACCAAGCTCAGAAAAATTATATATCTAAAATAAAATATCTTATTATATATATATATATATAAAATAATATATCTTTCTTACGTGCCAGTAACATTTTCTTGTAATTTTGGACTATATACTCTTTGCTTTCCTCCTCATGTTATAATAAATTTTGTATTATTTTCTGTAGAGAAAGTAAATAATTCAGTGTTTCCTCTTAAATGATTCATTACAATTGGTTTATTATTATTGATAGTCGAAGTATATAAAATTTGCAACTTAGACACAAATGTACTTTGTGGTACTGCTTCAGACTTATGCACTGCAAGCACAAAAGTTCTATTTCACATGATTCCCACTAAGAAAAAATAAGATGTGCTGCTAATTTCTAATTTAATAGGCTTCTTTATCAAATACATTGCAGACAGGAGAGTTTCTGTTTTGAAAATGTTCAGTATTTTTGCCTACAGTTTGGCACATCTGATTCTTGAAAAAACATTCCACAGACTAACTTCCAGCTGCACACATTTCAAATCTTGTTTCTCTTCCACCATCCATTCCCAGTCCTCTTTGAAATTTTGCCATTAAATGAGTCGATACAATTGCAATGGGTTTTTTATTCTGGAAGCTGTTTCTATAGCAGGACAACTAGTAAGAACTTACCCATAAATGACTGCAAACCCTATAAATACACACCACTAATCCCAAATTACTATAAATTGCATCCTCATCTTCCTGTTAGCTATATCCCCAAAATACCTCACCCCTTAACAGGAAATGCAGAGAGAGAGGGGACACAGAGTGAAATGAAAAAGTGCTAT
Source organism: Talpa europaea (assembly GCF_964194135.1). Taxonomy (NCBI): domain Eukaryota; kingdom Metazoa; phylum Chordata; class Mammalia; order Eulipotyphla; family Talpidae; genus Talpa; species Talpa europaea. The sequence goes on along the minus strand of NC_140073.1, from coordinate 48,087,989 downwards.
CAATCCTATGTGGCTAAAACATTGCACTTTGACAAAATTTTACAAAACATACTTCGAGAGTATCCTCTGTAGAAGGGACACGTGCAAACAACGAGTCCTGAAGTTCACACTGATGGAGGCCCCGAAGTAGGTTTTTTTTTTTCCTTTTTTTTTAAGATTTATTTATTCATGCATACAAGAGCTGGGGTACAGGCCAGAGGTGCGGGGGGTGAGAGGATCCACCAGAGACAGAGTGGGGAACAGAACAGGCAGTCTGACGAAGTACACTGCTGAGGGGAGCAGCGGGCGAGACAGGAGAGGTCTGCTGTGCCATGTGGGACCCTCGCCGGCTGGCCGGGATTGAACCCACACTGCAGAGGCTGTGGACAGCTTCACAGCAGTGCTCTCAACCGCCTGCGCCACCAGGGGAGGCCCCCGAGGTAGGTTTTTTTAATGAAGGAATTGAGGCCCAGAGAGAATGAGAGAGAAACCAAAGGTCATGTAATGGGGAACAGTTTTGAACTTAGAACCACGTGACCTCAGGGCCTGTGCTAGTCACTTTGTGCTCTAGAAGCTGTTGGGACTGTTGTCAAGAGATGATTAGAAGATGGATAGGTGAGTGGGAGGATGTATGAATAGCGGGGTGGGTAGATGGGTGGATGGATGGGTGGGTGAGTGGATGGATGAGCTGGTGGATGGATGATGGATGGATGGACAGATTCCTGGAAGGAAGGAATCCTCTGTTACACTGTTGCACTGGGTACCCATCTGTTTTCCCTTAGGCATAAACTCATCAGAGGTAAGATTGAGTCTGATACTTTCCTCGTTCTGAGAGCTCAGCACAGGGCAGGACACAGAGGAGGAACCTGGAAAAGGTCAGTCCGGGGAGACAGGGAAGATGAGCGAGGCTTCAGGAGATTAATACCAGTGTGGGGAAAGAAGTTACAGGCTGGGCAGAGGTAAAATGCCATAGAGCCTTGGCCACTGGGTCCGAGGGCAGTGTTCTGCTGAGAGCCGGCGTACAAGTTCAAGACCTTCTCCCCTCTGGCCATGACATGGCTTGATAGGGGTTCCCTCGTGGGGCCAGGATGTAAGTTGACCTCTCAGATACTCGAGCTCAAGTCCACTCCAAGACTCCAAGGCACTGCCAAACTTCCCTCTGGAGTTTTCCAAGGTGTCTAGGGAATGAGATGCCCACCCAGGTGGTTCATTCCAAGGTTCAAGAGCCGGAACGGACAATGCCAGATTGCTCCAAGCCCAGCTCAGTTCTGCTTGAGGCATTTTATGGGCCTAGGCTGGGTAAACACGGGCCCCATTAATGCACGGGGGGGTTCTACCTCTGCTGCTATCAGCATCACCTCCCAGAGCCGCAGGCGTCAGAGCGTGAGGCCCAAGGGCAGCTTGAAGAAGACACCGCTAGGGCCAAACATGGCAGGGACCCTACGACACGACATTTTGCAGTCTCCGTTCATGCACTGGGGACTCACGCTTGGGGGCGCAGCAAGGACCCATTGAGGAGAGACAGAGTTAGAACTCGACTCCATCCACACAGCTCACTGTGTATACTACCCTCCAGACCCGGTGCCCTCTGGAGAAGGGGATAGTTCCCCAAAAAGCGTGGTCTGGTCTCCTGACAATGAGAACTCCTATCTCTGGGTTTTTACAGGAGAACAGGAAAGACACTTTGACCTCAGAACAGCTTTGAAAACCCCAGGATGTGCTCCCTCCCCTCATTTGTCACAGTCCCCCCAGCCCCACCCCTTAATGCATAAACCTTTCCTGATGCCAGCTCTGGTCCAGGCCCTGAGCCTGGGCTGGGGACCCTGAATTGAGGCAGACCTGGCCTTTGTCCAGAATGGGGTCACAGTCTGGTGGGGAGACAGGTATGGACACAGGCAATGACAAGGACAAACCAGTGGGTTTCATGCTGGGACAAAAGGAAGCTCAGGGGCTATGGGAACCCCCAGAAAGCCCCCTCACACAGCCTGGGGGTTCAGGAGGTGGGAAGTTCCCTGGGAGCAGGGGGAGATGAGGGCTGACCTGAACTTTGAAAATGAGCTAATTAGGAAGCTATGGGGAGACCCCTGTGGAAGAGGGGACAGCCTATGCAAGGGGACAGTCCTTTGGGTGGGGCATGGTGGCCAGGGAAGGGGACCTGGCACATAGGAAGCACTCGATGAGTATCTGATGAGTGACTGAATGTTAAGCAGTTTAGTGTAGCTAGAGTGTGGGAGGTTTGGGGGGTGAGGGTTGAAAGACATGGAAGAGGGGCTGGAAACTGAAAGTCTTTCAGGCCACACTGAGGAGTTTGGGTGGGTCTGTGCCAGAGGGGAGTCATGGGTGTGGTTGCTTGCTGGGTGGAGAAGCTGTCAGATCTGACTTCGAGAAAGTCCTCACAGGAGGCCACAGTTAAAGACGTGTTCGGGTAGAGCTGTCAGATAAACCAGGGTCTCCTGGTTAGATCTGAATTTCAGATAAACAATGAATAACTTTTTTAGTGTTAGTGCAATTTTATTTGCTAACTCCGGCAGCCTTGATCTGGGTTGGGGATGGGAAGAGTAGGGCAGCAGACCAGTGAGGAGATGCCAGACACACTGTGGACACATGGTGTCCAAGGGGACACAATGATGGCCTGGATAGACGTGGGCCATGGGCCCTGGGGGCCGGAGGCCCAGCGGAGAGGGTTGGGGGGTTCTGTTTTGTCCTTTGAATGAAAACTTGCATTGAAGCATAACATGCACAAGAAAGTGCACGGATCATGAACACCCAGCCGAATGAGCTATCAGGGGAGAACATACTTCAGTGACCACCAAAAAGGTCCAGAAACAGCACAGCACCCCATGCCTGCCCAGTCAGGACCCCCCGCTTCCCAAGTGACCCCTCTTCTGCCTGCAGTCACTGCAGATTCATTTCCGGCTGCTTTCAGACTTCTCAGCTCCACGTGCACCCCTTTGTGTGTGGTTCCTTCAGCTCAGCCTCTGTCGGGGAGTCACCCAGGGGCTGAATGTAGGAGCGGCGTTTTCTTCACTCCTGTAGCTGCTAAGTGTCCCATTGTGTGAACAGAACACGCTTGATTTGTCCTTTCTATTGTTGGTGGACACTTGGGTGACCTCTAGTTTGGGAGTTGTGCTGCTGTGAATATTTTAGTCCATCTGTGTGGACTCCCCCCAGTGGGGCGTGAAGACAGCCTGCACTGGCTCCCAAGAGTGTCTCTGCCCAGCTCTGTTCAGTGACATCACATTGATGACATCACATTGGGGGTACAGAACAGGTATCGTGAGATTGTTTACCCTAGAGAATTTGACAAATGTTACAAAACTGGGCTTCTTTTGTTTTCTTTAGAGCCTGTTGGTCAAGATTTGCTAGCACACCACTGAGGTACGTACCCCCAAGAGTAGATGGCTGGTGCATTACATATACTCTGCTTTGATAAATAAAATAAAAAACCCCAGTCTGGGGACCAAGCATCCTCTTCCCCAGCCACAGACGCCCCCGTGGATGCGTCCCTTGGCAGGGCTACTCCTGCTCACCTGGGCAGTGTGAGGGGGCGCATGGTCTGCGCTGAGACCATGGCCCATTTCACCCACGCAGTTCTCTGTGAAGCCAGGAAGTGGTTTGTATTTTTAGAAGGAAATGAGAAGGTTTTGCTCATGGGGAGTAGACAGCTCTGGGAAATCGCTCCAAGGGAAACAGGCCAGGAGCGAGAGGCTAGAGACAGCCCCCTCCCTGCGAGGCAGGCAGGTGTGGACCAGCAGGCTGACAAATGAGCTGGCCACGTCCCTTCCCTGGCGCTGATGAGAGATGCCTCTCCTGGAGGTCGTCTTCTGCTGAGGAGACTCCAAGAGGTGCATGTGGGCCAAGCAGGAAGGGGAGCGGGGCCTGGACTCCTTTCACCACCTCAAGACCCCACAAATCAGGGTTGGTGAGGACAGGGCAGGGCCCATTGCCGTCCTCCCGGGAGGCCAGAACAGGAGGTGCTGGGGGCACGGGGAGCCTGTCTGGAGATTGTGGAGTGTTTCCTCAATCATTCCATTCATCCACCCTCCTACCATCCATCCACGGAGTCAGCACTGGGCCCGGGGGCTGCAGAGATGGGGCTCCAGTCTAGTGTATGGAAGGGGGCTTAACTGGTAGACAGCTAATGAACGGCACAGGGCGACCTGAGGCGGGGTGACCAATCTGGTTGCCAGCAGTGGCTTCCAGGAGAGAGTCACCTTTGAGTTGTGTCTCCCTGGGAACAGAAGGCCTCAGAGCAGATGGGTACGTGGCCCCTGGGTCCTGAGGTGGAAAGCCTCTGGATTCTCTAGAACTCTAAAGAGAAGGTGAGGAGCAGGACGGGGCTTAGAGTCCTGGGCTACCCAGGGTTCTAGTCCCGCCTTGACCCCCAACACTCCATGTGGAGCCCCAGAAGGGTCCCCTCTCTGCTCAGTCCCTGGAGTTTGGGAGGGGCTCAGGAAATGGCCCCAGTCAAGGTCTTAGGAGCATGAGGCTCAGCTCCCCACTCTGCTGCACCCACCCTGACCTGAGCAGGTCCTGCTCTATCCTGGCAGTCAGCCCCCAATCTTGCAAATGGCCACTGCAGAGGGACTCTGCAGGGAAAAAAGGACTTAGTTTGGCCTGAGGGCTGTTCCGGGGGAGAGGTGCTAATTGAAGCAAAAACCTAATGAACTACAGGCAGGAGAGTTCTTTTCCTTCGACTTATCACATCTGTCCGGGGTTTCCCAGAGCCTGAGCCTACAGCCCCTTACACTCCAGCCCCTGCTTCTTCCCTACTCTCCCCCTGCGCCCACCCCTTCCACCCTTGCTGCTCAGTCTTCCTTTGGTTTCAGCCTTTGGAGATTTGCACGTGTTTTCCCACCATCAAGCAGGACCACTCACCCGTTGTCTATCTGGAGAATAAAGCTCATCATTTATAATCCAGTTCAGCTCATCATTTATAATAAAGCTCCCTAGTGGCACAAGGGGTTAAGACGCAACCTATGAAGCTATCTGGAGCCACTGCAGCACGAGTTCGATCCCCAGCCAGGGAGCTACCCACATGGTGCAGCAGACCTCTCCTGACTCGCCCGCTGCTCCCCTCAGCAGTGTCTTCAGTCCTTCTGCCTGTTCTGCTCCCCATCTGTCTCTGGTGAACCATCTCACCCTCTACATCTCTGGCCTGTACCCCAGTTCTTGTATGCATAAATAAGTAAATCTTTAAAAAAAAAAAAGAAGACTAAAGATGAATTAAAAAAACATCCACCTTAGTGCCACCTCCTCTGAGAAGCCTTCCTTGATCAGTTCTTTCCCCAACAGAGTTCAGCTGCCGCCCTGGCCTCCTGCATGCTCAGCTCATGGTTTCAGAGGCTGTCCCCGTGTTGTCTTCCCAACAGACTGGGAACACCTATGGGCAGGTCACCAAGTGGGAGGTCAGAAGTGGAGCTGAATTATGAAGCAGACAAAGTCTGTTGGGCCAGGATTCTGGCCAAGGAGGTGTGCTAGAAGAGTTCTTGTGTGTGTGTGTGTGTGTGTGTGTGTGTGTGTACAGGGCTAGGTCCACAGTGAGTTTCAACAAAGTGAATGAAGAGTTGGGGAGGTTGAGTGGGAGAGGTGGGTGTGGGCTGCAGGTTCTGACCCTTCAGGTTCCTGGGCAAGGGAGAGCCATTCTAGGCATGGGCTGGCATGTGGGAAAGGCAGGGGACAGGACCACATGGACAGTCAGTGATGGGAGAAAAGCCTGGCGGGAGATGACACAGCCCTGCCTGGTCCAAGGGGCTGACAGCTGTTAGTGGGGCCAGAAGTCTCAGAGCAGGGCAATCACAGCACGAGGCAGTGGCCTCTGTGACCCCCATCGGACCACCTTGGAGGTCGCTCCTCCAACATCCCCATAACCCTGGATGAAGGGAAACCTGTGTGGTGTGGCAAAATGCTGGATCAGGGGTGTGGTCCCCAAATGCTGAGTGACTATGGGTAACTCCTGCCTTTCTGAGCTTCAGTAGTTGATGGAGAAGAAAACAGAAGAAGCCTTTCACCACGCAGGTGGAGGTCAGCACCAGAACCTGGGTGTCTGACTCCAAGCCCCAGCTCACGACCACATCTTGTCTCTTTCAGTCTATAGAGTGGAGTGATGATCACACCAGGTTCACCTCACAGGGTGCCTGGGGCCTGCTGAAACTGTAGGGGGCGAGAGCATTTATGGGTGCTGTAAGCAACCTGCACACAGAGGGAGGCCATGACCAGCACCCCCGGGTGCAGGTGCTGCATGTGCTTGGCATCCACGGGGGCCAGGGTGAAAGGGGCCGCTCCCTGTCTGGTCTGTGGTTTCATCTGAGCCACCAGCATGCAAAAGGCTGTGCCCAGCGGTCCAGCCCTGCCCTGTCTGTCGTAGAAGCCCCCACCCACAGGTTCCCATTGTTCTGAGCCCTACCTCCAGGGACCACCCTTGGACCGGGGAGCTCTGGAGACTACTCACATTCCAAGGATTCCTCAGCTCCCACCCCTGCCCTCAGTCTCCTTCAAAGAGGCCGCTCAGGCTGACTTTTGCTTTTGGGAGGTGCCAGGCCACAGGCCCCTCCTGCAGTCCTCCAGGCTCCACCAACAGAGCCGCCTCTGAGAGGGGACCTTGCGGTGGAGGGTGCGGCTAGGGAGTCTGGTAGGGTGGCTGAGCTCTCCCGGCTCCTTCTCTGCGCACACTACGCAAACCCTGTTAATTCACTGCTGTGCAGGGAGCTCTGTTATCCCCTCTGTAGAGTGGGGCAGAGACGGCAAGGTGTGGCCATGAGCTGGAGCTTGGAGTCAGACACCCCTGGGTCCTGGTGCTGGCTTTCACCTGTGCCGGGGGTGAACAGGCCTCTGCATGCCTCTGTTTCCTCCTCCATCAACTAGAGGTGACAGCAGCACCTCCTCACCAGTGACTGCTGTTCAGAGGCGCTGAGGAGATGCGCCACTACGTTCAGGGCCTGGCCAAGTTGAGCTCAAAGGAGGATAGCCACTTCTAAGGGCTCAGCTCACCCACACAACACCCCCACCCCACAGACCTCCCCCACCCTGCACACACACACAGGATCCTCAGGAGCCCCCATCCCACCTGGCACCTCCTGCCTGTGATCTCTGGCACAGGAAGGAGCAGGCGGGTGACTCTTTATCTTGGCTCCCCTGATTGCTGTGCCAGCCCCTGTAATAACATGGCGGTGCTCCTGCCATCCTGGGGACCCCTTATCTAAGCAGACCACACCCCTACCCCCTGAAGCCCTGCTAGGACAGGTGCCCTGAACCTGTGTATCAGCACTGAGAAGGACGGCAGGCGAGCCCCTGGCAAGGGGGTTCACACAGTGTCTCCCTGGATACTGCCACTGAAGTGAAGGTCAGCCTGCAGAGACCGAGGCTCTGAGAAGGTCCACAGCCTCTCCTGAGGCTGCCTCACAGAAACCCAATTCCATCCCCACCCTCTACCTCCAGCCCAGACGGAAAGCCAGGAAGCCAGGGAGGAGCCAACTCCGGGCCCCGTTGCTAAAGTTCTGCTTTCCTCCCTTCTCCCTGCGTCTCCCTCTCCAGGGCCTGGGTGGGACCCAGTGGGGAGCAGCAGCTCCCCAGATATGACAGCTGTGTGGTTCCCCTCTGAGTGTCAGACCCATGGCTGCTCTGAGGAGTCTTCCCCAGCCCCCGCCAGGATTCTCGCCTCCCACATCCAGGATCCCCTGTCTCTGCCTCCCAGACCAGAAGGAAACCCAAGAGCCCTCTGGTGAGCTAAGGACAGCAGAGGGCCGTGGGTGGTTCTGGGTCAGCTTAATGGCCCAGCTTAACGGCCCAGGTGGCAAATTGAGGCGGAACCTGCCACAGGCTGGTGGGCCCTGCAGCCAGCTGGCCGCAGTGCCCCTCACGTGCTGGCTTTGCACCTTGGGAATCTTCCAGCTCCCAACCTCAGCAACCTGCTTTGAGGATCCAGTGTGAGAGGCTGCAAAGCACTTAGCAAGTGACTGGTGCTTTGTGGATGCTTAATAAGACATAGCCTGTATTATTACAAATACTTTTTAACAGTGGTGGACGGGACCAGCCTCACGCAGGACTAGCCCTGAGCTAAAGGCTGGTCCTGATCTAGAGGCCGGGGTGAGCACCTCTCCGTGAGCATCTCCAGTCTTGCTCCAGCATCACCTCTGCAATGAGGACCTGGTGGGGGAGGAGACCTCAAAGAGAGGGAGGGTCCTGGCTGAGGCTGCCCGGATTCTGGGCTGGACCTGGGACTCTATGGGTCCTTCTGTCCAGAGTGATGCACAGCCACACCCCTTCCTGGGAGGACATTAGTACGCCACGTTCCCCCAGCCCCTCGTGTTTAGCACCCCTGCTCTGTTGTCCCTGGATGTACAGGCTTTCCCAGGAGCTGGTGCCGGTCCCTCTTCCTGTTCCGGTGCTGTCTTCTCATGCTCAGCTCCCCACTCTGACACAGGTACAGAGCTGCCCTCCCAGCCTTTGATGACATCTTCACTTGTGCCCTACTGCTTAAATACACCATCGGCCCTGCGCATCTCCCTCAGTCTTTGAACTTGACTGGGTTAGGGCTGGGTCACCCACTGTGTAGGCATCCCCACAGGTGTGAGGCTTCAGGCAATTCCTGCCTGGCCACTGCCCCCTGCTTCACCTCCTGCACACACAGACACCTGCTGCGTGGTCTTCAGTGACAATGCATTCCCTCCATCAGCAAATATTTGCTGCTGTGGCTCAGCCCACCTGCAGACCACCCAGGATAGGAGCAGAGGGGAGTGTGACTGAGCCAACAGTGTGAGGCTGCGAAGAATGCCAGCATCATCTCTGGCCGCATCGCTGAGAGGCGGAGGGGCCAGGACCACGTCCTGCTTTGGAGAGCTGGCCCCTCTGGACTCCATGAGCAAACTGGAGCTTGGGTAGCTCTTCAAGTGCACTGTGAAGTCTGGCCGAGACAGTGGGAGCGCCTGCCTGGAGAAGGGCAGACTGTGGGAGGTTGGAAGGCCACATTGCCAACTCTCTAGATGAACTGGGACCCAAGGGCTTGTCATGTTCTAGTTCCCCATAAGGAGTGATTGTGTCCTAGGAGCCTGCCCCCAGGGAAGGAGGCTGCCCCTGAGGGTGAGCTTGTTCCTCAGGAGTCCCCAAGGCAACAGTTAAGAATTCCTCCTTGGGGTGTTGAATCTTCATGGCTGTGAGTGTCAGAGGGCAGACTGTGAGTACAGGGAAAGAGAAGTAGGCAGGGAGCCCAGTACCTGGGCTCCAAGTGTGGCTCCACCATTGGCCCAGGTCCCCTGCCCTGCCAGGCCTCTGTTTTCTGACCATAATGTGGGTTTGTACAGGCTAACCTCCAGTGGCTGTGTGTCATGTGGATGAAGTGGGGCTCAGCACTTAGTTGGTGCTGTGAAAATGTCAATTCTCCACAACATAAAAAAGCTGGATGCATGAAGATGTTAGCATTCCTGCTTTGCAGCAATGTTAGGAAGGTGAGGCAACCTGCCTTTGGTGCCCAGCCACTGGGTCAGGCTGTCCCACCAGAGGGCATGGCTGCTGGTGCTCCCTGGCTGATGGACATGGAAGCTGGGTGCTGCAGACAGTCTGGGAGTAGGCAAATAGTCTGAACCAGGGGTGCCTTGAAGTGCCCTCCTTGAAGGTAAGCTGCAACCTGTCAAGGTAGACGAACACCTTCCTCTGCACCTCTTCCTGATCCCCCAATCCTACGCCAGCTGAAATCTATCTCCCATGTGACCACCATCTGCTCCAGAAACTTCTCCAGCTCCCTGGTGCTCAGGGCATTCCTAAAAATCTACAAGATGTAGCTGGCTGCTTGGCCTGGCTGCTGCCCTCTCCAGCCGTGCTCTCCCTGTTCCCCGGACACACCTAGCTGCTTCTCCCCAGGGTGCCCCCTGGTCCTTCTTACTGCTCCCCTCACATGCAGTGTCCTTTTCACCCCCGTCTCTGTCTCATGAAATCCTCTCACCAGAGATTGGAGAAGCTTTGAAATAGCTGCTTTGGAAAGAGAGTAAATGAGTGAACAACATCAATTCCTTTGGAGTTGTGGTTAGTGTTGGGTGTTTGTTTATACGTGGTATGGAATGAACTTGGCTGTTGTGTGACTTTTTTTTCTGTTTGGATTGAGGCATTTAAAAAAGGTAGTTGGTTTCATCCACTGTCGGATTCTTTTAAAATTTGGTGCAGAGAAAAAGAGCAGTGGAGTTGGGGCATTAGTAAGGGTGTCACTGAAATGATGGGCTGTGGATAAAGAGGGAGGCAAAAAAAAAAAAAAAGAAGAAGAGAGGTCAACTGAAAAGACCCAATGAGGGGCCTCCCTGGTGGCACAAGGGGTTTAGAACCACACTACGAAGCTGTCCGCAGCCTCTGCAGCCTGAGTTCAATCCCTGGCCAGGGAGCAACCCACAGGGCGCAGCAGACCTCTCCTGTCTCGCCCGCTGCTCCCCTCAGCAGTGTATTTCGGTCCTCTGCCTGTTCTGCTCCCCGCTCTGTCTCTGGTGAATCCTCTCACCTGCCACATCTCAGACCTGTACCCCAGCTCTTGTATGCATAAATAAATAAATCTTTAAAAAAGAAAAGAAAAGACCCAATGAGGTCAGAGAATCATTGAGTAGTGGAACTAGTTGCACAGACAAATTGGAAATGTTTATTGGTGGAACGCTGAGGTCTGAATGAGTTATTTTGGAGGTTGAGCCATTATGGCAGGCAGCAAGTTCCAAGGCGAGGCTGTGGGAGTGGATGCCAGAGGGGAGTGGAGAAAGAAGGCAGAGATGGCCACGAGAAGGGCTAGAGGTTGGGTGCTGGGGAGGTTTCTACATGGTTTCAGAGATCATCAGGGATCACCCCAGGGCTTGGGCTGGGGGATTGCATCCTGAGCAAAACTGAAATGAATGACAGAGGATGGCTGGGAGATTAGAGCAGGACTGCAAACTTTCTCTCTAAAGGACACAAAGTAAACATTCTAGAATTTATGGTCCATAAGATCTCTGACACAGCTCTGCCCATAAGACCAAAGCAGCCACTGACAATGTGGAAATGAATGGGCTGTTTGTGTTCCAATAAAACTTTGTTTACAAAAACAGGCAGATAGCTGGATTTGGATTGTGGTTTGACAATCGCTGGATTGAGCATTATAGCAGTGATTGGGGAAGAAAGGAACTATCTAATTTTTCTTGAATACTGCTACATATCACTGGTAGTGCTTAAGATCGTTTTAGATATTTCATGAAAAAGCTTTAAAACTCTAATTGTGGACAATTTAAGACATATAAAATGATATAAACTAGTACAGTGAGTGACTTCCCATGTACTGAAACCCAACTTCAATTATGAGAAAATATCCAATCACCACCACCCAAACTCATCTCAGCGGTTTGGCCATAATGTTGGCTTCTTCAGGGATCCTTGAGCTCATGGAAAACGAGAATTGAGGTTGGTCTTTATGGGTTCCCAGCCCACACCACCCCATAGCTCATTTTAGATTGTTAGACTGACGTGCTACTGACAGCCTACTGCGCTAAGGAGGCAACTCCCTCCTTTTAGGTGGCATCAAGGTAGTGGGGTTGAATCACCAAAAGGAGGGAAAGGAATCAGTCTTTGGAGCACCAACTCTGTGGGGTTATTATTCCCATTTTACAGATGAAGAAATGGAGGCACGGAAAGGTTTAAGCATCTTATCCCAAATCGCACAGCATTAAGTCTTGGGAATTTACATTTTTCTGGCTCCAACCCATTCTGCAATCCACACTAAGAGAGGAAGAATTGTCATATTTTTGTCTTTGAAAGGGAGGTAGCTTCTGGAAGCAGCTTGGAGTTCTCCAGTCCTGTTCCCACTGTCTGAGGGGCCTTGCCTCACACAATTGGGCAGGAATGGGGAAAATGGACCCCACCCATCCATAAGAATACCCCCTCCATCTGTGCCACCACTCTCAATGTCTTGCCAAGGTCACACAGAGGTGGTTAGCATTTGAAGCCAGGAGTGGTTGCAGAGCCTCCAGGTTTAGCTATTCCTAGTTGGAACTGACTCTGAGCTTATCTATTGGCCTTCCATAGGGCCTGGGCAATGCTGCCCTTGCACTGAAGTCTGCCAGGTCTCTCTAGTTAACCTCCCCCAACCCCTGCCTGGCTTCCCATCCATCCACTTGCCTCAGCAAAGGAGGCTTGGCTGAACCTTTTGCTCTAGTACTCCAGTAAAAAAGGCGGGAAACAGAAAGACCAGGAAGGTGTTGCTGTTCCCCTTTCTCTACTGATAGCCCTCCCAACCTACCCGGGGTAAGGGCCCCAGCCCAGGCCTGTCTAGCCCCATGAGGGCCTCGCTAGTTCATTCTGCTCAAAGAGCCAACAGACCGTGGCGTCTGCAGACCGTGACCTCCTCCTGGCAGACGGCAGCTCCGTCATCATCACCAGCTCCAACGCCTCAGTGCAATTGGAGGGGCCCAGCTCCAGGGTTCAGCCTCCTGTTTCCCTAGTCCACAGATGGGGGAGAGGGTTCTGCAGAAAGGGGTCAGGGAATGGTGAGGCAGGCTTGTGTTCCCGGCTTAACTGGACCACAGCATGGCTGTGTGGCCCTGTGCAAGTTACTTGAGTTCTTTGGGCATCCCTTGCATCACCCATTCTTTTGTAGGCTCAGGTGTGGAAATAGGACTTGCCCAGAGTAAACCACTGTGCAGATGGTGGGGGGGGGGGCATTCCCACTATGCTCACACCCTCTCAGGTAACTCATTTCTCCTGCCTTCTCCAAGTGACCACAAGGTCACGTCACATTGACAAGGAATGCTTTCGTGCGCTTCAAGGACCCAGCTAGGACCAGGTCTGCACACGCTCCACACAGAGAAGCCAGGCCATCCAGCAGGTGGGGCCAAGGGATCCCTCATCCAGCCCCTGCCTAAGAGGTCTGGAGGGGAAGCTACAAGCCAGGTGGGGGAAAAGCAAGCTTGGGAAAGGATACCCCTACAGGGAGAGCGCTCAGGTCCTGCGGTAGGGCCACACAGCTTTGGAGTCAGAGAAGCCTCAGGTCTGAAAATGGAGGGCACAGGAGGGCATGCAGCTCTGCAGATTATCCCTGGACCACTCTGGGGACCACTTTTTGCATGACAGCTGTCCGGTTTATATATTTATCAGGAAATTTCTGCTCTGAGGAAGGGGTGCCTTGTGCTTATGTGTAACAACGCCAGCTCCCCCATTCTTTGTCATTTATCTCTTCCTGTACTTCCTGCACTCACTCAGGACTGCTCCCTCCGCGGAAGGGACTGGAGCCGATCATCTGTACCCAGAGACAGCAGACGGCTTAAAACAGACAGGACACTTTTCAAGTATTTGCTGAGAGAGTTAGTGACCACCCTGTGAATGCCCTCAGGACTCTGCTCAGGGCCTGCACCCAAAGAAGAGGCCCTTCAAATCCCAGACAGATGGAGTTTGGGGCTGGGGGGACATCAGAAATGCCCAAGTAGGGAAATGCAATGGTCAGGAAATGCATTCCCTGTCATTCAAAGCCCAAAGTGAGGGTGACATCCTCTCTCCCTGCTCTGCAGTACCCCTGCCATGGCTGTGTATAGGTGTTCAGGTTATGCACTGCACAGAGGATGCTCTAAGAAGCTGGGGGCTGCAGTTCCTACCATACTCCTGCACCCTGGTCTGAGGCTGCATTGCTAGGAGCAAAGAGCAGACTATTCTAATCCACTGAGGTATCTCATGGGGCAGCAGCAGCCCTGCTGTCCAGATACAGACCTCTCCAGAGCCTCCCATGCCTCCAGTCATTCCCTTGAATCTGGATAGAACAGGGTTGCTGACTTAAGGTATGAGATCTGGGTGATGCTGACGAGTGACAACAATATAGCAAGACTTTAGGCTCTGTGGTGAGACAGACCTAGTAGAAGGCCCAGCTTTGTCACTCACCAGCTTTGTGATCTTGACATTATTGCTTACTCTCTGAGACTAGTTTTATTTTTTCTATCACAGCATTTAAAAAATGGAAGTGTAATCGACATAGAATAAATTATGTCAACCTGCAGTGTATATCTCCGTGCCTTTTCCCATATGCACACGTCTAAACAACCACTCCCTGAGTTAAGAACAGATTCTCACCCCCTTAGAAAGTTCCCTTGTTGAATCTCAGCTTCTATGTCTACAAAATGGATGAAACAATAGCTTCACAGAGTACTATGAAGGTGAAATGAAATGAAGCTTGTCCAGCATTTCGCATGGTGCCTGGTACACAAGGTGCACTCATCCCGTGCTGGCCTATTACTCTCCCTCTCTCCCCGCCATTCAGGCACTTAACAATTTATGCCTCATTTAAGTTTCTTAACAGGACTGCACTTGACCCCAGGGGAAACTGAGGCTTGATGAGGCAGTAGTCCTAGTTTTACTGCGAGATCTTAGAAAATTCATCTCCCCATTCTGGGCCGATGAAGGAGCTGCTCCCAAGGTAGATGCGCCCTGGGTCTCATCTGCCTTTTGGAGAATGTGTGTAAGTTCTGTGCCTGAAGTAGAGGCCCTGGACCGTCCCCACATGGCCTGGCCTCTGTGTATGTGTTGGAGGGTGGGGGCGGCGGTTGTGTTCGGCTAGTCCCCGGGGATGTATGCATGGAGCTCTATCTCTGTGTGAAATGACTTCAGCCCTAAATTGCACATAAGGCACTTTTAGGAATCTATTTACCTCCCCTGTGGCCTCCGACCCATTTCACATTTGTCAGGGAGAAATTGGAGGAGCCAAAGTTGCCCTTCCTCCCCTCAACCGCCCCTGGGACATTCCTGGATCAGCGAGAGTAAAGGTGACAACAGAGAGAAGAATAAATCCTGAAAGACAAAGCTCCCCCTTTCCTCCATTTGATATAAAGTGGTGCATTCCAGTCCCTCTCAGCTCAGCTGAGGGGAACGCGAGCCCGGAGACCTGAGAAGACAGCAGAAATCCACACTTTCATCAAAACAACCTGCCCCCCCCCCCCAGAGTGGGAGATCCCGGCCCCAGTCCCTCATCCAGGCAACTTCGTTCTCGATTTATCACCCATTGGCTAGCCCAGAGTCCTACATCCTAGCTGTCCTTCCTGAGCTGGCTCTTACATTAGGACCAAGTGGGGAGTGAAGTGAGGAAGTTAGAAAGGTGACTTTGCAGGATGTGAAGGGTTTATTTAGTTCAAGCAGAGACGAGGGCCCATTGGGCAAAGAAGTAAGGTGAGGACCCCCGCATGGCTCAAGGTCAGACAGAGGGGTTTGAATTTCGGCTTCATCTCCTGACAGCTGCTTGGCTTTGGCCAAGTTGGCAGTTGCTGCAGCCTCAGTTTCCCCAACTGTAACATAAAGATGAGCACAAGATGGTTATGAGGACTGAAAGTGGCAGTGGCTGTTAAAAAGCCCACCAGGCACATAAATACATGACCAAAAGGAATATTTCAGTAGTGGGAATTATTGTTTTGCTCTCTGGATTTGTTTTCTATGATGGATGTGACAAATCACCACAAGTTAAGTGACTTAAAACAACACAAACTTATTATCTTACAATTCTGTAAACCAGATGTCTAAAATGGGACTCACGGGGCTGTAAGCAAGGTGTCAGCAGGACTACATTCCTTTCTGGAGGCTCTGGGGGGGGGGGGGATTGTTCCTTTGGCTTTCCTAGTCTCGATGGGCTGCCTGCTTTCCTTGGCTCGTGGTCCCTTCCAGCTGAAAAACCAGTGATGACAGACTGAGGAGCGAAGTGGATGCCACTTTGCTCAGCAATGATGGACTGGCTTGTCCTCTCATCCTTTCATTCTAACATTGACTCTTGGCCTTGCTCTTCCCTTTCAAGGACCCTTCGATTATAATGGGCTCATCCAGGAAACTTTCCCATTTTAAGGTCAGCTCATTAGCAGCCGTAATTCCTTCTATGGCATTAATATCCCTTTGCCATTTAGTTTCATAAATGCGCAGATTCCAAAGGTTAGAACGTGGGTCTCTTTGGAGGGCCATTCTCCTGCCTGCTGGTTCCTCCATCAAGCTGGGGAGACTGCGATGCCTGTTTTCCAGGAGCTCATCAATGCTGCCAGCTGGTGGCCCTGGGTGCTGTTTTCCTTTCTTTCTTTGAAAAGGAGTTGGGATTACAATGACTCCGGTTTCTGTCTGCTGCTGTGGAGTAGTGGTGTGTGGGAGTGATTATCACTCAGGCCGCAGAGTATAAGACCTCAAGAACACATCTGACTCTGAAGGGAAGGAACATGTTACCCAGAGATTCTGAACTCAGTAATTATATGAATCTCTGATTAGCCTTCTATTTGGGGAGGGCAAGAGATGGGAAGTTATTTTATACCATTAGTCCAGCAAAGGGGTGGACTGGGTGAGTTGCTTACTATCTTTGCTATCAATATCCTTTTTTTCTGGTTGCAGTACTCTGATTTTACTTTAGGGTAATCTTTCCTCTCCCCTACTCTTCCCGACATTGGTTTACATGTTGTCACCAACCCCCATCTCCAGAAATTGTCATGAAATACAGGCCTGACCAATCAGAGACTCTCATCTTCCTGACCACTTCATACTTATCTTCTCAGTGTGTGGAACCTAAGGGGATGAATCTAATACAGATATCAGGAGACTTTAGAGACAAACAGGTCACAGGGACTGGATTTGAGCCCTTCCTTAAAGCTTACGGGTTTTTTAGTTTCGCAAATTAACACTTCTTAAAAGAAAGATTTATTTATTTATGCAGACAAAAACTGGGGTACAGGCCAGAGGTGCGGGGGGTGTGGTGGTGAGAGCATTCACCAGAGACAGAGTGGGGAACAGAACAGGCAGAATGACTGAAATGCACTGCTGAGGGGAGCAGCGGGCGAGTCAGGAGAGGTCTGCTGTGCCATGTGGGTAGCTCCCTGGCAGGGATTGAACTCGTGCTGCAGAGGCTGCAGACAGCTTCATAGGTTGCATCTTAACCTCTTGAGCCACGAGGGAGGTCCACAAGTTAACACTTTTGCTGTTGTTGTTTAAATGACAATTTTTGTCACTTTATATTATAATAAGACTATGATTATAAATAATATCCTTACAGCATGCTGTCATTTACAAGGAAGTTTTATATCCAGGACTCCACTTACTAATCACACTAAGATTATGAAGAAAGGATTATTCACCCTGTTTTATGGATTAGAAGACTAATTCGATGTGTTCGTGATTGCGCGTTAGTGACATACCAAGACAGATGTCCTGAGAGGACAACTTGTGCTTTCTTTTCTTTTCCCTGTCATGTCACCACCCCAGAATGTAAAGAATTAGAAAATATTCTGGAACAAAGTGGAATTTGAACTGGACCTTGAAGAATGGGCAGGATTCCAATAGAAGAGGCAGGAAAGGGGGTTTTAGGGAGAAGCAGCAGAGTGAGTAAAAGCCTGGAGGTGGACAAGGGCCAGGGTGATGGAGAGTACCCGCTGAGGACAGGCACGTAGGTCAGGGCAGGGCCTGAGGAATTTCTACTTTTAAAAGCCTCTTGCTCCCTAGGGATATGCAGGACCAAAATGTCTGCAAGCAGTGATGTGAAGTACAAAGGGTAGAAGTTCCCACCCTGACATCTGAGGAGACCAACATTGGAAGAGGCAGCAGGGTCTGCCCCGGCCCCCCGCAGTATTCTCTGTGGACAGACAACACTGCTCCGTTTCCAGAAGAAACTCCTCTGTGTCTGATCTGAGGGTGGGATCTGCTGCCATCTTTTTAGGGGTTGACAGTTCTGGACTTGCATTTTGGCCCTAGTGCTTCCCAGATATGTGACTCTGGGCAACTCACATCCCCTTTCTGAGCCTGGGTCCATCTGTGTGAGAAGATTCACGGGAATGAGAGGGAAGCCCAGAGCTGGCCACTGTGAGAGTGGCCCATGAATGGTGCCTGTTATCATCCTCCTCCGTGTCGCTGTCTGGACCCATTCTTTCCCTTCTCTCTCCCCCTGTTGCCCACAGACCAACAGTCCGATTCTTTTCCTGGGTGCCTTTTGCTGGATTTCTGTTTCCCTGCTTGGAGTCTCATTCCCACCGCGAGTAAAGAAATACTCAGTCTTTTGAATCAGGGGCATAATGACTCTAACCACAACTGCAATTTATTACTTTTTCTTTTGTGTTTGTCTTCCTGTTTCTGTTTTTTCCTCACGCAACAGGCCTGTGTCTGTCTTGGTCAGCATCTTGCTTAGTGCCCGGGGTATAGAAGAGGCTCCCTAAATATTTGCTTACAGAAACATTGAATGAGTGACCTGGGATTGATCTCTTAGAGTGAACAGGCAGTGGCACCCAGTGCCACGGACAAGGCCTTGGGCCTCTGCATTCCTTTGGAGGTTGCCATCGCACCCAGTGCCATGGACAAGGCCTTGGGCCTCTGCGTTCCTTTAGAGGTTGTCATCGCACCCAGTGCCATGGACAAGGCCTTGGGCCTCTGCGTTCCTTTGGAGGTTGCCATCGACCACGAAGCAAAGGAATGGTAGAGTGAGGCCGCTTCTCCTGGCAAGTCTCTGAGGTAGGTAGAATTTAATCCCCACTTTAGAGTTGGAGAAACTGAGGCTTACAGGGGCTTGCTCAAGGTCCAGTAAGTGATGGGCCGGGACTTGACCTAAGATCTGTGACGGGGCCTATCTCTGAAAGCCACATAATGCTAATCTCTGCGCATGCAAGTCTGCGTGTTTATTTCCATCTGAATATTTTATTTATTTCACCAATGATCTCTGTTTGTAATAGAGCTTTCTGTTCTTCAAAATGATATTGGGCAAACCTAGAAAAAGAGGCAGTCATTCTCGAAGTGTTTTCCAAAGCTAATTATGATGGAGGACAATGTTGGGGTGCCAACCCCTACTATTGTTCTCAGACACCTTAATGAAAGTCATTTACATGAGCAAGCTGCTAACCTGTAAGCAAATGTGTCAACTTATGAACAATCAAGTAATTCCCTGATCCTTGTTGGATATTAACCAAGTGCTGGATATTAGCCAACGAGTGAGTTGCTCAACACTCTCCCTAGAGGGGGCTTGTTGGATGGGAGGGATTTTCCAGCTCGTGACTTGGATGAACCCAGAGTTATTTCCCTATTGAGCAGCCCCAGTCTGAGAGGCACCAGCGGCCTCGACTGAGAGTGGCTGGGACAGAGCGGGGGAGTGCGCTAGCCCACTCTGTCCATGCCTGGCCTGGTGGTGTGGCCTTCTGAAGCCTCAGTAGGACTTGAGCCTACAAAGCAGCCCAGGCGAGCTCCCCTGGAAATCAAGGATCTGGGTAGGGGAGGGGGCTAGTTTCCAGGGAAACAGAAGACCTTCTGCCCAGCAGGGAGAGAGGGCCTGAACCTGAGGGGAGGCCAGAGAAGCAAAGGAGGAGACCTCGGCCCTTGGAACTGAAGGGCCCAGAGTGGGGGAGGCGGACGCCATGTGGAGAGAGGGCAGGAAGGGGAATTTGGCACAGGCCTCTGCTGCCTGGTCTCAATTTACTTGTGAGGAGCCTCCTAATAGCCGGGTGAGAGCTGTGCACGCTTTCCTGAGAGCCTGCTAAGTGTTTATGGAATGATTTGTGAGGAGAAGTTTCTTTGGAAGCAGCTTGGGGAAGGTTATGTTATTAAGAGCTCTCTCTCCAAGTTCCCCTTGGCCCGCTTCCCCCCAGGCCCCTGGGGTCTGGGCAGCCCATGGTCACAGCAGCTGTTTGCTATTTGGTAGGCCATGGGGCTGTGGAGTGTATGGGGCTGAGGGAGACAGGAGAACAGGGCAATTTCCTCCCCCACCCTGAGGTGGCAAGGTGGAGGCACGCAGCAGAGGAAGATGGAGCCAGAGAGGGAGCCTGCCTCGGAGGGAGCTGCCCCAGCCTGGGGAAAGTGTGGGGTCTAAGTGGGGGAGCTAAGGAGGAGGGAAGCAACAAGAGGTGGCGGATGTAGGGGACTGAAGCATGCCATCAGCTACCTCATGACAGGGAAGTCAGTGGGGAGTGACATGGAAAAGCCAAAAAGAGGGCCCTTTGGAGTTAGGGGCCATCTAGCCCATTTGATATCCCCAGCATTGTTGGCCCAGAGCAGCTTGCTGAGTGATGGGTCCTCACCCAGCCAAACATCCCTCCCGGCTAGACAAGGGCTCAGCGGGGGCACCCGGCCAACCCTGGAGATGACACTGGTCTGGGACACTCAGGACCATCTATTCACATCTTAGCCATGGGAATACGCCCAACCTGGTCTCCACAGAGCAGCTGTCTACCCCAGGAGTTGGCAGCCAGCAACATGCTCCCACTGGAAAGGGCCAGTGACTGGCTGTTTCTGATTCTCTGAGATAACTGCCAGGGCCTGTGCGCCTTCCATGATCTTTTTTCCAATTTCTCTACACAACAGTCTTGAGGCTCTGGACTTTCTACCTTCATAACTGAGAAAAACTGAAGTCCAGAGAGTGTGGTGAGTCCACTGAGGTCACACAAGCGAGTACCTGCCCAGATGTTAGAGAGCACAGCTTGTCCTCCTGCCTGCAAACTACACTGACCCAAGAAACTGACTGTCTTCTCACCTGGCATTCTGCATTGCCATTGTCTGTGATGTCTCTCTGTCTGCCTGTCACCCCACTTCTGGGGGGTCTCCCTGAGGAGAGGGATCAGGTTGGCTTCATCTTGCGTTTTTTTGCTCCCTGCACTAGGCCTGGAGCTGAGAATGGATGGAGTGATGAATAAATGGCTGGCTGGCTGGCTGGCTAAACTCTGGGTCAGAATTTGAAAGACAGAATGCCAGGTGGAAGGAAGAACAGAAGCAAACTCATAAAGCCCCAGCATGGTGGCCTGTCTGGGGTGAAAGTATGTGCAAGTCCGGGCTCCAAGACTGCTGTGTAGGGAAGTTGGAAGAAAGATCATGGAGGGCCCACAGGCCCTGGCAGGGGTCTCAGAGGATCAGAAACAGCCAGTTACTGGCCCTTCTAGTGGGAGCGTGTTGCTGGCTGCCGACTGCTGGGGTAGAGAGGCTGCTCTGAGGAGACGAGGCTGGGCAGATTCCCACGGATAGAATGTGAGTAGATAGGACCTGGCACGGTGTTCTAACACATGCCAAGTTCCAAAGCACAGTACTGGCTGTGCAGTGGAGTGGGAATGATTTTTTTTTAATATACTATTTTATTTTTTTAAAGATTTATTTATTTATTTATACAAGCACGGGGTACAGTCAGAGGCGTGGGAGGGTGAGAGAATTCACCAGAGCCAGAGCGGAGAGTAGAGCAGGCAGACTGATGACGTACACTGCTGAGGGGAGCAGTGGGTGGCAGGAGAGGTCTGCGCGCCATGTGGGACTGTTGCCTGGCAGTTGGGGATCGAACCTGCGTTGCAGAGGCTGCGGGCAGCTTCGCAACCCAGAGCTCAACCGCTGCGCCACCAGGGGAGGCCCGGGAATGATTTTTTGATGCCACAGAGTTTGTAGGGTCTCCATTGGCATTTTGCAAGTGGGGACACTTGAACGTTTTCTGGTATATTCGGGTGAATGAAAAGCCTACTTATCATTATCTGTTCAAATTTCTCTGTTTTATGTATAAGCACAAAGTATTTTTTTAAAGATTTTTTTATTTATGCATACAAGAACTGGGGTACAGGCCAGAGGTTCAGGGGGAAAGGGGGTGAGATGATTCGCCAGAGACAGGGTGGGGAGCAGAACAGGCAGACTGACTGAAATACACAGCTGAGGGGAGCAGTGGATGCGATAGGAGAGGTCTCCCGGGTCATGTGGGAATCTCCCTGGCTGGCCTGGAATAGAACCAGTGCTGCAGAGGCTGCGGACAGCTTCACAGCGCTGCACTCAACCTGCTGCACCACCGGGGAGGCCCTGGTTCAGATGTTATTAAGACTGGTTTTCCATTTCAGAAAAATTACATCACTTACAGCAGTATCTCGTGATGTTGGGGTGACCTCGCCCTGTCTGTACGCACCACGGTTGCAAGTTACAGTGAGCCTATTCTACACTCCCCCACCACATTATGTCCTCCTAGGGCAGTCCGTCCTGAGCACAAAAATAGTGAAACATGTCTTTTTATTATAAACAACTTTCCATTTATTTTATTTCAGTTATTCAGTGGTGTATTGGCGCCAAGTCATGCAGGAGCACAGAGCACATGTCTCTTCTTGACTCTGTGTTCAGTGTCACATCACATTGCAAATCAAGTATGGTGAAAGTATTTACACTACAGCAATTGGCAAAGACTATAAATTAAGATATTTTTCCTTTAGAGATTTAATTTTAAACATATACCGGCTCATTACTAGCTCTACTGGTTTTTCCCTTTGTGTGTAGAGGCAGGTGATATTATCTAGGAATATCATTTCAGCATAATAAAGCGGAGAGGTGTTGGACCCCATATGGTAGAGCACCACAAATGAGAGACATGAGCTTGTAGATAGTTACACATAAAGGCCTCTTGCCTGTGGAAGATGAGAAGCGGGTTTCTGCAGACTCCTTCAGAAGCCAGGGAGCTTCTTGTGCAGAGGATGGTGAGCTGGGACTAGGGGCTAGGTGGAGCCAAACGACCACAGAAGGTGCTGCTCCCTGTCCTCCTCTAGGGAACAGGAGCCAAACCAGAGGCAGCTCCCTCCCTCTGAAAATTTAGCAATTTTTCACAACAGATCGTGGGGCTGCTGTGTTGTGCTGGGCTATTTTGTTGCTTACAGTTTTGACAGTAAAAATGGTCAGAAAAGGAGAGGCTGAGTGACCTTGACAAAGATCAACACTTGACCTGTCCTCCTGGGAGTTTTGACCTTGCCATCAACACTTCCTAGTATCAGCCCGAAGTCTTTCCATCCTGTTGCACTACAGCCCACTATCCAGGAGCTCAGCCCCTACCTAGTATTAATAACTCCCAGCTTCTGAGCTCCTGCTGTGTGCCAAGCACTATGCTAAGTGCTTCCCATGCATCACTTCCTGCATTTCATCCCCTCCGGCTTCCCTGGGAGGTCATCTTATTTTCCCCACTTTTCAGATGAGAAGTCAAGTTCTGGGAGGAGATTGAGATTCGACTTGGCCTAGGTCACCCAGGCAGCCAGTGGTGGAGACAGGACCAAAAGCCAGGCTGTCTGACTCCCAGCAAGGTTCTCAACCCCACACTTGAACTTTCAAAGGAAAGATGGTATCTGTTCAGCTTCTCCCTTTGATGAGGTCCAAAGTGTAGGTCAGAGCTGGAAGGGACCAGAGAAATGACCTAATCCCAAGATTCTCAACAGTTCATAAATCCCTCCCACCCCCGACATACCCATCTTCAGTATCAAAGACCCTGCAGAGGCCTTCTTTTTCCTCGGAAGAGATGTTTCTGCTGGTCTGTTTGTCACGTAGGTAGGGTCTAACTGAATAATGGTGATTTCAGCAGTGTCACTGAGAGCCAATATTATTGCTATGGCTTTAAAATACAAACAAAAGAGGAATCTATTAGTCACAGAGGAGTGAAATAAGCCCATTGAGTAATCAGCCTGCCGGCCATGGTACCTGTAAACCACAGGGATGATAAATGAAATACCATAGCCGAATTCTTGGACACTCGCTGGTGGGTGTGGGGCCTGTGGGCCAGGAGGTCATGGGCTTTTTTTCTGGAAGCTCTGCTTCCTGTCAATGGACTGAGAACCTGTGCTCGAGCTCCAGTTCCCATTTCACAGATAGCGAAACCAAGGTCCAGAAAGGAGAAATGGTTTATCCAAGGTCACCCATCAAGTTCAGAACAGAGTCAGGGCTGGAAGCCAGTTCTAGCTGACTGTCCCCAAGCTGGGAGGACAGCGAGTGCTTGTGCGCTGTGGCTAGGGTCACACAGGGTATTCTCCCTCCCTCTCTGACCTGCTTTCCTCCTCCCTCTGACATTCCCTGGCTGACCTCCGAGCCCCTTCTCCTCCCCTTTGTAGACGAAGCTGCCAAGGTTTCCAGAGGGACTTGGGGACAGGGTGGGGCTTCCGGAATGTCCAGACTTGGGGACGGACTGGCTAGAGACCAGGATCAATGTCTCCAAGCCTCCTCAGGCCTGTTGTCCAGTGGTAGCTGTGTGGGTGGATCCAGACACTATCTGGCATTTGCCAAATGGGCAGAGGGAATGATGGCTTCCCCAAAATCCAACCAGAAAGGGTCTTTTTGGATGGAATAAAGACTGGGAAGAGTGTGGCCAAGATTTTAATTTCTGAGCATCCTAGATACTAGCCATTTGTGTGAGCCAGTCATTTCATGAGCATAGGCTTCAGCATTCTTCTGTAAAATTGGTCTAAGGATGCTCATCCATTCAGCAGTACTGAGCTAATCACACTCCATGCATTCTTGCATTTAAATCTCACAATAACCTTTTGCTAGGTGCTATATTTTATACCTTAATGACAAGGTAACTGGAACTCCTAGAGTCTTAACAACTTGTCCAGGAATCCACAATGGATCCAAGATCCATACCCAGGGGCTGATGGGAGATGCCTGTACCTCATTCTGAAGGTATTTTAAGCTGGAGCATGGTCAGCTAGAGCAGGAATTTTAGGCCAACCATATTGAGAGTGGGGCAACTCTGAGGGAGGAAGCTGTGGAACCACATCCCGGGACCCGGGCACTCAGAGTCTGAGAGGAGGGCATCTTGCTTCTGTCAGGATGTCACTCATAGGGGGCTGGTTGCCCTGTTGCTGGGGATCACATCTCAGAGCTGGAGAGATGCAGGGCTGCCCAAGTGCCCATCCTGTCTGGCTGGCTCCCTGAGTAGCAAGTGTGGATGTTGTGAGGGGAGCTGGGGCCTAAGAATGACAAGTTACAAGGTTAGCCACCAAGAAGGCAGCGAGCCATTTACAAACATTTGCTGATTTGATCCTCTGTCTCTCCTGTGAAGTGAAGCTTATTCACATCATTTTAGAGGGGAGGAGACTGAGGTCCAGGGAGATGGAAGACTAGTTTAAAGTCACCCAGGACCAGGATTTTGACCACAGCTTGTGGCTTTTGTTGTCCCCAGCACCAGTCTATATTGGCTGCAGGATATGGCATGAGTCGTGATACCTCTCTGGGCCTTAGTTTCCATTGAATGAGAAAATTCACTGCTGCCCTTGTTAAAAAGTGTTGGGAGGTTGGGCCTCCCCGGTGGCACAGCGGTTGAGCGCTGGGTTGCGAAGCTGCCCATGGCCTCTGTGGCACCGGTTTGATCCCCGGCTGCTCCCAGGCCACTGGAGGAGGGTCCCACATGGCGGACAGACCTCTCCTGCCGCCCGCTGCTCCCCTCAGCAGTGTACTTCGGTCCTTCTGCCTGCTCTGCTCCCCGCTCTGGCTCTGGGGAATTCTCTCACCCTCCCACGCTTCTGACTGTACCCAGTGCTTGCATAAATAAATAAATAAATCTTTAAAAAAAAAAAAAAAAGTGTTGGGAGGTTTCAGTGAGCTCCTGGATGGAGCTGCCCACGACTGACATTGTGCTATCATGTGATTGCTCAGGTATTGGTGACTATGTACACTAAAAGATTCATGTCCTCTGACCTGCCCCATGCTTTAAATTCTACCCTAACAGTTGCTTCTCTAGGATCTGAAGGGTGGTATGGTTGGAGAAGGATTATACAGCTTTACAACTCTGCCTTATGCCTGGGTCAAGTTCACTTGCTTCCAGAAAGGCAGATGGTCTGAGACTGCTGAGTTATTCCTCTAGAACTGGGTGAAGTACTGTCTGATAAGCTTGGCACCTTCTCGTAGGCAAATATACCACCTCACATGAAAAGGAGAGGTGGCCGAATGATTCTGTGGTTACAACTATTTTGGTGACTGAGGTCTGGGAGTCAGAGTGGGGCCCTGGGAGACCCTATTGTGTGGCATCTAGACAGACAGGAGGCATTTTGGGGAAGGCCATGCACCCCATTGGATGGCCAGCATCTGCCCAAAGTGGGTTTGGTCAATGTAGAGATGAGAAGCCAATTTGGATCAACCCAGAATGGACAGGCAGTGTCAGGATATCATGGCAGAATGTCTCAACTATTACCCGCAGGATTTTAATTTATAAAGGTGATTGAGTCTCAAGACATAGTCATCTCCAGAAGTCAGAACATCTTGGGTTGGGGTAATGTCATCTCCAGCAGTGCGGGCGAATCATCTCCAGCAGTAAGCTGGGTCAGGTGATATAATCTGGGGGTGAAACTGGAGTATTCTTTCCAGTTTGGTGTCCATTAAGGCTGTGCAGGACCTCAGCGTCTGCCATGTTTGATTGAAACTATGGCTTATTTGGAGGGTTGGAGCCTCTGGATTGTAAATCAGTGAGCACACCCAGACCTAGTAGTAATAAAACCACAGTCACGAGAATGGTGCAGCTGCACTTGCCAGCTTTTTGGTTTTGGCAGAAATTTAAGTTCAGTCTGGTCCCATATCAGATGTGCAGCTTCCTGGCCTGTGGGACAATCTACCTTAAATGGATCCCAGGAAGTCTATACCCCTGATTTGGCCTCCATCCCTTGTGGGATGGGGACAAGACTGAAAATGTATAAGATAGGTTAGGGCCTGGGGCAAGATGGAGATTCACTTAGGGGTTTATGGGTTGATTGGAATTTTTAAAGGCCTTGAGGAGACCATTATGTCTCTCAGTTAAATCTGTTCTCGGATACCTGTTAGGAACATGAAAGTTCTCTTGAATGCCTTGTCCGAGAGCCCAGGCCCATGCATTTAGAAAAGTGGAGATGTTTGCATTGTTATGATCAGTAATTTCTGTGACCCTGAAGGGAAAAAGTAGTGGCCTTGATAAATGGAGAATGTGTGATTTTAATTTTTAGTTTGGGATCTGTGAGACAGGAGACTCCCAGAATTCATTGTCTTGAAGGGGACATTTTCTAGGTAATGACCCAAGAGTTAACAATAAATGCAGAGATGGGACCATTGGTTGGCCAGAATAGTCAATGCTAAGAAGACTCCCTGCCGAAAGTTTAGCCAAGTGTATGGCTTCTTTAGGGTCTGGTCTGCTTAGGATTAGGTCCACTTTTTATTGAGGACATTCAGACTAAAAGCTGGAGAGCAGAGACATTCTAATGAGGCCTGCCATGTGTAATGGCAAGTAGGTCTGTTATAGGACAGGGAGAGGGGTAGCCCAAGCCCCGCAAACCTGCCTATTCTAAATGGGTTCTGCCATCCGCCGCATCAACACAAAACACATGGGACTTTAATGGGAAGGAACTTTAATAAAACTAGCAAACAATACAGGTAAGGCAAAGAGTCTAGTTTCTAAATGAAGCACCCAAAGTTACCCGTCCCCTCGTGGGTAAAAGTCCATCCATATGGGATCGGCCCAGAACAAGGCCCCAAAGCCTGCCATGAGTCTAAAGCACCTTCCAGTGGGGACCCACAGAAAAGGGTCACAAACAATCAGACAAGCCCAGAAGGAAAAGAGCAAAATCAACATCAAGATAAAAGCTGCCAGGGTCACCTCCCCACGGGTCTCACCCACATCTGTGTCACCCAGTCCACGACCAAAAGACAAGCGCAGTTTCTTCACGTGTCTCTAGGCTCCATGCGCCTCCTCCAGGTCTCCTGGCTCCATCCTGCTTCCTTCCTCAGTCTCTTCTGCCGCTTCTCTTCCTGCTCAGCTCCACCCTTCCTTGGGTGGGGCAGGGAACCTGGAACCTCCCCCTTTCCTGGGGACCACCCTGTTACAGGTCATCTCCCATTGCTGTTCACTCACTTCATCCCAAGGGGCTTCCCCACTAGACAAGGGGTTTAGGAGAGGGGTGACTTTCTCCACCATGACAGTTCCATCTGGCAAGGACTGAGGACAGGGGAAGCCACTCCCACATGCTGATGGAATATATCAGAAGGTCTAGGTTTGGCTCCATCTTATCTAAGGAGGCCTTGATGGCTGTGCCAAATTTTGGAAGTGCTGTTTCCATGACCCAGAGCACAACGGCAGTGTGTGGAGGGCCACAGGCGCAAGTCTGTGAGGTTCTCTATTTCCAGGAGGACACAGTAGATGATCAGTCCGGACAGAGGAAGGAACCTTGCAATAAGAGCCTAAGAAGCAGCCAAGTGTGCGGGGACCAAGTGGGAGAGGCTGGGAGCTGTGGGCTATAGGCACAAAGGTGGGCTATAGGTCACTGCTGCCTCTCAGGAACTGGTTTCTATACAGTTCCCTGGGGAGACCAGACCTCAGGGAAGGTCTCTGCAGACCAAGGTGGCTACATCAGTCTGCACAAAGGCATAATCAAGCCCAGCCCATCGGAAATCTCAAGAACAAAGCAATTTTCGATGTTCTACTTTCTCTCTGTCCCATCATTGGTGGATCCAGGTGGCGCTGTCCTTGAAGTATTCATTAGCACCTCCCTCCTCTCTCTCCCTCTGCCCCACTGTCCTCTTTGTGCCAATTTAAAATATGTTTAAATTTTTATTTTGAAATATTTATGGGTTCACCACAAGTTGATCTACAGGTTTAACTGAATTTTTATCAAAATATCAGCAAGGCTTTTTTCATAGATACAGACAAGATTATCCTAATATTGATAAGGGGAAGACAAAGAAGCTTGAACACATCAATTCTGAAGAACAAAGTGGGAAGAATCGCCCACCTGTTACAGGACTGATTATATGCAGTCAAGACAGAGTCAACGGAGACTGTTCATCCTGGCCTAGTTTGGATGGGGCCTCAGTGCACATGCTCCATAGGCACTTGGCAGGGGAAGCCTAACGCACCCCCCCCCCCAAATCATGCCCACCAGGCATGAAGCTAGAGGCATGGACAGGGATCCTGGCACTAATGGAAAGGCCTGCACACTGGGATCTGAGCGAGGGGTGCCAAGGAGTAGCTGATGTCAGGGGAGCCAGGGACATCTATGCAAGAATCTTCTGGTGGGTCTGGGTTGGAATGTCTCCCCAGCTCCCCAGTCACCAAATGACTGTGAGCAATCCAGTTCTCTGGACCTTATCTTTCTGGGTGTCTCAACTTTATAATAAAGGTTCAGACCCCATGATGCAACCCCATCTCCATCTCTTCCTCCCTCCTCTCTCCATGTCTCCTCTTGCTCCTCCTCCTCCTCCTCTGGCTCTGTGGGGTTGCTCTGTCTAGGGCGGGTGAACTCATACTCTGATGTGGCTTAGCCAAACCAGTGCGTTCCTTTGAACGCAAAGAAAACCAAACAACACATTGCTCATTATTGTTAGAAAAGTCAGTAGGATGGAAAAGTTGCCTCTTCACAGACCATGGTGCCACCCCAGCTGGATTTTCCTATTCCTCAGAGCCCAAGTTCTTGGGGGAACATAGAATCCTAGCATCCTGGAATCACAGGATAATGGAACCTTAGACTAATATAATGTTAGAATCCTACAATTGTTGAATCATAGGCAGTCACAATAACAATATCTTGGAATTATATTATGTTAAAACCAGAGATTCCTTTTACAACATGAAATCTTTGCATGTGGAATCCTAGAATTCCCAACATGTTGGTGCCAAAAACATCATTTTGGAGCCAAGAATCCACCTCTTCTGGTCCCTAAATACTATGGACTGAATGTATGGCCCCTAAATTAGGAAATTGAAGACCAAATTCCCAATCTGATGGTACTTGAGGGGAGGAACTTGGGGAGGTAATTAAGTCATGAGGGTGGAACGCTTGTGAGTGAGGTTAGGGTCCTTATGAGGCACAAGAGAAACAATCTTTCTCTCCACCATGTGAGAACACAGCAGGAAGGTGTCCACCTTCAAAGCAGGAACAGAGATCCCACAGGAACCAAATTAGCCAACATTTATCTTAATCTTGGACTTTCCAGCCTCTAGAACTGTGAGAAATAAATGTTTGTTGTTTAAGACACCATGGAAACCCCACTCTTCAGGGTCACACAGCAAGTGAGAATTGGGAAGGCAGGGGCCCTGCCTGCCCTCCACAAGCTCTGGATGTCCTCGGGTTGGGAGGAGACCTGAGTCTGACTCCAACTGCCTTCTGGAGAAGGCACCCAACCTCTGGGACCTCTAGTTTCTCCACAGCAAGGGCAGAATAATTTCAGGGGATTGGCGAATTAGTAGCTTGTAGAGTCTTTCCAGTGTTCTCGGCTTTCTCCTGACGTGAGACATTCAGGGTGTTGAATGAGCTGGGCTCTCTGAAAAGTCCTGGTGCCCAAACAGGATTCAGAGGCAGAGGGCAGGGCCAGCAGGGCCCCCAGGTACAAAGCTGGGCCAAGGCTGGTGAGCCAAGCCGAGGACCTTAATGTCAGACCCCCCAGGGAAGCGCACTAATGAAGCCTCTCCTAAAGCATTTTCGGGGTGTCCCAAAAAGCCCTCCCTGACAATAGACCTGGTGTGTTCCTGTATCTGCCTGAGCCTCAGTTTCCTGTGTGCAGAATACAGAGTAGCTCTCTAGGTTCCCCTTCCCCAACTCCTGGGCGACCCTCCTTCTCATTGAGCCAGGCTTAGCCCCCGGCCTGCAGTTTCCTTGAGGCAGTGCTAACAGGTTTCAACTTTTTACCTTACAGCAGTGTAGGCCAGAGACACTTTGCACATTAGAAACAAATATTAATGAACTGCAGTGGAAGGGACCTTAGTCCCCTGGTCCATCTGTCACAAAGGCATCTTCACGTTTCTGTCATTTCAGCACCTCCAGGAGAGGCTGGGTGTCTCCTGGGTTACACAGAAAGGTCAAGAAATATCTGCACCCCAACTATTCTGTCTCTCCAAGGCTGGTTTTCTTTTTTCTTTTTTTGTTTTACTCCTGGGGTGGCATTCAGCTTCCCAGTCTCCGACTTATTTATATGTTGGGAGAGGGAGGGGGTTGAAGCTGGGGGCAGACTCATTTCAGGACATCAAAGTCAAGGAACCTAGTGGTGCCCTTGGTGGGAGGTCTGGAGGAGCCTGCCCTGTCAGCATGTGGGCAAAGTCAAGCCCCCTCTAGAGGGGCGGGAATGCTGGGATGGGGTGGGGGGAAGGGGAGGTAGGTTCAGATCAAGTTGCCCTGAATGGAAACAAACTCCAACCCCAAACCAAACCCAAGTGGAGATTGCAGGAGGAACTGGGTGTCCCAGGCAGCCCCAGGCTGGCTGGGACAGGGAGGGGTCGAAGGAACTCAGGGCTCCCGTCTCCTCAAGGGGCTTGCGGTTCCCAGGCCTGTGTGGAACAGCCCTCCCTCAGAGACCCAGGCAGATGGAATTTCTATGGAGAGAGCCAGCAGCCAGCGCCGGAGAGCAGCTCCAGGCCTGTGTTTATGTCTGCCAGACAAACATCCACAGAGGACTGGAGTCTCCCAGCGGCACCAGAGAATGAGGCTGGTGAGGAGAACTGGTGAGCACCACTGCTTTAGGCTGTGGGCACACTGAACCGTGGGCAGCTGGCTGTGTAGAGCCCTTAGTGCCTCCAAGGGCACTGCCTTAGCCACAAGGAATCCTCAGGGCTGGGCCCTTGGCCAGCAGTCCACTCACATTTGGCTGTGCTTGGCTTCCAAAGGAAATAGCAGATGAAGGTAAATCAGGACCTGACACTGATGAGGGAGACAAGAAGGGTTATCAGGCAGGGTGAGAGGCACCCCGGGACCCCTAAACCTGCCTGCTCGAAATAGGTTCTGCCATCTGCCACATTAAAACAAAACATACCATCAATAAAAAATAATTTTAATACAATTACTGTGCAATAAAGAATAGAGAAAGAATATAGTTAAAATAGTTTCCAATTAAACACGCCAAATTATCCATCTCCTTGTGGGTAAATGCCCAGTCAGACAGGGTTGGCCCAAAGCAGGACCACTGAGGCCCAAAAGCTGGCCAGTCTAAGG
Source organism: Talpa europaea (assembly GCF_964194135.1). Classification (NCBI taxonomy): domain Eukaryota; kingdom Metazoa; phylum Chordata; class Mammalia; order Eulipotyphla; family Talpidae; genus Talpa; species Talpa europaea. The sequence goes on along the minus strand of NC_140073.1, from coordinate 48,056,400 downwards.
CACCTTCTGGTGGGGCCCATAGGAAGGGGCAGAAGGGGCCAGGCAAGTCTGGAAGGAAAGCAGCAAAATCAAAATCCAAGTCAAGATAAAAGCTGCCATGGTCAGCCTCCCCACGGGTCTCTCACCCACGGCTCTGCTCCTTTCTTGGGTCTCCTTCCCTGTCCCCCAAGTCCCTGCTACAAGTCCAAGGGGTGAAGGAAGCGTAGTTTCCTCACCTGTCTCTCTGCTCCACAGGCCTCCTCTGGGTCTTTTCCATCCTCTCTCTTTCCTTCTCTCACCCCTTTCTGACCTCTCCTTGCTCTTCAGCCCCACCCTTCCATAGGATGGGGCAGGGAACCTGGAACCTCCCCTTTCTGGAATATCATACTGTTATTGTTGCTTTCACCAAGGGGGCAGCTCTTGATCTCAAGTCTGCGGATCCTGGTGTAGGAGGGAGAGACAACCAGCAAATGCTGAGCATCCATTTCTTGTTAGCCCCTGGGCCAGGCCCCTTATTAAATGCATCCTCTCATTTAGTCTGAACACTGCCCTGACAGGTAAGATTGATTAACACCCCCATTTGGCAGATGAGGAAATGGAGGTTCAGAGGAGTGAGGAGATTGGGGGAGGGCAGTGGGGAGTGGGCAGTGGGGAGTGCACCCAGGGGCATGAGGCTAAGAGTGGAGGGGAAGTCTTCACGTGCCTGGCAGCCAAGGCTGCTGCCCTCCGCTCCTTCCCCTTCACCATCATGTTTGAATCTTCTCACACACACATCCCGCCCCGTGACTCTGGCCTGTACCCCAGTTCTTAAAAAAAAAAATGTGTCCATTTCCATTTCCTCTTCAGAGAAGTTTCTTTTTAGCCCTTCTGCCCATTTTTTTTGACAGGATTATTTTCTTTGTTGTTGTTGAGTCTCATCAGCTCTTTGCAGATTTTTGTGATCAGTCTTTTATCACTAGTATTGTGTGCAAAAATGTTCTCCCAGTCGGTGGGGTTTCTCCTTGTTTTTGTTATTGTCTCTTTTGTCGTGCAGAAGCTCTTTAATAGATGAGTGAATCAAGAAGATGTGGTACATATACACCACGGAATATTACTCAGCATTCAAAAAAGATAAACACATGCAATTTGCAGCAACATGGATGGCGCTGGAAGGGATCATGCTCAGCGAAATAAGCCAGAAAGAAAAAGAAAAATACCAGATGGTCTCACTCATAGCAGGAATCTAGAAAACTTAAATAAGGGACCAGGAAAATGAATAACTATAAGAAAGTGAAAATCAAAATCAACAAAAAACTATGAACCAGAGACACTCTATGGGAGGTGGGGGGGCGGGGAGGGGAGGGATTGGGGTCAAAATAAGGGGATTGCAATAGTATGGGGAATATAAAAATAAAATTTATTTAAAAAAAGAAAAAAAAAGAAAAGGTTAAAAAAATGTGTCATATATACTTTTGTATCATTGTGAATTTGTTTTCTCCTTTTAATTTGATCACTTGATTGATTTTTCTTTTTTTAAGTTGAGCCAGCATTGGTGCACAACACTGTATGTTTTAGGAGTGCAGGCTCACACCTCTTCAAATGTACGTCCCCGCACCCCACAACCACTACCAAGGTAGTACTCACCCTCCTCCGCAGGTCATTGCGTCCCCCTCCTCCACCCTTGGCTCCCACCACCAGATTCGCTCTGGTAGCCTCAGTTCTGCAGATCTCAAGGATTTGTTTTGATTTGTTCTTGTCTGTTCCTTTGCTTTAGTTCTTTGTTTTCCACATATGAGTATTTGATATTTGTCTTTCTATTTTGACTTATTTTGCTTGACATAATTCCCTCAAGTACTATCTGTGTTGTTGCAAATGACAAGGGTTCATCTTTCTTTTTTATAGTTGAGTATGAGAGAGAGATGTATAGATATAATGGACTATTACTCATATATATATATATATGATCTTTATCCACTCATTTGTTAACGAGCACTTAGGTTGTTTCCATGTCTTGGCTATTGTAAATACTGCTGCAAGGAACATAGGTGCATATGTATACATATTTTTCTTTTTAGTTTTTTTGAGGCATCTCCACACTATTTTCCATACTATTCTTCATACTAATTTGCATTCCTACCAACAGTGTACAAGATTCTTTTTTCTCTACACCTTCGACAACGCTTGCTATTTTTCATCTTTTTGATATAGGATATTTTCATAACGAGTAATATCTCATTGCGGTTTTGATTGTTATTTTCCTAAAAATAAGTGATGATGAGCATTTTTTCATGGACCTGTTGGCTGTCAATATGTCTTCTTTGGAGAAGTGTCTATTCAGACTTCTGCCCATATTTTTAATGGGTTGTTTGTTTTGTTGCTGTTTTTTATTGTATGAGTTCTTTATACATTATGGATATTATCCGCTTGTGAGACATATGATGTGCAAACATTTTCTCCCATTCGGTAGGATGTCTTTTCATTTTAATGAGTTTCTTTCACTGTGCAGAGCTGTTTAGCTTGATAAAGCCCCATTTGTTTATTTTTGCTTTTGTCTCCCTTGTTGGTGGAGCTCAGTCCACAGCGATATCTCTAAGGCCACTGTCATGGGTGTGACTCCTGTATTTAATACTACTCTTCGATTTTCACTGGTATGCACATGCCTCTGGGATGAGCTTAGCCCCCTGAGAACACAAGGCCACACTAAGTGTGAGGCCCTGGAGGCCATGTTTATCCAACTGTGATCCCCACTCCTGACTGGATCAACATGGACAGGTGACCCAGGCTGGACCAGCCACATACTCTCTGACTGAATTTGAGGGATTGGGATTCAGAGCCAGCACCGGCCCTCAGTCAGACTCCTGATCCGGCTGACACTGAGGAACAAATGAAAGGAGGTCTGAGGGACTGTCTCATCCATGAGTCCAGGAGGCAAGCAGCAGAGAGAGGGTGGGAGGGAAGGATATGCAGCACCAGGCCCTGCCATGATCTCCTGGCTGCTTTCTAATCTCAAGAGACCAAGGCTTGGGCCTCCCTGGTGGGATAGGGGTTAAAGTCTCAGCACTGTCAAGCTATTGCCAGCCACTGTGGCATGGGTGAGATCCCAGACCAGGGAGCTAAACCTCATGGCCAGCAGACCTCTCCTGGCTCACCTGCTGCTCCCCTCAGCAGTGTATTTCAGTAGATCCACCTGTTCTGCTCCCCACTCTGTCTCTGGTGAATCCTCTCACCATCCCTGCACCTTTGACTTACACCCCAGTTCTTGCATGCATAAATAAATAAAATAAATTTTGAAGAAAAAAAAAGACCAAGGCTGGTCCTCAGCCCTGCCAGGGGTTCATCAGAACACTGTTTTTAAGGTGACTAACTCTTTTGACCTAAACTCTCCTGAGAATCTTAGCAAACAGCTGATTTTTGCAATTTAAAAGTGGGAGAACTACTTAATCCTTCTGTCTCATCTTTGAGTTCACTGCAGGCGTATCTACCCTTGGTTTTGCCTATAGTTTCTGAAACTTCCACAGATAAACCCTTCCCCTTCTCTTGGTGCCCCTCTCCTGTGAAGACCATGTCCTCTCTGTACACACACACACACACACACACACACACACACACGCACACACTCCAACTCTTACTGCCCTCCGCCCATTGTTTTGCCTCTCCAGTTGCTCCTTAGCTCCCATAGGGCTCCAGACCCCTATATCACCTCCCACTCCCAACCTCATCTCCTACCACCCTAGGGCTTTATGCCCTCCCCTTTGGCGCACTGAGCCCTGCTCCCAGCCCGTCCCTCCACCTTTCCGCCCCCAATACAGGTAGTATCACTTCCCAGAGAGGGCAGCTTCAAGGACACCCTGTCCAGGGCAGGACCCCTGTGCAGCTGGGAGTGGGGAGCTGTGGGCTGGGACACAGGAGGTGTGGGGTTCAGTCCCCTCTGCGACCTTGGGACAAGTGCTGTCTTCTCCGTGCCTCTTTCCTGGCACAAAGAGAAGTCAGTTCCTGATCACTCTGCCTTTAGGCTGCAGAGGGGAGGCTGAGACCTCCATCCCTCTGACCTCTTTTAAATTGCAAAAATCAGGCTAACTGGTCAAAGCTGCTGCTAGGAACAATAGTGAATGTGGTCCCCACCGGCCCTGGGCTCCCTGCCCAGCTCTTTTGTCATTCACTCATTCACTAGGCTTCTGCTCCTTCCCTCAGCTCTGAGCAGCTGCCCTTCACTCAGCCCAGACGACTGACTATGAGGTTCTCCCTGGATCCCTTTTCTGCCCTAGCTTGGGCCTCAGGTCTCCACTGTGGGCTTTTCTGCCCAGAGCCTCCCCTTCCCCTGAAGCACTGGAATTTCTATGACCCCCAAGGATGATTCTACATACTGTCTCCAAACAAAAGGAGGACAAATCCTCCTTAAAAGGATCCTGGAGACAGAGGACAGAGGGGGTACTGCGGCCTCCCATAGGTTGAATTGTGGTCCCTGCCATATGTTGAAATCGTAACTACTGGTACCTGTAAATGTGACCAATTTGGAAATAGGATCTTTGCAGATATAATTAGTTAAGACAAAGTCATCATAGAGAAGAATGAACCTGCACTCCACTACGACTGGTGTCACCAGAAGAGAAGGAGACATAGGCCCAGGTAGAGGGAGAAGTCCTGTGACAACAGAGGCAGATGCTGGGATGACTCAGCAGCAAGCCAGGGAATGCCAAGGATTCCTGGCCACCACCTGAAGCTAGAAAGCAGCAAGGAAGACTTCTCTAGAACCATCAGAGAGACCATGGCCCTGTGAACATCTTGATTTGGGACTCCTAGCCTCCAGAGCTGTGCAAGAGTAAACTGCTGTTGTTTAGGTCACCTCATTGTGGTACTTTGTTAAGGCAGCAAATTCACGGTGCCTTTCAGCTGACTCTGCACACTTGACTCTGCTTTCCTCCCGGCCTGCAAGCTATTTGTATAGGGAGGATCAGATCATGCTCCCTGTTGCCCTGGCCACACCAAGGTGTGTGTCTGCTCCTGCTGCGCCAGGACGCCTTCCTTCTGTTTCAGCTACACTAGGTGGGATAGGGGTTAAAGTCTAGGTGATGGTTCTAGTTGCCCCATTCATGTCTTTGCTCACGCTGTGCCAGAAAATACCCACGATTTACTTCTCCTCTTTCAAACTTGTCGAGGACAATGATCTCTTCCAGGAATAATAGTAAACATTTATTGACTCTAACTGTGGACCCATCACTTTACTAGTGCTGCCTATGAATTACTCCATTCAGCTCTCACAACAGTTTGGGGAGGCAGGTCCTCAGTCCCATTTTACAGGTGTGGGAAACAGAGGCCCACATAAGTCTTCAAGAGTTTCTCACAGTTGTGAGGGGCTCCAGTGAGGTCGGGATCGGGTCTGCCCTGAGATGCCACTATCCCTGCTGGGCGTGTCCTCACCTCCCCAGGAACAGCTACTCCTCCAGGCCTCCAGCAGTTACATGCTTCAGGATAACAAATTATGCCATAACAAGAGGTGAAATCAAATGCAAACCAAATAGTTTTCCAAGGCCATTTCATGCAAAATAATTCCAAGGCATCCGTCCTCCTCATCATATGGGGTTAGAACACATGGAGACAGGAAAGACGGAGGAGCCAGACCCCAGCCTTGCTCTTACAAATAAATAAACAAGGCGCAGGCGACATCGCAGCCAGCAGGCTGCTGCAGAATAAATCAAGGCATTTATGGAGCGGGCAGCCTGTCAGGGCTTGGGTCCCGCCTGGCCTCTGAAACAGAATGCCAACAGACATCCTTGTGATCCCGCTGGGATCACTCAGCACCTCTTGCAAGGTCCCAGGCCCCACCTGGAGGCCCTCAGGTTCACCAAGGGCCAGCTTGTAGCAGAGACAGCCACCACTGATTTTCACTCATTCATTCATTCACTCACTCACTCACTCACTCTGTACTTAGTATGTAGTAACCACTCAGTAAAAATTTCTGAAATGAATAAATTTCTCACTTTCTTCCTCTCCCCACCTTCTCCCCAGGCCAGGACACCTGATGGGCTGAGCCTGGCTGTCAGGACACACCCCTGACACAGGAAGAGGAAAGGTTGAGGGGCTTCTCACCAAGACTCCAGGGGAGGAGTTCCCCCAGGCATGAAGAGGGCTTGCGGTAGGCAACCAAACAGCCTGTGCTCCTACGGCCAGGCCCCTGAAATGAAATGATGTGGTACCCACATCTCTGTGCAGGGCCCCTTCTATCCTGCCAGCTCTAGAAATCCCCTTCTCCTAAGGGCTCAAGGTTTGCTGACTAGCCAGTGGTTCTGTTAGCCCGAGCCCATCCACCTTTCGCCTGTCCGAACCCTGCATTGACATCGTATTAGGTGTTTAATGATTGGCAGGGCTTGTTTTGTTTTAATTCACAGCTTTTTATCTTTCATTCATCCATTCATTTAAAAATGTTTGATTGGGTTAAAATACATGAAATGTAAAAGTTGCCATCAGTGACATTTAGTACATTTATAATGTTGTACAATCACCACCACCATCTAGTTCCAGAAGGTTTTCATCACTCCAAAAGGAAACCCTGTACCCATGAACTTATCGCTGCCCATTCCCCTCCCCGCCAGCCCCTCCCAACCATTAGTCCCTGCATGGTTAATGATTCTACTTGCATCATGTACTCCATTCTAATATAATTATTAGAATTCTAAGTTCATGATTCTAATAGAATTAGAATTCTAATAGAATTATTAGACTCCTATACTAGATGATTCTAATATAGACCAGGTAGAATGAATTATCTCCAGTTCTCTGATGAGGAAACTGAGGGATACACACACACACTCACACACTCAGCTGGTACAGTCACCCCCTCCCCCCGGCCCAGCTGCTCACTCTTCATAGAACAGCACCTTCTGAGCAGTGGTGCAGGTGTCCTTGGAGGCTAAAGTAGGTACCCCCTAGAGGACTCCAGGCTTCTTTCCTTGGCAGGTGAAAAGCGAGGGAACATGCTGGAAGTTTTGAGCTCAGTCTTGGTCATCCTGTACATTTCAGCTCTTGACTGATGGGCTGCAGAGATCTCGTGTGATGGTGGGGCTTAGGGCGGGAAGGTGGTGGGAAGGTGCCTGGGAGTGTCTGCTGCACTTCTGTTGGTTTTGGCCACAGAGCAGAAGTTCACACTGTTCTTCAGAGCTGATTATACATACTCACTCCCAGCCTCTCCCCTCACACCTCCGGGCCTTTGTAGGCACTGCTTCCTCTTTCTCCCTCAAATCTCTCCAGACTGTAGCTCCTATTCATCCTTCAAAACCCATTCAGTGTCACCTCTTCCATGGGTTGGGCAAGTGTTCTCCAAGTGGAGTAATTGGCAGCAGAGCATCCAGAGAGAAGAGCCTGGGCAGTGGGTGGCTACTCTTAATGGAGTCTCTTTCCCCCGTAGTCCTGCGAGAGACAAGGCAGGGGTTTATGTCTACGCCACTCACTTTGGCAGTGAATAATGTAGCTTTACTGATGCTGAATAAAGGAAGGATGGACACCAGGGGCAGGTGGGTGAACGGATGGATGGTGCAAGAGGTGGATGTGTGAATGGATAGATGGCTTGATGGGTGGGCAGGGAGTGGATCTGAACACAAGGCAGGAAAATTTCCAAGTGATAGAATCTGTGTGGCCCAGGGTGGTCTCCTGCAGGGAATTCTAGTCTGTGCAATCGGGTGCCCTGGGGGTTGGGAGGGAGATTTCCAGTGATCTCCAGGGGCCAAGAAAGGGTGAAGGGCCTCCATGAGGGAGGAGGGCATGACTTCACCCTCTGACTAGGGGATCCTAGTCAAGGAAGTAGAACTTGGTGTCTACCAGACCTCCCCAAGCACCCTAGTCAATTGGAGGAGGGGTCTTGCTCTGACCCAGCTGCCCTTTCTCAGAAGAGCCTGGTCTGCAGGAGCTATGGGGGACCAGGGGAGCCCCTGACATCAGACAGACTGCCTTGGAGGTAAAAGGCCTGGAATCCTCCACCGCATGAGCCTGGGACTTAGATTTCTCAGCCTTCCCAACTCCCACAGGAGGGATGAATCAGGGTTTGAGGGGGACAAGGGAGGATAGTCTGAAAACCATTAACAAAGAATCTTCAGTCCAAGAGAGACACAAACCAGAGGGCGCGGCACCTTGCACGAGAATGAGGGTGGGAGGTAAAGAACGATGGCGAGCTCGAGGGCTGGAGGGGTCTCTCCATCACACGCTCCTTCCCCAGCGCACACAGCTGCGTGTCAGTGTGTCTGTCAGTGCGCGTTTGCGTGTCCGTGTGCAATCACTCGTACCTGCCTCATAGGGCTGTTATGAGGCTTAAACAAGTTAGCACTCGTCAAAGGCCGGGGCTGTGCCTGGCACTCCCTCAGGTCTCTGTAAATACGATCAGCTGTTGTGAAGGTCGAATGTGAAGCTTGAGAGCTTGACTCCTGTGACCAGCCGACCATCCAAGCCTCAGCTGGGATCGGCATCCTGAGCGGCTGTGGATCTGGGTCCACCTTCTTGGTCTTTCCAGGTGACATGTCTGTAGATCAGAGCTGTGACTTGCATCCTCTCCTCAGCAGCAAGCCTTTGGTCAAGGCACCACACTCGCATCTGGCAGGATCCTCTTTGCTTCGCAGGCTATGAGCCCTTACTTCCCGTCACCCCAGCTCGCCAGCACTGTTCCCATTCTCCACCCCCGCCCTCCTCTGGACTCCCGGAGTCCCATCCTGCTCTCCCCTCCCACAAGCCTCTTCTCTATGGAACCAGCACACCCACTTCCCCTCTCCCATTTGCACCCCCATGGGAACACATCCAAGTTGCTCCCCCAATCTGCCCTTCCACTGGCTCCAGCCCCTCCCCCTCAGCAGGCCCCTGCTTCTCTTCAATGGTGCCTCAGGCCTGGCACCTCAGCCCACCTCTTCTCTCACCACCTCTGAAAGCTTCTCTCCTGACACCCTCCTCCAGTTCCCTCCCTCCTCTTGGGCCACCAGAGCCACCTCTTGTGTCCATATTTAACAGTCTTGTGCCCCTCCATGCTGCACTCCCAGCTGCGCTCACTCCACCTGCCGCATCCTCTCCTCCCTCTGGGGTCCAGCAGCCAAGTGCTGGTGCCCACATTATCCCTGCCAGTCCTGCTCTTCTGGGTCTACTCTCTGCATCAGCTGCCCTGGGCACAACTGCTCTGGGGAAGACAGTGTTTGAAGCAGGAGAGACTGACTCACACCCATGGCTCTTTCTGCCTGGTCCTCACCAAGAGCCCATCTTGCTTACCTTGTGTCCTCATATGTGGGGGCTCACTTTTTCATGCCAAGAGAATTGGCATCTTTGTCAAGAGGAAAGTCCTCTGGAGTTACCCCCCACCTCCACCCCTCAGAGACTGGGAGGCAGAGCCACACCAGGTGAGGTGGGTCAGAAGTGCCGCTTCACCTCTCCCGAACGGGGCTGGCAAGTTCCTTCCACTGTCTGAACTCAGTCTCCATACCTGTTCAGTGGGGCACACCAACCCCCTCACTGTGGGGAGTATTTGGCCTGGAGCCTGAGCAGAGAGGCGCTCAGTGATCAGGCAGGAATCAGAACACTAAGCCAGGGCCATGAGCTACCATCTGCCAGGAATGTGCCAGGATCGCTGTACTGATACAGAATCTGACCCAGGTTAGGGAGGTCAAAGGTGACCTCACGTATATACTTGGGTCTTCTGTTCCTGCCTTGAAAGTCCTTTGTATGCCAAGAACAGAGAGCAGGTACCAGATAAAACCAAGGAATCAGGCCCATGCACTGAACAAGCTTTTCTGCCATGTGCTGCATACCCAGGCTGCATTGGGTGCCGACAAAGAAATCCATCAGACCCACCATCGCCAAAGCAAGCTTGTGGCTAAGTGGGGAAACAAAGAAGTGGCCCTTGGTGTAGTCACAGCTGGGACCAAAGGAAGCCCAGGATTGGGGAGCCCCTCTTGGGAGGCTGCAGGGAAACCAGCACAGGCTCACAGACGCCAAGAAATAAAGAGCTGCAGAGCCAAGGCCCAAATATCTGAGGCTTTTTGAGAACCAGGAGGAGGCTCTGGGGTGTGTTCCCACTGACAGGAGTCGGTGGGGTACAGGGACGGGAAGTGTGGATGATGCCAGGAGACCTGCCCCCACCCCATCCTGCCATCACTAATCCCTGGCCAGCAGGGGACCGGATGTGGGTTTGGCAGAGAGGATGAAGGAAAGGGCACTCGTGGCCAGGCCACGTTTGGGCCAGAGAGGGCCTGAGAGCTGGATCCGCACAGGTTAGTACTTTCCTGCACAGAAGACTGATCGAAGGCAGGGCGGGGAGCAGACACGGGGTGACGAGCTCAGGCTGAGCCTATCCCTGATTCTGCCTCGCACTGTCTGTGAGATCCCGGGCAAATCATGCTACTCCTCTGGACACAACCTTTTCATCTGTAAAACAGGAGCGTGAACTCTACCTCCTGGGCTGCGCTAAGGGTTAACAGAGGCCAAGCTTAGGAAGGCACTGGGACAGGGCTCCGCACAGCGCAGCACAGCATAGGGATTCAACAAACAACTTTTTTTTTTTTGCTCTTAGAGAGCTGGGCTAGGCCTGGGGCACGGAGCACTGGGGAGTGCAGGCAGTTTGAGCAGCTGGCTACTGGGAGAGGGGGGACATTGCTCTGTTTCAGGAGCCATGGTTTCACACCTCTTGTCATTGACCACAGCTGCCCTCTCCATGGGGTGCTCATCACATCCCCCCTCCTGGTGCAGAAGGGGAAGCTGAGACCCAGATCAGCGCAGACCTGAGCGCTCTTCTCACAGGCTGTGTGTATAACAGCCACAAGCCCAAAACCTCTCCCCTAGCAGCCTTGCTTGCTGCCTAAAACCCCACCATCAGAGCACCCATATTTGGGTAAAGCATGTGTTCTGAGGTCCATGTGCTGAGAGAGGGAGAAAGACAAGAATTACAGGCATGTGGTGTCCTCAGACTCCCAAGAAGGAAGGAGCTGAGGACCATGAAGGGACAGGGATCCAGAAGTGGGGAACATTTGCCTGGCCCCACAAAGCGGTGGGCTCAGTCAGGCAGCCAGCCAAGGCCCTGCGTCCCCAGCCCCAAATCCCCCTGCTTCTGGCCCTGCCTCCAGTCCTCTACTTACAAGTATGGTCCCAGAAGGAGGTGAGCAGGGAGGGGCAGGCCAGCTCCTCTGGCTGGGACAACGGGTGGGGGCTGGGAACATCTCCCCACTACCTGCCCACCTTTCCAGAGCGTGCTGCGGGCCACAGCGGATTAATGGTGCGGAGGCCACTCATTTCCTCTGGCCAGGAAACAGGCCACACCACACAGCCCCCCATTGTTGGTGGGCCTTATCTCAGGAAGTTCCATCTGCCCCATCCGGAGGAGGCCCCCAAGCTCAAGCCTCACCTTTCTTTGTCTCTTGTGGGCTAGAGAGCTTGGCAGGGCTGGGGTCACATGGGCCTTAATTTGTTCCCCCACGCCCTGAGGGTCCGGAGGCTTCTCAGAGGGCGGGGGACTCATGGGGCAATCCTGTGGAGGTCAAGGATGAGGCTTGGGGCAGGAAGGGTGGAAGCCAGAGGAGAGGGGGAGCCTGGTGCACGTGGGAAGAACTCAGATAGGGCAGGGCCAGGCCGGGCAGGGGACCACTTTCCTTTGCTTTGAGCCTCCCTTGGAAGAGACCACAGAGCTTCTGCCCTTGCCGGCCCCCCGGCTGAGTGTCCTCCTCAAGGAGTCAGTACCTACTTTGAAATGTAGGAGACAAACATCCCATAACTCCTCCAAGAAGTCTTCCTTGAGCCTCCCAACTAGTTGGGGTCCCCCCACCTTGATTCAGTGCCTCCAACCACGTGCTTCATTCATCCCACGCCCCCATCAGCCCGGACATGCTTTGATGATGGAGGCCCCTGTGTCTCTAGGCCTTACTGTTCCCCACCCTTTCAGTCCAGTGAGGGGCTGGAGCCACTGAAGCTTGATAGAGCCCAACCTTGACCCCAGCCTCATGTGCTTTTGACAAGTTTGCCCTGCACTTGGGAAACCCTTTCAGAATCTACCCCTAGCAAAACCCCCACAGTCATTAAGGATTGCCCAGGGTCATACCTTTGATCTACTGATGTCAGCCAGTGCCTTCAACAATTCCTTTCTCTTCAGCAATATTTAATAATTTGTTTGCTAAAAAGGGTCCACAGCTAAAAAAAAAAAAAAAAAGAAAGAAGAAGAAGATTAAAACAAGCAGATCTTCCATCCTTACCCTTAATAGATGAAGTCATCGCTCAGTTGATATTTCACGAGAAGTCTAGAAAATAGTAGCTTTCATTTAACAGAGGCTTTCAATACTATCACCCCAAGAGCTGACTTAATGGAGGTCATTTAGACAGTGATAGAGAGAGAGAGGAAGTAGGGATTATATGGGACAAAGGCATCTACCAGGTCTCTAGTTCCCATTCCGAAGGCAGCTTTCATCAAAAGTCCTCACACAGTCCACAAACTCCTGGACTCTCAGAACTGGAGAATCATGGGAGGAACGAGGGAGTCCCAGCATAGTCACCTCAGCACCTCAGCAGCCACAGCATCTAAGAGGCCAAGGACCTCCCTTGGTTCTTGGCCTCAGGAGGAGGGTGCTGTTGGCAGAGGAGGGCCCTGAGGAATCACTCGGTGACCTTGGGCAGGACCCCTCTTTCTCCTCCCTTACCCTCCCGGTTCCTCTCCTCCCTTCTCTCTTCTCTTCTGTTCTTCTGGTCCCCTCTCCTCTCCACCTGCCCTTCTGGCCACACAGCCTCTCTGGGCCTTTATGGGACATTGGGGAACCAGGTTGATGGGCGAGCCAGCTCATACCAGCCCCTATCGCCCCACCCTCAGCTCTGCACTACAAACAGCCTCTCCTCTCAGGACAGCTGGGTGGAGGCGGATGGTAAGAGAACCCCCCATACCCCCCCCACCCCGCCCTGCCACAGAGGCACAGAAATCTGGCTGGCCAGGGGTTGGGGCCCAGTAGGTGCTCAGTGAATGTCTCTTCCTGCCTCTTCCTGGAACACACGCTTGTGGGATTGGGACAGCAGCTTTGCTTCGCTGAACCTCCTGCTTCCTCATCTGCAAACTGGAGAGCATGGAAAGCCCCGCCCCCCCCCCCCCCCAGATGGCTGGGGAAGGTGATGCAGAAGAGGGGTGCGGAATGACCTTCTACTTTCCTGGAAGTGAGACAAATGTCATTAACACAAAAAAGATCATCAATAATAAACAGGGCAAGCGACCATTTGAAAGGTAGCTACTAAAATACTAAAAAACATGCTGAGCTTGAGGCTGGGTAGGGTGGAATGGGAGCGGACCCAGGTGTCTGGGAAGCTGCGTGGAGGAAGCAGGGTCTGGACAGAGACCAGCAACCAGGGAGGGGTGGGGGTTGGCGGGCCGGGCAGGGGAAACCCTCCACCCCTTAACAGCGCAAAAGTTTTTACCTTCACTGCCTCCTGCCCCCCATAACCTCCTAATCTCAGGCTCATTTTATAGATGACAAAATTGTTACTCTGAGAGCCTGAGTGATTTGTTCAAGGTCACCCAGAGGATGACAGAAGGGGTAGGAAGTCACCCCCAGTCTTGCCACCCAGCTCCAAGTCAAGCAAATGTCGAAGTCCCACCACACTCAGGAACCAACAACTCTGTATGTCTGTGGCTGCCAGTGGGAAGAGAGTTCAACTGACTTCGTTTCCTGGGCTGGTCCTGAAGTGAAGGATTGATCTGCAGTTCTGTGTGCAACCCGTAAGTACCTGGAGTGGGGGTCATTATTCCTGAGACTGCCTGGAGGGGACTCAGCATGAGAAGCCGGGGGAGGGAGCCCGGGCAGTGGCTCCAGGGGTGATGGAGAACCAACTTCAGACACTGGGTCAGCACTACCTCCTCCTTCCCTCTGCCCCCACCCGCCAGCAGGAGGCAGGGGGTAAGGCATCCGCTAGCTGGGGTGGCTGGAGGTGACACCACATCCTGGTGCCCAGGCCCTAAGTGGCCTTGAAGTCAGACCTCGAGGCTCTGTTCATCATAGGGGGGCAGCAGTGGTGGATACTTATCTACAGGTCCCCAAAAGCATTTGTTGGAAGTCAAGAGACACTTGACTCTTGTGAGGTAGCACAGTCCAGGTGAGAGGTGGTGTGGCCCCAGCGGGGCAGTGGGCAGGGGAGTGACATCTGTCACTAACTCTCAGCAGTTCCCATCCTGCAGGGGAGAGTCAACCAGCAGAAGGGTCCAGAGACAAGTCAGAGCTCCCATTGCTCCGAGGACGGAGTATCTGAGACCTCCTGCCCAGATTTGCCCTATCACGCAGGTGCGCTCCCGTGAGTACCCCTACTTGTGTGAGTCAGTAGGACAGCAGCAGCCTCTGTGGAGCTTGAGGCCTGGTCCATCCCCAGCTTCTCCTTTCCTGGTTCCAGAAAGTCTGGAGTTCTGTGGAACTCTCAGGAAGATCTCAGGCCTAGGTTGGCCAGTTGGAGAGTCCTGGGCCTGCCAGGGCCTCTGAGGGCAAAGCCCTCCACACCAAGCTTTCAGGTGCTAGAGACTGGACACACCCAAGCGGGTGTGTCTTGCCCAAGGACACTCAGTGAAT